>NC_083277.1:106156413-106861138 GCF_963506605.1 Zootoca vivipara
ACCTTCTGTACCTTGGTGAAAGGTGAACTACACAAAATTTCATCTGGCAGAACGAAAAAACCTCAGTAACCACATTTTGTTGCTATTTTGCCATACATTTCTAATGTTAATCTTTTAACCATTACTGAGATGCTTACCTTTTGTTAGCCCAGGCATCCCCAAACTTCGGCCCTCCAGATGTTTTGGACTACAATTCCCATCTTCCCTGACCACTGGTCCTGTTAGCTAGGGATCATGGGAGTTGTAGGTCAAAACATCTGGAGGGCCGCAGTTTGGGGATGCCTGCGTTAGCCTGATTCTTTGATTAATATTAGCTAGGGTTCTTCACCATAATTTGCTAACAGATAGCACTGTTAAAAACATGTACTTCTTTTGCGTGAGGTGGGAGTACTTAATGGTTAGGAGAGGTTGTCTGCACTAATATTTAGTGGCATTTCTAAGGGTTAGAATTGTCAGAGTGTGTGCCCCCCGCCCGGTTATTTTAACAACTGGTAGGCCCCATTCTATGAAGAAGAGTTTGGATTTGATATCCCGCTTTATCACTACCCCTTCCCTTCCTCACCCACAACAAACACTCTGTGAGGTGAGTGGGGCTTAGAGACTTCAAAGAAATATGACTAGCCCAAGGTCACCCAGCAGCTGCATGTGGAGGAGCGGAGACGTGAACCCGGTTCCCCAGATTACGAGTCTACCGCTCTTAACCACTGCACCTCACTGGCTCTATGGAACAGCATTTCCTTCGAGATACGAGAAGCATCCATTATTTGTACTTTCTGGAAATAATTGAGGGCATTTTTGTTTTGACAAGCTTAGGTGTTCATTTTGTATTGTTTTTAAAACCACTTTCAGTTGTTTTTGTACTTAAAAAATATTCTAGTTGTTTTTATGATTTGACTAAAAGGCAATTCATAACTAAATGCTATAAACTACACCATACATTTTGAATACATTACCACATACAAACTGAAATTATGTTAACATGAAAGTTTGTCATTAACACAATACAGTATGTGAAATAAATTATCTATTCTGTTCTGTTGATATTTCAATGCCACTTTGTTCTCACCATAAAGGTAAAGGTACCCCTGACCGTTAGGTCCAATTGCAGAAGACTCTGGGGTTGCATGCTCATCTCGCTCTTTAGGCCGAGGGAGCCAGCGTACAGCTTCCAGGTCATGTGGCCAGCTGACTAAGCCGCTTCTGGAGAACCAGAGCAGCACACGGAAACGCCGTGTACCTTCCCACCAGAGCAGTAGCTATTTATCTACTTGCACTTTGACGTGTTTTCGAACTGCTAGGTGGGCAGGAACTGGGACTGAACAACAGGAGCTCACCCTATTGCAGGGATTCGAACTGCCGACCTTCCGATTGTTAAGCCCAAGGCTCAGTGGTTTAGACCACAGTGCCACCCGCGCCCCGCACCATATTATGTTCTAAATGCATGGAAACATTGATGCTCTACATTTGTATTAGCTCCTGGAAAAAATAACTGAAAATAAACACAATTTCAGCCTTCCCTAAGATTCAAAAGTATCTGAATCAAACCAGTTCTAAGAATACTTTCCCAGCATTCCTTGAAACTACTGAAACACTTAAAATAGTAAGATTTTTACAGTTTGAATCTCGACTCCTGATTCATTACAAGGCTGCAAAGAGGGAAAAAGAAAGAGTGTCAAGAGAATGTTTGAAACCAAAGGGAACAAAGCTTCAATGTTTTAAAAAGCTGTACCTATCAAGAGTATTCTCCTGCTAAAAATAGGCTTGTGCTCATGAGGATGTATCTGACCAATTTAAGAAAATAAACACTTTGCGAATAACTGTTTTCCACACTATACAGACACCTGCATTCCAAAACACGCTAGCATTCGGAATATCCCAGTTTTATCACCAAGAGCAGAGGGTGAGCATTGAGGGGAAATTCACAAAACCATATTCCACAAACAAAATCAGCCCACTTCATCCTAAACATCTTTTGTATTTATCAGAAATCTTCATTTCTTATATCACATATGAACTGCTAAAGATGAAAATGGAAACACTTACAAAATTAATCAACCTAGACAGAACTATAAGCAACCACAAACAAGCTGCAGATTTAAGTAAAGGACTCATTAGGGACTGGAGCTCCGCTTATGGTGGGAGGGGGTTGCTTCCATCTGACTTTTGGCATTTCCCCTTTTCCTTCTCAGCTTCTCCTCCACAACCCCACCCAAGATATACTGTGTGTTTATAAACGTCATAAAAAGAGGTAACAAGAGCATTCGCCAACAACTTTTATCTATTCCATACTGAACATATCTAACTCATGTAAACATTAAAAAACAGCACAGAAATATAAATGTAAGTAGGAAAAAAGCTATTAACACAATAGACTTAAAACAACATTAATTGAAGTCACAATCGGCAGCAGAAAAAAGACTAGAAAATAGGGAACCTGCAATAATGAGCAGAGGCGTTATATATAGAAGGGACCAACTGGAGTTCCCTAGGCATAGGAATTCCTAAGAGGATACCATGATGGGAAAATGAAAACTCTTACAGATCACACCAACGAATAGGATGTGGTACATGCAGAATTTGAGTTGCTGATCTCACAGTGTGATGAGGCAAATATAGAAGCAGGTGTTCCCAAAGGTATGCAGGATGCAAACGTTAAGGGCTTTAAAGGTCAACATGGCCATACTGAATTGGGTTCAGGAACAAATCTGAAACAACCAGCACACGACTGACAGAATCTCTCTTGGGCAGCCAGCTAGGAAGCACACAAGCACATCCTGAGCTCTGACACAATAGGATCAAATTCCCACAGATTTCCAAATAGAGTCCACCAGATTAAAACATTTAAGTATTGTACACGTAATCCTACCCAACTTTAGACAAATCCCATGTAAACATATATATTTCTCTTGATTTTAGACTAGAAATAGAATCACAGAATTGTAGAGTTGGAAGGGACTCCCAAGGATCAACTGGTCCAACCCCCTGGAATGCAGGAATCTCAATTAAAGCAGCAGACACATGAAACACATTAGAACAGTTTTCAGAACTAGGCAACAAAATAAAACGAAATCCAATGTATGCAAGCAGCACTATCTGTATGTCAACATTTCCTTACCTATAGTCTGTGTAGGTTTCACAGAGCTGGGCTTGTTTTCTTGAGGGAGGCTCTCTGAATTGCGCGTTGAAAGGGGCTTAGCAGTAGGAGTTGCAGGTTTGTCATTTGCCTCTCCTGACCATCGAAGGGTAAACTGAAGTGTGGGTCCCTGAGAAAAAGTTTCAAATGGAGGCAGCCTCTGAAACATAAATATATTGCTTTGTGAGATTTTTCAAAGGAGCTTCAAACTGGGAATGTTACAGACGCCAGCAAAAAACAAAAAACAGACGTACAGAAGTTCTATGCATTTAATCTATTTTTAGCTTACTGTTTATTTCATGTTTGAGTATTTTTAAAGTGCCAGTTTTTACTGATAATTTTAATGGCTTGTGGGGTCTTCTTTTTGTAAACAGCTTTGAGGTTTTATTACAATTAAGCAGTACAGTGGTATCTTGGTTTGCATATGTTTTGGATTACAAACACATCAAAACCGGAAGTGCATGTCCCGGTTTGCAATCTTTTTTGGATTACAACCCATTTTCTTTGGATTATGAACAAAGGTTTTTTGGGAGGCCCCATTGGTGAAAGGACACCTTGGGTTACAACCTGTTGTGGTTTACAAACAGACCTCCAGAACGGATTATGGTTGTAAACCAAGGCACCACTGTAAATAAATTTTATTATAAAATTGTTTATTTCGCTTCAAGGCTTAGGTCCTACAGCTTTCAGAAAGCACCACTACTTTCAAGGTCCTTAAGCATTTTAAAGTTCAGAAGGCAGTGCAAGAAGCCTCCTCACTTTATATATACTTTTCGAGAAGATTTTTTTTGGCAAATACCAATGGCACAAACCTTCCCATCCAGTATTGTCTCCCATGTTGCTCTTTTCTTGCTGATTGGACACTCTTCCATTTCTTGCATGGCTACTTCATATTCCCCATCAAGAAGCTGCAGTCGTCTGTTGTGCAAAATATATGTTTAAAAAAATTCATTTCATTAGCTGGTATTCAATACTCCATCATCCATATCATGGCTGGGATGCATGCACACTAGGGCTTTTAAAAGTTCCCCTTCCTATTGCAGTTCCATGTCACATACCTACCCCAAAGCACACCTGAGCAAGGGCTTCTGTGAATCCCGGCCAGTTCTCTAAATAATCCAATGTACATGACAACCAAACACCAATATTCCCAAATCTATTCCCCCCCCCCGGAAAAACAGCAGCATGACAATAAGGTGTATGGTTTTATTAGAACAGCAGCTGCACTTGTTCATCCAATGGAATTTATTACTTTAGTAGCAAATACTTAGTTAAACCCAACACAGGAAGCCCTTAAAAACTCATGAATTCTAGACATCAAGTTCCAAACTAATCCATGAAAGGAGAGTACTGTACAAAGACAGTGAAATGTAGCTACTTGTAGTTTAGTCAGAAACTTAAAGCTGCAAGTTTGTAACTTTCGTTTGCATGTGAAAAATGTATATAAATTCAGTATCCTAGAGTTTAATCACAATAGCACAGCCAACTTGAAGGATGAAAAGCTCTACCCTTTTCCATAACATTTTAAGCATTCCACCAAATTAGAAGGACCCCAGCAGTCATATGTTTTAAAACAAACACAGAAGTAAAAAATGTGTGGGGTTTATTTCTTGATGCTATTTTGATACTATTATGTACACATGAGCAGCTTGCATTTTAAATAGAGATGAGGGTAGTAGGCCTGTTTCAGGCAATTCTTTTTACGATGCCACTACTAGAAATGTGAAGGCTGGGGGTGTGGAGGGGAGAGGAAATAAAACATTCAGAACAATATCTTTATTCCCCCTAAATGATTTTTTAAATGCAAAGTCTTCCTATGCAAGAGGAAGACTTTTATGTAAGGTTTTCTACAGGAGGAAACTTGATATTCTGGAATACTTATTCTTGTTTGTTTTACTATAATGCCAGTGGTTTCTTTTATTTATTGTTTTTGCTTGCTCCTCATAAACTGGTGCTAATAAAAATGCGGTGGCTTCTTACAGTAGCTCATTTGTAGCAAAATAAAAAATAAAAAAGGAAATTTGTTAATTTGTCTGAATGAACTATGCTTTTAATATACCAAACATGATAATTTTATGGCTAACCAATTCATACACATTTTATGCTTCTAAATTGATGGTTGACTTGTAAAGGGGGTTTAAAAGTAAATCTTGCAAGTCTTTCAATTTCCCCCAAAAATTCTGATTTCCTCCCATTGCTTCAAAATTTCACATCTCTAGCCTTGACAAATAATTTCTCAATGTCGTTTTGGGAAACATGAATCTCCAAAACTAGGATTTATTTTACAGAAGATATTTAAAAGTTTCAAATGAAATTCACGCAGAAAATGCAATTCCAATACATGCCCTGGGATAAGTTCATTTTTTAAAAAAGTATTACCTGTTTTTATCAAATACAGTCATTTGTGCTACAAACGTCTTCTCCCCATCTTCACGGTTGGAAGAATTGCGTTTTCTTCTAGCTGGAAGCTCCTCGTTAACATCTGCATTTAAGCACACTAAATATTATACTTGTAGGGAATAAATATACACAAATTTTCTGGCATAGCTGTTCAGTAAGAGTCACTGAATTAGATTAGTTTTGGGGATTAACTGAATTAGGCTCAGTTAAGAATCTTCCAAGGACATCTAAAAATGGAAGTTCTATTCTAGCATGAAAAAATGAATATAGAAACCCCAAAGTTAGTATTCTTGCAAGGAGTGCAAGCTTCTTGAAATCTTACACACACATTACAGTTGTTGTGGTGGTGCAATTGTTATGCCATTGTGACATCCAAACGGTTTCCATGTCGATCCTCAACTTTTTAATGGGAGGGAAATTATTTACACCATTTCCTGACCGGTGTATTTATCCATGGAATGAATAGGCATAGATGTGCTCTTCCTCTATGCCACCCACTTCACCAGCAGAGCTTGTCTGCAGTACATGGGGGAATTTCCATGGACACATCTACAGTCAAGGCAGTGGATCTGCAACCTCCAGGGTTGTCAGGAACACTTTGTATCATCCTAAAACCATTCACCCAGAAAAAAACTGTTGAGTATAGGATTGGAAGTACAGTATAAAGCAATTAACGCCCACACATTCAAAAGCCTGCTTAATATTTTTCTTTTAAGCAGCTAGCTGATTTTCCCCAATTAAATGAGTAAGTTCTGGATATACTTCATGCTTACCGATGTTTTCATTAGTTTCACCATTTATCATCCCATTAAATTCTCTTCTTCCTGGACGCGTTACTCTGAATAATAATGAGTAAGACTTCACCATATGGCTGTTGCTGGGTTCAAATTCATTGCTGGAAACTGCTAGTGATGGAAAGTTGCCTGGTTTCATTTGGTTGAGGTCTGGATTCAAGGGTACCTGCTTTTTACCAGTAGGTACTTGCCTTACTGGACAACTAACATCCTGTAGACATAGAACATATTTAATACTTTTCAGTATCTGGATAAAGTGAAAATGAAATGCCTGTGAGGTTTAACCAAGACCCATTGGGGGGATGGGAAACAGTTTATAAATGATGAACATGCTATTGTAAAACTCCCTCTTCTATAGATTATTGTGTAGTCTAAATCTAGGATATGACACATATGATGAAGTGAGAGAGAAGACAGCAAGTAATCTCTTTCAACATTTATTGAGTTCATTATTTTATTAGAGCAACAAAGCACAAGATTCTGTGAACCCATATTCTTTGGGGGAAGTTTAAAAGCCGTGAGTACAGAAAAATATTAAAATAAACTGGAAAATGATTATTACTTTTTTCTTTATGATTTGTAGAAATACTTAAATGATTGATTTCCCACCAGGGAAAATGTGGGCTATAATAAATAATAATAATAATAATAATAATAATAACAGCAACAGCATTTTGGAGATCTTACAGTATTGAATTTAACTGTGGACTGTTGTATTATATTGTATTGAAATGCCTTTGCAGAGTCTCACTAATAAAGAAAATGCTTTATACAGTATATATTTTTAGGAAACTCGACTGTTAAATGCTGCTTTCTCCTGGTATTGCTAAACCATGCCTAAACTTACCTTTCGTTTCTTGTGGCAAACTTTTATAAGCAGTACTTCCAGAGTTACAGAACTTTGTTCATTTTCTGAGTTTTGCAATGGCTTATCTAAAAAGAGCCCAAGAGAAAAAAAATGTTTTAAACTTATGAAAGAGAGGTTCTACCCCAGTGCAACCCAGATACATATCTGCCAGTCTAGGTGCTGTCTTTTTGCTTTAATATGTCACTGGCCCTTTAAACTATATAGAGAGTCTTAATCACAGCTCCTGTAGCACTGTACCACATTACCCAATTTGTGTGCAGGGCAGGGCAGGAAGCGAGAGATCATGGGGAGAGTTGAATGGAGAAGTGCATGTTAACTCTGAGCTGTGCTCACTGGAGCCACTGCTGAAGCCCAGGGTTAATAGCCACAAGATGGGGCAAATGACAGGGCCCACTGAGGCTGATACTGGATCCATGATGTCCCCCCCCCCTTCTTTTTCAAGCTGCTGCTAGGGTGTCAGTGCTCAGCCCAGCACTATAAAGTGTTGTGTCAGGTGAAGATGACCCCACTACCAGGTCCAGATTAATTCCAGGGAAATGAAGATTACATGCAGCTGCTTCGTCTATTCTATCAAAGCACTGGGCCTGACTGCTTCCAGCTCACCACCATCCTAGTACAGTAACTAATTTTTTTTATAAAAAAAGCAATTTCATTAGCTATTGGTTAGCTAATGAGAAGAAGTCCCATAGGATAGAGCAAGGGCTCCAGCAGGGCACTTGGAATACGTCTCCCTGAAACCTGATTCCAACCCTGCAACTGCTATTCCTTTTTGGGGAGCAAGCAAACAGCAATTTGCAGAAAAAGAGGACTGTTGCCATTTTCATGAACATGTAGAGCTCAACACTTCCTGACAATTTAACACCATTCAACCGAGAGGCCAGTCCTTAATGTTGTCTGCCTGCACATGTCCCAATAAAATTACATTACTAAAATGTAAATGTATCTTGATTCTAGCTTAGATCATTTCTACTGTTATTTTTTAAGTGATCTTGGTTGTTTCTCCATGATAACGTATCATCCAAAAATGGTACGTGTACTATAAAATGATATACCATTCAGCTTAAGTCATCATGAAAGGATTTTATAAGGGCACATTTTGCAGTCTACAAGCAAACCACAACAAATACTATTTAACCCAGTGAAAAAGCAGAAGTCTATGAACCCCGGTTACACACCAAAACATTCCCTTTTTTTACCAGTAAATGACATTGAAAGAAAAAGTGTACGATGAAATACGTACCATTTTTATGGAAGAAACCAGTAAAGGTGAGTTGCAGATGAGCAGACAAGCTAAAATAAGGAAAGAAATATTGTTTCACTCATCAGACATTCTAGGCACATTTAAGAAATGTGAGAGAAGAAGATAACAAGTAATCTTTTTTAACATTTATTTTCTTAATCTAACCTGGCCCCATTCATGCAGTAATTGCACCCAGATTATGTTACAGCAACGCACTTCATACGTGGCTGCCTTTTTAGGCAGTTTAGGAATTTCTAGAAGTATCTGGCTGGCCAATGCGGGATGTTAATCAGATGGGTCCTTCTCATATTCTTATGAAAACATGAAACATGCCTCCCTTTAGCAACATCATGGGACAAAGCATTGGCCCAGGAATTTCCTGAAGGGATTATACTTAATGGTCAAATCAGTGTTTTTCACTCATATTTTTGATCGTATCACAACTAGATGATTGTGCACATGGAATGACTTCAAGTGCAACAATGCTTCCCTTCTTTTATTAATTGTATCTGTTTTTCCTTTATTTTTATTGTGTGCCCTCTTATGAGTTTTATGCTTAAGCAATGATTTTTTTCTTGCAATAAATAAATGATAATAGGGTCACCAATTCATTAACAAGTTCAAAATAGCTTTCTTTGTTTTGTATTAAATTCAAGTTTTTAAACAAGGTAATTTTAAAAAATCATTTATACCCCATCTTTCCAAATAGTTCAAGGTGGCCAACAAAATTAACATTAAGATATGAATGATAACACATAATAAAAAAAATGTACAGCAACCAAAACAAAAAACCCTTAAGGATGGTCAACCAAGTGCACTAAAATCACTAACAAATCAAGGATTTCCCTAAAGTGGAAGGTTTTCACATTGCAGTGGAAGACATGTCAGGTAAAGAGTGAGGTACATGTGTCTGGGAGGCAATCCAAAGTCTGACCAAGGCCACCAAAAAGGCCATCACTCTGATCCCAGGAGCACAAAAGGTCTCCTGTTAATTACCTTAGTACTTGAACAGACTCATAATGGAGACAATGGTCCATCAAGAATCCTGGTCCCATACCATCTAAAATTCCAAATGTCTTAACCAGCACTTTGAATTGGGCCCAGAAACCAACTGGAAGCCAATTCAGCTGCTCCAACAATGATGGAACGTACCCCTGGCATTCATCTCTAGTTAATATCCTAGCCATCACAGTTTATTTTTCTGAACACTCTTCAAAGGCTGCCCCATTAAGTAGTTCAAGCATGATGTGATCACCCCAGCTGGGCAAAAGCATATTCCACCACAGCTTGTCACCTGGTCACCCAGGCTCAAGGCTGGGTCCAGAATTACTCCCAAACTATGAAGCTGCAATTTCAAGAAGATACTTCCCCATCTATCAACTGATACGTTTACAATTGGAGTCATAGAAATAATTAAATGACGACGATCAATGAACTTATTCCTATCTACAACATAGCATAGGCATTTTATGAAGGTTTTCTGGCAAGGTTTCGGCATATTCACTAACAACAATGCAACAACGGTTTTGAACAAGCAATAAATGGAAAGGTGTGTTTCTGCACATGCACTACAGAATAAACCGTGATTCAACTACATAATGGAAATCAATGAAATTTCAAAAACAAATAAATTACTAGAGCCGGTCTGCATGTTTTGCCGTTTTTCAGGAAATGACTGTATGTTTTATTTCATCCATATTAAGAGCTAAACACTTTAGCGCAAGTTTACCAGAGAACAAACAGACACCACACACGACACCTCTGGTAAAATTAGTTTGCAGGCATTTTATTATGGGAGGAGCAGAATTTCATTATACTTCCAGTCATATTTCAGTATGACTTCTACTGACATAGAAAATACATAATCCCATTTGAAACACTGTTACTGAAACATTCTCGGTAGATAAAATGAATGTTACCTTTGCAAGTCGTGATCTCCCTTTGTTTTCTCTACTTTCGTCAGCATCCCGTCTACTCTGAATGTTTTCCTGCAATAAAAGTGTTGGTTTTTTTTTGAAATTTCACTGATCTCCATTATGTTGTTAAGTTTTGCTTCATAAAGATTTGTTCCAATAGCTTTTTTTGAAGTCCTAGAAGGGAGTCGGGTTCACCAAGTTGTGAAATACTTCACAATATGACAAAGAAAGCTAGTGTTTAGCCGTATGATGCTAATCCCTAAATATTTTGTCTTTCAATCATGGCTATTTTCAAAACGTTTCAATATTTACTCCTAGCTCAAGAACACTTACAGAATTAAAATGTACTATCACTTAAGAATCACCACAGGCATAAATAGACAAAGGTATCAGAAACTGAATTCTAGAGTTACAGAACTAGAATTCAGAAATGCTGTTTTTGCTTTGTGGGAGCTCAGCTGAACACTAGCAACATTCCTTGTACTAAAAACATTCAGGTCTGGCAGTGTGCCACTGTCTTCATATGATAGCCCTTTACTGAATATTGGGGTATAGTACAAGGAGGATTTAGGCCAGCAAGTACCGTGTTTCTCCTAAAATAAGACGGTCCTCAAAAATAAGCCATGCCAGGCTTTTAAGTAGTATAAATATAAGACATCCCCCGAAAATAAGCCGGGGGTGGGAGCCGCTTCAGGGAGCGCAGCGCAGCGCGAAGAGCCTGGTGAGAGGCAGCTGCGGCTGCAGGTGAAGCCCGGGATCTGCGTGGGCGACTGGGGGCGAACGCACTGAGCGCTGCGGCGGTGGCGAAGAAGCGCCCGATCAGCCCGCTTCTCAGCTGATCGGGCGCCTCTTCGCTACCGCCGCAGCGCTCAGTGCGTTCGCCCCCAGTCGCCCACGCAGATCCCGGGCTTCACCTGCAGCCGCAGCTGCCTCTCAACAGGCTCTTTGCGCTGCCGCTTCGGGGAGCACAGCGCAGCGCGAAGAGCCTGTTGAGAGGCAGCTGCGGCTGCAGGTGAAGCCCGGGATCTGCGTGGGCGACTGGGGGCGAACGCACTGAGCGCTGCGGCGGTGGCGAAGAGGCGCCCGATCAGCCTGCTTCTCAGCTGATCGGGCGCCTCTTCGCTACCGCCGCAGCGCTCAGTGCGTTCGCCCCCAGTCGCCCACGCAGATCCCGGGCTTCACCTGCAGCCGCAGCTGCCTCTCACCGGGCTCTTCGTGCTGCCGCTTCGGGGAGCACAGTGCAGCGCGAAGAGCACTCTTCTGGTGCTCTTGTGCGTGCGCGCGAGGGAGAAGTCCCCTTTTCCTTACCCAGGTGCACACACACACACACACCGTTTCGCCTCGCTCCGTCTCTCCCCCCTCCGCAAAGACACCAAAAAAAAAAAAAGACATCCCCTGAAAATAAGCCGTGGTGTGTTTTTTGGGAAGAAAAATAAATATAAGACGTGTCTTATTTTAGGAGAAACACGGTAGTTGCTAGATGCATTTCTCTAAGAAGATAACTGGAAAAGGTTACACAATAGTTTAGATCAGCCTGTCAAACTGAAAATAATTCACAATTGAGAAAAGCTGGGTTTCTTATCAAATAGATCTTGAAATCCTATACTTAACTGTACTCGTCAAGCTTTAATACTTTTATTTCTCAAGTTGTAAAGACTGAGAAATTAAATAAGTATATATAATTGGAAGGTACTTCCCTTTGCGATTCTAAGGACAAAAATATAAATATGAGAGAATGTTCATACAACACCCATGTTAGGCTACAGTTAGCCTACTTCTTAAAACAATGATGGGAAATTTCAAATAAGGTCTAAGTACAATCTGTAAGGCAAAGGACAAAAGTAAAAAAAGTTCCTTACAGGCTTAAGCAATGCTATTTTCATTACTTTGTAAATAATTTACTCAAACGGAAACATGAATACATATTTATTGAAGACAATCCACGCCAAACTCACTCAGAAAGCTAGTAATTGTGATCGAAACATTTTATACTTGCTTTTACTACTCTGAAGAATAAAAAGCAAACATTTTGACATCTCTGCAGCTTAGTCTCTGCCCATGACTAGTTGTTCTTAGCACTTGAAGGCTTATGTGTGGAACCGCTGTTAAATATTTGGGAAATACTTTTTGACTGTTTATATTGGGAGTATGTTTCTGAAGCAAGACGGATGGGACCATGTTACTGGATATGTGTGTCACACGAAGGTGTATGCAATAGGGAAGAAAATGCCAGGTAATGGGAAGCTGAGATATCACACAAGTGTCTCTCCTGATCCCTCCTCCAGTTCTGGGAACTGAGCTAGCTTTGCTAGCAATCCACCAAGTTTTTGAATGTAGTGGGTGAATACAGGGTCAGTTAACAAAGAAACAACGTTCATCCACAATTTGATTCGGTGAGAAAATAGGCATGTTGCATACTACGAGTATCTGTTTGGGGGAAGGAAGCGTAAATCTCCCATCTCTGCCCACCAGACTGATTGATGCAACAATCTCCGGAATCGGATGAGCATGCGTGTGACCCTAGGATTCAATACCCTTTTTCAAGGAGCCTTGTCCAATGCTCTGCTAGCTTCCAGTATGTGTCCTTGCAACTGGGTTTATAAAGACAGGATACTATTTATTTATTTGTAGCATTTGTACCCTGCTCTTCAGCCAAAAAGGCTTTCAGAGCTGCTTACATGAGCAAAACAAGACAGTCCCTACCCGCAGGCTTACAATCTAAACACACACACACACACACACACACCAATGTAAATGGAGAGGGAGCGAAGATGTGGGAAGTGATACCAAGGGTTATCTAGTCCAAACCCCTGCTATGCAGGAATCTCAGCTAAAGCATCATTGACAGGTGGCCATCTAACCTGTGCTTTAGAACATCCAAGGAAGACGCATCTGCCACCTTCCAAGGGGGTCACAGTTCTGCTGACAGCTCTTACTGTCGGAAAGCTCTTCCTGATGTTTACTCATCATTTCCTTTCTTGTAACTTGAATCCACTGGTTTAGGTCCCAAGCCTGCTTTGCCTTCCATGTGACAGCCCTGTCGGTATCTCCTGTCTCCTCTTTTCCAGGTGAAACATATCCAACTCCCTCAACCATTTCTCATAAGGCCTGGTTTCCTCTGCATGAATTCCAGCTTGTCAATATCCTTAAATTGTGGCACCCAGAACTCGGCAGTGTGGCTGACCAAAGCAGAATAGAGCAGTACTATTACTTCCCTTCATCTGAACGCTATATTTCTGTTGATGCGACCTAAAATAGCACTGGCATTTTTTTGCTGTTGCATCACACTGTTGACTCTTGTGGTCGATTATGATCCAAATATCCTTTTCATATATACTACTAGCAATCCAGCTGTCCCCCATTTTATATTTGTGCAGCTGGTTCTTCCTGCCTAAATGTAGAATCTTGCATTTCTCTCTACTGAAATTAATGTGGTTAATTTTGGCCCAGTTCTCCAATCTGTTAAGGTCATTTTGAACCCCAATTCTGTCTTCAGAGGCATTAGCCACCCCTCCCAGTTTGCTCTCATCTGCAAATTTGATTAACATCACCTCAATTCCGTCATCCAAGTCATTTATAAAGATGTTGAACAACAAAAGGTGCGGCACCCTACTTGTCAATTTTTCCCAGGATGACAAGGAACCATTCATGAGCATTCTTTGGGTTTGGTCAGTCAACCAGTTACCAATTCACCTAAAAGTTACGGTACTTTGTCCAGTCTACATTTAACCAACTTCTGCACAGGAATATTATGGAGGACTTTGTCAAAAGCCTTGCTGAAATTAAGGTACACTAAGTCCACAACACTCCCCTAATCCAATAAACTGGTAACTATAAAAAGGAAAGAAATGAGATTAATCTGGCATGACTTGTTTTTGAGAAACCCTTGATGGGCTTCAGTAATCACAGTGCTCACAGACTGACTGTTTAATTATCTGTTCTAGGACCTTTCCAGGCATTGATGTCAAGCTCACCAGTCAGTAGTTACCTGGGTATTCTTTTCCCTTTCTAAGATGGGGACAGTATTTGTCCACCTCCAATCCACAGGGACTTCACCTGTTCTCCAAGAATTCTCAAAGATTATAGACTGAGGTTCTGAGATTACATCCAAAAACTCCTACAGTAAGATCAGTGTTCTTTCCCTCTCCTACAATTTTTAAACAACCCGCCCTCCATGCTCAAAATCTTAGATATTGTCACAAGTTTACACATCATTTATTTTGAGCAGGTTGTACCCCTCAATTTCTACATTCCAGCCATGAGTCTCATCCCACCAAGTTTCAGCAATGCTCATTAGGTCATATTTGTCATACTATAAGAGCTCAAGTTCTCCTTGCTTGCTTCCTGTACTTTGTGCATTAGTGTAGAGACAACTAAAAGCACCAGTCATTCCTCTACACATTGCTGCCCCATCCTCCGCCACCTGCCGCCACCACACATCTTTTCCTTCTTTGGGGAGTGGCAGAAATCATTTTGTGCACTGTACCTTCCACTACTACCTCAATGTATTCCAAGGTCTGCAGTTGCTGTTCTTGCTTCTCAGGCTGAGAATCAGTATCTGAGGTAAGGGCATGAAATTGATTTTGTAGCTCCAGAGACACAGCATTGCTCCTGACAGTCCTGGTTTTCTGCCTAAAGTTGCTGTAGCTTCTCTTCCAGCAAGGCAACTAGATTGTACTCACTGCAGCTCCAATTCTGCATTCTCAGGCAGGAAGACAAACATGGCACTGGTGTTGCAGGTCATCGAAGCAGCTCCCTCACTGTCAGTGTCTCTTGGTCCTACATGCACTGAGACAGCACTCCAGGTTTCCCCCTCAAACTTCTCCCATAAACACCCCCATCTACAAGTCCCTCCAATGCTCCAACCACATTCCTTCCTCCCTAGGAACTCTCTTGACATTGTGGAATTTATATATCATTCCTCGTGAGTTCATTTGTTCGTGTCCCCTAAAGCACCTTTGTCTTGGTTGGATCCAGCTTAACTCTCTAATTAAAAAAAAAATTATTTGTACCCCGCCCATCTGGCTGAGTCTCCCCAGCCACTCTGGGCAGCTCCCAATCGAGTGTTAAAACACTGTGGAATTTAAGTAACATTCCCTGCAGGTCATTTGTTAGTGGCAAAGGGAAATGTGATACATTTTGTTAATAGGAGGGCGTATGTGTCTACAACTCTGCTAAGTAACCCTTTTCTCGCTAGAATCTATATGAGATCTCCTGCTTTGTACTGCCCTTTGCAAACATAAGAGCCCCGATGGATCAGACGAAAGGCCTATTGTCCAGGTTTCCTACAACGTCCAACCAGATGCCTGTGGGAAGTCCTGCAGTTTGCTCTAAAGCACCTTTTCAGACCTCCCCTGGCCTTATACTTTTCATTTTGCATATCTGAGAATGTGGACAAGATTCTTGAAACTGAAAGACCCAGCATGATTTTTGTTCATCATGGCTTGTAAATTCAGCCAGAACAGGGTTTGGGTTGCAGAGGTCACTTGACAGCACTTAAGTAATTGTGAAGACACTCTTGAAGATATCCTTGCACTTCTCTCCAATATGAATGAGTTTTGCCCGGTTTCTAATCTGCAATTTTGATTAAGATACCTGACCATGTTGTGGTGAACCAGCTCCAACCTTTGATTTTTGGAGTCCTAAACAGTGAGGTGAGGAAACAGTGACTCCTGCATGAATCTGTCAAAGAAGTCTGTTGTGGGTCTCCTCTAGATTCCATAATGGGAGGCCCTCTTCTGTGTTCCCCTGCCAGCTGAAGAATGGTGAGTGAGCACAAGAGTGGGCCTTCTCACCTGTGCCATCTATATTGTGAAATAGTTCTTTTACAGAGGTATGGTTTGGCCCCCATAATACATCCTGTCCTTTGGTGGGTGGTAAAGACAATTTTATTTCAGCAAGCATTCTCCTAATTTGGTCTCTCTGTTTAAACTGATGGCTTTTACAGTTTAATTCTTTGTACTTCATTATTTGTAGCTGTGAGCTGCCTTGAGAGTACACTTCAGGAAAAAAGACAAGACTAAAAATATATTCAACAACATTGTTGTTTTTGCTTCTCGCAGAATACAGTTGACATGACCATCATTCACCTACAATTCAGATCACCTTATTTTGCAATTCTCATGGTTGTGCTTGCACATTAGTATTCTTATGAATATTATACATAGTTACTAGCCCTTAACACATTTTAATAGCCATTTATGTCACACTGTCATTTATACCACACTGCTGGAAACAATCAACGGATCTCATTTACAATAGCTTCACTGCCTGGCCTCTTGGATGCAGTTCTTTCTTACCAAATGCTAACTAGTCAACTAACTATAAGCAAACATGCTTTAAAGATTAAAGCTAAGAATCTAGGCCTCTTCAGAGTGAAATGTGGCATTTACCAATGATGTCTACCAATTAGCAGCAGTAGAGAGAAACATACACAATGGCAGCTTTTGCATATCACAGTAAGCTATGACTTACTATGCACAAGAGAATAGCAGCTATTTTGCTCCTTCCCTCTTGGGATGGGAGAAAACAAACCCATGACCCCCAGTTTAGTGTTACAGCCCAATTAGGAACCAGTTTATTTTGCTCAAGCTGTAACTGGTATGCTAAGAAGAAACATTGGCTTATCAGTATGGTTTTCTTTAAAGAGCAAAGCAAAGCAAATCATAATCACTTGTTTGGACTGCTAAGCCAGGGGTCGCAATTTGCTTTCTCCCAAAGTGACTGAGGAGTGAAGCAAGCACAATTCATTTGAACATGGCAATCCATGGTTTATGGTTTACCATGATGCCCAAACACAGCCAATTTCATCTTTCTTCATCGCACTGCATAAATTTATGCTAAGTATAGATGTTGCAGTAAAAAATATTCCTTGGCTATCTGCAGTAGCAGAAAAAGCAGGTTCCCATACTGTCACTAAATATAAGACATTTCTGGAAAGAAAACAGATTTAGTTTGTGGGATTCCATGAGTCCTTAAGTAGCCATGCTCTTTCAATACCGCAACTATATTGAAACAAAGACATACCAAAAAAAATACACCTATATGTAGCTGATGCTCCCTATCATCCAGTAGCAGCACTGACCATTACAAGTTATTTGACAAAATGTCCCAGACTCAGAACATGATCAAGGCGTCATCCCTCTGTTTGCACTAACACCCTACAGCACACAAACCTAAGTCCTAAATCTCCAAGAATAGATTATCCTAGATGTCCACTGACCTATACTCCACTATAGTCTTGTGACTAATTAGACCTATTTTTACATTATTTGAATCAGTTGGTTCTTGCTTTATTTTAAATGGCTTTGGAGAACAATTCATGTTAATGGGCAACAGCAATGCTATATGTCTAAGAATTAACTCCCATTGTAGTTCCCTTTTCCGTGGCAAGCATACCCCATTCTTTCAGTGTACATTTTATCACTTTGTTTTTTCCATCCTCTGACGTATCTTATTGACTCAAACAATGTTTTGCACCACTAATTCCATTCAAGTGGAGTTACAAATTTAATCTTTATAGGTTATCTGAGATAAAAACATTACGTTGCAAGCACTCAAAGCTAAAGGCAGTTTTAATTATTTTGAAGTGTATTAGTATTTCAAGGCTCCTGATTGCTAAACCCACTGCAGAAGCTCAAAAATGAACAGTTAGTTTGGATTACCATTTTTCTTTACTTCCCCACAGGCATTGTCTATGTACTGAGAGGCTAAGTTTAAAGAAAATATAAAGTATTAACCACATTGACCTGAAGCGTAGCATTGTGACTTAAGATGGAAGTACCACAAGCAGTAACAGCTAAATAGCAAGCACAATACAATGTTAATTACCAAACACTCCCAAATATGAAGTATATACATTTTTTTCTGCAATGTGATCTCATCTTTGACAGCAAACAGTTGATATTTTTCATTGCTATGCATCAGCAAAGTGAATCTCTGAACAACTACCACTTACAAGCTCACATTGCAAACCAATCCAAGTGGAAATTTAAGACAAATACAAGGCTTCATTATATATATGCATGTTATGTAGTCATTAAGTTCATTTCCAAGTGAAGTTTAAAAAAAGAATTTAGGTCCCAATTTTGGAGAAAGTTATCATTCATACTATACATAGGCAGTACCCTACTATTACTGTATCATCATCTCAGTTGCTAAAGAGGGGAGGACGTTAAGATATTAAATAACAAGCATTTTTAATATGTGAAGTTACCTTCTGATATTTGTTCGAGAGTTTCTGTGGGACATATACGTGAGAGTTCTGTGCAAGAATATTGGCTGCAACAGAAAATGAAAAAAGTCAATTCAACATTGCCATGAGAGGATCAAAAAATTAAAATAAGGGATTAACAGTTACTCACAGCTATGAGATTGCGGGTGCGTAGAAATCTATATATTTGTGTTGGTTCTGTGAGGGAAAATAGGAGCATTCTTTTAAAAAGCAGATAATTTGACACTTTATTATCTTTTCTCTGCAACACATTAAATTTTTGAATATACAACATTATCCATTCATACCAAACATGTTTAGTACACAAATACCTGGACTGCAATGAAGCCAGTGGGCACTTTCAAGCAGCAACCTACTGGTAATCAGTATCAGCTACAACCAAGTGGCCACTACTGTGACTACTACCCACCTACTACTGGGAAATATGGCAGTATATATTTGAAAATAAACACCCTCAACACACAGCAGTAGATCCAATAACATAGATTAAAAATACTTTTGTGGAATGGAGTATTTCCAGAAGCTAATTTTGTGTCCCTGACACTTGAATAACCAACACCAGCACTATGCCCTTGGATATAATACTGTACATTCTATCTTCCTAGCAAAGTCTTGACTACTTGGCTTCTATGAAACACAAAGTTCACAAAGGAGGAAGAATATTCAGATGCTTAACCAGAGTTATGCCTGTCAGCATACAATCCTTCAATATTTCTACAACATCTCTGAAAATATATAACCTAAGTGGGGGGAAAAATCTCACATACTTAGAAAACTGACTTCTGGGAAACACACACATTTCTTCCTAATCCAATCTAACTCTACAAAGTTAACATATTTATCATTCACAATTCCATTTTACAGGAATAAGAAGACGAGCTTTGTGTTCTAAGAGCAACTGCTGTCCCCCCCTTAAATGTTTTTGTTAAGCTGCTGTCTTGTTAGATCAAAGTTGTAGGGACTGAACCTTTACAGTTTAAAAACTAGTTGTTGCAATGTCTAAAAAGGGGTGGCAGTTAAAACCTTTTCCTATAAATAAGGCAATTTTGCAAAGCTACCAAATAATTGGCCACAGTCTTCAGACTAATTCCTGATCACAAGTTTCCTTCTCGAGTTCTCCACTCCTCCTTCACCAGTGTTATCCATACATTCAGTCTTTACCACACAACTCAAAATGACAAGTCTGCAATTTTTGCCCCAAGTAGAATAAGCAACTATTTTAAGGGCCAAAACACGAGGCCAATTCCCTAACATGCCTAAACTTTTCTTACAGTTCATAAAACCTCAGCTTCGAAAATGATCTTTTGTGGGGCAAGGAGTCCTTCAATCGCTTAGGAAGACCAGCTTCCCAATGAGCTCTCAAGGGGGGGGGAGTGAAGACGCTCGAAACAACATAGTATCAACTTACAACGCCCCCCGCGGCTCTCCCGAGCCCCAAAAGGTAATCCTACCAAGAGGCGCAATCTGACTACTCCTTAAAATCCTTCGAGGTGGAACGTGTGTGGCACGGCCTCATTAATGTAACAATTAGGCAGGGCGCGGGTTTCCCCCCATGGGCAGCCCTAGGGGCTGACAACCCTGGCAAAGGAGCAACAGCATTGCTTGCAGAGCACGCCCCCCCCCACTCCATCGAAAGAAGCGGGAGAGGGTGGAACCACCTCCCACCGAAGGAGCCGCGCGCGCCAGAGGGGAAACGAAGGCAGCCCCGCCGCCCCACAATGAGCGGCCGATGCTGCTCCCTCTCCTCCGCCCATCACGCCTCGACTCGGGAGGGCGCGCGGTGCGGGGGAAGGGAGGTGAATGGTTGTTATTTTCGGACCCCCTCCCTCCTTCCCCCCCCTCCCGCGAAGCTCACTCTCGAAGGCCTGCAGAAAGAGCTCGTGGTCGGCCTGGATCTGCTCCATCTTCGGCTTCTTCACCGGTGGGAGGGCCGCGGCCGAGGCGGCCGCTGCCGACGACGCCGAGGAACCGCCTCCGCTGCCGCCCCCCGAGTAGCCGCTGCCGAGGCCTCCCACGGCGCCGCCGGACTTGCCGCCCGGCGCAGCGGCCGAGGTCGAGCCGCCGCCGCCGAACCCGCCCGCGCCTCCGCCCGTGGCGGTGGCCGCGACGGCGCCTCCCCCTCCGCTAGGAGCAGCCGAGCTGGGCCCCGCGCCGCCGCCTCCTCCGCCGCCGTGCTTCTGGGGAGCCATGGTGGTGGTGGGAGGGGGGGGAGAGGGCCCTTTCCGACGGGGCCGGGTCGCGTGGCGGGAGACGCGGGGAGCGGCGGCCCGCGAGGGCCAGGAGGCGCGGCGCAGCGAGGAGGAAGTGGGTAGCGCTTCAGCTCCGCGAATTCGCCCCGCCGCTCGGTTCTCCTCAAGCGCCCTCTCTGCTCCAGCCAAACCCGACGGCGGCGCCGCCAGCCGCTCCCGCCCCCTCCGCCGAGCGCCCATTGGCCCGCACCGTGGCGCCGCGCCGCTCCATTGGCTAGCCGAGAGCCCGCCCAGAAGTGACGGCAGAATGATTCCGCGAGAGTTTGGTTGGATCGCGCGCTTCGCCGCTGGGAGCTTACCTCCCCCCTCCCCCTCCTTCTTCCTTTGAACTGAATTCGCGGGAAAGCGGAGCTGCTCCTTCCTCCCCCCTCCCCCCCCACCCGCACGCTTTCGCCGCTGCGGTGCATGACGGGAGAGGACGTGGGCTTTAGGGGACTTCTTTTAACCGACGGCTCACGTCGAGTTGCCAGGGGGCACCGAGGCGCGCGCCTGCGTTCCGTGGAACGCGCCTCCATTGGAGCCGGAATTCGAGCGCGCGGAAACAGGAGTGGGAAGTGGGGGGGGGAGCAATCGCGCGATAGTGAGGCTGCGTCCACACGTGCCGCGCAGAGTAAGGTGTCGGCAGCCATCTTTGTCTGTTCCGCTGCTGCAGCACCAAGTGCTCTCTGGGTGTATTGGTCTGAAACTCCCATTAGCCCAGTGGGGGGGGGGACTGCCTCCTGCTAAATAAAGTAAATAATTGACAAATTGCATCGCAGATAACTAACCCCCCCCCCAAAAGAAAAAACCTGGCTACGCCCATGACCCCAACCAACGATACGGCACTGTCATTGCCCTCTCTTTTTATACCCCTTTGCCTGGGGTGGGCAACCTACGTTCAAATGGCAGGAACTACTACAGTTCTTGTTTTGCTTTACAATGGAGCTGTTAATTTGGTTGTTACTTACTGGACTTGTTTTTATAAGTTTTGCTGTTTTTGTATATTCCTTTTTCTGTATCATGTTACTGTTATTTTGTTTCACTGTTCCCCACTTGGGGATTGAAATGTTCAGTGAAGAGGATTTAGAAATAATATCCATAAGGGCACAAAGTGTTTCTCTTCTCAACATCTTTGAAAGGTAACCCAGAAGGCAGTTTAAAGAATAAAATTCCAGAATTACTACTGTGTGATTACCCTTGTAGCTTTTCTCCTGTTGATATGTCACCTTTCCACAGTGAACTGCAGTTGAAGCAGCTAACAGACATCCATTCTTCAGAATTCAAAACATGGTGGGAAGAGAAACTACCAGTTTTGTAAAGTTTAATAAATTCAAATAATAAAATATCAACAATTCAACAAACAATTCATTACTGCAGATAAACAGCCCAGGGTTTATATGTAAGCACAAATAAAAATAAAAATTAATGGGCAAGCAATAAACAGTTCAGAGTGGAAGAGGACTCTTTTGAGTATGCTTGATGGTTCAAATTTGGCTCCCTCAGCTCTCTGCGAGAGAAGGGTGAAAGCAGCTAGAGGGAAGTCTTGAGGGCAATGATGGTGCGTTTTATTTCCCAGCTTCCCCAAAGCAGCACCCTTTATAAAGTATATAATAAACAATGTGGTGATTCTGGTAATCGCTTTGAAGTTTGCTTTTTAAAGTAGTATCAAGTGCTGTGGAGCACCAACCTATTTGGCCTTGCTGGACCTTGATATATGGTGTCCCTCGCCCAACTTTAGTACTTAAAGGTTCTAGGTAGTTTCTAGGATGAAACCCCACTTCTTGGGAATCTCCTAAGATTAAACCAGTCTCTTCTATCCTGGTGTTCTCCAGATGTTTTGGAAGAAACATCTGTTTTACTCCAAACATGCGCACCACTTTCCATCATGAGACATTTTCAAATTCTACCTCTAAAATCATTAAAAACTGGGTTTTTCTCCAGACCCAATTCCTGAGTCCAAATCATTATTATCTATCTTCTCCTTTGAAAAGGCAAAACTATAGAAGATCTTCTTTGCTGGTCACTCATAGCCGAGTAAGATTGTCTTCCATGAACATTGTCTTAACAGTGAGTCCGTCCGTAAGTGACTGTGGAGGCCAATTCTTGATTCACACACCCTTCCACATTGGGGACATAGGTTTCTGGGCGGGAGTTGATCACAGTGAGGATTTGCCAAACGTGCCTTTCTCTTGGCACGTTTTTTCGAGTTCGAGTGTCTTCAAAGTCCATGACACCTTTGGTAAAGGCTGTTCTCCAGTTGCAGCGCTCGCAGCCCAGTGTTTCCCAGCTGTCGGTGTTTAATTTGCCTTGAGACAGTCCTTAAACCTCTTTTGTTGATCACCAGCCTTACACTTTCCATTACCTGCTACTGAATCATGATTCTGAATCTAAACTTTTTATGAGTCATAATTGCCTACTACAGTATTCATATTCAGAACAAAATTAACTGTTTTTAGTTAACTCTGAATTTGAACATCTATAGGCAGGACATTTTCCGTAAGTGATAGGGTTGGCATGACCCTTAAATATTACTGAAATACAGCTCACATTGTTAACCATAGGTAGCTTATCTACTGGCTGCAGGAGCTACTAGGAAATCTGCTGAGGTTTTATATTCAGCTTGAGCCCATTAATATTAGCTACAGGAACATGTGAATACCAGCAGGTGAATCTCCAGAGAGGCATATTATGCTTGACCAGACATTACATGTGGAATAGTGATGCTTTTAAAGAGGGATAGAAGCCTTTCATTTTGGGGGGGGGGGGAGGCGTACAGGGTGGCAACAGCTCTTTCCAAGTGCTTATTTCAGAATACTGGGTCACTATTCTCTCAGTGAAGGGAATTGCTCAGATTTTGTTTCCTTAAACAATTTAAAATGTGATACATACCTTTCCATAAATTACATTTAAATTGGTTAAGCGGATTATCCTTACACTGATAAACCCCCAATTATATTATTTTTTTTGGTCAATGCCCCATGTTTTGATGGGAGCTAGCAGCATTAGTTTGGGTGACTTACAATAACTTTTACCATGAGAAGGGAGAGCAGTGTATGGTACTCGATATATGTGCTCAAGGGAAAATTGCTCTTAAGCAAATAAAAGATTAAAAGATTGCAGTAGCAACAGAGCATGAGGGACAGTAATGGGCCTCCCTCTGATTATCCTGTTGTAGCATTTCTGAGACTGTCTCTCCCCTACTCTAAAAAATGTGTAATAGATCCCTTTTGCCTAATTTTCCGTGATCCGTTCAGATGATAAGCTTACAAAAAGGGCACATGGGAAGCATTTAAAGTGGATTTTCCATGGGGGAAAGAACAAAGGACATGTCAGGTTGCATTTTGATTTGCATTCCAAATCTACTGTGCAGTGTTCTCGTGGGTCTGGTTTTTGCTTGCCTGCCATGTGCTGCATTTGTTACTTTGGTTTGAATACTTCTGACAGTCCATAATGTTAATTGTTCTAAGGATCACTTTGTTAGACTGTGAATTAGAAATGAGGTCTATTTTGGTGATTTCCCCCACCCCAGAAACAGAATATTATTTTCAGTTATTGGTTATATTTAGAATGGTTATTTAACATCACGCTCCAGCATTTTAAATATGGTATATTTGTTCTTGCTTCCTCAATGTTTGTGTTTTTAGCAAAGAGACTTCAGGCACTCCCGAAATATAAAAGCATTGGAATTCCATTGTCCTGCTGTACTGCTTTCTTTTTGTTCTGCTTTGAGCCTAACAGCTATAGGTCATGCAGAGTGGTTTCAGCTTTGTCTGTGTGCTCATATCAGTTGCAATATTGTAAGGCTGCATACACCCTAACCTGTTTGTAGCGCAAAAATAAAGTTTTTCTAAATCTGTAATCATTTGTGCTCAATCTCAATGTAATCTAGATTGATTCTAGATCCTGCCACCCACAAGGGTGGGCGTGGTTACTCGAAACATGTTTGAAAACTCCCCTTGATTAGGTTATCCATGTCTATTCCTCTCCGCACATGCCCCAAATGAATTGAGAAGGAAGTGGTTATTGCAATATTGGCATGTGCCCACTCACAACAGTAGTAGGCAGGTATGGATACATACCTACACCACCCCCATTGATAGGACTGCCTACATCTGTTTTCAAGTGGACATGTAATGGTATCATGCACATTCAATCCTCAACAAGCTTTTATTTCCCGAATAAAACCAGTTTCTCAATAAGAGCTTCAAGGGCATAAACCAATGCAATAGATCTAGAGCGTGTGAACTACCGTACATAAGAAAAAAAAATACTTGTTGCTCCTTGATTCTAAAATAAAATGTTGTGTGTACACTGACTCTGACAATGGCCAATTATCCAGCATTGCTTTATATTGTTGCTCTTATGTGGACAGCATCTGAATAACTTTTCAAAAGCTGGTGAGTAGATTAGTATTTTGAATGCTTTTGAATTATGGTGCTGGAGGAGACTGTTGAGAGTGCCATGGACTGCAAGAAGATCAAACCTATCCATTCTGAAGGAAATCAGCCCCGAGTGCTCACTGGAAGAACAGATCTTTAAGCTGAGGCTCCAATACTTTGGCCACCTCATGAGAAGAGAAGACTCCCTGGAGACTCCCTGGAAAAGACCCTGGTGTTGGGAAAGATGGAGGGCACAAGGAGAAGGGGACGACAGAGGACAAGATGGTTGGGCAGTGAAATATACTCGGAGTCAAGAGTGAATTTCATGCTCTTTATTCAGCTCATAGTCATCAAGGAGGAGAAGAGAAGACGAATGGCTCTTTTCCCCAAACCATCTGCTTATATACATTATTTACACAATGGGCCTTGCGTGATTGGCTACTTCAGGGCTACACCTGTGGGCCAATTATATTATGGATTGACTTCTGCCTGCAGCCTGATTGGCTGCTCCTACAGGCCAATCAGGTAGCAGATTCACTTCTGCCAGCCGCCTGATTGGCTGCTCCAGCAGGCCAATCAGGTTGCGGATTCACTTCCACCTGGAGTTGGATTGGGTAGCTCCCGCTGATTCTGAATCCTATTGTTCTAGGATTCAGCTCAGTACATAACAGGCAGTGTTCTCGAAGCTATGAACATGAGTTTGAGCAAACTGCAGGAGGCAGTGGAAGACAGGAGTGCCTGGCATGCTATGGTCCATGGGGTCACAAAGAGTCGGACATGACTAAACGACTAAACAACAACAGATTAATATTTTGGCCTAGGGATAACCAGTGAAGTGGCAACAAAGAGGAAGAACCTACTGTTTCTCTCCTTCTGTTCCTTTTTTCAGAAGGCAGTGTTAGAAACCGTAGGCAATGTTAGAAACTTAGATATACAGTTGTACCTTGGAAGTCGAACAGAATCCATTCCGGAAGTCGGTTCAACTTCCAAAACGTTCAGAAACCAAAGCGCAGCTTCTGATTGGCTGCAGGAAGTTCCTGCAGCCAATCAGAAGCCACGGAAGCCCCATTGGACATTTGGGTACCGAAGAATGTTCACAAACTGGAATACTTACTTTCGGGTTTGTGGCGTTAAGGAGCCAAAACGTCCAAGTACCAAGACATTAAGGAGCCAAGGTACGACTGTATAAACTAATCACCAAATGGTACCTTAAACCTGGTTTATGGTCACAACAACAACAATAATAATAATAATAATTTTTTTTATACCCCGCCCTTCCCAGTCAAGTCTGGGCTCAGGGCAACTAACAAGAAGAATATCAAAGCAAGCATAAAAGAAACAATTCAATTAAAATACAGATTAAATACAATGTTAAAATTCAAGTTTAAAATTAGGAATCTACAAGTGCAACCTCATTTAAATATCTGTAGGATATTTAAATGAGGTTGCACTTATAGATTCCTAATTTTTAGACAATAGAATGTCTAAGCAGCTTTTTGCGGTAGGATGTTGTTGTTGTTGTTTCTATACCATTTGATATTTTAAAGAAAAAATCTCAAAGTGGTTCACAACACATTAAAACATCAGATAAAACAATCCAGAAACAAACACGTTCAAGATTCAAGGAAAATATTTCCAATGCTTCTCTAAGTGACACATTGCTTTCCCCATATTTATTTACCTACTTTCTTTATATAGCTGCTCCATAGCAGAAGTGATCTAAGAAGCCAATGTGGTGTAGTGGTTAAGAGAGGCAGACTAAGACACAGGAGATTAGGGTTAGAATCTTCAGTCAGGAAACTCACTGGGTGATCTTGGGCCAGTCAGAGCCTCTTAACCTACCTCACAGGGTCGTCCAAGGGATTAACTGAGGAAGCGGGTGAACCATGTACTCCTTGGAGGAAAAGGTGGGATATAAATGCACCAGATAAGCTCTTCTGCTTACCTGCTTAGGAAAGGTGCAGGGGCCAGCCAGATGAAGATGTCAGTCGCCAACCTAGCATCCAGAGATATCCACATGGTCGCAGTTGGACTTACACCAGTTGCAAAACATGCCTGGCATCTGGGAGGTTTCTAACACTGCCTGTAGGAACATGAATCACACAGTCTGTCTCTAACTTTATATCATGCCAACCAGGGTTGGAACACAAAAGTGTTGGGGGGGGGTAGCATACTGATACAGCAAAACTGCTGAAGTAATTCCATTTCCAAGTCAGTAGACCTGCCTCAGAGTTAATTCTTCCTATGGTGAATGCAATGTTCTTATAATCACCACCTTGCTCACTACTACCAATGTTTGTATTATCTACTTTGCCAAGTTGTAACACTGAACACCTGTAGTTGAAAAAACAGCTGCTGTTAGGGCTCACGTTGCTTTTTATGGTATTGTTGCTGGTTCTGTCATCGCCATTTCTTCACTGACTGGGTTATAAAATTCCAGAGAGCATAATTATTTTTCCAGGTAAGGGGGCAGAACACAGTGGTTGCTAAGCAGAGCCTTGATTTGTTCTCCACTGCTTCCTGTTCACAGCTCAATTCTGGTACGTTCGCTCATAAGAAAGTCTTAATGTGTTGAGTGACTCTTATTTCCAAGTAAACCTGCTTGGAGTTACATCGGTGGGTGAAAACAAGTTATATTTTCTACTGATTTCAACCCTTTTTTCTTATAGTAAATAACTATCTTAATGTAACTGTAATATAGTTCTGGTTTTGCAATCAAGGATGTTTCCTCTGTGTTCAGATTCCCAACTGATATTCTATAAAGTGTTTCATATAATCTATTAACTACAGAGAAAGGCATTTGAGGCAGCTACACATGGTGACAGTGCAATCCACTTTTCTGCTATTCCTTTGAGAAGTAGAGAAGCAATGACAATTATATACTGTACTTCAGATGTATGAATTCCAGATGTACAAAGAATATGATGAGCATCGTTGCACCAGAAGATGGGCATCTTTATGGGTGTGAGCTACAAAACAACTGGATCTATAGCTATTGGATAATAGACTCTACTATAAAGAATAGTCGATGAGGTGTTGTAGTCACAGAAAGGTGACACTAATGTAGTATAATGTAATAATGTAGTAAGAGGAGAAGAGTCCTCCTCTTGTGACTCCTGAATATTCTTTTGATATACAGTATTCAGAAGAAAATACTGTTAAGGCAGGTAGTGGTCATGGTTATGTGGCCAGCATGACCAACCCACTTCTGGCGCAATGGGACACCGTTCAGAGCACACGGAAACACTGTTTATCTTCCCGCCGCAGCGGTACCTATTTATCTACTTGCACTGGCATGCTTTCAAACTGCTAGGTTGGCAGAAGCTAGGACAGAAAAACGGGAGCTCGCCCCGTGGTGCGGATTAAAGCCGCTGACTTGCTTAATTATATTCATGAAGTCATACTCTTTGCACACCTCTGGTTAAGAACCTAATTTGTTCCGGAGGTCCGTTCTTAACCTGTAACTGTTCTTAACCTGAAGCACCACTTTAGCTAATGGGCCTCCTGCTGCTGCCGCCACACCACCGGAGCACAATTTCTGTTCTCATCCTGAAGCAAAGTTCTTAACCTGAGGTACTATTTATGGGTTAGCGGAGTTTGTAACCTGAAGCGTCTGCAACCTGAAGTGTTTGTGACCTGAGGTACCACTGTATAAGTTAGGGAAGGATGATAAGGATAAACAGAGGAATGTAGTCTACGAACACAGCCAGAGTATATAGCGACTGGTAGAAATAATGTATGTGCAAAATCATTGATTTTTATATGGGTTTGGATCCTAAGACAAGTTAACGAAGTTCATGGAAGGCAAATTTATTATTTCCTTCTCCCTGTGTGGCACCATAAATGACCCTCTGCAGGGTCAGAAGATTTCTGAGCAATGTTTGGCACAGGCATGGGAGGCTGCTGCTGGGAGAAGAGAACAGGAAACCTTTTTGTGAACTTCCCTAAGTAAATTTACTGAGGGTGTTTCCCCCTACCACCACCAGCCCCCTGTACCCCATACGACTACACTGTTCCTATTTAGACTTAAGGGAGCTGCAGTGGGAGGACGGGGCAGGACGCCTTCATTCCAGGGACTTTCATAAGTTAATTTAGGATCTAAGTGGTCATGTTCAATTGCCTGTCATATACACTGAGTATAAAATCTGGATTTGCTTCACACGCACTGGAGCATATGCATTCGTCAACACCTCTACAGTTTGTAGCAGCTACAATGTACTGCAGCTGGCTCTTCGAAGCCAGCACTCCTCCTAGCACAGCATACAAATACATCCCTTCTCAGGGCTCTGGTTGGCTTCAGCAGCTGCTCACTGCTCACTGCCGTAGCGCCTGCTATTTTTCCTCTCCAGAAGTCCCCATATGATGTGCCTTGTGCGCAACACATCATATGGGGACCTGGAGAGAAAAAATGGCAGGCGCCACAACAGTGAGCAGCGAGCAGCTCCTGAAGCCAGCCAGAGCCAACTGCGCTACCAGGCTGGCTCCAGGCTGCTGACTGCCACTGCTGTAGGGGAACCGGGGACGTCCAGTGGTACGGATCTCTTGTCCCCTTCCCCCTTTGTTTTGACTGATTGGGGGAGGCTCGGGAGTTGCGGGTAGGCAAGCGTTCCCCAGTTTTTTTAAAAAAAAAGACTGCGCATTTATGTTTCACAGAGTGCAAAAGAAGGGCTTTGCACCTTGCCTGGCAGAGAAACTGCACGAATTGCGCCCCTCCTGGGCAATGGCCGCCTGCCCGCGACTCCCAAGCCTCCCCCGATCAGTCAAAGCAAAGGGGGAAGGGGGAAGGAGATTGGGGAAGGCTTGGGAGTCACCGGGGGGGGGCGCCGTTGCCCAGTTTTTTAAAAAAAACTTGGTGCATTTATGTTTCACAGGTGCAAAAGAAGGGCTTTTCACCTTTATACAATATGCATGTGTGCTTGGATCCAGGGTCTTTTGCCTCACCATTCCCACTACTGACTCCCTGTTGCTACTCAGCTTTGGGGGGAAAAGAAAAGAAAGTGTCCCCAGATTCATTGAAAAAAATATGGTAACTGTTAGGGAGAAATCTGGGTGCGAGGCTGCTCTGCCACCCAGCACGTCAGGCATGAGCCTGCGGTCCACTGCGGAACGAAAAGGAAGAGGAGTCCAGCCACCATCCGGAGCAAACAGCAAGGTTTATTGCTGCACAGCAGGTTTAAGCCAAGACTGAACACCGAGAACAGGGTTACAAGAACTTTTAAAACTTCCCACCTGAATCCCATAATGCATTTCAAAAGCGTCATTCCTACATCACTGTTACATACCTAAACGTCAGAAAAGGGGAGGTACATACAATATTAACATACTGGTAAACAAGATTCACATAAGGACAAAAGTTCAGGGCAAAAGTAAATGCGTGATAAGTACCAGGAGGAACTTCTTGAGTATCCACAGAGAAAGAACAATAGGGTCCTGGCTTTGCATCGACTGTCACCTGGGTGGGTCTGGTGATGGGATTAGGCTTGGCCAAAAATCAGCTCAGCAAAGTGCCCCTGGGCACTTCCTGGAGTCCCTTTTCAGGGGCAAAATTGGAATGGGGAAGCTGGAGTTGATTTTATATGATTTTTAAAACTAGGTAACTTCCCTGAACTGTCAAGTCGAAAGGATACATTTATGCACAATATTTATAATAAAGATGTGCCCCCTCCCCGTGAATTCCCTAACAGTAACCATAATATAGTTTCCAAGAAGGTGTAAGCTCCATCACCTCTCTTATATGTACTGGCTAGGGAACCCTGCCATTGAAAGTAGGTTCTGGAGCAAAAGCCCTATAAAACTTTGGCTCAATCTGAGCATTTCAAATTCTGGATGTGTTTGGTGTGACGTGTAAATTACTCCCTCTCTAGCCTTCCTACTATAGACTCAAAAAGCCTTTAAAGGCATATCTAAAACAAACCTTATAATGGTTTTCTACCAGTTTTACAGTAGTGCCTTCTGTCAAAGAATCCAGAGAAACTGTAGATTGGTGGAAGGGTGAAGTTCTCACCAAAGAAGAACCGATAAGTAAAGTGATGAATCAGCAAAGTTAACAGCTAAAAAGAGAGAACCTGATGATGATTGTTTTATGGAAGAATGGAGGCCTTTTTCAGACAATTTAAAGAAATATGATAGTATGATGAATTTGCGAGCTGGACTATGAGCAACAGAAGGAATTAAGAGATTATTGAATTATTGCCATGATATGAGAGAGAGAAGACAGAGTGCAGCAAGGAGGGAAAATGAAAAAAACACCATGGAAAAATGGGAAGGGAAGTTGACCAAGCAAAGGAAAAAAAAATATTGTGTAGTGGAATGTATTGGAATTTCACGGTCAAAAGGGCTTTTTCAGGGGGAACTTGAATTGCCATTCTAAGAGAAAGAAGGAGGCATTCATAGTGAGTTCTGGCACCTCTTTTTATAGAAAAAATAGCACTGGTTAAAAGGATTGACTACTGAACAAAAAAAAACATTTCCTTTTAAAATGTTTTTTTTGGGGGGGGCTATTGGGTTGTTGTTTATTTTTTTATTAGGTATTTTGTGGTTTTATATCATGATATTATTCTGTGAACTGGCCTGAGACCCCCGGGTATAGGGCGGTATGTAAATTCAATAAATAATAATAATAACAATTAATATTTTTTAAATAAATGCATTTCCACCTAGCTTTCATAGAATCATAGAGCTTTGACCCCTAGTGGAGGACAACTGCTGTCATAGATAGTATTGTGAATAAAGTAGCTTCTGCTCTCTTCCACATCTTAGCAACTCAGCTTGTCACCAGGCCCTCATCCCACCTCAGGTCTGGACCAGGCTTTCCTTTCACAGGAGCCGAGGAGGAAAGGCTGACCAAGCGGCCCAGATCTGCCCTGACCCCTTTTTCCGGCCGGAGCCAGAAATGCTGCAGTTCTCCTGGGAGCCGCAGGGAGGCAGCGAGCCTTGCGCGGAAGGGAAACGCGGCGACACCCCGGCGGAAGCGGAAGCGGAGTCTCTCTCCTGGCGCGGGCATGTGTGTCGCTCGCTGCTGCTGTGCATCTAGATAGAGACCGGCGCTCGGAGGCTGGTCGCCTTTCCCGGTCATGGCGGAGAGGACCGAGCAGCGCATCGAGGACCGGATCCCCGAGCTAGAGGAGCTGGGGAGGGTCGGGCTCCTCACCAGCAAAGAGATCAGGTTGGGCGAGGCGGGATCTCCGCGATCCCCGGGGATCTAGGGAGGGAACGACCCCATGGATTGGGGGTGGAAGCAGGATGGTGGTCCTACTCAGTGCCGGTTTTTCGTATAAGCTAAACAAGCCCTGGGACGCGGGTGGCGTTGTGGGTTAAACCACAGAATGGTCCCTTACCTTTACCTTTAAACAAGCTCTAGCTTAGGGCCCCACGCTCTTGGGCCCCCCAAAAAAATTTAAAGGAAAAACAACAACCTGGATGTACATTTCCAAAATATAAGATAAGAAACAAATAAAATAAAACCTACATACAGCAACGTTTTGTGTTGTGTAGGCTCCTGTGATGTAAGTAATAGGCCCCCAACTATTTTAAGTTAGAGCTTAATAATTATTTCACTATTAATATACTTCTTATTGCGATCTGAAAGATAATGTCAGGAAAGCACTGCTTAGTGCTCAAATTCACAGTCTGGTATATCTCTGGATTCTAAATTTTGCAGCCAAGCCGTAACATCTTTTCTTTTTCATTTTTTCTGTTTTACAAGTTCAGATAAACATTTTACATACTTAAGACTTTCCTTCTTCTCTTTCCATGGTTCATTTTATATATTTTATATCCCTGCATATTTTACAAAAACTGCCAGTCGGTTTTCCATTGTTACATCCATCAAAACTTATTTACACTGTGGAATTTATCTTAGTGCTGCCAGTGTTTTCAGCTGTACAGTTATTTTCCATATATTCAATAACATCTTTTCAGGAATTTATTAGTCCCCTACCCAGCCCATTCTAGCAGCCAGGCACCCATCTAGAACCTGCATACCCCTAACCAGACATGGACGATAAGGAGGAAGTTGAATTGCTAACACATTCCCCCAAAATGTTGTGATACCTGTGTGTTCTGTGGATCGGGAACCATGGAAGGATGTTGCTTTTTTGTATTTCTGCAGGGCAGTTATTAAGAAGACCTTAGCCCTTGAATATAAAATACAACGGAGAGCACTCCAGAAGGAGAATTTTATCAGTTACATTCAGGTAGGTTTCTTAAGATATTTATGACAGTTAACAAGCATTATATCTTGTGGTGTTTCTTAAAAATGTGAACTGGAAATATAATGCAAGAAAGCACTGCTTAGTGGTCAAATGCACAGTCTGGTATATCTCTTGAGTCTAAATTTTGCTGCAGCAGATTTATACATTAATTACAATGCAGTTATAAGGATGTAGAGAGGGGACTTTTAAAAACACAGGGAGCTGCCTTATATCACCAGACAAGTAGATAACTTATTGACCCTTCAGATGTTGCTGGACTACAGGTTCCATAATCCCTGACAATTGGCCATGCTGGCTGAGGTTGATGGGGTTTGGGCTACCAACATCTGGAAGTTTGCAGGTTCCCCGTTCCTGGTCTATGTACTGATTAGCAGCAGCTCTTAAGAATAGACAGAAGTCTTTCTGGACCCTACCTAGAGAAATGTGTGTGTGTGTGTGTGTGTGAGAGAGAGAGAGAGAGAGAGAGAGAGAGAGAGAGAGATAGAAAGAGAGAGAGACATCAAAATCCAAGAGGATTCAGCCCACTGATTGAGTGGGGAGGAGAGTTTCTCCATGTTTAGTATCTAGGGTGAATGTGCACTGGATAATTCTTGATTTATTCACCTCATTATTACAGGCCTTAATTGCAGTTGTTTTTATACAATAGCATATAAAATCTATATGAAGCAATAAATGCATGGCTTTTTCTGTGCTAGCCATTGCTCAGTCTTTATCATCCTTGAAGTGTTGTTGACCTTCTAAATATTTTTTTCCCCCTTCAGTATGAAATCAATCTATTGGAATTGATTAAGAAAAGAAGAGCGGTAAGTCGACATGTAACTGAAAATTTGAAGAGGTCCTTATGGAATTTACCAAGGATTGTAAAGTTGGTCATTGTTTTCCATAGCGCACTGGCTACTCGTTCAAGAAGGATGAGATTGAGTACTCCATTCTGCAGAGAATACATGGTGTCTTCAAACGTGCCACAGCAAAATGGAGTGTAAGACGTTTTATTCTATATAACTTGACTGTTTTGTATTACCTCTTGTGTAACATTATGCTGACCTTATTTGTGCATAATTCTAAAGCCAAACTGCAGCTAAGTATGAATGAACAGGTGACATAGTTAGAAAATAGCAACTGTTTCACTCCTCTCCTGGTGCTGCTGCTGTTTTTCTTGGAGCTGTGACATAGTTTGGCTTAGTGTTATGTGCAAACCTGGGCTCATGGGTTGTCTTGCTCCAAACAAACCATGAGTGGTAAGCCAAGAACAAACCAGTTGCAATTTGTAGCTTTCTAGTTTCTAAAATGCTTGTTTTAGAATGCTGGTTCTTTTTCCTCCTAAAAGATAGGTCCATCAGTGACTGCTACCGGTAGTTGAAACACTTCTTCATGGCATAGTTTCTTTTCTCAATTGCTTGCTGTGGTAGCTTTGACTTTCCCATATCTTGCTCCTTACGCCATTGTTATAAAAAGGGTAACAATTCTGGATTAATGGTACTTGTTGTGTTCTTAGCTTACCCAGACCCTCCTCTTTGTTTCATTTCCATAGGATGATCTTCAGCTGTGGTTGTCTCATGTTGCCTTTTGCAAGAAATGGGTGAGTATCAGAGTGTAATTTCCTCATTTCAGCTGTGAGCTGATAAGCAGTTGAACCTCCTTTCAAGGGAGCCACTTTGCATTGTGATAATTTGGAAGAACCTTGTTGAAATGACTGGACTTGTTGGAATGACTGGACTTGCTTTTGATGTTTTCACCTGCCACTACTATAAGAGGATTGTGAATTAGTCTCTGTCTCTTATATATGACTATGCATGGCAGAGTTTACAACAGCCAGAGTTTGTGATAGATAAATAAATACTAAATAAATATTCATATTCTTGGTGCTGTTTGAGCTTTGTTGTTCTGCCCGACCACCCCAAGCTTTTGTTACAGGGAACTCAGGTACTAAAAACCGTAAACACTGTGCAGATCCAGATAATATTTCACTGTCAGATGGCAAACCAAACAGTATCTAAGTCCTCTGTAATGTTTCACTTGAAAAGGTGCACAATATAAGAGAGTGATATGATGCTTTCTGTTTCTTAATAGAACAGGAAAATACAGCTGAGCAAGGTGTTTTCAGCCATGTTAGCTCTTCATCCCAACAAACCAGGTACGGTACTTAAGCTTGTAAATGAAGTGTGCTGGGTAGGCAGTCTTGGAAAAGATGAATGGGATATCCTGGCAGTGGCACAATAAATGAGCCTGATCTGGCTCATTTAAGCTGATGGAACAGGTTATGTTGGTATACTAGAGCAACCTTCCCCAATGTTGTGTCCTCCAGACGTTGGCCTCCAGCTCCCATCAGCTCCAGCCAGTGTGGCCAATGGCCAGGGATGATGAGAGTTGTAGTCTAGCAGTATCTGGAAGGTACCAAGTTGGGGAAGGCGAGGCTAGCAGAACAAGGCATAAGAAGCATTACTTGGAATGACTTCTTGGTTGTCAGCTGGTTTTGCAGTGACTGTCTTAAATAGCACCATGCACCTCCCTCTCTCTCTCAGCTCTCTGGATCATGGCTGCAAAATGGGAAATGGAGGACCGCCTGTCAACTGAAAGTGCCCGTCAGTTGTTCCTTCGTGCATTGCGTTTCCATCCAGAATGTCCCAAACTGTATCAAGAGGTAATATGTGATTCTGATCCTTCCCCTCCTCCGCTGCAAATGCTTATAACTAGTTCATTTCAGCTAAGATCTACTTGTTCATTGACTGCTAGTTTGTTGAACTGAAGAACAGAACGCCATTCTGCATTTCCATCCTCACTGGAAAGTTATTCTTTTTTTAGTTGTTGTAGTAGTAGTATACTGCCCTTCCTCTGAAGATCACAGGGTGGTTCACAACAGAAAAATACAAAATGAAAACACAAAATGCATAATAAAACAAAAGCAAAACAAACCAATACCCCCCCCCCCCCAGACACATGTAAAAAGCCATATAATGCTAATCAGCCAAAGGCCTGGTTGAAGAGAAATGGTTTTGTTTAGTGCCTAAGGAGATGTAATGAAGGTGCCAGGTGAGCCTGCTTGGACATACTGTTGTTTTTTTATACAGTCACACCCCGGGTTGTGAACGTGATCTGTGCGGGAGGCATGTTCACAATCCGCAGCGCTGCGTCTGCGTGGGACGTGATTCGGTGCTTCTGCGCATGTACTTGATATTTTGTGTTTCTGCGCATGCGCCAGTGTCGAAACCCGGAAGTAACCCGTTCCGGTACTTCTGAGTTCGGTGCGGAGCGCAACCTGAAAACACATAACCCACAGCGTTCACAACCTGAGGTATGACTGTATACGCATAACTTTTGAGCTAATAGTATGGTGCCCTTCTTTCACCCTCAAAGCTATAGTTAAATATGGTGGGCACTGAGTCTGAGTGTGTCTGCCAGGAAAAACCTCAGATGTAATTGTCTTTATCATGGGTGGGATAGCAAGATATGCAATAGTTGTTGTGAAGTACTTCGTGTTTTATCTTTGCAACCTGAAAATGCTGCAATTTAGTATTGCTTTTGTTGTTGAAATCATCAAAAGGTCCAAGGGAGCTGGAGAATTTCTCTTTAAAATTTCAACATGCCAACTTGATCTCCACTGTTGTCATTGTTTTTATGTGTCAATAGTAGCCTCTGTTGTTGTGAAACAGCCATGTTTATCCTGGTCCATCCACAATCATGGCGTCAGTTTTTGGTGAAGCGCTTAACCGGGCAAAGCCTTCAACAATTTCAAGAACAGTAGTGAGGGAAAAGTCAAAAGAACAACAAATGCAAAGTTTATTAAGAAGAAGACTGCTATTTTTTTTTTAATGTAGTATTCATAATGCTGGGAGTCCCTGAACCATGGTTAATTGGGAGCAGGCCACAAAATGGCTGATTTCCTATTCCAGATTTTACTCCAATTAAGTTTTACATCAGCACCACTACCTACTAACCACAGTAGTAACAAGGAATCCTTCTCCACTGGTGTTTGAAGCCCTTGCCACCTCGTTCCCCCCCTCTTTACCGTTCTTTGTTTCTGTAGTATTTCAGGATGGAGCTCATGAATGCCGAAAAGCAAAGGAAAGAGAAGAAAGAATTTGAGCAAGCAAAGATGGACCTGGTAAGAAATGAGATGTCGTTGTCACGGAAAATTTCTGCCTGTGCCAGAAACAATTCCTCTTGGATCGGGGGGGGGGGGGGACTCTAGACCTGTCTTTTGAGCCCTTGGGATTTTTTTCCAGGCTACATCTCCTGTCCCCAGGCCACGCTCCTCTTCAGCCTGTCTCTACACCCTTCTCAAGTGCTTTTGCTTGGCTGGAATAAGTCCTTGAACTATGAAGATGCCTCTTTCATGCCTGGGTAGAGATGGGTGTGTGTTTGTGGAAACCTGTGAGCGTTGTGTGACTGGCAGTGCCGGATTTACGTATAAGCTAAACAAGCTATAGATTAGGGCCTCATTCTCTTAACCCCCCCAATATACTTCTTAATTGTATTTCACTATTAATATACTTCTTAATTGTATACAGTGGTGGCTCGACTTATGAATTTAATCCGTTCCGAAGGCACCTTTGTAAGTCGAAAAATCCGTAAGTCGAAAAACACCATTGAAAGCGCGATTTCCCATAGGAATGCATTGGAGATGGAAAAATTCGCAAGTCGAAGCAACCCTATCTAAAAATTCGTAAGTCAAAAAATCCCTATCTAAAACCGCCGCAGTTTTTGCCTGGATGTCGAGACATTTGTAAGTCGAAAAATTCGGTTGTTGAGTCGTTCGTAAGTCGAGGTACCACTGTAATTGTATTTCACTATTAATATACTTCTTAATTGTATATTTTGTTATGTGCAAATGGCTTTAGATACCCATTAGGTCCATAAATTACCATATAGCATATATTCAACACACACAAAAAAGCGACAATTTGTTGTTGACAAAGGACAGCTGGACATATAAAGGGCCCCATTACCTTTAGTAGCTTAGGGCCTCATCAAACCTAAATCCGGCCCTGGCGACTGGGATGCACTTAACTTTGTACAGTAAAGTGTCACAACAGTCGCTGTACCCAGTGTGGTGTAGTGGTTAAGAGTGGCAGACTTGTAATCAGGGGAACTGGGTTCGCGTCTCCGCTCTTCCACATGCAGCTGCTGGGTGACCTTGGGCTAGTCACACTTTTCTGAAGTCTCTCAGCCCCACTCACCTCGAAGAAGAAGAAGAAGAAGAAGAAGAAGAAGAAGAAGAAGAGTTTGGATTTGATATCCTGCTTTATCACTACCCAAAGGAGTCTCAAAGTGGCTAACATTCTCCTTTCCCTTCCTCCCCCACAACAAACACTCTGTGAGGTGAGTGAGGCTGAGAGACTTCAAAGAAGTGTGAGTTGCCCAAGGTCACCCAGCAGCTGCATGTGGATTAGCAGAGACGCGAACCCAGTTCCCCAGATTACAAGTCTACCGCTCTTAACCACTACACCACACTTTGTGTGGGGGAGGAAGGGAAAGGAGAATGTTAGCTACTTTGAGACTCCTTCGGGTAGTGATAAAGCGGGATATCAAATCCAAACTCCTCCTCCTCCTCCTCCTCCTCCTCCTCCTCCTCCCACTTTTCGCCTGCTTCGGACCTCCTTCCCATCACCGATGTGCATTTCCTAAAACGTTGCCCAGGAGGGAACGGGACCTTTAAGCTGGAAAATGTTTTCCCGCCTCTGACTTAGACAGTTAAGTTGTATCATTTGAAGTGTTTGGGAGACAATAAAGTACAGTGGAACCTCGGTTTACGAACACCTCGGTTTATGAATTTTCGGTTTACGAATGCCGCGGACCCATCTGGAACGGATTAATTCACTTTCCATTACTTTCAATGGGAAAGTTCGCTTTTTCCTGCTCGCCAAAGTATATTGTGTTGCTTCTAGAAAACGTTGACAAGCTGCAAGTTTCTTGTGACCTGCTGTGCCTTTACTCCTCCCTTACCCTCATTGCTTATGGAAAATATATACCAACGAAGCTAACCAGAGGCCACACTGTTGTTGCTTTTTCAATATCAGGGAATGTCCACCTATCAATATACGTGGAGTTATTCTCTGACACTTTTCGTGCAGAGGCGCATATGTACAGAGGGCCCCCTGTTGCAACTCTGTGGAGGAAAAAGTGTTGGTCATGTGCCATGAATTGTTTTTTATCTGAAAAGGGTCTGGGGCACGAAAGCTTGACTTTTGCCTGCAATTTTAGGGTGAATTCAGCTATTCTGAAGAGATACTTAATGGTGCAATGGCTCGAATTGTCTACAGAAATGCTGTTCAAAAAATCAAAGGTAACTCCTTGTTGTGTTTCGTGTGTGTGTGTGTTTTAAGTAGCAACTTGTCTTAGGTTTTTAAAAATAAATATAGGCCACTGGTGACTGAAGTTTGGTTGGCTGGGGTTGAATATTGCAGCACCCATTCTAACAGAATGACTCTGTGATGAATGGATATAACCCTGAAGGTGTTACTGACAAAGGAGTACTTTCTCAGACAGTTAAAAGACCTCTCTGCTCATCCTAGCTTTCCCTAGCTGTTGATAACCGAGTTCTGGTTTGGTTCTGGCTGCGGAGGCTGCTGAAATTAAATCGACTATATGGATGTTTTCACTGTTGTTTATTGCTTCAAATGGTTTTATGAATATTGGGACTGATTTAAAATTCATTTAGGTTTTTAAGAAATCTATTTACTAGTGTGTAGGATGAGTTGTTCAGCTTTCTTATAGCATCTAGATTTGGCTGCTCTCAGGATGCCAGTGTTGATGGGCCAGTTGTCTCTGACCTGGTATTACCTGCATAGAATCATAAGAGTTGGAAGGGACTCTGAGGGTCATCTAGTCCAAACCCTGAGATTAAGAGCCTCATGATTTACAGACTGATCTGTCCCAGCTGTTCTAAGCATTCATGAATTGTGTAGGCAAGTTCACATACAAGTCAGTCCAAGCTTTGGGGCAAAATTTGACACTCCACATTAAACAAATGCATTTTAAGCAAAGTTTGGAGAGTTCTTAATGGTTTTATTCATTTTTTAATTAATCCTCTTGTTTTAGAGTGCATATACTTCATTTGTTAAATATTTTCTGGCTTCAGAGAGACTGTTTATGAGGTTCTGGACCTCCCTAATTAATGTCTGTCTGTCTGACTCCATTCTAGGTGCAGAGTTTCTTCTGTCACTGCTGTCAATTGCAAAACTTTTTGATTTTACACAAGACCTTAAAAAGGAAATTCTGGAAAAGTAAGTTTGGGGTAGGTGTGGAGAACTAGCACGATTAGTGTGGTCCATTCAGGTGGTCTTCAGTGTGTCTGTAAAAACACAGCTAAATTTTTTTTTACAGCATCTATCGCAGCTCATTGCAATTGCTACAACAGGCAGAAAAATCATTAAGTGGTCTGCCAAGACCTTCAGCAATTTTCAAGTGGTCTGTGGGAAAGAAAGTTTGAAAGCCACTGTGCTAGAAGTATTACTTTGTTTAACATGGAAAGCATTCAGGCGTGATGCCCTCACTTTCAGTCTACAGTGGTGCCTCGACTTACGGAATTTAATGCGTTCCGAACGCACATTCGCAAGTCGAAAAAAATTGTAAGTCAAATCCCATAGGAATGCACTGGGAGAAAAAATTCGTAAGTAGAAGCAACCCTATCTAAAAATTTGTAAGTCGAAAAAATCCTATCGAAACCACATCCAAGATGGCGGACGGAGCTCCATTCGTAAGTAGAAACATTCGTAAGTAGAGTTATTCGTAAGTCGAGGTACCACTTTCCCATTCTGTTCTTCAGCCTGTGTAGACAAGACTGACTTGGCAGACTCCAGCGTACCTGGCGTGGCTTCACCTGAATCGGTGCCAAGAGTTTCTCAGGATAAATAAAATGTCACTGTTGTGATATAGCTGCCTGCTTGGAGAGCAAAGCACTCTTAATGCTCCCTCCTAAGAAGAGGGTAGCGCATGGAACAATAGCATGATAGTTTTCCTCTTAGCCTGCAGGCAGAATACGCCAACGATCCTCTTATGTGGGACTACATAGCACGGCAGGAGCTGGAGAAGGACTCATTGCCCACACCATCAGAACATCGGTCCAAACAGTCAAAAGCGCTGGAAGCGGCCCTAAAAGAAGAACGGTGTTGCATGGTGTTTGAGGAAGCAGTCGCCTCCCTTCCCACAGGTTAGAACTTGTGCCTCTAATACATATCAGCATTTATAAAGTATAAAATCTCTAAAACATGAATGATGCTTCCAGTTCTTGCGGTAGAGCTTTGAAGATGTATGTAGTCATGATTCCCAAATTAATTATGAACCGATGGACTTGGAAGCAGTAAAAGAGCTCAACATGTGTGTGGTTATTATTATTTTTATTTTTTAACTTCAGATTTCCCCCGAAAGGGGTATATTTGAATTAAAATGGGAAGGCAATGCATTTGTTTTTGCCAATGATGTCATGCAGATGCTGCAAAGAATTTACATGCGCGATGAGCCTCCTTCCCACGCTTAAACACCCATCTGGAAATGCAAGAGAGGCAGCAAGGTTTCCTAGTGCTTGTCCATTTGTCCTTCGCATCCACTTGCAATTATTAATCAGGTTTCACAATGCGGGTGGCGCTATGGTCTAAGCCACTGAGCCTCTTGGCCTTGGGCTTGGCCGATCAGAAGGTTGGCGGTTCATATCCCCGCGATAGGGTGAGCTCCCATTGCTCTGTCCCAGCTCCTGCCAACCTAGCAATTTGAAAGCACGCCAGTGCAAGTAGATCAGGCATCCCCAAACTGCGGCCCTCCAGATGTTTTGGAACTACAACTCCCATGATCCCTAGCTAAGAAGCCCAGTGGTCAGGGAAGATGGAAATTGTAGTCCAAAACAGCTGGAGAGCCGCAGTTTGGGGATGCCTGAAGTAGATAAATAGGTACCGCTGCGGCGGGAAGGTAAACAGCATTTCCATGCGCTCTGGTTTCCGTCATGGTGTCCCGTCGTGCCAGAAGCAGTTTAGTCATGCTGGCCACATGACCCGGAAAGTTGTCTGTGGACAAACACCAGCTCTTTTGGCCTGAAAGCGAGACGAGCACCGCAACCCCATAGTTGCCTTTGTCTGGAATTAACCGTCCAGGGGTCCTTTACCTTTACAGGTAACAGTGGCGATTTATGTCCTCCAAAAATAGTAATTAAGCTATTGGCTTTAAGCTGAACTGGAGGCTTGTTGGCCTAGTTCTGACAGCAGATGAGGTGATAAAGCCATGTCTGGATTTGACCACCTCAAGACTGCAGGTGGAGACTTGCATGACTGAATGTTCCCCCATTCAGCACCCTCCCGGGCTTCAAATAAAACCCCTCCACATTGAAATTTAGATTTCAGGGGGACAAGCTTCCAGGCTAAGCTTTTACCAGACATATCCCATGCTTGGGAGTGTACTGCTGTTCACGAGAGTGGTTTTTTCCTCAGAACCCTTGCCTGCAGTCTGAAGTGGTATTGTCCAAAACCGTTTCGTGGCCACCTCTGCCGAATTTGAGAAGGCGGCCAGAGGGTCAGCGGTGGGAGGGAGCAGGGCCCTCCTGTACCTTCATATAGCACAAGGGTTTGCGGGCCTTATGCCACTAACCGCTTCACCTTAGGGACTTAACGTACATTGTGCAATTTGCACGGAGGAGGGAACAGCTGAGTGAACCCAGCTAGCCTGGTTAGCAAGAGTTTATTTCATGCACAACCTTCCCAGAGGCCTCCCATGAAACACTTCAGAAATCATATTCAAAGGGCAGTTCCGCCCACTTATCGCTGTGTTGCTTTGGTGACGGAAAAGAGCCATGAGGTGAGTAGAATACAGTGGTACCTCTACTTAAGAATAACTCTACTTACGAATGTTTCTACTTATGAACGGAGCTCCGTCCGCCATCTTGGATGCGGTTTAGATAGGATTTTTTCTATTTATGAAATTTTAGATAGGGTTGCTTCTACTTACGAATTTTCTCTCTCAATGCATTCCTATGGGATTCGACTTACAATTTTTTTCGACTTACGAATGTGCGTTCGGAACTGTATGTGTGTCTGCTTTCTGGTGTCCTGCAATTGACTTATCACTCATGATGTGCTCCAAGATAGTCAGATTTTGTATGTTTTCATCCCCAGCTAACTCTCAGAGAAGTGGGAGAAGTCCCACAGCTGCCTTGAGGTTTATACATTTTTAGCTGTGTTTTATCTACAATTTTATTCGTACGCTGCTTGGTGAGCTCTTTGATCAAGTGGCTTTTAAAATTTCTAAATAAACATATACTGAAGGAGGAAGAAACTTGTAGCGAATCTTGTGAATAGGTGGTTTTCTCCCCCCATCCCTTTTAATTGTTGGTTTGATAGCTTTTTGCTTAGGAGTTGAATTTTCTTTACTGGGTCTTGGAAAAGCAGCGTTCTTGTTGTTGTTTTTGTTCAGAAGGAGTGACTGCCGTTTTTATTTAACGAAACATTTTTAACCCTCCAGAGGACATGTGGGAACGTTACGCCGCTTTTTGCTTGGACAGATTTAACCGGAAGACAAACAGTGAAGAGTTAAAGCAGAAGGTAAATGCTTTTAAGTATTTCTGCAGACAATTTCAAAAGTTTACTTTTGTTTTCGTGGAGGCTAGTCTCCATGGCAGTGAAGCTTATCCTTTTTTCTTTATCTCTTCTTGTTTTTTTTAGAGGTTGGAAAGGATATCAAGTGTTTTCAGCCGAGCTCATGAATTGCAGTTGCTGCCAGCTTCTCTCTATCAGCAGTGGGTAAGGATGCATATGACTCTTGCTGTTTTATATCTATATCTACTACTATTAAATTTTTATTTATACCCTGCCCTTCCCGATTTGAAAACCGGGCTCAGGGCGGCTAACCGAAAATATAAACATTGATTAAAAGCGACTTTAAAAAACAGCTTTAAAACAGCATCAAATACAACATAAATGTAGCATCCATGTCAATAAAATTCAAAAAATTCAGGGTCATTTTTTGGGGGGGAAACCCAGTTTAGTAAACATCAAGTGATCGCCAGGGCTAACTGGCCAAGTTGGTCCTGCTAGAGCCAGCAAGGAGACCAGGGACGAGTGTAAATGTGGGGTCCCAGAAGGGTTTCTTCATAGAAAAAGGAAAGGGGAAACGGGAAGACTTGACTTGGGGTCTTGGGACACATTTCTCAATAAAGGCTTCCATTTTACCTTTGATTTGCATCTCGCCAGCTCCATCTTTTACTGGGGCTCAACCTCCGAGAAAAGGCTGAAGAGGTGGCAGCAGCGGCAACGAGACGCTTCAGCCACTTGGTAGAAATGTGGGAAATGAGGCTGAAGCTGCTACTCCAGCTGAACACGGATGGTGTAGGCCCTTGTTTCCAGGAAGCATTTAGAGCAGTTAAGGCGAAGGTAAGCGACGAGTCCCTGGAATGAAAGGATTGCTGTTTGCAAGCCTCATGATGGAAGGGCAGCTTCCTTGAAATACCCCCCTCCCCAATTTGCCACCTCATTTGCAGTTGGGGGGGCATGTGTACTGATCTTGGGTTGGTAGGGGGAAATGTTCCCCTCATCTTGGAGACAGATGGTGTTCAGGGATGTTTACTGTGATGGCAGGGGCAGCAACTCTTCTCCTTTGCTCCTTCTATTTAGTGTTTCCCCCCCCCAGAATGCCTCTGGAATGATGCTAGCCTATGGGAGGGTGTCTTATGTGCATGCGTTTGTGGTTAGAGTACTGCAATGCACTCTATTGGGTGGGTGGGTGGGGGGCTACCTTTGAAGGTGACTCGGAAACTAAAACTAATCTAATGCTGCTACCAGACTGGTGACTGGGAGCGGCTGCCAGGACCATATAACACATGTCTTAAAGGATCTACATTGGCTCCCAGTACGTTTCCAAGTACAATTCAAAGTGTTTGTGCTGACCTTTGAAGCTCTAAAGGGCATCAAAGGTCCTTCTCCACCCCCATCATTTAGCCCGGACACTGAGATCCAGCGCCGAGGGCCTTCTGACGGGTCCCTCACTGTTAGAAGTGAAGTTACAGGGAACCAGGCAGAGGGCCTTCTCGGTAGTGGCGCCCACCCTCCCAGCAGATGTCAAGGAAATAAACAACTACCTGACATTTAGAAGACATCTGAAGGCAGCCCTGTTTAGGGAAGTTTTTAATGTTTGATGTGTTTTAATTTGTTGGAAGCTTCTCAGAGTAGCTGGGGCAACCCAGTCAGATGGGCATAATATTATAATAATAATAATAATAATAATAATAATTCATATAAATTGCACTCCATGGGGGTAGGCAGAAGCTGCAACTTGGGGAAAGGCACACGACTATGGGAACATCCCAGGGTTACTAAGATAGTGTGCCACCCCCCCTTCTTATAATGCTTAAGGGTTAAGTTACCTGTCTAAACAGCTGTAATAAGGCCACAGGTATCATCCCTTGTTTTAATAATAATAATAATAATAATAATAATAATAATAATAATAATAATAATAATAATTTATTATTTGTACCCCGCCCATCTGGCTGGGTTTCCCCAGCCACTCTGGGCAGCTTCCAACAGAAAAATGAAATAAAATAATCTATTAAACATTAAAAGCCTCCCTAAACAGAGCTCCCTTCAGATGTCTTCTAAAAATCTGGTAGCTGTTTTTCTCTTTGACATCTGATGGGAGGGTGTTCCACATGGCGGGCACCACCACCGAGAAGGCCCTCTGCCTGGTTCCCTGCAACTTGGCTTCTCGCAATGAGGGAACCGTCAGAAGGCCCTCGGTACTGGACCTCAGTGTCCGGGCAGAACGATGGGGATGGAGACGCTCCTTCAGGTATACTGGACCGAGGCCATTTAGGGCTTTAAAGGTGAGCACCAACACTTTGAAATGTGCTCGGAAACGTACTGGGAGCCAATGTAGATCTTTCAGGACCGGTGTTATGTGGTCTCGGCGGCCGCTCCCAGTCACCAGTCTAGCTGCCACATTCTGGATTAGTTGTAGTTTCCGGGTCACCTTCAAAGGTGGCCCCACATAGAGTGCATTGCAGTAGTCCAAGCGGGAGATAACCAGAGCATGCACCACTCTGGCGAGACAGTCTGCAGGCAGGTAGGGGCTCAGCCTGCGTACCAGATAGAGCTGATAAACAGCTGCCCTGGACACAGAATTGACCTGTACCTCCATGGACAACTGTGAATCCAGAATGACTCCCAGGCTGCGCACCTGGTCCTTCAGGGCACAGTTACCCCATTCAGAACCAGGGAGTCCTCCACACCTGCCCGCCTCCTGTCCCCCCCCCCCAAACAGTACTTCTGTCTTGTCAGGATTCAACCTCAATCTGATAGCCGCCATCCATCCTTCCCCTTCGAAGCCTTTCATATTATCTTCTGCAGCAAGAGGTTTCAGCTACTTAATCTGCCTGGACCCCTCCAATAGGAAGATAATTCTGCTGCCATCCTAATCTCCTAGCCCACACTGGGCTTTCTGGTGGCTTTTAAAAATATGTTCCATAGCTGTCACATAGCCTCAAATGCTGGGTCTGTCTCCTATGTGTGTGCCTCGCGTTCAGCGTATCATGCCCAGTATTTCCATGGCCTATAATTAATTTTCTCTCTTCCTACCAATAGGACAGCTTGCCATTATGGATTCTATGTACAGAATGGAGCGAGAGTGTCAATAGCACTCCTGAAACGGAAGCGCTCTATCAGGTACTACAGTGACAACTCAGCATGGGTGGAACTATTCAGGAAAGCGGGTGGGAATAGTTTTACTAGCAACATTATCATGTTAGCATTAATTTTAGAACCAGCACTGTGCTTGGTAATCTGCAGATCAAAGAAATTATGTGATCCCAAGGCAGAACCTTGTAGAGTAGAGGAGGCAGACTAAGTTGGAGCCAAGGGCTTTGGCGAGGGAAGTTGGGGTCCGATCTGGCTGCCATACTTGGGGAAAGCCTTTGCTGAAGATGTGAGTTGTTTCTGACAATAGAGAAGTGGAAGCAAAGCAGGAGGAGGGTGCAAGAAAGGGGGAGAAGGAGGGGGATGACTGGAGACAGTAATACTCAAAGGGGGTGGGTGGGAAAGCGCACACCCATTGAAAGCATCCCAGATAAAAATGTGTGTATGAACGCATTCAGACACGATCTCCATTTTAAAATACAGTGGTACCTCGGTTTTCGAACGTCTCCGTTGATGAACATTTCGGTTTTTGAACGCCGTAAACCCGGAAGTAAATGCTCCGGTTTTTGGACATGCCTCAGAAGTCGAACATGCCACGTGGCTTCCGCTGAGTGCAAGATCCTGAGGCCTAGCTGTCGGCCGTTGAGTTTTCGGTTTTCGAACGTTTCAGAACTCGGAACGGTCTTCCGGAACAGATTACGTTCGAAAACCGAGGTACCACTGTACAAGCGTACCTTGGAAGTCGAACGGAATCCATTCTGGAAGTCCGTTCGACTTCCAAAACGTTCGGAAACCAAAGCACGGCTTCTGATTGGCTGCAGAAAGTTCCTGCAGCCAATCAGAAGCCCCATCGGACGTTCGGCTTCCAAAAATAGTTCACAAACCAGAACAGTCACTTCCCGGTTTGCGGGATTTGGGAGCCAAAACGTTCGAGAACTAAGCTGATCGAAATCAAGGTACGACTGTATATTGATTTGGAAAGGACAGTCTCAAAATTACAAAATGTACTCAGATTTGCTAAAGTTAGTTGAATCAGATTTTTTCCATCTATGTACACCAGTCCTGCTCTCTTATTTGAATCCTTAGCTTTCTGTTTGGGTTGAAATATCCCACTTTGGATCAAAACTGGTTGGTCAGCAGGCCCCTCTTCTTTAGTTTTAGTTTAGGGTGCTCATCAATGGCTCCTCCTCATCCTGGAGAGTAGTGACTAGTGGGGTGCCACAGGGTTCTGTCTTGGGCCCAGTCTTGTTCAACATCTTTATCAATGACTTGGATGATGGGCTTGAGGGCATCCTGAGCAAGTTTGCAGATGACACCAAATTGGGAGGGGTGGCTAACACCCCAGAGGACAGGATCACACTTCAGAATGACCTTAACAGATTAGACAACTGGGCCAAAGCAAACAAGATGAATTTTAACAAGGAGAAATGTAAAGTACTACACTTGGGCAAAAAAAATGAAAGGCACAAATACAGGATGGGTGACACCTGGCTTGAGAGCAGTATATGTGAAAAGGATCTAGGAGTCTTGGTAGACCACAAACTTGACATGAGTCAGCAGTGTGATGCAGCAGCTAAAAAAGCCAATGCAATTCTGGGCTGCATCAATAGGAGTATAGCATCTACACCAAAGGAAGTAATAGTACCACTGTATTCTGCTCTGGTCAGACCTCACCTGGAGTACTGTGTCCAGTTCTGGGCACCACAGTTCAAGAAGGATACTGATAAGCTGGAACGTGTCCAGAAGAGGGCAACCAAAATGGTCAAAGGCCTGGAAACGATGCCTTATGAGGAACGGCTTAGGGAGCTGGGTATGTTTAGCCTGGAGAAGAGAAGGTTAAGGGGTGATATGATAACCATGTTCAAATATATAAAAGGATGTCATATAGAGGAGGGAGAAAGGTTGTTTTCTGCTGCTCCAGAGAAGCGGACACGGAGCAACGGATTCAAACTACAAGAAAGAAAATTCCACCTAAACATTAGGAAGAACTTCCTGACAGTAAGAGCTGTTCGGCAGTGGAATTTGCTGCCGAGGAGTGTGGTGGAGTCTCCTTCTTTGGAGGTCTTTAAGCGGAGGCTTGACAGCCATCTGTCAGGAATGCTTTGATGGTGTTTCCTGCTTGGCAGGGGGTTGGACTGGATGGCCCTTGTGGTCTCTTCCAACTCTATGATTCTATGATTCTATGATTCTAGTTCGGAATATGCAGGCTCCTGAGAGTCCTTGACACATGCTTAAGAGCTTCACAGCCCTTTTCTGAATGTGCTCACGTTCTTTTTACATTTTAACTTGCAGAGATCTTTGCTTGCCACGCTGCCTGCTGACTCGGTAACCATGAAGGAAAAGTATATCGAATGGGCGTACAGGGCTGGTGGCTATAAGAAAGCAAAGAAAGTCTTTACCAGGTTAGAAGAACTCCTCCTGAAACACACACACACACACACACACACACACACACACACACACACACACACACACACACAGAGAAATACAATTATTTATTTCTTCTGCTTTCTCTGGTGGTTTTTAAAAAACTGAATCCCTCACACACCATCTTTATGTCCTAGTTTGCATGAAAGCCGCCCATTTTCCCTCGAGTTCTTCAAGAAGATGATTCAGATTGAAAAGGAGCAAGTAAGTAACATAACTTAGGACAAACTTAGTTTTAGGATGTTCTGTATCATTAGAGGCAAGTGCCACTGTCAATTTTATAAGGAAGCAGCAGTTAATATGCTGGAATGTGTTGGGATTGGACTACTATAGGGTGCCTTTTTAGAAAATATCTGGAAACCTTTTTAAAGGATTTGACCTATATCAGGTGCATTGTTGCTATTCTGTTTCCTGACATGACTCAAAATGTTGGTGGTTTTTTGAAAGCCCTAAACAGCTAGAGATGTTGTGTATTTTTTTTTTAATTTACTTTTTTCTTGTTTAGGGGAAAAGGTCATAGCTCCGCAGTGTCGGATTAAATGTTGTGGAGGCCCCTAGGCAGTCAAAAAAAATTTTTTTTGGGGGGAGGGGCCCTCACAAATTATCTCCTAATACATTTTTTATTTTACCAACCAGCAATTTTAATAAACCAATTTTGATATGTTGCTGCGGGGCCGTTAAACGGCATGGACCCCCTAAAAGGCCTGTAGATCTCTGCCTACTCGGTAATCTGGCACTGTAATAATAACAAGAATAACAATAACAACAACAACAAATTATTCTTATTTGTACCCTACCCATCTGACTGGGTTGCCTCAGCCCCTCTGGGTGGCTTCCAGCATATATAAAGACATAGCAAAACATTGAACCTTTCAAAGCTTCCCTATACAGGGCTGCCTTCAGTGGTAGATCATTTGCTTTGCATGCATAAGGTCCCAGGTTCAAATCCTGGCAGCTCCGAGTAGGGCTGAGAGATAACCCTGTCCCAAACCTTGAAGAGCCACTGCCAGTCAGTTCTGAGCTGGATTGATTTGTGTTCTGTCTTGGAATAAAGCAGCATGCTCTGTGTGCTTTCTGAATGTTTTTAACTTTCACGTTAGTTGCTGCCCATGGTTTCATCTGGTGGGATATGCATATGTGTGTTTTATGGATAGTTTTCAAGGAGCTTCAGGGGTGTGTGGTGGGGTAGTGGAGAAGGGGGTCAGAGGAAGCATTCAAGGCTATGGGTTTGGGTGTTGAGGCAGGAAAAGTGTGAGAGGGGAAAGCTTCTCAATACTTTATTGCCCAAGCCTGTCACAGCTTCTGCTCTTACCCCTGTGCCCTTTTAATTCATGGGCTGAATTAATTGCTCAATCACACTGTTTTATGTACTTGCCAAGTATATTTAACAGCCGTAACCTTTGACTCAGCATCCTTAGTTACCCCCCCTTTCTACCTCCAAGGAATCCTGTAAAATGTCCAATATCCGAGAATATTATGAACGTGCCTTGAGAGAATTCGGTGCTACAGACCCCGGTAAGAAGTTTTATTTCTTCAAGTGTTGTTGCTATAACCAGAGATATTCTCTTTCTCCCTTCTGCATTTTGGTTAGAGTACAGTGGTACCTCTACTTACGAATAACTCTACTTACGAATGTTTCTACTTACAAACGGAGCTCCGTTCGCCATCTTGGATGCGGTTTAGATAGGATTTTTTTCTACTTACGAATTTTTTCCTCCCAATGCATTCCTATGGGATTCGACTTACAATTTTTTTTGACTTACGAACGTGCTTTCGGGACGCATTAAATTCTTAAGTAGAGGTGCAACTGTAAATTTAAACACACGCACACACAAAAAACGGGATTTTATTGTGTGTCATCTTGAGAACCTACCTAGGCCAGAATCATAATAAGCAGGCATAGGCAAACTCCGGCCCTCCAGATGTTTGGGACTACAATTCCCATCATCTCTGACCACTGGTCCTGTTAACTAGGGATGATGGGAATTGTAGTCCCAAACATTGGAGGGCTGGGGTTTGCCTATGCCTGGTAATAAGGATGAAGTCGGCAGCTAAATAAGCAGGCAGCCCAAATAGCCCCACACCACCCCTCAAATCCCCAGAATTAAGCATCTGGCTAACTTGGGGGCTGTGGTAGCCAGAGCCATCCAGTGTACAGGAAAGGGATATTTTTAAAAAAGTTGTGCACAAATTATTTTACTCTGGCCCTGGCCCAAAGGGTGCTCATCATCAATGTCTGCATTGTTCAACATATACCGTAACGTAAATCGTAACCCATCACTGCCGCTGGAACCACTTTCTCCTCTTTAAAAAGGCGCTATTGTAAGTACTATAGCAGCTGCTAAGTTTTTAGTACTAGTTTTGCAAAAAACAACAACAATAACACACCACTCCACACATATACCCCAATGGTGGAATCATAGGATCATGTGTTGCTAAGTTTTGGGCCCATGGGGGCATTTCCATTATCACAATATTAACTAGCTTTTTTCTTCCTTTGAAGATCTTTGGCTGGATTACATCAGAGAGGAGCTGACTCATTCCCAAGGCAAACCTGAGAACTGCGGCAGCATTCACTGGAGGGCGATGAAAATGTTGCAGGGAGAACAAGTGGAAACTTTTATTTCAAAGTACACATTGCTGCAAACTGGTCACCTGTAGATGTGTCTTATCTTAAGAGCTAAACCTACTCTAAATGTTGTTTGTAAATTTTTAACCCAAAGGCAAATAAATATATATCTTGGGGGGCCTCCTCTCTTCACTGCTGGTTTTTCGATGAGGGGATCAAAGATTCTGACTGGCGTTCATATGGTGTACTCCAGTAAACAAAAAAAGAGAACTATAAAAACATGAGAGTGGAGTTAGAGGAAACAATTGGCACATTGTTGTGTGTGTTCTGTTGACCCATAAAACGGAAGACACAGAAAGAAAAGCTTACATTGCTATGAACCACCTTGAGATCTTTGGATGAAGAGCGCTATACAGTACAAACAGACAAACAATTTTTTTGCATTGTCCAGTAGCACCTTAGAGGCCAACTAAGTTTGTTATGGGTATAAACTTTCATGTGCAGTGTGTCTGAAGAAGCGAGCATGCACATGAAAGCTTATAACCAGAACAAACTTAGTTGGTCTCTAAGGTGCTACTGGACAATTTTTTATTTATTTTGACTGCGTCAGACCAACATTGCTACCTACCTAAATTTATTGCAGTAACCACTTTGTCCCCGCCTCTTCCAGCTGTTTATTGTTACACAATTGATTAATTTGTTATACCCATATTAAATTAAGTCACTTGGACTCTCAAAGTTGTTACAAGAGACATCTCTAGTTCAAAGTAATAGCCTGAACTAGGGTTTCCCCTGCTTAAGAGAACACACACACCTCCATCCCATTTAACACTATTTTGTGGTTTTACTGTGTGTTTTTTGTAAAATCTATTTGCTTTGTCCCATTTTTCAAATCTACTTTGTGACGCACTGAATTGTGGGCTACAAGTACAATAATAAAGAGTATTTAAATAAATATTTCTAATTCTTGGACATTAACTAGTTAGCAATGCATATTGAGCCAGTAGCATCAGCTGTCCAAAGTATCATTAACGATCTAATACCCAATCACACTTGTCAGATTTTTTTGGGAATGCGTTGATATTACTCAAATTGCAAGGAACTTAAGACTGACTGGTTAGTTTGGTCTCATGAAGTTTTTAAATTAAAAATGTGCCAATAGATTGTATCTAAAGATGTCCTGCTGCAAGTAAAAAGCCTCTTCCGTTCAGACTTATGCCTTAGTGAGTACAGCATTGCACTAAAAAGTAACGTGAAATCCAAGTGCATCCATTGGCACAAAATCCTTTGCTGCCCGCCCCCCCCCCCGTCTGGATTTCTTTTATAAACACCTTGCCTGGGGCGGATCAAGCACAAATAAATAGCTGGGTCACGAGCTGTTGCACACTGCAAAACGATACCCCAGTGGCTGGAAGACAAATGCTGGAAAGCAACGTTGGCTTGCCCAAGGCTTGAGATCTCAGTGACTGTGCTTGTAAGCATATTCCAAGGGGGGAAAGTCCACTCCAGCTATCGACTTGCTTTCCACTGAGGAGCTAAACGCAATCCACCAACAGACATGCAATTGCAGGCATATTGGCTGCACTTCCACATTCTTCCAAGTCCCAGCGGAAGAGTTTGCACAAGAATGCAGTTAACAGAACGTGCTAATTGGTGCACTTGCATTTAGATTTCAATAGATGCAACCCAAATTTTGTGGGCATACAGTTTAAAGCTAAAAGAAATATAAAATATAGGGTACTACTACAACTTGAATTCTTGCATCAGTTATTTATTTGGGGGGGAGGGGGAACTGCATGCCGCTGACCTTTGTTAAGACTCCAAATGTAATAAAATGTTTCCACTGGTACACGTTTTCAAACAGGTGTCATAACACCATTGCCCAATCGAAACCTGTAGCGTGCTCTGGGTGAATGGTTTTATAAGTTTAAAGCATAAGCAGAGTTTAGAAAGCATAATAAAGCAAAACTTGTGCAGTGCTCGCTCGCATGCCAACAATCCTTTCCGACTCGGGAGGAAGCGAATTCCTCCCGAGTTCGCATGCATACCCAAAAATAAATAATCACTGGAATAATAATAATGGATGATGTGAGGTGGAGTTCAAACTTCTATATAATAATAATAATAATAATAATGGATGTGAAGTGGAGTTCAAACGTCTATATAGCAATGATGATGGATGATGTCAGGTGGCGTTCAAACTTCTATAGAGTAATAATAATAATAACAATAATGGATGGTGTGAGGTGGAGTTCAAACTTCTATATACTGTAGTAGTAGTAGTAGTAGTAATAAGAATAAGGCAAGCTGCTGCGCGCAACCTCCTCTCCGCCCTCGCCCACCCTTGCGGCTGGCAGGCAAGACGCCGGCAGGGCGCGCGCGCGGGGGGGGGGGGAAGGCTGGGTCCCCAAGGGATCAGCTTCTCGGTTCCGGGAGCGGATTGGTTGGCTGCTCAAGGGGAACTCCCCAGGGGGCGGCCACGTGACTCACGCGCGCCTGCGGCCGCGGAGTAAGTAGCGGCGCTGCTGCGTTTCGGGGCAGGCGATGGTTGCGTCCGGGTGACTGAGGGGAGAGCTCTGGCCGCGCGGGGCGGAGGGCGGGGGGAGGCAGCGCGCGCATGGAGGCGGCCGGGCAGCGCGAGTCTCCGGGGCGCCTCCTCCCCCTCCCAGAGCAGCGGGTGAGGGGGAAACGGCCACGGGGTGGGAGAGAGAGAGAGAGAGAGAGGCTCTGGAGTTCACGTGCAGGGGGAAGAAACACGTGTTACGCTCGTGTTCACATTCATTCCCTTCGAAATGTCCAGCTACTTTTTTGGGAGGGTGAGGAAGGGAGGTCCCACGAAAAGCTGTCGAGCGGATCCTTTAAAACAGTGGTTCCTCAACCTTTGTTATTGGTCATGCCCCACCTAAGCGTCTTTCTAAAATCCTAATGCTTCCCATATCCTAATGCTTCCCAAATTCTTATTATTCAAAAGATGAACCCCTATTCACTAGGAGGAAGCCCAAAATGCCATTCACTGAGTTATTATTTTCGAATTGCCCCCATAAAAAAAATCAGATTGCCCTCCCTCTGAGGCGTGTGCCCCACGTTGGGAACCACGGCTTTAAAATGTAAAAGGAAACCTGGATGCACCCCCCCAAAAAAAGAGGACATTAGGTGGGGGGGCAGGCTTCTGTTGGGAGGAGCAGAACCTCAGTTGTTAAGTGTTTATATTGCTTTTTAATACTTTGGGGGGGGTGTTTGAACTGAGAATTGCAGAGTTGGAAGGAATCCTGTGAGGGTCATCAAGTCCAACATTGAACATTGTGTTGCTACTTTTGTTCTGGCAAAATGCAGGGCGGGGAGGTTGGGGGATAGGCTTTTCAAATAAAAAAATTGATACTGAAGTGATTTCAAAGCATAGGAGCCAACTCTTAGGGGCCAAGGTCCACGCCCCAATAAAATATTTGAGGGGGCCAGGCTACCCCAATGTTGTTGGGCATTGTCATTCAAATGGTATATGCCGTGCCTTTCGATTGATTATGTTGGTCCCCCAATGTTTTTTTTCAATTTGGCACCCCCCCTTCAAAGCAATCCATTGCAAGCTGTTGCAGCCTAATAGGATGGCTGCTCTGAAGTTTGTCACACACACATGTGGACACACGCATGCACATGAATTTGTAAATCTGTCTTTCGTTTGGCTATGCCTGCTTGAATGCACGACCTTTCTCATACCCTTTCTAACACATGCATTTTGAGAGGATCCCTAACTTGGCAGAGAAAGCGCCCTGAAATACAGGACAAAACTCTTGTCGATACAGCATTTGACATTTACTGTAAATAAGGGACAATCCTGTATCATATAGGACAGGTGGCAACCCTAAAATGCAGGAACATGAGCTCTCCCATCCCAATTGAAACCATAACAGACCCTGCTTAGCTTTGCAAATGTGCTAGTGGTTTTATTGCTGCAGACTCACATTTCCTCTGCTCTTGTGAAGAACAGCTTCCCAGGGTACTGGCTTTTTCTTGGATGATGTGCAGTGGAGTTCAAACTTCTATACAGTACTCCATAATTATTATGTTTTGTAGGGGGTGAGTGGAAATTTATATGGGCCTTTCTGCATCTGAGGCGTTTTGTATTATTCTGGGGATTGCTGGATAAATTATTTACTTTCTGAGGGTTTTGAAAAAATCTTATGTAGAGTGTTTCCCTGTGGTTGATCATATATATTCTGTTGTTATAAAGAATGAGCATTATCAGGTGAATAAACTGGGAGGAATCTTGGAGGTTTTTTTGTTCATTTGGATAAACTTGTTGACACCTTTTTTTTAGAAATAAAATTTCCTACCTCTGAGCAGGAGGGTTAGAGTGCTTACCTCTTTATATAGCTTCCTGTTTTGAGTCCAAGGAAGCAAGTGTGCCAATGCCTTTGTATATTGTGGTAGAAGGAAACATTTTCTTAAGACAAGTGTTGGGATTGTTCTCATGAGGTTACACGAGGAGGCTAATAATTTCCATAACATACATTAGGAATCATCATCTAATAATTTAATTAACCAAACAGGTCATAACAGTGAAATCAACATTAAAAATATACACAAATAGGTCACAGACATTTTGCTCACTGCAAAAGGTAATGCAACACAATCTTTCAAAAATAAAGAGATGGTTACCAAAAGCTCAATAATAGGATAATTTATTGTCCAGTAACAACCAATCTCATGAGGAATCCAATCAAAGATGTGGATCATTAGACTTCTTAACCATTTCCCCCCTCTGTAGAAAAAGGCTGATGCATCCGCTTTTGCTGAACAGGAGGAATTTGAAGTGGTGAAGACTTTCAGTTGGAGGCCTGGAAAAGGTACTTTTTTGGGGGTGGGGAGGAAATGGCTGAGAAGTACAATCTTAGCTCTGAATACCAGAGATTCCCATATTCCTGGGAGAAGGCCCAATAGAGTAGAATACATACCTTGTATATCTCCTAAACTCTCAATCCCTGTAAGAGACTTTTGAGTAGCAGAACTGGGAAAGAGGACAGCCACTGCTAGTCCTTGCTGGTTTAGGTGAAGTACTGGTCTTATTCAGTAGATGGTAGCTCCTTATAACATTATATACTTACATTGTTGGCATCCGCCCTCTTGGGAGACAGTGGAAGAGTGTGCCTTCAGGGGCTATGTCAAACTGTTGGAGCCTGCTGTGTACTTATCTCTCCATGACCTGGAACATGTGCAGAGAAGGACACCCAAGATGATTGAGGGTCTAGAAACCAAGCCTTTTGAGGAACAGTTGAAGTTGCTGAGTATGTTTAGCCTGGAAAAGAGGAGACTGAGAGGAGATATGATAGCCACCTTCAAATATCTTAAGGGCTGTCACATGGAAGATGGAGCAAGTTTGTTTTTCCTTGCTCTAGAGGGTAGAACTCAAACCAATGGCTTCAAGTTACAAGGAAGGAGATTCCGACTAAGCATCAGGAAGAACTTTCTGACAGTAAGAGCCATTCAACAGTGGAACAGTCTCTCTCGGAAGGTTGTGAACTCTCCTTCCTTGGAGGTTTTTAAGCAGAGGTTGGATGGCCACCTGTCATGGCCACCTGGGAAGGGAGTTTGGAATATTACACAAACACCTTTGCTAGCTAAAACAACTTTTGTTATAAATGAGGGACGGAGTAACCCCTAGCATGTATCCATCCCATAGGAGCCAACTCCTAGGGGCCAAGGGGTCTTTGCGTCTCCCCCCCCAATAAAATATTTGAGGGGTCCCCCGACTGATGGGCATTGCCATTCAAATGGTGTCAAATGGCATGTGATCAATCAATTACGCAAGGCTTACTTGCCCCCCACCCCATCCCACAATATTTTGTTCCAAGTTGGTACCCCTGATCCACTCTTGTGCAATGAGACCAACACTTCTGTCCTGTCCCCCAGTTGCATTCCTTTTGGATGACATTGTGTCACCCAGGTATTTCACACTACTCAACGAGTGTTGCGGGCTACCTCACAGTCATTCTGCACCCCATCATTGTTTTCTTCCGTCTCTCTCTGCCACAGTAATTCCCAGAACGAGCAGTCTTCCCTCCCTGGACGTGCTTCACAAAACCACGACAACATTTTCTTCTTTTTCGCTTAACCGCACCGTCCCTTCCTCTCTCTGGCCTAACTGCCCCAACCGCCACTTGACCAACATTCAGATTCCCTTCGCAACAGTTGCCAAGGCTGCCCTGAACTGCCTTCCCCTCCTGACTAGTTACGTTTTTACTTATCCCCTGTTTTCCTCAGTCAAGTAGCTTTATGAAATAATATCAGATAAAACTGAAAGAGAAATATCAAACAATATTTGATACTAAAAGATTCCCAGGTGTGAATTTGTAATATTCAAAGATCGCCTCAAACAGCAGCAGTTGTTTTCTGCTGCCACGTACAATGAAGTGAGGAAATGGCTAAGCTGATACATCGCCTTAACCTATCAAACTCCCTAGGTTTCGGGATCCATTTCGCTGTTTAATTTTTCAAATAAATCAACAAAGGCTTCTTTCTTTATAGGTTTGGCAGAACATGCAGTGGAGAAAGTGAAAAGCGCCCTTGAGGAATTGGAAGACTTCGAGTCACCCTATGAAGACTCTGAGTCAGATGGCGAAGACTTAAGCATGCCCACAGATACAGCTCTTATTGAGACGAAAACTGTATCTCACTACGTAGAAGAGGACTGGGATAAAGAGTTGGAAGACAACGAAAACAATAGCAATCCTTATGGTAGGTTGATGCCTCAACATGGTTCTTTTAAAAAAAAGAAAATAAATGCTAGAAAGCTAGGTGTCTAGGGAGAGGTGCATTGTGGGAAGATATCTTTAGAACTGTTCTTGCATTAGGCTGATACAAGTGTCATAAGAACATAAAAAGAGCTTGTTGGATTGCTAGTCCAGCATGCTGTTCTCATGGTGACCAGCCAGATAAATGTCTGTGAGAATCCCATAAGCAGTCTGGCAGACTTGAGACTTTATTATGAAGCGTCTTGTATCTGTTGGATAAAAGAATGGATAACTCTAGAGAATACGGACTTGTTAGATTTGGAAGGTTTTAACAATAGATTTGGATGGCATGCATATTTATGTTATGACAAAAAGAAATCACATACCGGGTTTACGAATCATGTGATAAGAAGATCTCTGTACGAGGTGTGGGAAAGAAATAAAAGGCTGTTAGAGACTAAAACACCCTGGTGGGTCTCACCAGCAGAGGTATTAACAGTTAAGAAAGTAAATATGGAGAAGAGGCGGGCCACGTATGAGGAAATTTTGACGAAAACTGAAAAAGGATGGAGTTTAAAACCTTTTGAGGACATTAAAGGAGTGTTAACAGGATGGATAGAATACCATCAAATAAATGATGTGCTTAAAGAAGATAGAAAAATAGGTTTTGAGGATAAAAGATCCAAATTTCAAATAGAAGTGCTAGAAGGCAAAACAAAGCTTTTGGCAAAGATGTATGATTTGTTGTTGGAGTGGTATACAAAAGATGAGTTGACAAAAGAAGTGATGATTAAATGGGCAAAAGATTTGGGGCATAATATTGAATATGATGCGTGGTTGAAATTATGGAATCAAACTTTAAGATTTACAGCATGTACTGCCTTGAAAGAAAATGTATATAAGATGATGTACAGATGGTATTTAACTCCAGTTAAATTAGCTAAAATGTATAGAATGAGTGATAAAAGTTGCTGGAAATGTAAAGAGAAAGATGGTGAATTTTATCATATGTGGTGGACATGCGAAAAAGTTAAAAGATTTTGGGAAAGTTTATATAACGAATTGAAAAAGATGTTTAGATATACTTTTCCAAAAAAACCAGAAGCATTTTTGTTAGGAATAATGGGAGGAGAGATTAGAAAAGAAGATCAAACACTGTTTATGTATGCAACAACCGCGGCTAGGACTTTGTTAGCCCAAAAATGGAAATTACAGGAATTACCTACAATTGTGGAGTGGCAGATAAAAATGATGGACTATGCTGAACTTGCTAGATTGACATGCAAGATTCGTGACCAGGGGGAGACAAGGTTTCAAAAGGACTGGAGTAAATATGTGGACTATATGGAGAAAAACTGTAGATCATTAAAAACTCTCGCAGGATTAAAATAAACCTTACGAATTGACCAATATGTCAAAAAAGGAACTGCAAAAAAGGGAATTAACAAGAAACCCGCATGAAGGGAGGGGGGGAAGTCATAGCTCGGCGGAGCAAGGTAAAAGATGTGAATATAAGATTTTGTATAAAAGATTGGTTTTGTTAATTTGTTGAATTTGGAAAACTGGAATAAAATGTATTTTTTTTTAAAAAAGAGAATCCCATAAGCAGGACGTAAGTTCAATAGCACTTGTGATTCCCAGCATCTGGTATTCAGAGCTATACCAGCTCTGATGCCTGTGGTGGTACATAGCTTCATGACTATTAGCCATTCATAGTCATATCCATGAATTTTAAAATGAGTATTCTTTGAATAAATTGTACCAAATTGAGTATGAGATTAAAATTTAAGGGGTGTGGCTGGGTGTTTAAAAGGAAGCTACTATGGACTTTTTTTAAAAAAAACCACCAATCTACAGAGGACAGAGTGGTGTAAAAATAGGGATGTTTCAAGAACATAAAGGTATCTCTTTTAATCTGTGAAACTTTGAAGATACGCAATCTAAGACTACATGTGTCACTCAGTTCATAGCAACAGCATTAGGTGTGTGCAAGACGGGAGCAGTCCGGGAGAACAGAGTTGTAAGACAGCTAAAGATCAAAATCTACTTGGCACCTAGATGCAGCGGCTGTCGAGATTACATTGACAAAACGTACATCCTGTCTCTTTGTAGGGCCAGCCCTATAATCAGGCAGAGTAAATCAGCCACTTTTGGCAGCAGCTGTTGTTGGGTGGTGGTGGCAGCAGCAGCAGTTTGTTGAGCCATTTCTCCTGAGCCCTCTGGCCATTCCCATCCTGAGCTGGTGCTCTGGAAGCAGTGATACTTCCTTGCTGTTGGTCTGGGTTGGCCGACTGTCTCGCCTAGTTACCTTCTCCCAGTACATCACAGGTGGTTGGGGAAAGCCCCTGAGAAAGCAAGCAGAGAGGGAAACAGGCCAGAGCTTGTAGTCTAGCACAGCGTTTCTCAACCACTGTTCCGCGGCACACTACTGTGCCGCGAGACGGTGGCTGCTGTGCCGCAACGTGAGGCAACGAGAAGGGCGATTTGCAGCCGCCAATAGGCAGCGCTGACCCGCCGGAAAGGAAGCCGGCTGGGTCAGTCTGGAGGGCGCGAGGGCGCGAAGGGTGTTTCTCCGTCATCTCCTCGCGCTCGCTCCCTGAGCGAGGCAGCGCTTCATGGCCGAGGCCGCCTCCTCGCGCTCTCCCCGCGCGCTCAATGGAGAAGGCAGCGGCGCAGGGCGGCAGGGACTCTGGAGCAGCAGCAGCCCCGCCCAGCGGTGGCAGTAACAGCAGCAGCCGCAGCAGCAGCCGCCCCACCTCGGCGGGCTCCTCGCCGTCCTCCTCCGCCAGCCGGGGAGGGCTCTCGGGCCGCCAAGGAGCAGCGGCGGCGGCTACACCAGCGGGGAGGCCGGAGGGAGGCGGCGGTGGCGGCAGCAGCAGCAGCCCCAGCTTAGCCGCGGCCAGCCCAGGAGGGAGCGGGGGGCTGGCGGCAGGCAGGACGACGGAGGCGGTGCTCGAGGGCTCTCTCAGCAAGTACACCAACCTCATCCTCCCTATTCCTCAGTCCCCCACCCATTCCCAACCCCCAGGATTTGCCCCGTCTTTTAATGGTGGTGTGCCGCGTGATTTTTTTGACGGAACAAGTGTGCCGTGGCCCAAAAAAGGTTGAGAAACACTGGTCTAGCAGCCATCAGACGTACACACATATTGCTCTGCTCAACACGACGTACTCTGGTGCTTCCACTTCTGGATTACAGCATTCGTTTGAGCAGTTAGTGAGCAATAGCGCCGGAGAATATTATCTTCCTGAAACTCGTTCTAATCAAGAGAGGAAGTTTCCATTTGTTCTGCATGACTTGCCGACATGCTTATTGCAATATGTGTAGAGTGGTGAAGGAAGGGGAAATTAATTATTCAGTGACATAACAACAACAACAACAACAACAACAACAACAACAACAACAACAACAACTTCTCTTGCCATGTTATTTTACTTAACAACTTGGATCCAAATTTCATTGTGTTCAGCATAGACCTTTATAAGGCTAAAGTAAGCTGACATACTACTAAAGTAAGTTGATATCCTTTGATGAGGGTTGCAACCAAATTGGAGAAGAAGCACACACTGATAAACACTCTGAGATCCAATTTTGTGCATGTATTTAACTTTCTGTTCTCTTGGCTCAAGGAAAAAAGCTGACAAAATGGCCTTAAGGGTTGTTGGGAAGATAAAATGATACCTTCTCCATGTATGCTGCCCTAGGCTTATTGGAGGAAGGGTGGGATGAGAGGAATAATTGTTGTCAAAAATAATTTGCTCTGATGTCAAGAGGAGAGGGCCTTATTCCCTAGCATGGGTTCTTAGAATTGCAGCCTGTTGAAAACAGCTTTATAGACATAATCATATTGATTTAAAACCACTCAACACTTTAGATTTTGAAGATGTGATTCACTGCGGAGGTTTCTTGGATGAAGAGCCAGTGGCATGTTCAGTTCAAGAAAAGCCTTTGTATGACCCAAGCCTGCACCATGTAGCACCGGTGACTTGGAGACAGGTAGAGACTATGCCAGTGGAAGGCCAATTTGACGACGCTGTTGACTGAGGTGACACTGGGGTAGAAATGCGGACTTCTAAACTTATATCTCTTTGAAACTTACTTGAGACTCAACATGAATACCTCTTGTATTTATAGTTTATAAAACTTGGAAACTAGAGAAGTGGAAGATCAGAAACTAGGTGGATGGCAATTTTGTAGCACTTTTTGCTTTAAACTGGCTTGGAAACGGTATACGTACTGTAGGTTTTATTTTTCAGTTTAGCATGCTGTTACTGTGAGCTGCTTATTACTTTTCTCTTGTCATGTGTGCAATTTTAGTTCTTTGATTTGACACAAATGACCTCATTGAGCTGTCAATCCATATTTGTATCCATGTTACAAACTCAACCTTGTAACTGTTGCACTTCAGTTTTCTTGTATATGTTATTTATTTGACATTGGTGTTCTGACAGGATCGCTCCTGAAGAATACAGGCTTTTTGAGTGTGTACAATGTGTGTGTTTCATTTAATGTGATTGTCAATATAAATGTGGGGGAAATGGCTGATGCAACATACTGCTTTATCACCTGAATGCTTTTGCCTGCCTTCCATTGATTTAATCATGCAAACACAATGGAGCTCTTATCTGCAAACGCAAGATAATCCCCAATTAGTTCAAGAGCTATCATCCCCTTGTCTTGGATTGAGCCTCAAACTTGCTTCCATGCACCTGTGCTGACCCTGTGCCTTTCCCCAGTAATGAGGTAAAGGACCCCTGACAGTTAAGTCCAGTTGCGAATGACTCTGGGATTGCGGCGCTCATCTCGCTTTACTGGCTGAGGGAGCCGGTGTTTGTCCACAGACAGTTTTTCTGGGTCATGTAGCCAGCATGACTAAGCCACTTCTGGCGAAACCAGAGCAGCGCACGGAAACGCTGTTTACCTTCCCACCGGAGAGGTACCTATTTATCTACTTGCACTTTGATGTGCTTTCGAACTGCTAGGTTGGCAGGAGCAGGGACCAAGCAACAGGAGCTCACCCCGTCATGGGGATTCGAACTGATGACCTTCTGATTGGCAAGCCCTAGGCTCAGTGGTTTAGACCACAGCGCCACCTGCACCCCTTTGTTCATTGCAATTGAAGCCTGTGCTTATGCAGTGCCATTTACATGGTGAAAATGTTCACAGAAATCTGTGCAACGTGGCACCTTTTCTGAATTGAGTTCACTAGATGCTTCCCGCCAGCTGTTGCCTTGAGTCTCTGGTTATTTCCCGGAGATATAAATAGAATATTGTGACCTGGTGTTTGATGTTGATGCCGAAACTCTTGAAACACTCCTGTGTACGTGTGTGAAGGCTGATTCCTCCTTTGAGGATTAATTTGAACGACGCCTGCTATTGCAGACCATGCAGGACAGCCTCTAGAGGGCAGCACCAACCCAGCCCATAGTTTATGGCCTGTTTCCTCAAACAATAGGCTCTTACAGGGTGCAGCAGCAAAGCGATATAGTCTGAGACATGTTTAAGTGTTGATCAGGTGATACTGTGCAGGTGAAATTGTGCTTAATTGGGCCAGTGAGGTTCCCCCACCCACACCCAAAATTGTAACATATTGAAACTCGCATATTTTAACTGCCAGTTATCAGAATAATAATTTAAAAATGAATAATGATTTAGTTTAATTGGTATCCAGCTGTACCTGCCATATTTGAAAGCAAATTGAGCTGCCTCTCCTATGAGCTCAGAAAGAATATCACCTTGTCCTTACTCTCGTTTTCAAGGGATCAAAATTAATATGTAGAGAATTAGACTGCACATCATTCCCACATATTTTTTCCTATTACAGCTTAGCTCTGTTGGTAGTAGTCATTCCTGTCCAGTTTCCCAAGGTTCAGAAGGCTTTATCCTAAAGTGGTTTACATTTACAGTGGTACCTCGGTTTATGAACACAATTGGTTCTGGAAGTCTGTTCATAAACTGAAGCGTTCATAAACTGAAGCGAACTTTCCCATTGAAAGTAATGGAAAATGGATTAATCCGTTCCAGACGGTCTGCGGAGTAACCGTTCATAAACTGAAGCGAACTTTTCCATTGAAAGTAATGGAAAGTGGATTAATCCGTTCCAGACGGGTCCGCGAAGTACTTAAACTGAAGCGTTCATAAACTGAAACATGGGTGTAATTGGTTCCGGAAGTCTGTTCATAAACTGAAGCGTTCATAAACTGAAGCGAACTTTCCCATTAAAAGTAATGGAAAGTGAATTAATCCGTTCCAGATGGGTCCGCGGTGTTCATAAACCGAAAATTCATAAACCGAGGTGTTCATAAACCGAGGTTCCACTGTATATTCATGGGATAAAGGTGTCAGCGGTGATAGCAATAAGATCAAGTATAAATAAAAATTGTAATAATATGATCTCTTGGCATGTTTACTCTAAAGTTAGTATCTTTGGATATCATTCTGTACTTTTTCCTAGTATGTGTGTTTAGGATTGCAGGCAGCCTGAATTGTCTCAATTCCCGCTCTTCCCCACTCACCCATTCCATTATTTGCTTTGTAAATAACTCCCCCCTCGACATTCATGCAAAACGAAGACTTATAAACAAGTGGCTTTAGGGAGTTTCCTAAAATGGGCTCTACTACTGAAAAAACACTGACCTTTGTGCTAGCCAATCTAGCCTCACCTAAGACAATCCTGACCTCATTTCACTGTTAGTTTTTCCACCTTTAATTTGTTATGCAGCCTTTCTATGTTGTTATACAGAGGGCAGTTTACAAGCCATCAAAACAACAAACTACAGTATATCCTATAACAATCCAATCCAATGCAAATAAGTCATCTTGTTTCTTGTGTGTGGCCTGGGCACCACTTGATGTCAAATTGAAGTCTCTTACCAAAGGAGTTCCTAGTTCTGGGGTAGGAGAGTTGAAAAAAAACATTGCCACTGCACCCCTATGGGTAGATGGGTCTGAAAAGCCCGAGACATTTTTCTAGGAGGCTTTGTTTGTTCAGAATTGAGTATACATGCTAAATACACTAGTTATGGCAAATGAGCCACTATAGCTGCTTGATGGTTGTGAAAATTTATGTCCCAGGCTTTTTAGACTCGTCTACCCATGTACTATCTGAAACCAAAGGGGAGCATTGGTTGTCAGGTGTGAAATACATTGACATCTGTGAGGGACAGGGGATATCGGGAGGTCCCTCCCATCTTGAGCTCCAGCCCATCTCCGAGCGCTGGGGAAAGCAGGGAGAGTTCCGACTCAAGTGGAGAAGCAGGAAGTGGTGTCCGAGGCTCAGGCAAGGTAGCAGAGCCACTGCCCAAGGTGGGACAGGAAGGGGGGAGCAAGGGGGGAAGGCCAATCCCACCGACTCCGGAATTGCGCAAGAAACGTCGTGGGAAGAGGCTGGGTCTCCCCAAGCTTTTATGCTGGAGGAGAACGCGCCAACCTCCATTCGGAGGTACTGAAGAAGACTGATAAGATGTGTCAATCTCTGTAAATAGCACTGCCTTTAGCACTGTAAATACACAGCACCAATAAAAGAATAAAATGCAGAGCTGTGTGGAGTCGTTACTCTGAAGTAGCCCACCCAGGCCACTGTGACAACATCATTTTTAGTTCTCCTACCCCACTATAGGCCTAAATCATCTAGACCAAGCATCCCCAAACTGCGGCCCTCCAGATGTTTTGGCCTACAACTCCCATGATCTCTAGCTAACAGGACCAGTGGTTGGGGAAGATGGGAATTGTAGTCCAAAACATCTGGAGGGCCGAAGTTTGGGGATGCCTGATCTAGACCATGGGTAGGCAAACTAAGGCCCAGGAACCGGATCCGGCCCAATCGCCTTCTAAATCTGGCCCATGGACAGTCGGTCCGGGAATCTGCATGTTTTTAGAATGTGTCCTTTATTTAAAATGCATCTCTGGGTTATTTGTGGGGCCTGCCTGGTGTTTTTACATGAGTAGAATGTGTGCTTTTATTTAAAATGCATCTCTGGGTTATTTGTGGGGCATAGGAATTTGTTCTCCCCCCCCTTTCAAAATATAGTCTGGCCCCCCACAAGGTCTGAGGGACAATGGACCGGCCCCCTGCTGAAAAAGTTTGCTGACCTCTGGTCTAGACTATAAAGATTAAAGTTAGCGCTATTAACTACACACAGGCACAAACTGAGACATAGTGCAGTTACTGATATTTATTCGGTTTGTTAGTTACCTATCACCAGGCAGTCTCCACACGACTTAGTCAGATTTGAAGGCATAGGAAGTTGTTAAAAAACACCCACCCAAAATTAACACACCAATACATAAAACAAACAAAAATCTGAAAGCAGCAACTGAAAGCAGCACTAACACACAAAGCTTTGACATAGCTGAATCATATCCCATTAAATGCCTGGGGAAAAGAGGAAAGTCTGAACCTGGCACTTAAAAGATGCCAGTGTTGGCGCCAGGCGGTGCCATTTCTCTTGGTATAGGTATAATATGCTCCCTATGGCTCATTTTATAGGTCTACCCAAGGGATGTCCAATAGGTCGATGGCGATCTACTGGTCGATCCCCAGCAGGTTTTGGTAGATGGCGGTTGATTGCTGGCTGCTTCATCCGGCCCCTCCCCCTGTCCCCCGCCCTCTAGATCACTATACTGTAAGACAGACCTCTCACTGTGCGGCTGAATGTTTCATTACCAATCTATTTATGAACGACTTTATATTTATTACAGGTAGGTAGCCGTGTTGGTCTGCCGTAGTCGAAACAAGATAAAAAAATTCCTTCCAGTGGCACCTTAGAGACCAACTAAGTTTGTCATTGGTATGAGCTTTCGTGTGCATGCACACTTCTTCTGAATACAGGTAGGTAGCCGTGTTGGTCTGAGTCGAAATAAAAACTTAGTTGGTCTTTAAGGTGCTACTGAAGGAATTTTTTTATTTTACTTCTTCTGAAGTATCTGAAGAAGTGTATCTGCCCCCCCCCAAATGGGATTCGCCTCCCTAAAGCTCAACATATTTGACCTGAACCACCCCCAAAACAGGACGTTTCTCCCTTAAAAAAAGCTCACCAACTTTGACCTGAACCTCAAAGAAAAGGGGGCTTTCCTCCCTAAAAAAAGCTGAAACAAACTACAAGAAAGAAGATTCCACCTAAACATTAGGAAGAACTTCCTGACAGTAAGAGCTGTTCAACAGTGGAATTTGCTGCCAAGGAGTGTGGTGGAGTCTCCTTCTTTGGAGGTCTTTAAGCAGAGGCTTGACAGCCATCTGTCAGGAATGCTTTGATGGTGTTTCCTGCTTGGAAGGGGGTTGCACTGGATGGCCCTTGTGGTCTCTTCCAACTCTATGATTCTAACTTTGACCTGAACCCACCAAAAAGGGTTAGATCACTGCCAGTTTATAATTGTGTGAGTAGATCGCAGTCTCTTGGAAGTTGGCCCATCCTTGGTCTATCCCATCCCATTGCTAACAATGACTTCAGTATCTGCGGGTGTATCTTACGTAGCTGAAGAGGCACCATCCATGCACAAGAAGGAAGTATTTATTTGGGGGAAACCCCACGTTTGCAGAAGTACAATAAATGTTTAGAAAAAAAATGTAAACCAGGTGAGCCTCTCACCCCAAGACCCACAAGGACTGGAGCCTACTCAGTAATCACAAAATGCCCGCTGACTTTTGGAGTGGGTATGGACCCAGGGACAAGAATAATGGAACAGAGCATCTCAGGAAAATGTTGCTGGCTCCCTGCTTGGTCAGAACCCTGACCAGGAGCACCCCACACTGCAACATTTTGTTGCCACTCCCCCTTACTTGGAAAGAATTGTCATACGCAGACATTCACCCATTTTTTATTTTTATTATCAGGAGATGCAGAACTGGGTGTCACCAGCACAGTAGTAGCGACACTTGAGCTCAAACCTCTGGCAAATCTCCCCTGGAGATTTGAAACAAAGGTTAAGATGGTGGGGGAGATAAATATTTGTGGCACTGCGTGAGACAACACTTAAGAGGCGGAGCTGCTGTACCTGAGGCGCCATCTTCTGGAACCTGCCAAACAGGTGAGAAAGGGATGGCTGGGGAAAGATGCCTCTGTTCCCTAACCTTGAAAGCCATTCCTGAAGGATACTATGGTTGATGGGAGAAAAAGCTCCTGAGAGATCTCGGCTTCACTATTCTTCTTCCAGAGATAGTCATCAAAGGCAGACTCCATGTGGAAACTGGGCCAGAAGCCGGACCGATAAATTATCACAATCAATATTATGCAACAGTCTCTGGAGTTGTCCTGCCACCACATGCTTGATCACCTTCCCCAAGAATAGGAAGCTGCAGTGGAAGCAAAAATAACTCTTGGTTGCTTATTTTATTTGATGAGAGGATGCTCCAAAGAGGCAACCCCTCCATTGTGTATTCTGGAATCATTTTGTTTTTGTTTTTTAAATGTATTTATTAAAGATTTTTTCAAACAACAAAAACATACGAAAATACAAAACACAAAAAAAGAAATACAAAATACAAAAATGCAAAAACAAAAATTCTTACTTATAACCCTTATTTCTAATCTATTGACTTCCTCTTTCCACCTCCTACTGCGGTTCTTTACATTTCATACTTAGTAAATTCTTATATAAGCTCTAATTATTACTTCAATATTACCTTAATACTGTATCTTTTATATCTTGTCCTTATAAACTCAATCTATATCTTCTAAATTAATTTATCCTTATCTTCTATCAATACTTGTTTCACACCCTTGTATTATCTACAACCTCTTTGTATCTCCCTCACTTCCATTAATTCAATCTATTATACGCTTATTTTTCAAATAAATTTTGAATTTCTTCCAATCTTCTTCCGCTGCTTCTTCACTCCAATCCCGAAGTCTCCCCATCAACTCAGACAGTTCCATATATTCTATCAGCTTCTTCTGCCATTCATCCACAGTTGGTAATTCTTCATTCTTCCAGTTCGTTGCCAGTAATATTCTTGCTGCTGTTGTGGCATACAGAAAAAAAGTAACATCTTTCTTAGGTATATCATTCCCCGTTATCCCAAGTAAGAAGGCCTCTGGTTTCTTAACAAAGGTGTTTTTCAACACTTTTTTCAGTTCATTATAAATCTTTTCCCAGAAGTCTCCCGCTACTCAGTGGTTGAGCGGTTGGAGGGTGGATGGCAGCTAGCAGATTGAGGTTGAATTCTGACAAGACAGAAGTACTGTTTGGGGGCGGGGACAGGGGGTGGGCTGGTGTGGAGGACTCCCTGGTCCTGAATGGGGCAACTGTGCCCCTGAAGGACCAGGTGCGCAGCCTGGGAATCATTTTGGACTCGCAGCTGTCCATGGAGGTGCAGATTAATTTTGTGTCCAGGGCAGTTGTCTACCAGCTCCACCTGGTATGCTGGCTGAGACCCTACTTGCTTGTGCACTGTCTTACCAGAGTGGTACATGCGCTGGTTATCTGCTGTTTGGAATACTGCAATATGCTCTATGTGGGGCTACCTTTGAAGGTGACTCGGGGGGGGGGGGAACTAACGCAGAATGCGGCAGACTGGTGACTGGGAGTGGCCCCCAGGACCATATAACACCAGTCCTAAAGGATCTTCACTGCCTCCCAGTACATTTCCGAGCACAATTCAAAGTGTTGCATACCTTCCAACATTTCTCCGATGAAAATAGGGATGTCCCGTTCCATAATGATAATTTTACTCTTTATACTCCACACATCTTACAGGGTTGCTCCAGCCACTCTGGGCAGCTTCCAACATATATAAAAACATAATAAAACAGTAAACATTAAAAACCTTCCCTATGCAGGATTGCCTTCAGATGGCTCAGGGGTCGGATAACTTCATACCCTCCAACATTTCTCCAATGAAAATAGGGACACCCTAAGGAAAAGCAGGACATCCCCGGATCAAATCAGAAACCGGGACTGCTTCTGTAAATCAGCAATGTCCCTGGAAAATAGGGGCACTTGGAGGTATTGGTGCTGACCTTTAAAGCCCTAAATGGCCTCGGCCCTTCATACCTGAAGGAGTGTCCCAACCCCCCATCGTTCATCCTGGACACTGAGATCCAGCTCTGAGGGTGTTCTGGTGGTTCCCTCACTGCAAGACTGGAAGCTATAGGGAACCGGGCGGAGGGCCTTGTCAGTGGTGGCTCCCACCCTGTGGAACACCCATCAGATGCCAAGGTGATGATTGACTATGTAACCTCTAAAGAACCCCTGAAGGCAGCTCTGTATAGGGCAGTGTTTCCCAACCAGTGTGCCTCCAGATGTTTTGGGACTACAACTCCCATCATCCCTAGCTAGCAAGACCAGTGGTCAGGAATGATGGGAGTTGTAGTCCCAAAACATCTGGAGGCACACTGGTTGGGAAACACTGGTATAGGGAAGCCTTTTAATGTGCAATGTTTTATCATGGTTTTAAATACATATGTTGGAAGCTGCCCAGAGTGGCTGGGGCAACCCAGTCAGATGGGTGGGGTACAAATAATAAAATGCTGCTGCTGCTGCTGTGGTAGAGAATCCAAGGAACAGCATCTACATTATGGATGCAGGCTGAAGCACAATCAAATCATGCTTTTTAAGCGATGCACTCTTTAGCGAAGCACCTGCCAAAGATTGTAATTTTTGGTGTGGAGGTGGTTGGGAGATCTTTGACATTCTAATTCTTTCTTTCACAAGGGAAATGTTCAACACCCCTCCCCCTTAATTGCATGAATTTCCTAAAGCTGTGCGTTTCTTAACCATTTGCTTAAAAAAGAAAATAGCTGGGGAGGTTTTGTTGTTGTCAGTTGCCTGGCAAGCTGTTACATCATTAAACATGTTTAGCCTGAAAGTGTCTCAGTTAGTGTCTGCAGTTCCAGGCCCAGCTGTAAAAGAAAGAAAGAAAGGGGGGCATGCAAATAATTTCACAGACCGGGAGAAAAATGCTGAAGACAGCAGCTCTTCCTAGCCATCTGGTATTCTTGGGGATTCTAGTCTAAATCCCTGAGAGTCTGGCAGAGGTCACCTGGATTAAGTAGGCTGATAAATTCTAGCACTCTCATGAGCGAATGGCAAAACTCACAGTTTACCAAGGACATCCTGTGGATGGAAGCCAGGACCAACTTTGGGAACGTGTTATGACCGTGTGCTGAAGCGCCCCCTCCAGATACTAGTACTAACTGATAATTATTCAAATGGAGTCTTATTAGAATCAACATAACACACTTCTAGGTGTTCAATTAAATACGAAGTAAATCTACAATCTCCCACTATCTACAGAGAAACAAATTTGATGCAAAAGTTCATAATTATGTACTTACATGTAGTTGAAGAGACAATTTCTTGGTTTAAGCATAAAAGACTGAATAGCTTAGCAAGGTAGCCCTGTTTGATTATAGATATATATATATACACTGATTACAGATATATATACACACTCTCTCATTATAGGTTTTTCAATAGGTGTTTTACATTAGTAGAGAGGTGAGGAGGAGGAGGAGAGGATGGAAATGATACTATTAATACTTAGTCACATACATTTCACATACAGATACACATCGGCGGTTGGAGGATGGATGGCGGCTAACAGATTGAGGTTGAATCCTGACAAGTACTGTTTCTGGGGGACAGGAGGCGGGCAGGTGTGGACGACTCCCTGGTCCTGAATGGGGTAACTGTGCCCCTGAAGGATCAGGTGTGCAGCCTGGGAGTCATTTTGGACTCACAGCTGTCCATGGAGGTACAGGTCAATTCTGTGTCCAGGGCAGCTGTCTATCAGCTCCATCTGGTACGCAGGCTGAGACCCTACCTGTCTGCAGACTGTCTCGCCAGAGTGGTGCATGCTCTAGTTATCTCTCACTTGGAGTACTGCAATGCGCTCTTCGTGGGGCTACCTTTGAAAGTGACCCGGAAACTACAACTAATCCAGAATGCGGCAGCTAGAATGGTGACTGGGAGCGACCGCCGAGACCACATAACACTGGTCTTGAAAGATCTACATTGGCTCCCAGTACGTTTCTGAGCACAATTCAAAGTGTTGGTGCTGACCTTTAAAGCCCTAAATGGCCTCGGTCCAGTATACCTGAAGGAGCATCTCCACCCCCATCGTTCTGCCCGGACACTGAGGTCCAGTACCGAGGGCCTTCTGGCGGTTCCCTCGTTGCGAGAAGCCAAGTTGCAGGGAACCAGGCAGAGGGCCTTCTTGGTAGTGGCACCCGCCCTGTGGAACGCCCTCCCATCAGATGTCAAAGAGAAAAACAGCTACCAGATTTTTAGAAGACATCTGAAGGCAGCCCTGTTTAGGGAGGCTTTTAATGTTTAATCAATTATTTTATTTTATTTTTCTGTTGGAAGTTGCCTTATTATTATTATTATTATTATTCAGATACACAGATAAATAAAAACTGAAAGATTCAGAATTTAATCCTACCGGCTGTAAAGTTTTAAATAAAAATATTAATCGTGCTTCTTGTTGTTTTAGTATTTTTTTTTATGTCCTGCCTGCTATATTTCCTAGGAACGAATAATAAGACTCCGTCCTCTTTTCAATAGTTGAACTTTTTATGAGAACATTAAATACACTGGCAAACTGTCCATAAAAAGCTCCCCGTGTGTTTTAATCCAAAGCGATGGTGCCGAATGCATTCCTAGACAGCAAAATTGAGAACAGAAGTGCCAAGCGTACAAAAGCAGAACGTTCAAGATCATCAAGAATAAAGAAGAGTCTCACTGTTAATATTATTAGCTCACCGTAGATACTTGAGAAGTGGGACAGGGAGAGGCTGACCCAAATGGTTCGTGCAGTTTTAAAATAGCCCTCGATGGGGTAGATTGCCAAGGGTCAAGCTACAGGAAGAAGATCTAGAAATAAATATCCATCCGCATAAACATAGCCTTTTGCAAGCAGGTGCACAGCAACAAATCAACATTTCTTCTCTAAAAGATGTCCTGGGCCAGATGAGTCTTCAAATCCCCAAACCTAAATCCCTTTGATTATGGAGTTACACAGGACTTAACACCGTAGCTTTGTTTGGAGCAGGGAACACAATTGACAAGGTCACTTATCCGAGGCATGTCCCCCTGAACACATCACCCATCTAGATTAAGATTATGCAGCACAGCCAGCCCTGGCAAAAATGTGTCTCAAGCCACTAGCCAACTGTCAGCTTGTGTTTTTGTTACATGGAACAAACAACATATTATATTGCTGTTGTAAATGTGGAGGCTGTTGGAACTCCAGTCGGTGGGCCATGTTGCATTTCCTAGATAGGTCGTCTTTGAGCTGGGCGGGCAGCATCTTAAGAGATGTGATGAGGACCAGACTGGCACCGCCATGGTGAGATGTCCCAGCTGGAATATGTAACAGCACCCGATGAATTGGGTAGAGTAAATTCCCCAGCTCCAATCCATGTCACTGGGGGCAACTGGCAGGGAAGCAAGGAACTGACAGCAACAATCTCTAGTGGTTTAGTTCAGGCATCCCCAAACTGCGTCCCCCCAGATGTTTCGGCCTACAACTCCCATGATCCCTAGCTAACAGGACCAGTGGTCAGGGATGATGGGAATTGTAGTCCAAAACATCTGGAGGGCTGAAGTTTGGGAATGCCTGGTTTAGTTCATCTAGTGGGGGGGGGATTATTGGTTTATTATTGGTTGTTTTCTTTGTTTTTATGCTTTTATATTGTATTTTTGTTTTGTGAACCACCCTGAGATCTGCAGATGCCAGGGGGGTATACAAATTGTAACAGCAACAGCAAACCACATTGTGACCACCATTTCACGTGGTGGTGGTGACAGCTGAATCCAATTACTAACTGGATCTTATCTACCGCTTTTCCCCAGTAAGGTGAGACTTTGACATGGTGCCACCAAATATGCAAGAAACTAGCATTATCAGTGTTATACCTCCAGCAAATCCTAGGATACCAACCCATTTTGGAAGTCTAACAAATGTCTGATACCACTGATGTGTAATACTGATGTGTAAGCCTTTGCTTTTCTTTTAAGCTTACATGCATTGAAATATCCAATCCTTCTTTACATAAATAAGAACATTCTTCACTATGAATGGATCTACTTAGAACTCTCTCCCATCTTTTGCTAGCTTTGTCTTTCCCTAATTTCAAGTCCAAAAGAATATTATATATTAGTAATATTTTAATGGCTGTTGAGTCCGTTAAAAAAAATAAGCATTTTTTAATTACTCTTGATTAATGCAAAAAAATTATCAGTAAACAAATATCATAAAAGACTTTAGCTGTAATATTGTAAAAATGGAGGGCCTTAAATGTGATATTTGTATGGCAGTACAGATGTTACTTCTTGTGTCTTGCAGTCATTAAAACAACCCTGTAAGGTCATTTATTGCAGACGGAAGTCCTGAGCTCGCTTGTTACCCTCTTGACAGTGGAAATAAATGAGCCAGGAACATAGCGATGGTGCCTTATACCAGCAAATTGATTTGTCCATCTAGCCCGGTCTTGACCATTCCGACTGCTCATTTTCAGAGCCTCTGGCAGTGAAGGGTCTTCTTTCCCATCCCCAAATTGGATGGGATAGGGTGGGAAGAGGATAACGGGGCATTTTTTTTTGTTTCTGCTACTTAGTCATTGAATTTGTGTATCTAAAGCAGGGATGGGGCCACCCTGATATTGTTGGTCACCAACTCTTGTCAGCCCCAGACAGCATGGCCAGTTGATCAGAGATAATGACAATTGCCCCAGGTGCAAAATTGTTAGGGGGGCGCAAAATTTCAACCCCTGGTGCAGCCTCAATACAGCTGCATGCTTCCGTTGCTGGGCTCCATTGAAAATGGCTTATCCATGTTAACCAGGAAGTGACCGCTCCAGACAACGGAATGGAACTTCTTTTATTATCTTTACAGCTGCAATCTCCTGGGTGACAGGGAGTTGAACGTGCATGCGTACTCCGCCTGTTTCCCTCCCTTCCACCCCACCTCCTCCACACAGCCCTGGGCACTGGCAACCCATGTCACGCCACTGGTTGCCCCTCCAGCATTGCCCCTCCCTTCCCCCTCTACATGGCCCTGGGCACTGGCAACCCACACTACGCCACGGGGCCTCCCCCTCACTTTTTAACCTTCTGCTGTAGCATGTGGCACAAATAATCTGTGCAGTAAATGCAAACTAAATCAGCTCCCTGTTGTGCTTTGATCCCACCTAGTTGTGACGTGTTGCTTGATTTCCTTGTGGGCTATGTCCTACTTCACTCATTAACTGTGAATTAAAATAATGGACACACAAAAGAGTGGCTGGGATGGCTGGCAGCCTTAACAGTACTGCATGTATTTAAGAGTGGAACTGCACATTGGAAAGAAAATGGACCCGCTGCCCCAAAGAGTAGCATTGCCTGAGATTTCCTTTCCCCTCTCCGCAATGCCTGGGTCAACTTAAGCATTGCTTGGACCTTGGAGGGCAATTTATCAACGTGGAAGTTTGCTGGAGTGGCAGAAATCACGGTGCCTTTGTTTTTGTAAATTCTGTACTTTGCCAGGGAGTGGATGAGGGGGCATTTATGCCTTGCATCCCCACCATAACAGTTCATGGTACACAGAAGATCTTCCCCCCCTAATTCTTGCAGATGCTGCGAATCCACTAAGGAAGTGGTTAATGAAACCATATGGCGGTGCATATTTGGAACCCAGAAAAATGCTTTTCAACTGCAGCCTTAATAGATGCAGAAATGTAGTGGAAATATAACATTCTGACATCTCAAAGGGATGCTGGTGTTGTCTCACAGAGTCATTTAATTTCTTTTTAATGTTTGATATTTTATTACATTTTTATATATGCCGAAAGCCACCCAGAGTGACTGGGGAAACCCAGCCAGATGGACAGGGTATGAATTATACAGTGGTACCTCGGTTTATGAACACAATTGGTTCCGGAAGTCTGTTCATAAACTGAAGCGTTCATAAACTGAAGTTAACTTTCCCATTGAAAGTAATGGAAAGTGAATTAATCCGTTCCAGAAGGGTCCGCGGAGTACTCAAACTGAAGCGTACTTAACCCGAAGCATGGGTGTAATTGGTTCCGGAAGTCTGTTCATAAACTGAAGCGTTCATAAACTGAAGTGAACTCTCCCATTGAAAGTAATGGAAAGTGAATTAATCCGTTCCAGATGGGTCCGCAGCGTTTGTAAACCGAAAATTCATAAACCGAGCTGTTCATAAACCGAGGTTCCACTGTATTATTATTATTATTATTATTATTATTATTATTATTATTATTTCCAATGACTACTGTATACATCCTGTGTTGCCTTGCACAATATATATGAATCGAAGGGGCATTCATTAAGTGGAATTGACTGTGCAGAATCTGCTGTCATTTTGTCCCCTTACACAGAAGATTATCTACCTCACCAAAATAGGAGCTTAAGTGAGGGAGAAGTGGTCAGAAACATGATCTCAAAATTCATGCTTGAAAATGATGGTTTCCAAAATAATGTTTAGAGTTCCCTTTTTAAATTTTTTTTTATTGAACTCAGTTCAGCTAAACAAGCACATTTATGATAATGTTGTGAGTGGGTGATATTTCAGCACTAAATAAATTCAAAATTGCATTCTGTGTAGAGCGAGACAGTCTGCAGGCAGGTAGGATAAACATGTGAAACACCAGACAGGTCAAAGAGCAGCAGTCTGACAAACCAGAGGAGGAACCTGCTGGTCTCGCAGAGGTATAAGCTGCTCACCCTGACAAGCATTCTACCAAACAGACAGAAGATTGGTCCTCTAGTTTCACCAGATTCCCTTGACCAGGATTCTGCAAAGTTGCATGAGCCCCATCTTCAAATTCCTGCACATCTTTCTTCTTCTTCTTCTTCTTCTTCTTCTTCTTCTTCTTCTTCTTCTTCTTCTTCTTCTTCTTCTTCTTCTTCTTCTTCCTCCTCCTCCTCCTCCTCCTCCTCCTCCTCCTCCTCCTCCTCCTCCTCCTCCAGCCAGCAGCCCTGGTGGTACACAGAGCCAGCTTCGAACCTGCTCTCTAGTGCCCAATAACTTATTTTATTAATTAGGAATGCAGCATGATTCATGACCAAATCAGATCAGAACCCTCCTTTGGCGGGGAAAGAAACTTGATTTTTTAAAAATATATTTTTTATTAACTTTACGACCTTGGAGTTAACAATGCCAGGATTGGCATTAGCAACCGCCGCCGCCGCTGGTTGTTGCCAATTTGTATCTCTTACATAAAGCAAACATATGAAAACACTTAGCTTGTTAAAACATTGTCAAGAGCAATGATGGCAGAAGTGGGAACCGTTTAGCAATTTTTCTTTGTCAAAGTTGATAGGAAAATTATATTTGCAGAGCAGCTGTGTGCCGAAGAGCTTCAAATTTCGCTGGCTGCAGGCACAAACAGCTTTGCGAAGAAAAGTTTAAGATGCAGAACACTCTTTCTTGATGCGGCTGGGAACTCTAGTTATTCAAATTCACCATCGTGGCTCCCTATGATTATCATCAGATGTTAATTACAATAAACAGTAGTTGCCATGCTAGCTCCAGAAATTAAGGCTGCAATCTCAAAACATGTTTACTCGGAAGTGAGCCTCATTGGGGTTAGTGGGACTTTCCCCCCTGAGTATTTACATGGTTGTACTGTCAGGCTAGAGTCCTACAGTCAGGGCGAACTACACATTACTCAGTGGCTGTTTCATTCAATCACAAACAAACCCAGGAGGCTGTGGTTTTGAGCAGCGGAACAGCTCAATCCTTTTCCCACCGGCTGACTTCCTGCTCTTAATAGCCCCCACCCCTTTTGACAGCAAATCCCATCGAACTCTGTGGATAATAGGATTGTTGAATCAATTTGCACATGCCTTTCCAGCCAGTTGTCCCACATGATTTCCCCACATGAGTTTTGGGGCAGTGCCCAGATAGGATCCAAACCATTGCTCCGAGCTGGAGCTGTTGAATGTAATATGGGCAATCCTATCCATTGGAGGCTGGACTTGAAACTGGCCCCTCCTGGCTGAGGAATTGCTGCAATAGCTGGGAAATGTTGGTGTGAGTTCTGCTACTCTCTGCCGCTGATGCGCACTGAACTCTGCTTGGTTCAGCCTCTTCTGTATTTATTTATCTATTCCACCATGTCTCTCTAACACATCCCTTTGGGTGTTGTTCCGCTGATGCATTGTGTTTTACCTGGTTGCTTCCTTGAGAACTACCTAAACTATAAGTTAGCAACCACTGATTAGACTGAGGACTAATCCACACTTTTGTTTGACCTGTAATTTCCAGATACGGTTCTGAGAAGTTTTTATTTTGTTCTGGTGCTTTGCCCAGGAAAACCCGCTGCTTACTGCTGAATCAAAAAAAGTCAGTTGGATTTTTTGCAGATTGACATTCATTCTGATTCAGTAAATGACAACAACAACAACAACAACAACAACAACAACAACAACTTATTTATACCCTACCCACCTGGCTGGGTTTACCCAGCCACTCTGGGCGGCTTCCAACAAAAGATTAAAAATACATTAAAAATATCAGTCATTAAAAACTTCGCTAAACAGGGCTGCCTTCAGATGTCTTCTAAATGTCAGATAGCTGCTTGTTTCCTTGACATCTGATGGGAGGGTGTTCCACAGGGTGGGCGCCACTACCGAGAAGGCCCTCTGCCTAGTTCCCTGTAACTTTGCTTCTTGCAGTGAGGGAACTGCCAGAAGGCCCTCAGAGCTGGAACTCAGTGTCCGGGTTGAACAATGGGGTGGAGACGCTCTTTCAGGTATACAGGGCTGAGGCCAATCAGGGATTTAAAGGTCCCTTCACCTTTACCTATGTTCTGAATTCATTCTTAGCACTAAGTGTGCTATGAATAAGATCCATGCCTATTTGACACATGCATTGCTCCCCACCCCCTTTTAATGGTTTTGTGGGTTTTAAAGGTTAAGTCAGGGGTGTCCAAACTTTTTTCAAAGAGGGCCAGATTTGATGAAGTGAACATGCGTGAGGGACAACCAAGGGGACAACCAAAGTTGTTGAGCTCATTTTGGGATCTTACCCAGGAAATAAACTGCCAGACCCAGTTGCCAGTCCCAGAAAAATGTACCACGTAGAGAGAAGTAATATCCATTTTTTAGCTCACAGTTTTTAAAAGTTCCGTTTTCCTCTCCCACTTACCTTTGAAATGCAACTTTGTATTTCTTTTTTGAATAGAAATTTAAATGTTTTGAACAAGTCAACAAACCTCTTAATTAATATCTGTGGCCCTCTGTTCAGTAGAGGGACCTTTAAAGTGCACTCCAGCCCAGATATGTAATATGGGGGTGTCCCCCGAGCCATTTCGCTGCATCAGGACTTAACTGCGGCTGCAATCCTTAATCATGGATTTGGTGAGACCACAAACAAAAGCTTTGGTTTGGCAAGAGCTATAAACGAAGCCATCAGGCCTTGCATGCCCAAGCTTGGTTTCCACACAGGAACAGGAAAAAACCATATGATTCTGCATGAGTTGCAAAACAGGTCATGTATTTGTCCCACGAGGCTCTGCGGTTCTCAGCACGTACGCAGCAAAGTCAGCAGGTGTCTTGTCTTGATTTACGGGATGCATTTTGCACAATTGCTTCATAGGCGAAGATGATGAGAAAAAGAAGATGAGAAGGAATGGAAGGCCAAATTGTGTGTGTGGTTCTGTCATGAATCGGAACATTGGAAAGCTTGAGCATCTTTTCATTTATTTATAATGGCCTCGGTCCACTATACCTGAAGGAGCGTCTCCACCCCCATCGTTCTGCCTGGACACTGAGGTCCGGCACCGAGGGCCTTCTGGTGGTTCCCTCGTTGCGAGAAGCCAAGTTGCAGCTGATGAAAAGAAAATGGAAGCAGAGGGTGTAGCTACAAATGGCACACAGAGAAACACCACTACACATGTAGAAAAAGTCTGCCCAGTTGGGGAGCATGCACTTCTATGTTAAGTTTGCTTTCCTTATTGGATTATCCACAGATAATCCAGATTCGGGGGGGGGGGAAGCACAGAGAGAGTGTGTCTTGCCACTCGGATGAGGAGGATGTCATGTCAGTGCTGCAAAGAAAAGAGGTAGAGCCACAAGAAGCTTCGAATCCGCATTAAACTCTGGCGTGGACAGGACCTAAATTGAGAGGGGAGCCTGGTTCTAGCCATTTCCTGCTCTCTTTTGCGCTATCACTGCCTAACTATCGCTTGCAAGAAATAGAAGTCAGGGTGGGCTAAGCAGGTAACAGCAGCCTTGGATATTAGCGGATCCCATTAGGTTGGATGGGGCATATTAAACAGGCTGCATTGGGAAGGATTGTCAAGGGCTTTCCTTCACGCCAATAAAATGGGCCACCAGGGGTGCAGCTTTAGCCCCAACTTCAACGATGCCCTTGAAAACACACTTTTATTTTCTCCCCTATTAATGATTGTCATTTACTCATATGGGGGAAAGTAGGTGGACTTGGGGCACTGTTGCAGTACATAACTGCCAAGTCTCCCGTATTCTCCGGGAAATCCCCGTTTTTCCAGCTGTTCTTAGCTGAAAAAATGGATTTTTTGTTTTCCCCCGGTTTATTCTGGCGTGGCGGCCATTTTGGAACTGGGCGGAGCATGCTCAGAAGTGACTTTTGATGCTGCTCTACCCAGTTCCAAAATGGCTGCAGTGCGACTTCTGGCGCGGGGGCCATTTTGGAACTGGGCAAAGCAGCATCAAAAGTCACTTCTGAGCATGCTCCGCCCAGTTCCAAAATGGCGGCAGCGCTACTTCTGGTCTGCTACTTCTGGCCCAGTCCCTTATTTCTTGGACAGCAACTTGGCAGGTATGTTGCAGTATCCTTCTCAGAAAACATCCTCTGGGGGCTTAGGCGTAAGTCAGCATTAAGTAATAAGTCACTGATGCCAGTGAAGTCACTGTACTTTTCTGTGTACAGTGGTACCTCTGGTTACAAACTTAATTCGTTCCAGAGGTCCGTTCTTAACCTGAAACCGTTCTTAACCTGAGGTACCACTTTAGCTCATGGGGCCTCCTGCTGCCGCCCCACCGTCGGCGCACGATTTCTGTTCTCATCCTCAGGTAAAGTTCTGAACCCGAGGTACTACTTCCGGATTAGCGGAGTCTGTAACCTGAAGTGTTTGTAACCCAAGGTGTTTGTAACCCGAGGTACCACTGTATAAGACGCCCCCATGTTTAAGTCACCCCCCTATTTTGGGGGACTCAAATTTAAGAAAATGGGAGGAGATGGCACAGGGTTGTTGAGCTTTTTTTGGGGGGGGGATCGCTGAAAATCGCTCACCACAACGCGTCACAAAATCCGCCTCTCGTATGTCCCGTCGCTGGCAAGAGCTGCCAATCACCCGCCCAATTGCCGCAGCACCAGCCAATCAACACCACCCATTGACGCAGCAACCAATAACACGCGCAATAGCCGCTGACAGCCGCGGCATCAACCAATCAAACGACCACCCTATGCACTACCCATGTAGAAGACGACCCCCGTTTTTTAGCATTATTTTTAAAGAAATAAAAATAGTCTTATACATGGAAAAGTACAGTAACTATTTATCCAAGGAAACCAAAATACAGTTCAGGCCTAGTGGTCCCAGCAACCCTTCCTGGTAGGTTTTGCCCCGAAGACACAGTTGTGAGGACTGAAGGTCCTTGCCTTTCCACCCCTCTCTAAGGCTCATCCTCTTCAGCCCCCCCCCCCCCGGTCTCAAACTGCATCTGCACACAACTAATTTCTGTTCTGCTCTTTTCATTTCTCTGTGTGTTCTCAGAGACCAGGGGAGCTGGTCGCAACAGGAGGAGGAGACTCCCTGGATTCTTCAGCAGTCTCTTGTCCCCACTCCTCTCCAGCCTCTGCTTCAGCCTCAGAGTCTGAACTTCACTCTGCCCCAGACTCTTCCTGCTCACCAAACCCTGTTGCCCCCAGTTGCATAGTGTGGGATGGGGCACAGGGTGTGTCACCCTGGGTGACTTCTCCAGACAATGTAACAACTCTTCCTTTCTTACCTCTGTGGCTGCAATCTCTTAGGTGACGCGTACACCGTTAGGCAGTTGAATGTGCATGTGTACTCCGCCTATTATTTCCCTCCCTTCCACCCCACCTCCTCCACACAGCACTGGGCACTGGCAACCCATGTTACACCACTGCTTGTCAATCCAACTTCTAACACAGGGGTCCCCAGACTTACCGGGCTTCGGGCCGGCGCCTGCCGCGCCGACCGCGCGACGGGCCGGAGAGCAGGGGAGTGCGCGTGCAGCGGGGTGGAGGGCGGGGGAGTGCGTGCCCGTGCGCATGTGCACATGCACACGGTCGGAAAAAAATCGCCGAAAATCGCTTGTGCGCATGCGTATGGGCCTCCCCCAACCCGGAAGTGCATTGGAAATGACCTCTTCTGGGTCGGGAGAGGCCCATACGCATGCGCACAAAGCATTTTCGGCGATTTTTTGCCAATTTTGAAGATCGCTGCCGCGCGCTGTAACAGCGGGCGGCGGCAGCGGGCGGCGGGGGGCGTCGCGGGCCGGATTGGGAGGCTAATTGGGCCGCATCCGGCCCGGGGGCCGTAGTCTGGGGACCCCTGTTCTAACACCTCCTCCCCAGCCTTCTCCCTCTGACCACTCATCGTAGTCCCATCACCATGCCCCTGGCTCTGAGCCTTTTTCCCCTGGGGGTTTCCCGGCTGGTACCTCCTACCATTCCTTGGCATCCAACCAGTTTGTGATGCTTACTTTTCCTCCACTCTTTCCCGGCAAGGCCTGCTCTTTAAAGCTCAGTCAAAGCAAGCTTCCATCCACAAAAAATCTGAATTAACGTTTGCTCCCATTGGGCAATAAAGTGCAGATTTTCCAGGGCAAATAACCCCAACTGCTCAGACATGGAGCTTTTAAGCACAAACCTGTGCCTGGAAAGAGCAGAGCAAAAGGTAAGTATGGATAAGCCCTTAGGGATCTCCGGTGAAGGGATGGGGGATTATATGGAAAGTTAATTGGGTGTTGAGACTTGTCCAAGTTCCAGTTGGTCCATTCCCTTTTTGTTTAAATGTTGTTTTGAAGGATTTTAGTACAGTGAGACTGCATAATAATAATAAAAAGAAACGGCTCCTTACAGATACTATTAAAAACTTACCAAGATAAAAACGATCTTGTATATTTATATCTCGTCTCCAGTTTTTCCAAAAAATACAAAGGAGCTGCCAAAGAGTCCAACCGTGATGGTCATTATTCTTCCTTGTCGTATAAGAGCACAATAGGTCATTTTATTAATAAAAGAAGCATCCAGATTTCAGCCAGCTATTCCAGTCAAGAAGAAATGTGCTTGGTCCTCCATTTTTATTTTATTTTATTATTTTGTAACAGGAGTACTGGCTGCTTTAAGAGGACATCATACTAAGGAATGGCACTTTTTGTCCACATAGGTTAAAATAAAATAAAAATAAAACTAGAGTTACAGGGAACCAGGCAGAGGGCCTTCTCGGTAGTGGCACCCACCTTGTGGAATGCCCTCCCACTAGAGGTCAAAGAGAACAACAACTACCAGACCTTTAGAAGGCATCTCAAGGCAGCCCTGTTCAGGGAAGCTTCTAATGTCTGATGGATTTCTGTATTTTAATATTTTGTTGGAAGCCACTCAGAGTGGCTGGGGGAACACAGCCAGATGGGCGGGGTATAAATAAATAATAATAATAATAATAATTATTATTATTAGAGTAATTACTTCTGACTCCCTGGAAAAGACCCTGATGTTAGGAAAGATTGAGGGCACAAGGAGAAGGGGATGACAGAGGACGAGATGGTTGGACAGTGTTCTCGAAGCCACCAACATGAGTCTGACCAAACTGCGGGAGGCAGTGGAAGACAGGAGTGCCTGGCGTGCTCTGGTCCATGGGGTCACGAAGAGTCGGACACAACTAAACGACTAAACAACAACAACAAAAAATTACTTCTGGTAGCTAAAGAGGCTGCATCCAATTATTCACTGGATCTTTTCCCCAGTAAGGTGAGACTTTGGCATAGTGCCACCAAATATGCAAGAAACTAGCATTATCGGTGTTACACCTCCAGCAAATCCTAGGAGACCAACCCACTTTGGAAGCCTAACAAATGTCTGATACCACTGATGTGAAATACTGATGTACAAGCCTTTTTGAAAGTTTTCTTTTAAGCTGACATGCATTGAAATATCCGGTCCTTGTTTACATAAATAATAACATTCTTCACTATGAATGGATCTGCTTAGAACTCTCTCCCATCTTTTGCTAGCTTTGTCTTTCCCTAATTTCAAGTTCCAAAGAATATTATATACAGTGGTACCTTGATTCTCAAACTTAATCCGTTCCGGAAGTCCGTTCCAAAACCAAAGCGTTCCAAAACCAAGGCACACTTTCCCATAGAAAGTAATGCAAAATGGATTAATCTGTTCCAGACATTTAAAAACAACCCCTAAAACAGCAATTTAACATGAATTTTATTATCTAACAAGACCACTGATCCTTAAAATGAAAGCAATAATCAATGTACAGTACTATTAAATAAATAAGACAGTATTGTAGATGATAAAAATTACATTTTTTCCTTACCTGTACTGATGATAGTCATTGTTTGAAAAGGGGGGGGGCTTTTTATGTATTTCCACAGTCAAACAATCAATCAATCAATAGCTGAACTGGGATCCACACAGTCACAAAAACAAATTAACCGAAAAAGCCTCAAAAACAAAAATGCAAAATAAGTAGCAAAAACAAAAGCGCCAAACTTAATCCATTCTGGAAGTCTGTTTGACTTCCGAAATGTTCGAAAACCAAGACGCAGCTTCTGATTGGTGCAGGTGCCCCGGAAACAATAGGCGACAGTCGGATCTGACGTTTGGCTTCCAAAAAATGTTCGAAAACCGGAACACTTACTTCCAGGTTTTCGGCATTTGAGAACCAACTTACCACTGTATTAGTAATCTTTTCATGGCTGTTGATTCCTTTAGAGTCTGTTAAAAAAAAGGAAGCATTTTTTGGTTAATAATAATAATAATAATTTATTTATACCCCACCCATCTGGCTGGGTTTCCAGCCCATTACTCTTGATTAATGCAAAAAATAGTCACCAAACATATGTTATAAAAGACTTTAGCTATAATATTTATGGTAGTACAGATGTTACTTCTCGTGTCTTGCTGCAGTCATTAAAACAACCCTGTAAGTCCATTTATTGCAGATGGAAGTCCTGAGGTTGAAAGTGAGCTGCTTACCAGATGTCATATTGTACTGGTGAAATTTGACCTGGGGACTTTCAGAGATATAGCTCAGTTTCAGGTATTACATCTGGTCTCATTTTATCTTGTTAAGCCTAGAGAATGGAAGTGTGAATTATACGTCCTTTGTGTATTTGTTTGCCAGACTTTCTTTTCTCGGACTCTTTCTTGGTCTGCTGCAATGCAGATGAAGGGCAGCTGGTTGAGTTAGGACTCATCTACACTGGTGAGTTAAAACGTTATAAAGGTGTTATAAACATGTGGCCCCAGAGGCTGCTGTACAGCAGCGATCCATCATCAATGTGAAAGTGCATTGAGAGCTATATAACTTTTTGAAAAGCGTTTTTACAATCAGTGTAGATCCAGCCTTACTCCTTAGTCCTTACTCATCATCCAACTGACAACTGGCCAACCAGTGGCCAGAGGTAGAAAAAGCATTTGATCTCTTCTTTCTTCTGAATCAAAAGCAGCACCCTAAAACAGAATGCTAATGAAGTTGTGGGTTATGTACGATAAAATTTAAAAACAGAGTTTTCGAGTGAAATCGGCAGAAAAGGGTTAAAAAATGCAGTGCAAATGTAAGCTTTAGAGAAAGGATTTTGCTTAGGGCAAGCAGGGGAGCTAAGGGTTAATTAGCTCTTCACAAAATACTTCAATGGGATTAGCACCAAACGGACACAGTAAATATACCTTATTCCTAAAAAAAAAAGAGTAAAAAAGTTTTTCCCTAAACTAAAAGTAAGAACTTCAACATTATTAAAATGATTAGATATCATAATGGGAACCAATTTATAATCAATAATACTGGCTCCGTTGGAAGAAAGGACAGTGTAATTCCCTTGCTGATTCCTGAAGTCCCTAACATCACAGATTTTAAATAATACGGAAATAAAAAATTCAGAAAATTGTATCTGGTCTCCATGGAAAAAGAGGAGAACGAGTCATTTGCACCTAGGTTCATCAATTGTACCACAAAGTTATTTTCATATCCAGGATGAGCATTCCGATTTCCAAGTAGGATTATGACTCAGTTGGGATTTTTGCCCTCCGGTTCATCTATCACTTATTCCAACTGTTTGCAGCTGTCCTAAGAGTAGCATTTGGATGGGTAGTAAATTGATTTTTTTAAAATAGTATTTTTTCCTTAGTTCTCAATTACAGTCCAATAATAGCCTCATTATAATTTATAATACTATTATTAATAGCAATCGTTCAAATATTGAATTATATAATTTAGATAGAGTGCCCCCCCCCAGGATAGTAAATTGATTTAAGGGGAAAGCTAGAGCGACTGGGGGCTTGTTTGTTAATGGGTATTTTCCTTAACAGAAATTTAAAAGCTCAGTTTTCACTACTGGAATATGAGGGCTGTTCCTCTTTGTTCACTGAAGTGACTTATGGCCAATGGCATTCTTGTAAACGCTGCATTCTCATACATGCCTGAAGCTATGAGGCTACATTTCTCCAGGGAAACCCACGGATGATGGTGGAGAGATGGGGCGTTTCTGTGTCACATCGAGAAGATCGCGACGTGCCTCATTCATTGAAGAATGAGTCAGCAGAAAAAAACAACCTGTCTAATTAATAGATGTATGGAATTGCATGATAGCCACACTATTAAAAGAAGAAGAAGACGTTGTCTTTCATCTTGTTCCAAGAAGATATTGTAAAGATGCCAGCTGTAGCAAGATGACATCGGGTTGTTGTATAACCATGTATCCCAAATCCAGAAAGGATTTATGCTGATGTAGAGCTTAGAATGCTTTGCTCAACATGTTCCACATATGAACCTCCTCACTGCCAAAAAAGAAAAAGAAAAGAAAAGCGGAGGTTGGATGAACTGCAAAGTCTACGATCCAGATTGCAGGGCGCATGGCTCTGAACACTGCATGGATAGCATCGGAGACAGCCTCGAAACAAGAAATGGCACGAACCAGCTAAGGCATACGCTTTCTCCTCTTGAAGGAAATCTCAAATCCATTTGCTTTCAGATCCGATTAGCATGGCCCATGTGAGACCCAACAGCCACTCCAGTTGGCTTCTGTGCTTTTTGTACAAAGACATCTCGATCTTGCAGCGGCAAGATTACTTGTAGGCCAAAAAATGGAAAAGGGAGGAGGCACCAACAATCCAGGAGTGGCAAATAAAATTAATAGAATTCATGGATCTGGCAAGGATGACAGCGGCAATTAGGAATATACCAAAACAAAGGTCTAAAACTGAATGGGAATATGTTGGAAATTATTTTAGAGAAAAAGGTATAAAAACGGAGTTAGCGATCTGTTTTGATTGAGAAAACACAGGGGAATGCACATAGATAGGAAAACTGAAAGAATTAATGATCTAATTAATTTATAAATAGAAGTCATAAAAAGCAACGCAAGTAATGTATAGATATTAAGGGAAGGAGAAAATAACGGAGAAAAACAGGAGACGAAGTGATACGGGGGACCACTGGGAAAAGGTAGGTAAAAACGGGGTTTTCCCGGGAAAACGGGGTACTTGGCAGCTGTGTCCCAGTTGTGTGTCATGCATCCAGGCCAGGAGCATGGAAAGTTGGTCCCTAATGAAGTGCACAGCCCAATGATTTGTCTTCCAAGCAATTTCTGCATCTGACATCCAACTGGCCCAGATGTGTCGCAGCGCAAATGATGCATGTTGGCTGTACACCTCTGCCCCCCCAGTGCTCAGCCAATGGGAGGAGAGGAGAAGTGAAGCAGAAGATTTCTGGCATGCCATCAGCGGCGGAGCTTCATGCTCCGCCACCGGGGGCGGAGAGCAGGCGCGCTGCCCCCAGTGACGTGGTACGCGTTTTGGGGGCGGGACGCGCCATGTGCAGTGACGTGGCACACATTTTGGGGGCGGGGCGCATCATGCGCAGTGACGTAGAGGCACATTTTGGGCAGGGCGTGCTGTGCGCAGGGGCGGGGGGCGGGTTTTGGGGTGGGGCAAGCAGCAGCGATGGCGCCCCTGGGATCGCATCACTCGGGGCGTGCCACCCCCACCGCCCCTATCTTCCTACGCCCATGCATGCCATGATGGTGACAAAGGTGTTCTGAAGCAGTGTGCAGAGAACGTTTGCATTAGACGGTCTCAGAACTGTGTAGGAAGTAAGTAAGTAAGTAAGTAAGTAAGTAAGTAAGTAAGTAAGTAAATTTTTATTTATACCCTGCCCTCCCCGGCCAAGACCGGGCTCAGGGCAGCTAACATCAAATATCAAATACATTAAAACACAATCAAACAACTGATTAAAATACATCTTAAAAATTAGAATCATGATAAAAATTAAATGATTGCCCACGAATTACAACCATAGGGTCGGGAACCTCAAGTTTTTTGCAGATAAAGTCGCTCAGATTCGGGAAGAGGTAGACTCCACCGTGGGAGCAGGGCCGGGGCAGGGGAGTGCTAGAGTCCTGTCTAGTCACGTTTTGTGGGATCAATTTCAATCTGTTACCTCCGAGGATGTGGACAGGCTGCTTCGACGAGTGAAACCAACCACCTGTCTCCTTGATCCTTGCCCATCCTGGCTTATAAAAGCTAGCCAGGAAGGGCTGGGCGATGGGCTTCGCGGGTTGGTAAATGCTTCTCTCCATGAAGGAGCCTTCCCAGACCCGCTGAAAGAGGCGGTTATTAAACCGCTTCTTAAAAAACCATCTTTAGATCCGGCCAATATGGCCAACTATCGCCCAGTCTCAAATCTTCCATTCTTGGGCAAGGTGGTTGAGCGAGTGGTTGCTGAACAACTTCAGGCACGCCTGGAAGAAGCGGACCATTTGGATCCCTTCCAGTCAGGATTCAGGCCTCATCATGGGACTGAAACTGCCTTGGTCGCACTGGTCGATGATCTCCGGCGGGCTAGGGACAAAGGTAAGAGCTGTTTCCTTGTTCTGCTGGATCTCTCAGCGGCTTTTGACACCATCGACCATAACATCCTTCTGGATCGTCTAGAGGGTTTGGGAGCTGGGGGCACTGTCATGCAGTGGTTCCGCTCCTTCCTCCTGGGCCGTGTTCAGAAAGTGGTGGTGGGGGATGAGTGTTCAGACCCCTGGGCTCTCACTTGTGGGGTGCCTCAGGGTTCTGTCCTCTCCCCCATGCTTTTTAACATCTATATGCAGCCACTGGGAGAGATCATCAGGGGGTTTGGGCTGGGTGTCCATCAGTATGCTGATGATACCCAGCTCTACCTCTCTTTTAAATCAGAACCAGTGAAGGCAGTGAAGGTCCTGTGTGAGTGCTTGGAGGCGGTTGGAGGATGGATGGCGGCTAACAGATTGAGATTGAATCCTGACAAGACAGAAGTACTGTTTGTGGGGGACAGGAGGCGGGCGGGTGTGGAGGACTCCCTGGTCCTGAATGGGGTAACTGTGCCCCTGAAAGACCAGGTGCGCAGCCTGGGAGTCATCTTAGACTCACAGCTGTCCATGGAGGCACAGGTCAACTCTGTGTCCAAGACAGCTGTTTATCAGCTCCATCTGGTACGCAGGCTGAGTCCCTACCTGCCCACTGACTGTCTCTCCAGAGTGGTGCATGCTCTAGTTATCTCTCGCTTGGACTACTGCAATGCGCTCTACGTGGGGCTACCTTTGAAGGTGACCCGGAAACTACAACTAATCCAGAATGCGGCAGCTAGACTGGTGACTGGGAGCGGCCGCCGAGACCACATAACACCGGTCCTGAAAGACCTACATTGGCTCCCAGTACGTTTCCGAGCACAATTCAAAGTGTTGGTGTTGACCTTTAAAGCCCTAAACGGCCTCGGTCCGGTATACCTGAAGGAGCGTCTCCACCCCCATCGTTCTGCCCGGACACTGAGGTCCAGCTCCGAGGGCCTTCTGGCGGTTCCCTCACTACGAGAAGCCAAGTTACAGGGAACCAGGCAGAGGGCCTTCTCGGTAGTGGCACCCACCCTGTGGAATGCCCTCCCACTAGAGGTCAAAGAGAACAACAATTACCAGACCTTTAGAAGGCATCTCAAGGCAGCCCTGTTTAGGGAAGCTTTTAATGTTTGATGGATTTCTGTATTTTAATGTTTGATGGATCTCTGTATTTTAGAATTTCTGTTTTGTTGGAAGCCGCCCAGAGTGGCTGGGGGAACCCGGCCAGATGGGCGGGGTATAAATAATAAATTATTATTATTATTATTATCAGGGCCAGATATCCATGTTGGTCCCACATGAGCCGATAAAAGGGCCAAAGAGGGGTCCCATAGAGGGGGGTCAAACTGGGCCCGGACAGGAAGTGGTTGTGGTGTGTGTGTGCATTTAAATCTTTTTGAATCAAGGGTATCTCTTTCGAAACCGACCCAGGGGGTTGGGAAAGGTGGGTAAATGTGGGCACCTCAGCTCCCCTACCTTCTTCCCAGACCATCTGAAGTTCCCTTTGATGAACGCAGATGCATCTGCCTGATATTACCTCATCTACTACTTTCACCAGCTGTAGTCTTTGACACAATAGCTCACTTTTATGTGGTGGAGAAGTATGTTAATGAAAGGCTTTCTGCTGCTCAGGCTGAAATGATAAAAGGGGGGGGGGGAGCGAGAGAATAAATGAGAGGGATTTCTTGCCCAAGAAACATATTTCACATATTAAAATGTGCCTCTGATCTCAGAATAAGTATTTGTTGCCAAAGTCAGCTCCAAAGGAGTCTTGAATCAGCCTCATGTTGATATGCTGCAAGTGACTCAAAAAGCCATGCAACTCATTTAAGCAATATTGCTTTAAGTAAGGTTAGCTTGAGAAAGGCTGAAACCAGAAGCAGATTCACATGGAGCCAATTCTCAAAAGGGATTTGCGAATGTTAGCAAGCCTTCTTTTAGCGGGCACAAGAGCCTTTCGAAGATGATCTCAGTAGTTGCAACTAGGGCTAAGGCTGCAGCCTGGCTTTCTAAAATCGTTATGAAACACAACCTGTATAATCCCAAATGGCTTCGAGTTTTATTTCTCTTTGCTTTCAAAGTGATTGGAAAAATGGCAGCTAAAACTTTATTTGTGTTGGAACTTGAAAACAGGTTGGTTTGTTGGTTTGTTTAAACACTATTACGTTGTGACAATGCATTTTTGAAACCCCCCAAACTGCACTTCAAGTGAAGATCAGGCAAATTTATGAATGTTGGGAAAGTAGGAAGCTGGGTTGATCTAATTCAGGGGTCCCCAGACTATGGCCCGGGGGCCAGATGCAGCCCAATTTGGCTGCCAATCCGGCCCGCGACGACCCCCGCCGCCCGCCGCCTGCTCTTATGGTGCGCAGCGCGGCAGCGCTCTTCCGGGTCGGGAAAAAAGCGCCGAAAATCCTTTGTGCGCATGCGTATGGGCCTCTCCCGACCCGGAAGAGGTCATTTCTGGTGCACTTCCGGGTCGGGGGAGGCCCATACGCATGCGCACAACGGATTTTCGGCGCTTTTTCCACCCTGGAAGCGCGCCGCCGCGCCGCCGCGCCAGTAAGCGCCCGTGCTTTTCCACTCCCCCGCCCGCCGGCCCGCACAGGCGCGCGCTCCCCCGTCCTCCGGCCCGCCGCGCGATCGGCGCGGTGGGAACCGGCCCAAACGCCGGTAAGTCTGGGGACCCCTGATCTAATTCTTGAGAGGCTCCTAATCCTTTGATTGATTGAAGCTAGAAATGGAATACTCCCAATAGTTCCCTGTGCTTGTTGTACATTTCTAAGGCATCTGTTTACAGGTAGGTAGCCATGTTGGTCTGACGTAGTCGAAACAAAAAATAAAAAAAAATTGCTTCCAGTAGCACCTTAGAGACCAACTAAGTTTGTCATAGGTAAAGGTAAAGGGGCCCCTGACCATCAGGTCCAGTCGTGTCCGACTCTGGGGTTGCGGCGTTCAGGGCTGGCTCGCCCATTGACTCCAGTGGTGCAGGGCGCCAGGGCGCCAGGGCGCTCAGGGGGGGCGCTCAGGGGCACCCCAGCAAGTGGAGGAGCTGCGCAGCGGCCTCCCTTTTCCCTCTGCCAGCCGGAGTAAAAGGTTTACTCCCAAGTAAATGTGCACAGGATTGCAGCTTAAGGCTTGGTCTTATCCCCAGCCATCAACACATCTGCTAGACCGGATCCCATAACAATAGTTTTCATGGCTATTGGTAAAGTGCATTGGAGTTAATTGAATAACACAGAAGTCAACTGACATGCACCACATGATTGTTTCATTGGCCATCACCACTTGGAGCTGTTTAGTTTTGTTGGTACAAAGCTGTGTTTTGAATGCTAAGGCAAACTTTCCATTCTCTTCTCACTGAAGTGTTCTTCCCATCACTGCAGCTGCTCATTTTTGCACCTCTTTCAACAAGGCCTTGCTGAATCCGGCGGCAAACAATGAAGCTGCCATATGTTTCCAAACGCAGAGCACGAATCAAAGACTTTGCAAATATAATGAGGGGCGGTGAGGGGAAAAAAGTTCAAATCAAGGACACCAGTGACAATGAGAGATTCTTGCCAGATTTGAATTATTGCCCAAGCTAACAACATTCTGATACATTGCAATACTCTAATTGTTATTCTTGTGTGGTCCATTTAACTTTAATTGTATTATTTAATTTTCCGAAAGCGGATAGACTAAACAACACCATGGAGATAACACGCTGAGTCATGATCTCCCCCTTGCCTCTTTTTAACAAAGGTTTTATGTGTAATAGTTTGTAGCCCACTGGATCATTAAAAGCCATTTTTTTTACTCTCCCCATCATTTACATGCAATGTTAGCTCTGTCTGCATGCTTTTATGTTTCCAATCAGGCATCTCTGATGGTCAGGTAAGGATTTTATGTAATTTACAGCAGTGGCTGGAACAAAATCCCTGATCCTACTCTATTCTTGCTTAAGGAAGAACAGTTAGATAAGCTTCTAGAAAATACCGTTAATGTCCTCTGGAAGTGACCTGAAAAAAAGAACAAGGGTTGTTGGATTAAAACGAGAACTCTAGAAGCTATGCTTTAGAATCCAGTGATACAATACCTGTCCATATCACTTTCCTGGAAAATTCTAGGCTCCCTGGACCACAAAAAATCATGTCAAAATCACATTTCAGTCTGTAATCTTGATTCAAAACAATGCCTGGTGTCTAAATGTCAACAAAGACTCTCACCTCCACCTCAGGAACCCTCATGCTGAATTTGGCAATGATATAGTAAGAGGTCAAAAATGGGCAAAGCCATCCCAAATGATGTTTTGGTCTGCTAACTTGCTTCAAAACGGCTCTTGGCATCCCGATGGGGACAAAGTCTGCTGATCCGACCTTGAGAACCCTTATGTCAAGTTGTTGTTGTTGTTGTTGTTGTTGTTGTTGTTAAATTTCTATACCACCCTATAACCAAAGGTCTCAGGGCGGTACACATAAAACATAAAATACATAAAGTCAAAACAAAACCAACAACCCAATAAAAAAAACCCCAAAGAGCCAACATTTTTAAACAGGGTATAGGATGTAGATAGGGGTTAGCAAACTTTTTCAGCAGGGGGCCGGTCCAGTGTCCCTCAGACCTTGTGGGGGGCCAGACTATATTTTGAAAAAATATATATGAATGAATTCCTATGCCCCACAAATAACCCAGAGATGCATTTTAAATAAAAAGACACATTCTACTCATGTAAAAACATGCTGATTCCTGGACCGTCCGCAGGCTGGATTTAGAAGGTGATTGGGTCGCATCCGGCCCCTGGGCCTTAGTTTGGGGACCCTGATGTAGATCGAGTCAGGCAAAGGCCTGGTTGAAAAGGAACGTTTTTGCCTGGTGCCTAAAGGTGTATAGTGAAGGCGCCAGACGAACTTCCCTGGGGAGAGCATTCCACAGACGGGGAGCCACTGCAGAGAAGGCCCCTTCTCATGTTGCCACCCTCGTGTTTGGTGCGGATGTCTTGAGGGGAGGCCAAACCTATGTCAAAAAAGGGTGAGGTAACGCCAAAGTCACACTTCAGGATGCTATCTTGACTTGAAATGGTGCCCGGCACCACAACATCTACATAGACCCCCATTCCCACTCCAGGAATCATTGTACTGAGTTTGTGACAAGGATCTTGAGAGGCAGCCAAAGCTATGACCAAATTGGTCAAAGTGGCATTTAGACCCACCATCTTGATTCAAAATGGAACCCAGCAGTGGCGTAGCATGTGGGGAGGGGCATAGGGGTGGTTGTCCTGGCTGCAAAAAATGTTAGGGGTGCAAAATTTCAGCACCCAGTGCTGGCTCAATAAAAGCTGTGTACTTCCCTTGCTGGACTCCGTTGAAAATGACTTCTCCATGCGAACCAGGCAGTAACCTCTCCAGACAATGGATCAACTCTTCTTTTCTTATCTCTGCAGCTGCGATCTCTGTATTCCGCCCGTTTTGCTTTCCTTAAACCCCTTTGGGTGACCCCGGGCGCCGGCAGCCCATGACACGCCACTGGAACCCAGTGTGAAATGTCGATGAAGAGTGCTGCCCCCACCTCAAGCTTGTATCAAATTTGGCAGCAATATCTTGAGCCATACTGTGTTTCTCCGAAAATAAGACACTGTCTTATATTTATTTTTACTCAAAACAAAACAAAACACTATGGCTTATTTTCAGGGGATGTCTTATTCCCCCCCCCTGCCATGGCCTGCATTGCTGCTGCACCTATCACTATGTCTTATTTTCGGGGTATAGCTTATATTCCTTGAATGCTTAAAAATCCTGCTACGGCTTATTTTATGGCTACGTCTTATTTTTGGAGAAACAGGGTAGCTGTCAACCCTCCCCTTTTTTTGCGGGAAACTCCCTTATTCCAAGCCACAGCTGTCAACTTTCCCTTTTTTTGCTGGTAATTCCCTTATTCCAGTGCTGTTTCCCGCTGCTATCCTGGATTGTTATATATACCGTTGACTGTCCCCAGGACAGGTGAGGCTGCTGATCCCTTATTTTCAAATCCGAAAGTTGACAGCTATTCTTGAGAGGTATAGAGAAAAAACAAAGAGACAGACAAACCACTTTCCAAAATGCATAGTAGATGTCGGACATGAATACTTTAAAATCAATCGCTCATTCATCCTGGTTTCCTTGCTGAGCAACTGGTTGCTGCTGGAGAGCAAAGAGATACATCTTGCCATTTTAATACATCTTGCCATTCATTGATAGATCTTCCAGTTGAAGTGCGGGTGGCGGTGGCCACATTCTGAAGTAAACCCACTTAGGTGTAAAACTGCCAATGGCAAATGGAAGGACATCCTTGTTGTTTTCTCCCTGCCCCACTCACTCCCACGGTGTACTAACGGGTGTTGGGATTTATAAGCTGTGCCAGATTCAATAAACATGTGTTTATTATTCTATATAAAATTGTTATATAGAACATGCCTTGTAAACTGCCACCGTCTTCCTATTGTTTCATAGTTTATTTGCCCCAACTTGCCTTAACCGGATCATTAGCAGAGCAGTAAAAGCGCTATCGAATAAACTTCATTGAATATGATAACTAATTTGGGTCCGTATTACGATAACTTCTGCAGAAGGAAACAATTACCTTGTGATTTGCCGCTGTGGCTCTGAGTGCAATATCTTTCTCGTTCACTTAGATGCAACATCACTTGTAGATTTTACTTTTAAAATGCCCTTGTATAGTGCTATCTTCACAGGGCCGGGTTGATCGCCATCCCATATGTTCACTATGGATACAGATGCTTGTAAATATATAGGGCTGCTTTAAAAAGCAAACTGTTTTGCATACATAGCATTATCCTTCATTGGTGGCAAGCTTGGAATACATCTGAGGGTTTTTAGCTCCCCACCCCTGGTAAATCTGCATGCCAGCTATTGCTATATTTATCCATTTACATGTGGTAACTACTCCATACACTGCTTCCTTCTGCATTCTTTAAATATGGTCAGTGTAAACTAAAGATAACTTCTTATCCTTGTTTCCCAGATCATTCTGCGTTTATGTTTTACAACACCAAATCAAAAACATTTCAAAATCCTCTAGTTTGAAAACACACATTAGGGCATTTATTGTGAAATTGCTATTCTGCCTTTATTTGCAGGTTACCCTGTGCATCCCTACTTTGGTAGGAGTACAGCCGTACCTTGGAAGTTGAACGGAATCTGTTCCGGAAGTCCGTTTGACTTCCAAAATGTTCAGAATCCAAAGTGCGGCTTCTGGTTGGCTGCAGGAAGCCAGTCGGAAGCCGCAGAAGCCCCATCAGACGTTCGGCTTCCAAAAATAGTTCGCAAACCGCAACAGTCACTTCTGGGTTTGCGGTGTTCAAGAGCCAAAACGTCCAAGGTGTTCGGGATCTAAGGCATGACTAATTGCATTATTCTGGAATTTAATGTCAATATTGCTTCTCTGGGGTCCGAATCATAGCTGCCAAGTCTCCCGTATTCCCCGGGAAACCCCCGTTTTTCCAGCTGTTTCCCGCTGGCAGCCCGGATTAAAAAAACCCGGATTCTTACCGGCCCGGGGAGGCTCCTTCTGCACATGTCTGGAGTCTCTGGACATGTGCAGAAGCGATTTCTGGTGCTGCAGCCATTTTGGAAATGGGCAGAGCATGCGTAGAAGCGACTTCTGGTGCTGCTCTGCCCAGTTCCAAAATGGCTGCAGCGTGACTTCTGGTGCCGCGCCGCTGCCGATCCCGGATTTTTCAATCTGGGAATTGGCACTTATGGTCTGAATGGAGATGCGCCATGGTTGCTGACCCAACAAAATTGCATGAATTATGCAGCCTCCCCTAGGCTAATGGCTAGGGATGAGGAGAAATTTGGTTCAGTTTGTTTTTAAAGGCAGTGAACCTAATTTGCACCTTCCAAAACAGTATGCAAAATGAGACACATCCTTTGAAATTGGTACTTCTCTGAATTTTACGACACAGTTCTCCAGCCAATTAATGTTTACAAAAATGCATGTACTGTGTTAAAATGTGCAGGGATATTCATATATTAGTGACAATAACATAAATTCAAAATGTTGGTGCTGACCTTTAAAGCCCTAAACAGCCTCGGTCCTGTATACCTGAAGGAGCGTCTCCACCCCCATTGTTCAGCCTGGACACTGAGGTCCAGCTCCCAGGGCCTTCTGGCGGTTCCCTCACTGTGAGAAGTGAGGTTGCAGGGAACCAGGAAGAGGGCCTTCTTGGTAGTGGCACCCGCCCTGTGGAACGCCCTCCCACCAGATGTCAAAGAGAAAAACAACTATCCTATATTTAAAAGACACCTGAAGGCAGCCCTGTTTAGGGAAGTTTTTAATATTCAATGCTGTATTGTTTTTAACACTCGATTGGGAGTGTTATAAATGCATTATATGAGTGGAAATGGCTGTGCAAACAAAAGTATGTGTATTAGGCAAAACCCTGTGTAAAATGTATTGTTTATATCAAAGAAATTCACACAAAAATGCTGATGAATCTTCATTAGGACCATCTATCTATCTATCTATCTTTCATCTATCTATTTATCTATCTATCTGTCTGAAGGCAGCCCTGTTTAGGGAAGCTTTTAATGTTTGATGGACTACTGTATTTTAATATTTTGTTGGAAGCCACCCAGAGTGGCTGGGGAAGGCCAGCCAGATGGGCGGGATATAAATAAATCATCATCATCATCATCATCATCAACTATCAGCTGTCAGCTATCTGCTATCTATACTGCGTATATATGGAAAACTTATTTGGAAATATAGACAACTGAACTTAAGTATGGAAAGAGAAGAAACTTAACTTGACATATTCCCCTTTCCCCTACTGGTGGCAGCAGAGGCCAGAATGTGTTTCTCCTTTGGATCCTGCTGTCCTAGGGCAATATATGTCCCATAGGTCACCTTTCTTCCATGAAGTTCAAGGCTGCATCCGCAGGGCTCCCATCCAGACCTGTATAGCTTCCACAAGGTACCCGTATCATGTGAGCCACCTCTGTCCGATTGCCAATGGGCAGAAGTGGAACGCAGAGCATAAGTGCCAGCTGGAACTCAGTAGCCTCTAATATCCTAAGAGCGGAACTTGCATTTCAGCATCCTTTCCAATATGGAATGTGTTCTGTTAGCATCCACAAGCATCTTTCATCTGCTGAAACCCCATCTTCCTCCCGTGCCTGGAAAGGATGAAAAGCTAAGAAGGCTCCAGGGAGCCTGCTTCAGCCCCCAACTGGAAATTAGGTTGCTAAATGCCATAGGATATGACTGGCTCGAAAAATTTTCTCCAGACTGCAGAAGGGAGCTAAGATATAATCAGAGCTGTCAGATCCTTATAGCATATTACTCATATTGGGAGAGGGGAACTTTTAAAATAAATAAATAAACAAACCAAGTTCCAAACATTATTCGCCTCCCTCAGCTCTCACATGTTGGCTACTAAAACTGCCTGGAGGATTATGGGTCTACCGTTATGAATATGGTCAGAGTTCATGTTCATAACAAATTGCTTCCTCATAGCCCACCTGTTCTCTGTAAATCCTGAAAGCAGAGAAAATTTGGTCTCTTAAAAAGTTGAATTTTGGAAGGTGACAGGGAGCATAAATGAAAGGCTTCAGATTTCCTGTCCTTAAATAGGAACCTTCTGAATTATTATACAGTATATAATGGTAAGGCCTTTAAGAAATCAGCAAGAGAGGCTTTAAGGCAAGTATGTATCAGTAGAAAAAGCTTGACACCATGCAAGGAGTCTAGTACAGCCTGGATACTTAATAAATAATCCTCCAAATGTTGGGTTTTAAAGAGTACATTGGGTCCATTTTACAGTGGTAACTTTCCATGCTGACCTGTATGCAATGGAAAACAATACAGTGGTACCTCTAATTACGAATTTAATGCGTTCCGAACGCACATTTGTAAGTTGAAAAAAATTGTAAGTCGAATCCCATAGGAATGCATTGGGAGAAAAAAATTCGTAAGTCAAAGCAACCCTATCTAAAAATTTGTAAGTAGAAAAAATCCTATCTAAACCGCATCCAAGATGGCGGACGGAGCTACATTCGTAAGTAGAAACATTCGTAAGTAGATTAATTCATAAGTAGAGGTACCACTGTACGTTTGGAAAGAAAGAGCAGACAACTTTGCCTGTTTCCTTCTGAATTGTGTTGAGATTTACGCTCAAGATCAAGCATTGTGGTGTGCAGGGATGCCAGCTTGCATAAAATATGTCCCACCCCGCGTAATTACATTACATGGTACACACACCCCATTTGAATGGCAATGCCCATCAACTTTGGGGGAACCCAACCCCTTCAAGTATTCACATTACGGCTTACTCTGCATCCATTGAGCTTCTCACTGCTAATATTTGAAGCCACATTCTCATGGCGTTGGCCGCAATCCATATTGAACCTGTAGTTTCTTTCTTGTATCGAAATAAGATTGGGTCCAGCTTTTCTTTACGTTTGCAGCCTATCCTCTGCGTGTTTACCCAGGCTCACTGAAGGAATGAAACCGTTCGGCCATTTTGTTCTTCATCCCTCACTGTGAAGTGATTGCTTACTGTTTAGAGGTGGCTCCCGCTAGGAGGTTTAAAAGTTCACCCAGGAAATTGAAACTCAACTGTTCTGAGATGGCGAAGAGTCTTCTTTAGCCCAAGCGATGACCATTGTGTAGTAGTGGAATGATCTGAACATGAGGCAAAAAGGTTGCTTGGAAATGGCCCAGGAAATATCCCAACACTAATTCTGTCCAGGAAAGGATAGGCCCACAAAAGACCAAGATACCTCCCAGGTAGAGATGAGCAAATCTGTAACTTTTCAGTCCCCTTCATTTGTGTTTGTGAAATTTTAAACAAAAAGTCCCCATGAAAATTCATCAGCATTTTAGCAAACATTTCTCCAAATAGACACATGCTTGTATGCAATTTTGTCTAATACAGTGGTACCTCGGTTTATGAACACAATTGGTTCCGGAAGTCTGTTCATAAACTGAAGCGTTCATAAACTGAAGCGAACTTTCCCATTGAAATTAATGGAAAGTGGATTAATCCGTTCCAGACGGGTCCTCGGAGTACTCAACCTGAAGCGTACTTACCCTGAAGCATGGGTGTAATTGGTTCCGGAAGTCTGTTCATAAACTGAAGCATTCATAAACTGAAGCGAACTTTCCCATTGAAAGTAATGGAAAGTGAATTAATCCGTTCCAGACAGGTCCGCGGCGTTTGTAAACCGAAAATTCGTAAACCGGGGTGTTCATAAACCGAGGTTCCACTGTATACACATTTTTGGCAAAGTAATTCCTGCACGGAGAACATTTTTGTATGCTATTTTCATTATTATTATTATTATTATTATTATTATTATTATTATTATTATTATTATTATTAAAATTAAAATTTCTATAATGTCCTTCATCTGAGGATCATAGGGTTGTTTACAATATAAAGACACAAAAATACATTACATAATAACAAACAGAAACAATACTGCCCCCCACCCCCATACGCAGAAAAAATACGAAACTCTTCACGGTATTGCGTGTCGTCCTCGTGCAGGGGCCATGCGGATCTTCTCTGGATCATTACAGTTTTACAATATGTGCTTTTGTAGAAAGGATATAATAATAATAATAATAATAATAATAATAATAATAATAATAATATATTTATTATTCATACCCCGCCCATCTGGCTGGGCTTCCCCTGCCACTCTGGGTGGCCTCCAACAAACATTAAAATACACCAAATATCACAGATTAAAAACTTCCCTAAACAGGGCTGCCTTTAGGTATTTTCTAAATGTCAGGTACTTGTTTATCTCTCTGACCTCTGATGGGAGGGTGTTCCACAGGGCGGGTGCCACTACTGAGAAGGCCCTCTGCCTGGTTCCCTGTAACTTGGCTTCTCACAGTCAGGGAACCGCCAGAAGGCCCTCGGCGCTGGACCTCAGTGTCCGGGCAGAACGATGGGGGTGGATATTCATCTGTTATGCACACGTTACTCTTGTATGTGCCTTTTTAGTATGCTTTACATGACTGGAAAACTGCCTTGCGAAATTCATAGAATCATAGAATCATACAGTTGGAAGGGACCACGAGGATCATCTAGTCCAACCCCCTCCAATACAGGAATCTTTTGCCCAACCCACAACCCTGAGATTATTCAAAGAAGTGCAAATTTGTACGGGTGGACTTTGTTTCAGTTTGCATGGTGTTCTCAGACGCTGCAAATGAGTTATGTTTGTCCCGAAACGTCAGCTGAATCAAATGTTTCCCCACATCTCTACTCCTAGAAGGGCAGTGTTGCATCCATCACAAATGCCCGGTAGCTTGGCCTAACTCTCCTCATCATCCAGCTGGTCCACAGGGAACTTCCTACCTGCTCCCTCTGCTGGGCCTATCCGTTCCTGATCAGATCCAGGCAACTTATTAGCTTCTCACTAAATGCGTTACCATGGACGACTGTCTCCAGAAATGGCAGTCTCTTCACATGAGACCTTCTCTTGTTTTCATCATGGGGTTTCGCAGTGTTTATTTCTGAAGTTGTGGCCAAAGCTTGTTCTTAGTGGCTTGGGTAACTTCAAACCTCATCCCTCTCCAATTTCCATATGCAATCTTATATGTATAATATGCATTTATATCCCAGCTTTTTCCACTAAGGAGCTCAAGGTGGTTCACATGGTTGGATTCCATACCTTCCAACATTTTCCTGATGAAAATAGGGACGTCCTATTCCACAACAACATTTATACAATATTTATACCCTACCCATCTTACTGGGTTGGCACAGCCACTCTGGGTGGCTTCCAATATACATAAAAACATAATAAAACATTAAACATTTAAAAAACTTCCCTAGACAGGATTGCCTTCAGAGCAGCTCAGGGGTCAGATAACTCCATACCCTCCCAATATTTCTCCAATGAAAATAGGGACGTCCTAAGGAAAAGCGGGACATTCCGGGATCAAATCAGAAACCGGGACAGCGTCTCTAAATCAGGGATGTCACTGGAAAATAGGGGCATTTAGAAGGTCTGCCATACCCTCCAACATTTCTCTGATAGGGATGTCCTAAGGAAAAGCAGGACATTCTGATATCGAGTCAGAAACTGGGGTGGCTTCTGTAATCTGAGACTGTCCCTGGAAAATAGGGACCCTTGGAGGGTCTGTGGTTCTCCCCTTCCTCCTTTAATCCTCTGTGAAATAGTTTAGGCTGAGAGGCAGTGATTGGCTCAAGGTCAGCCTGTGTTACCTTCATCAATGAGGGGTGATTTGAACTCTGGTCCTAGTCCAGAACTCTAGCAACTGCACCACACAAAAATATGCCAGGTGTTTTTTTCCTTTAGCTTTATCCTGGATTTTAAAATCCTTTCTGGCTTCATAACCTTAATGATTTGCCTTGATTTTCATTACAGTCATACCTCGGTTTAAGTACGCTTCGGTTTGAGTACTTTCAGTTTAAGTACTCCGCGGACCCGTCTGGAAGGGATTAATCCACTTTCCATTACTTCCAATGGGAAAGTTCGCTTCAGGTTAAGTACGCTTCAGGTTAAGTACGGACTTCCAGAACCAATTACACTCATACTTTGGGTTAAGTCCGCTTCAGGTTGAGTACTCCACGGACCCATTTGGAACGGATTAATACTTTCCATTACTTTCAATGGGAAAGTTCGCTTCAGGTTAAGTACGCTTCAGGTTGAGTACTCCGCGGGCCAGTCTGGAACAGATTAATCCACTTTCCATTACTTTCAATGGGAAAGTTCGCTTCAGGTTAAGTACAGACTTCCGGAACCAACTGTGTACAGTGGTACCTCTACTTATGAATAACTCTACTTACGAATGGAGCTCCGTCCGCCATCTTGGATGTGGTTCAGATAGGATTTTTTCTACTTACGAATTTTTAGATAGGGTTGCTTCTACTTACGAATTTTTTCTCCCAATGCATTCCTATGGGATTCGACTTACAATTTTCCCCCGACTTACAAATGTGCGTTTGGAATGCATTAAATTCGTAAGTAGAGGTACCACTGTACTTAAACCAAGGTACCACTGTACTGCGATGAGTTAGCATCTCTCCCTCCCCCCTTCTCCTTTTCTTTTCTTCAGTTTTAAGGATGAGATGGTGGCGGAGAAGCCAAGTGGGCTCTTATTCATGGCACCAAAATAGATGTAGTGTTAAAATCTTTGGGCCAAGAAGGCAGCTTTCATCCAAGAATACCCTTGTCAGGGGCAGGACTGAGGATATGCAGTTTTCCTTCCATCCTGCCAAGTTTCCCTCAGAAAGAAGCCAAGCATGCTGACACAGGGCAGAAGCTTGACCTGCGGAGCACAATGCCAACTGATGCCTGCAATGGGAATTGGCGTTGAGGTTGGGGGTGTGAGGGAAGAAAAGCTGTCTGAGACCCTTTTGCCTTTCTACAGCATTTTTTCAGGCCTCTCCCTCCCTCCCTCTCTCGCGAAGATGCAGAGAGACTTAATTTGCAAATTCCGGGTCGCTCAAACATGTCTCGCAGACCATTAAACGATATTATAGTTTTGCAACTTAAAAAAAAAAGCACCCCGCCCGTCCAAACCACATTTGTTTAATGAGCAAAAGGCCCGTCTCTTGCGATAAATCCACATGGCAGGCAAATCACATGGTGTCAGGCATCGTTATATATGATGATTTGCTGATCAAAACCCAGAAGAGAAGATTTATTGTTCAGATTTACTTTGGGTACGGTGCATGTGTGCGACATTAACCGAAAAGATGGGCTGGAAACAATATAAAAACATCACAAGAGCAAAAACACATTATCGGATTAACGATACAAAACCGCCTCCTGTATTGGTTATTTTATAACCTCTGCTCGTGTGGGAGATTTTCTGTGTCCTTTTTAAGCGACTTTATGTATAAATCAATCGCTGCAATAACAGGAGAACAATGGTAGCCATTCTCTTAAATAAAAATAAAGGTGTTCAGTTTCAACTTCCCGAGTGGAGGGATTTCGGAGCAAAACCCTCAGGGTTGCTTTCCTTTTGTAGGAGAACTGCACTTTTACTATGAACAGTTACCGGGGGCAACACCCGGTCATCGCCAAACCAAACCCTGGTGAATTGGGGAGAACGAATCTTCAAAGATGTATTTTGAAAGAACACTTTAAACCTGTGTGTATTTAAGACAAGAGGGAGTGATGAAGGTTAGAGGCAGGAAAATGGCGTGCCTTCTGGAATCTGTTGTCTTATGCAACCGCCTCACAAGAAGGCCAGGGCCAGGTGTGTGCATTCCTTCCTGGATCGTGGCCAGCAGCTTTTGGGAATTCCATTCCTCCCGTGCTGCAGATGTGTGCGATTGTTACATGTCACATGTCTGTTTACATTCCAGCACCAGAGCTGCCAAGTCTCCCGTATTCCCCGGGAAACCCCCGTTTTTCCAGCCGTTTCCCGCTGGCAGCCCGGATTTTAAAAAACCCCGTAAATCCCCCAGATTCTTACCGACCTGGGGAGGCTCCTTCTGCGCATGTCTGGAGTCTCTGGACATGCGCAGAAGCGATTTCTGGCGCTGCGGCCATTTTGGAAATGGGCAGAGCATGTGTAGAAGTGACTTATGGTGCTGCTCTGCCCAGTTCCAAAATGGCTGCAGCGCGACTTCCGGTGCTGTGGCCATTTTGGAAATGGGCAGAGCATGCGTAGAAGCAACTTCTGGTGTCGCTCTGCCCAGTTCCAAAATGGCCGCAGTGCGACTTCCGGTTCTGCGCAGCTGCCGATCCCGGATTTTTCAATCTGGAAGTTTCCACCTATGTCCAGCACTGATTATTGGAGTCTTTTGAGAGGAAATTGAGATACGCTGTTTCCGCTCTGTATAGCTTTTGTTTTCGCAGTGCTCTCTCCGAGGAAGGAAGACAGAGAGAGAAGCCATGTTTACTTTGTTCTGTTACGTTTGATTTAATTTGCAATAAATTGGGCTTAGATGTTACTCATCAAGGCTAAGCTTCTGTTTGAACTCTGCTTGTCGTGTGCTCATGTCCCTGGATATGGGCCACATCAGCGTGACGGGAGACCGGCGTGATGAATCCCGGGTGACGCTGCATTGGGGGGAGGCACCAGGCCTCGGCGTTATCACCCAACAGCAGCAGCATATTTACAATGGCACATTTACGATGCAGCAAAATGTCCGTCTGGAGCAGCCCTTGTGCAGCTGATCCCCCGCTCTTCTTCCCCGCGCAAGTGGTGTTTCCACCTTCTTCTGCAGAAGGCTTCTCCTGGCATTTTCTACGCCTTTGCCTCCCCACCCCACCCTTAAGAAGCCATCACGACAGAACCGGCGCTTTTTACTGCTAGCAAAGACTAAGGCTCCCCTCTACATGTCTTAGATGAGGAAATGCCTGTGATTTAGATGTCAGGTTTCTGGCCCATTAATAGAGCAGGGCCTGGTGATATATAATCTTGAGCTGACAAGTGGCCAATAAAAAGAAGTTTCCAGCTATCAGTTCCAGATCAGGGTGGAGAGAGAGAGAGAGAGAGAGAAGACATTTAAGCTAAATTTATGAATCAGACATCTGACTAGTGGCTACACCAGTTAACACGGACTGAAGGGCTGGCTCTTTACATCTGGTGGTTGGAAATACGAGAGACAAACTATTTAGCATTTGCAATTCAGTTCCCAGTATGTGCAGGAATGTGAATATGGGACAGTCTGGGACACCGCCCGTAGTGCAAAGGATTCAAATTTAGAATGCTGGTACTTTTTTTTTTTTTGCAAAGAACTAGCTGCCTAGAAAATAAATATTACAATGCAAAAGTTCTCAGACTCCATCAGGACATTCTCAGCCATCAAGACTTATACTTCCTGCTCCTCTCTTTGCTTGTAGCTAGTTGACTTGCTTCTACAAGCAATTTATCACCGACTGTTTTATTACCACTGCTGCTGCTCTCCTTCCAGTGGGTGCTAGAGGTGTGATGTTGCAGTTCTTAGTGTTGCATTATTTTCATTTTATTATTTCCATGCAAGCTGCTTCAGTTGAAGGCAAATCAGCCGCACGTTCCGAAGCACCGTGCAAAGTGAAATACAGCCACCCTTAAAAATTCACACTTCTCCAAATTTTTACATAGAATCATAGAGTTGGAAGAGACCACAAGGGCCATCCAGTCCAACCCCCTGCCAAGTAGGAAACACCATCAAAGCATTCCTGATATATGGCCGTCAAGCCATATGATCCATAGATCAAGAGAAGTAATAGTACCACTGTATTCCGCTCTGGTTAGACCTCACCTGGAGTACTGTGTCCAGTTCTGGGCACCACAGTTCAAGAAGGATACTGACAAGCTGGAACGTGTCCAGAGGAGGGCAACCAAAATGGTCAAAGGCCTGGAAACGATGCCTTATGAGGAACGGCTTAGGGAGCTGGGTATGTTTAGCCTGGAGAAGAGAAGGTTAAGGGGTGATATAAAAAAATTCCTTCAGTAGCACCTTAAAGACCAACTAAGTTTATATTTTGGTATGAGCTTTCGTGTGCATGCACACTTCTTCAGATACACTAGAAACAGAAGTGTCAGACCCTATATATATACAGAGGGAGGTGGGGGTGGGTGGGAATGGGAGATGGGCTGATGGGAGTGGTAAACCTGTAGATGGGTGTTAATGGCTGCTGATGGCTGCAATTAGTCCTGGGCTGAGGTGCTAAAGAAAGCTTGATGCATAATGAGATAAGAATCCGATATCTCTATTCATCCCAGGTGCTTCCATGGTTTTAAGCTTGGTAATGATTTCCAATTCAGCAACTTCCCTTTCCAGTCTGTTCCTGAAATTTCTCTGTAATAAAACAGCTGCTTTGAGATCTTGTATAGAATGTCCTGGGAGATTGAAGTGTTCTCCTACTGGTTTTTCAGTCTTATGGTTCCTGATGTCAGATTTATGTCCATTTATCCTTTGGCGTAGGGTTTGGCCTGTTTGTCCGATATAGAGAGCTGAAGGGCACCGTTGGCATTTGATGGCATACACAATGTTAGAAGATGAGCAATTAAATAGTCCTGAGATGGTATGTTGGATGTTGTTGGGGCCAGTAATGATGTTGTCCGGGTGTATGTGGCAGCAAAGTTGGCATCTGGGTTTATTGCAGGCTCTGGTACCTTTTCTTATTTTTCATCAGATAAGTGTGCATGCACACGAAAGCTCATACCAAAATATAAACTTAGTTGGTCTTTAAGGTGCTACTGAAGGAATTTTTTTATTTTGCTTCGACTCAGACCAACACGGCTACCTACCTGTAACAAGGGGTGATATGATAGCCATGATCAAATATATAAAAGAATGTCATATAGAGGAGGGAGAAAGGTTGTTTTCTGCTGCTCCAGATAAGCGGCCACGGAGCAATGGATTCAAACTACAAGAAAGAAGATTCCACCTAAACATTAGGAAGAACTTCCTGACAGTAAGAGCTGTTCAGCAGTGGAATTTGCTACCAAGGAGTGTGGTGGAGTCTCCTTCTTTGGAGGTCTTTAAGCAGAGGCTTGACAGGCATATTTCAAGAATGCTTTGATGGTGTTTCCTACTTAGCAGGGGGTTGGACTGGACGGCCCTTGTGGTCTCTTCCAACTCTACGATTCTATGATTCTTGTACTCAATGTTCAGTCAGTATCGAAAACAGCCCCTTCAATAGAAAACCGTCTCTCTATTTCCAGATTAAACATTTACTGCAGCAAACCTGACTAGGCCCTTCCCTTCCCTCTCCCAATCCCTATTCCATCTTCTGTAAAAAAGAAAAAAAGGAAGAAGAAGCCTAATCGCCACTCCCAGGTGTCTCATAATCTGGTTGTAAGTGTGGGTAATCACAGCCTCCTATTTGTGGATGCCTGCCAGGAATGGTTGTTAGAACATTTGAGGCAGGAGACATCTGTCTTGGATGAACTCTAGATAGACCTTTCATTGGAAAGCAAGTCCTCATTTGTGTACATCATGTCAGGGACAAGAAGGAAAGCATGATTTAGAGACAATTACATCTTTCTTTAGCAAGCAATCATGATATTTCACTAGGTATACTGTACCTAGTTTGATTCTTGCCCAGGCTGCCTGCATACAAGCAAGCAACTTGGAGGGGGAAATTGACTTGATTGCAAAAGATGATATACTTTTCACCGTTCTTTGAGCTAGGGTTGAGCTGTCTGGAGTGGTAATTTACGGAGGGGACAAGGGCAACAATTTGCACTCATGTAATTGGGGATTTTAATATTTCAGTGTACGCTGTGAAAAGGTAGATCTCCTCTGCTTCCTGGCTTAATGCTCTTATGTTCCTTGGACCCCCTAGTTTAATTTCACTGGAATATTATGAAGTGTCGTATGCATTATTCAGAATCTGTGGTTAGACCCTGCTAGCTAAACCATGCACAAATATGAGTTGTGCAGAATCTGTCTCTGCGCTTGGTTTTTTGGCCCCGTATACTGAACCCCAGGATTCTTGATGCAATATTTATTTATGATTTCTTGCAAATGGTATGGCCCACCAAAGCTTTAATTTATGTCAGTCCAGGACATGTTTTCAGTGCTAGGGTTTGACACAGCATGCAGAATTACAGTGGTACCTCTACTTACGAATAACTCTACTTACGAATGTTTCTACTTACGAATGGAGCTCCGTCCGCCATCTTGGATGTGGTTTAGATAGGATTTTTTTCTACTTGCGAATTTTTAGATAGGGTTGCTTCTACTTATGATTTTTTTCCCTCCCAATGCATTCCCATGGGATTCGACGTACAAATTTTTTCGACTTACAAATGTGCGTTTGGAATGCATTAAATTCGTAAGTAGAGGTACCACTGTATAATGATGACAATGAGTAAATATTCATATCCACTCTTTGGCTTATTGAACATCCAGAACAGGTGGTAGTACAGCTGTGCCTATGTGCCCGGAGCACGCCCAGCCCAAGGAGGACAAACATCCGGTAGTTTAATTCTTTTATTGACAAAGCATGCACTTACAGGAGCTCCTAAGGTGCACAGAACACACACAGACACACACTTCTTGCAACTAAGCACCTGGCATGTCAGGGATCATGCTGAGGAGAGCTGCACTGAGGAGGAATGATGGGAGTCTCCCCCTCCCCCTGCTCCTGATCAGGACCCTGAATCTTCCTAGGAGCAGTTGGACAGTATAGATTTGGAGCAGCGGTTTGCAGAGGGGCATAGTTCAGAAGGCAGAAGTTGGGAAGAACTGGGTGGTGAACAGCTAGGAGGAGAAGAACCGAGGGAGAGAGAGAGAGAAAGTGGCAGCACAGAGAGCACAGTGGTTACGAGCTCAGGTTGCAAGACGCGGTAGTGACGTGGTTGACTAGGGAAGAAGTGGGTGGAACCCTTAACTGGGAGCACCTTCATTCATAAGAATGGATTCTTTGGGCTATGATCATTAATATTTCTAACTGGTAAGAGTCTCCTTTTGCTTTGATTCTGCCAAAGTGGGGGTGGGGGGTGGGGGGAGGAAGTCTGACATGGCATCCCCTCCCCAGTCTTGTGCTCCGAGATGGACTGTTGGAGCAACTGCACAACCACACCCCGCCCCGAACTTAAGTATCCTTGCCTGACAGGGCACATGCATGGAACCTCCTCTGCATGGAAGTTGCCACTTGCCTGCCTCTTCAAGCTCCTCCTGGTCCCTGGAGACAGTGGGGAAAGGGATGATGGGGATTCTACCGGCCCACAACTCACAGGGACTGCCTCTTCTTTCACTTCTGACTCCTCCTGCACCTCCTTCCCCATCTCCAAATGCTCAGACTCTTCTCCTTCCTCTAGCCCAGCCTTCAGCCTTGCAGGTGGCACAAAGCCACACAAATTCCTGACCTCCGTCCCCTGAATCAGCCTCTGCCACACACTCCTCAGAGCCCTACCAGTCTCTGATACTATGTAGGCAGCCTTTATATATCGCAGTAAGCCATAGTGAATGAGTTTACTGTGATATGTACAGATCCCTCCCGCTTTTCCATTCATCTGAGTGGCAGTAACAGACCACAACCCCTAGGTTAGCATTATGGCTGAATGGGGGATCATGATGCCTTACTCCAAACCAGGGGCGTAGAAAGATAGGGGTGGTGGGGGCGGGCCGCCCCGAGTGACGGGCTCCAAGGGGCGCCATCGCGGGCACCCGCACTGCCCCCAAAACATGCGCCCCACCCCGGAACGCACGCTACGTCCCTCTGGGAGGTGTGCTACGCCCCTCCGGGAGGTGCCGCATGGCCCTCCGGGAGGCACGCCACGGCCCTGGAATGTGCACCCCTCCCCTCCGGGAGGCGCGCCCCACCCCCCAGAATGCGCATCCTGCCCCCGGTGCCAGAGCATGAAGCTCCGCCACTGCTCCAAACAAACCACAATGTGAAGTCAAGATTTGTTCTTGGTTTACCAGTCATGGCTTCTTTGTTTGAAGCAAACAAGTTATATCCTCTGGTTTAGACACAATACTAAGCTAGGAATCATGGTTTGTTGCTCCCACTCATGCTAGGGGCAGAGTGAAGTGGGAATGCTTTCCCCATGAACAGTAAACCTTGAGCTGTCTTACCGTGATGTGCAAACTCATCACGAGGACCTGTGGAGGTATCGTAGCAAAACCACTAGCAGCACTTGCTAATGTAATGTGTCAGCTGAGGTAAGATAAGATGCGGACCTTTAAAGCCCTAAACGGCCTTGGCCCGGTATACCTGAAGCAGCATCTCCACCCCCATCGTTCAGCCCGGACATTGAGGTCCAACGCCGAGGGCCTTCTGGGGGTTCCCTCTCTGTGAGAAGTGAGATTACAGGGAACCAGGCAGAGGGCCTTCTTGGTAGTGGTACTTGCCCTGTGGAACGCCCTCCCATCAGATGCCAAGGAAATAAACAACTACCTAACTTTTAGATATTCTTCTGGGAGCTGCCCAGAGTGATGATGATGATGATGATCAACATCAGTTCTTGTGACTTTGGCAGCTGGAACAACAGTCCATGGGAACAACTGACAGACATGACCATGATTGGTCTTTATATCCATTTTGCCTGCTTGCATGACAGCTGGCTCAGGGATAGTCAAGATTCTGTGTTTACAGATCAAGCAATATGTGAATCAACCCCTAAACTTCCTATATAGGGAAGTTTTTAATGTTTGATGCTTTATTGCGTTTTTAATATTCTGTTGGCAGCTGCCCAGAGTGGCTGGGATAATAATAATAATAATAATAATAATAATAATAATAATAATAGTTACAGGTAGGTAGCCGTGTTGGTCTGAGTCGAAACAAAATAAAAAAATTCCTTCAGTAGCACCTTAAAGACCAACTAAGTTTTTATTTTGGTACACACGAAAGCTCATACCAAAATAAAAACTTAGTTGGTCTTTAAGGTGCTACTGAAGGAATAATAATAATAGTTGTTGTTGTCATTGAATAATGGAAACTCCAACATCAAAAGATATAATCTCCTTCCCCTTTCCCATAACTGCTGTGCTCTTCGTTTAAAAAATTGTAAGCATCTCATGATGATCTGATGATATCTGACGTGTTACGGAACATATTGGGTTGGCAAGCATACTGATTCCTCTCTTCTTCTTTTTTTAAAAAAAGGAAAGAAAAAAATGGTTTCAGAAGCATCAGCAAATCTCAAGCCAAAAGCACGAACAAATATCATGAGGTCTGGGAGCACATAAACAAAGCAGTGTTAAAGCTGGCACTGCGAAAAGGCTGTCTCAACGTGATTTGCTCATGCGATTTATGACGCTGGGAGTGGTACAAAGAACTGGATCATATGCAGCTTCCAGCACACTCTGTTCCCCTTTGGCCGAGAGCAACTGGAGTACAAGAAGGTGGTAGCTGTAGCGAGGGGGACGAGAGGGATCAACCATCCAAAAAGGTTTAAGTTCAGCTTCGGGGAAATACACAAAATTATATTGCTGGAAAGATTGGGCAGGGGGAGCCTGGGTAATAAATCAGGTAGAGAGAATCGGAAAGCACACAATTATCCTCTGCATTTAAATCTGAAGGAGCGGCAGTTACACGCAAGCACAAATGATGTGTCATCTTAATATATTATTGCTGAGCACACTGAGGAATTGGCAAAGTACATCCCCTTGTTTAATCAAGCAGTTGTTCTCATTTTCATGCCAAATAACATTAGCTGGGCTCACCAAGGCCACAGTTTGTGTGTGTGTGTGTGTGTGTGTGTGTGTGTGTGTGTGGTGGTAATTCTGTGACGATTAATTACGAAGACATATCCACTCAGCCTCTTTTTTTCAAGAGTTTATTTAAAACCAATGCCTGCTTGGGTTTGTAGTGCTTGTACAATGCCAAGCTAAAATGTTTAACGTGGCGGCTAAGAGATCGAGCTGGGACCTGGGGCTGTGGTGGTGGTTCAAACCTTATGAACTCACTAAGAGGTTTTTAGCTGGATTTATGCAGGGTATGTTGTGCAATGGGCCAAGTGGAAGACCTCTCAGACCCTTGCTTTCTAGATATGGGACAAGTGTGGATGAACTGAAAAATGAGAAATGGAAATTGACAGGTTTACCTGTCCCTTTTAAGTAACCAGTTTTATGAAGCAATACATTTGGAAAAGAAAAGAAGAAGATGACAAAAAGTCTCTGGAAAAATACAGAAAATTGTCTATCCACCCACCAACTCCTTCAACACTGCATTTTACAGCTTCTTTGGCCTTGCTATGGCAATGGTGGTCGCAGGATTTGAGGCCAGGTTGGAATTTGCAAATTGGCTGTGGCCTGAAGGTTTTGCCTACCTCATAGCAGTCGTCAGAACTTGGGCGGTTTAGGCATTGGGTAACCTTAGTCTTGGATGGCGGTGGGTTTGTACATGTCAGGGACTGGATAGAGACCACCTCCCCATCCTGACCCTTCCAGGGAGGAGGAAGAGGGAGACAGTATAGATTTACAACAGGGGTTTGAGGGAGATGAGGGGGAAAGTTGGGAAATCATGGGAGAGCCAGAACAACACCTGACTGACACGTTGTCATTAGAAAGCATTCCAGGTTCTCCACCTCCCAGAACTTGGAGGGCCTTAAAAGTAGGAGAGCAAAGAGCTTGAAGACAGAAACACTTAGCAGGACCCGTAGAGGAGGTGATGATGATGATGATGATGATGAATGAGGAAGTGGGGGTGGGGGTGGAGATTCACTTGGGACAACGCCATTATCCAAGAGGCTGAGTTGTATAGCTTCTCTCTGTAAAGTTTGAAATAAAAAAGGATTGTAAGAAACTTTTCCTTGTCTTTATACTTTCCTGGACAACCAGCTGGGATCTGCTGGCAGCATCCTGACACTACCCCTCCCAAAACAGGGTATTCTGTTAAAAGGATCCAGGAAGGAGTTGTTTCTGTCCATACACTCAGATGGGCGCTTAGGCATCAGTGTTTCTCTAGGTGGCGATCCCTGCTGAGATCTCCCTAGTTGACGTTAGTCATAGGAATCCCTGCTGCCAGGTTTGGCCTTGATGTCATTTCCGGCAGGTGGACTGGTAATAAATGGTTACCCATTGCCAATGCCAATCGTCTTCACCAGTAGTCAATAAAGTTGTGGCCTGATTTGATCCCATTTGGTGGTGTGGTGTCTTTTATGGGTGGCTCGTCTGAGCAGAGGAGGTGAAGGGGACTACATGGCCTGGACCCGCAATGTAAATTGTTCCACTCTGCATCATGGATAGGGGAGTGTCGAAAAAAGGCCAAAAGCATGGTTATGGGATGGCACATCTTCTGCATGAAGAAAGCTTTTGAAGTTTGGCCACTGTGCTGGAAAGCAGAATGTTGGACTCCATCACACTTTGTCCTGATCTACCAAAGGAAACTCTTATTTCTAAGAAGCATTTACAGTGGTACCTCAGGATACATACACCTCGCGTTACAAACACTTCGGGTTACAAACTCCGCTAACCCGGAAGTAGTACCCCGGGTTAAGAACTTTACCTCAGGATGAGAACGGGAACCACACGGCGGCGGCACGGCAGCAGCGGGAGGCGCCATTAGCTAAAGTGGTGCCTCAGGTTAAGAACGGTTTCAGGTTAAGAACGGACCTCTGGAACGAATTAGGTTTGTAACCAGAGGTATCACTGTAATGGCATCTTCTTCTCCTCGCAAGCCTTGCTTAATCCCAACTCTACTCCCTTTTCCAGGAAGACAAAGTTCAGATCTTGTTTCCGTCAGTGCCTGGACTGTACTAGCACAGGATTAGACTCTCGTTTAATACCGTCCTCCCTATAAAACCACAGAGCTGGGAAACAGTAACCATGACGACTCACTTATTTCTACTGTATTGCAAAATAAATCCTTAAAAAACCTGTTTCTGTTACTATAATGCAGAGCTGTCCGGAAGTTACTGTTGCACTCGGGTCTTATTTGTGCCCTTCGCCTATGCATCTGATTAGCCAGAATTATGTGAGAACAAAATCTTGGATGGGCCTTTGACCTGATTCAGCAGGTCTCTTGTTATGTTTGGTTTATGATTAGCGGTTTCGATGCCTCGTCACACTGATTAACGATCATTTAAATCCTACTTGCAGAGTGAAATCAGGCCCTGGGGTGCTTCCAGATGGTCACTGTATTCTGGGTGGGATTCAGTCAAATACCAGCAAATGTAGGTTGTGCAATTAAAGAAGATTTGATGCTCTTGCTGAACAAACCTGCTTCCAAATTTTTCAGTTGTTGTTGTTGTTGTTGTTGTTGTTGTTGTTGTTGTTATTGCTGCAGTAAGGGATGTGATGGGATGTTGCCCTGGAAAAATTGTGAAGTAACAGCTGCTTAGTGTGATGCCGTACAACCTCAAAACAAATCAGAACAGATACTCAATATAACAGCCAATGTTGTATAAACTCATAGCAAACTTTGTGCAAATGAATCAAGGTGAAAGTTCAATACAACTCATTGCCTAGAAGCAACAACAATGTGTTGTCTGTAAAACCACTCCAGAATTCTCCAATAAAACACTCTTTTGTGTGAGCTGTCTTTAGAGTAACTTGAAAAAAACATTTCAGTGTTGTATCTTGAAAAGCGAACCTAGGATGTTTTTGGAGCAGTCAAACATGGAGATAAGGATGGAGATCGCTAAATTGCCGTTAAAACACCAATAGCAGCAAGAATGTTGAGTGTTCCAAACACTGCACATGCATGAGCTCAGCAATCCTTTTAGTTATTTTAACCTGCAGAATCTTACATACTCTGGACAGCTAACAATGCATTTAGGAATATGGTACAGTGGTACCTTGCTTCTCAAACTTAATCCATTCCGGAAGTTCGTTCCAAAACCAAAGCGTTCCAAAAACCAAGGCACGCTTTCCCATAAAAAGTAATGCAAAATTAATCCATTCCAGACTTTTAAAAACAACCCTAAAACAGCAATTCAACATGAATTTTACTATCTAATGAGACCATTGATCCATAAAATGAAAGCAATAATAAAAATAAAATAATAATAATAATAATAATAATAATAATAATAATAATAATAATAATTTATTATTTATACCCCACCCATCTGGCTGGGTTTCCCCAGCCACTCTGGGCGGCTTACAACAGAAAAATGAAATAAAATAATCTATTAAACATTAAAAGCCTCCCTAAACAGGGCTGCCTTCAGATGTTTTCTAAAAATCTGGTAGCTGTTTTTTTCTTTGACATCTGATGGAGGGCGTTCCACAGGGCGGGCGCCCTCTGCCTGGTTCCCTGCAACTTGGCTTCTCGCAATGAGGGAACCGCCAGAAGGCCCTCGGTACTGGACCTCAGTGTCCGGGCAGAACAATGGGGGTGGAGACACTCCTTCAGGTATACTGGACCGAGGCCATTTATACTGTACTATAAAATAAATAAGACAGTATTGTAGATGATAATTTTTTTTTAATAAAAAAATCTTACCTGCACTGATGATAGTCATTGTTTGGATGGGGGGCTTTTATCCATTTCCACAGTCACACAATCAATCAATCAATCAATCAATCAGTAGCTGAACTGGGATCCACACAATCACAAAAACAAATTAACTGAAAAAGCCTCAAAACAAAAAGCACAAAATAAGTAGCAAAAACAAAAGCACAAATTTTGACACAAATTAGCAGCACAACAGGAAACACAGGGGGACTCAAAGCGGATGTTCTTCTTCTGAAAAAAAGTTAAAAAAACCTGAACACCTACTTCCAGTTTTGCAATGTTCGGGTTCCAAGGAGTTTGTGAACTAAGCTGCTCAAAAACTGAGGTACCACTGTAGGGACAAACTAGCCACAGTAAAATGAATGAAAAATACTAAATGCTGCCCTCTGCCAGCATTTATTCCCATTACATCACACCTGAAAAATGCCAAAGCTTAGCCTTAATCCTCCATAGAAGAGAGCTTCAGAATTTCATTCGGCCACATCTCTATCTGCTCATAATATTTCAGACTTGATGCTGGCCTGGCATTTGTAATTAGCGTAACACTGGTAGGTGGTATTATCGTGCAAGCAAATGCAGACAAGGGAGGAAAATGTTTATAAAAGATAAGAAAACCATGCAGCAATTTATTACCAAATTTACTAATCTACTAAGGAAGCAATCCTATGAATGCTCTTCCCCCTGGTTATTCTCACCCCCCCCTCCAAGAAAAATCAATCAGAATTGCTTCCACTTTGTTGCTCATTGTTATGTTGGATGAAAAGATTCATTTAAGATGCTGAATGTCCCCCTCCCCCAATCTTTGGGTCTCTCGCAGCAGCCAATTACAGAGCATCACTGTTTGATTTTGATTTTTCAATAATGCTAGAGGTTCTTTCAGAACATGGAGGCAGCTGGTGTTCACTCAGTTAGGTTGTTTAAATAATCTCTTCATTTTTCTATTTACAGGTAGGTAGCCGTGTTGGTCTGACGTAGTCGAAACAAAATAAAAAAAATCCTTCCAGCAGCACCTTAGAGACCAACGAAGTTTGTCATAGGTATGAGCTTTCGTGTGCATGCACACTTCTTCAGATACTTCAATTCTTCAGGTATCTGAAGAAGTGTGCATGCACACGAAAGCTCATACCTATGACAAACTTAGTTGGTCTCTAAGGTGCTGCTGGAAGGAATTTTTTTATTTTGTTTCGTCTTCATTTTTCGATCCCTGGTAAGCTTTCTGTTCTCTGCTCTGTGAAAATCCGTGTGCCCTGAGCTCTTTTTCTAGAAAAAGAGGTGCCAGAACTTGCTATGAACACCTCCCTCATTCTCTTAAAATGGCAATGGTGCCCACCTGAGAGGTGTCGGAACTGAGTTCCTGTGAGTTCTCCCTGGGAAAAAAGCCCTGAGTGTGTCCCAAACAGTGCATATGACTGAATGTACACAGATGATCAAAACAGACATACTTCAAATTCATCTGTTGTAATTTCTCACCCCCTTTTATTTTAGAATTATTGCACAATATCCTAGCATTAACAGCTTAATTCCTTCCCCCCCTTTCTTGCAGAGCGCTGTCTGTCAACAGACTGAGGTTGAATCCCGACAAGACAGAATACTGTTTCTGGGGGACAGGGGGCAGACGGTTGTGGGGGATTCCTTTTTCCTGAACAGGGTAACTATGCTCTAAAGGACCAGTGCACAGCCTGGGAGTCATTTTGGACTCACAGCTGTCCATGGAGACACAGATCAATTCTGTGTCCAGGGCAACTTTCTACCAGCTTCACGTGCTGGTACACCGGCTGAGACCCTACCTGCCTGCACATTGTTTCACCAGGATGGTACATGCTCTGGTTATTTCCTGCCTGGACTACCAGAAGGTAGTTGGCACTAGATTTTAGTGTCCAGGCTGGAAAATTGATCTACTGTGTGGAGAGACCACCTTGGTGTTCACCTAACTTAGAAAAAAATGGTTGACCGGCAGTATAAAAATCCAGTCTGCCAGCCAACCAACCAACATGGGTTTAATCGACCATGTTAAAAACTGACTAGAATATGGTAGTGAAGTTGTGTTAAGAGAAGCTGTATCAAAACACAGTTTTGAAAGAAGGAACTCTGAAATGCCTTTGGATTCCAGCTGTCACCGTGTGTAAAGGTAAAGGGACCCCTGACCGTTAGGTCCAATCGCGGACGACTGGGGTTGCGGCGCTCATCTCGCTTTACTGGCCAAGGGAGCCGGCATACAGCTTCCGGGTCATGTGGCCAGCATGACTAAGACGCTTCTGGCAAACCAGAGCAGTGGACGGAAACGCCGTTTACCTTCCCGCCAGAGCGGTACCTATTTATCTACTTGCACTTTGACATGCTTTTGAACTGCTAGGTGGGCAGGAGCTGGGACCGAACAACGTGAGCTCACCCCATCGCAGGGATTCAAACCACCAACCTTCTGATCGGCAAGCCCAAGAGGCTCAGTGGTTTAGACCACAGCGCCACCCGCATCCCGTTACCGTGTGTATGCGGAGTAAAAAAACAGAGGTGGGAACGTACTGGAGCCAGATTAACCACGAATGTGTACACAGCCCCAGTCTCCTAGCAGGCGTGAAGAGCTTCTGTTTGTTCAAGCAGCTATTTAGGGAGAACGTGTCGGGACTCCTTTAAGTTTTCCTGCCTTGTATACAAGCCATAAATAATGATCAGCTGGGTGAGAGTGGACAGAACAGCGGCTACAGTCATGGCATATCACTCTTCTCTCCACCGCCACCTTAAAGAATCATTTCCCCGTATGCCAGCCCTGACGGGGAAGACTGCAGACAGATGGGTTCATTCAATGTGTAGTTGGAGACATTTTTCTACTTGCCTCTTATTTTGAGATGCCACGACAGGGCGAGGCGCAGAACCTGATCAGTCTCCTCTCCTCTTTCTTTTCCACCTTTCCTTCCCACCCCGGACAGTTGCACAACCCCAACATTGTGTGTTCAGTGTGGAACACCCTCCCAACTGAGATTAGACAGGCAAACCTCAGGTGCACGACTAAGACTATTTTGTTCCAACAGACATTTTATGATAAGAGTTTGGTTTTGTGGTATGTTTCTATTATTGTTGTTATTGCTACTTACAGGTAGGTAGCCGTGTTGGTCTGCTGTAGTCGAAACAAAATTAAAAAATTCCTTCCAGTAGCACCTTAGAGACCAACTAACTTTGTCATTGGTATGAGCTTTCGTGTGCATGCACACTTCTTCAGATACTTCTTCAGATGTTGTTGTTGCTGTTATTATTACAGCAGGTCAATTCTGTGTCCAGGGCAGCTGTCTACCAGCTCCATCTGGAATGCAGGCTGAGACCCTACCTGCCCGCAGACTGTCTAGCCAAAGTGGTGCATGCTCTGGTTATCTCCCACTTGGACTATTGCAATGCACTCTATGTGGCGCTACCTTTGAAGGTGACATGGAAACTACAACTAATCCAGAATGACTGGGAGTGGCCACCGAAACCACATAACACCGGCCCTGAAAGACCTACATTGGCTCCCAGTATGTTTCCAAGCACAATTCAAAGTGTTGGTGCTGACCTTTAAAGCCCTAAATGGCCTCGGCCCAGTATACCTGAAGGAACGTCTCTACCCCCATCGTTCAGCCTGGACACTGAGGTCCAGCTCTGAGGTGTGGGATGGAACACTGGGGCAGACAAGTCACAACAGTTCCTAGAGTGTCCACTAACAGGAACTCACCTGGAGGGACACCTGACTACAGGTCAGTTCCTGTTCCCTCAGACATGCAAATGAGTTGGATTAGACAAAAGCCCTAGCCTGCAATCACTCTCTCTCTTAGCTACTTCCTCCCTCGATGAGGACACATCTCCAGAGAATCTCTAGTTAGCATGGTTCTCACTCTAGGCCTGCAGCCAAGAGTGAGACCAAATGGAGTCTTACTTTACTAAGTAGTCTCTAGATGTATATATACTTGTAACTTTTCTAAGCAAGCCTGCCTTTCTGAGATTATGCTGTAACTCAGGATGAAACTGTAAGTAAACTCTATCTTATTTTATAAACACTGTGTTGTGTATTTCTTTTAAGAGGGACAAAGGGGACCTTTGCCAGGAAGTGTAATATTGAACTATAAAGTGTAATATTGTTATAGAGATTCTAGCGAATCTAACGCACATGCTTTGCTGCGCACAAAAGGGGAATGTCACTCTGCTAATATTGGAAGCTTGCTAACACAAGCTTGGATAGGATCTATCTAATAATATATCCTAATCCACATCCCTAACATTCCCATAAAGGGTTATTACGGCCCAGGACTGCGTATTTTTGTGTATTTTTGAAGGATTGCTTTGGATTGTGATTTTGAACTGAGTAGGATTTTTTTCAGTTAGAACTTCCTGGTAAGCACATGGTCTATTGTTCTCCAGTGTGCCTAGGGGATTAGCTACCCCTCCCCTCCCTCAGAGTTTACAGCACTGAGAACTCAGAGGCAGTGAAGATTATTTTGCATTTTGAGATATTTTTAGAGATTTTGATTTTGGAATTTTTGGCAAATTTTTGAATTTTGAGAAATTTTTAGAAGTTTGAGATTCCAAGATGGCTTTTGCAGATTTTGATAGTGGAGTTAACCTAGGATTAATGGCTTTAGATGACCACAATTACGTATTTTGGAAACAACGCCTGATAGCATTTTTAGATGCAAGGAATGTTTTGGATGCCATTGAAAATCCTATGCCTACTGGCGAAACAGAAGAGGATTTAGCAAAGATAGCAACTTGGAAACGCATGAACAGCGAGGCCAGACACATAATTTTGAGTGGACTTCGCAATAAGCATCTAACGTCAATTAATAGCAGAGATGATGCAGCGCAAATCTTAAAGGATATTGAGCGCAAGTATGGAGCATCTACAAAGAATGAATCCCGCCCCTTTCCACCAAAAGGCGAAAAGAAGGGGGGGCGTGGGCGTGCAATGATATTGCAAGAAAGAAATGTAGCTTTCCAGAGCTGTGAAGGAAAGCGCAATAAGTGGCTTCTGGACAGTGCAGCAAGCAGCCATTTCTGTTATAAAAGGGAATATTTCAATGAAATAGACAATAATAAACAGTCTGAGATTGAAATTGCTGATGGAAATGTTATAAAGTCAATAGGTGCAGGATCTTTGAACTTGAATTTCAAAGTGAACAATGAGTCTTTTGATACTACAGTGAGTAATGTTAAGTATGCACCAAAGCTGAACTGTAATCTAATAAGTGTGTCTAGCTTGGACAAGAAAGGTTTTGAAATTATATTTAAAAATGGACAATGCAATGTGATAAAAGATGGTGAAGTGTTTATTCAAGCCAAACTAATCAATGATGTGTATGAGATTGATATTTCAGAGAATGAGTCTGCAAGGGTTGCACAACCCAGCAGAAAGGATCAACCAGATCTGGAACTCTGGCACAAAAGGCTTGGACACAGGGATACCAACCTTATCCTGAAAATGCAGAAGGAAAATCTGGTAAAAGGTCTACAGGTAAAGAATTGCAGTACACCAATGCCAAACTGTACAACTTGCATAACTGAAAAGGCAGTCAAGCCTTCCTTCCCACGTTGTACAGAGAAGAGAAGCACAAAAGTCATGGACACTGTTCATACTGACCTATGTGGTCCGCTGAATGTACCTTCCCTAGGAAACAATAAGTACATTCTGATATTTATAGATGACTTCTCAAGATATTGTGTTGGATATTTTCTAGAAGAAAAGAGTCAGACACCGGAATTGTTCAAACTGTACTTAAACATGGTGAAGAACAAATTCCAGAGAGCTCCTTCCACCTTAATTTCGGATAATGGTGGAGAGTTTTGCTCACGGCAGATGAAGGCCATCATGGCACAAGAAGGCATAGCACATGTAACTACAGTTGCTTACACGCCTCAACAGAACTCCATTGCTGAGAGAAAGTTTAGGTCTATTATGGAGATGACAAGGTGCATGTTAAAAGAGGCCAACTTGTCACAGAAGCTATGGGGTGAAGCGGCGAATACGGCGATTTATTTGCAAAACAGATTGCCTACAAAGGGTGCAGAATGCACACCATTTGAACTTTGGCACGGGAGAGTCCCAAGTCTGCAGCACATACGTGTGTTTGGAAGTGTCTGTTATTACCACGTGCCCAAAGAGCGCAGACACAAGCTTGACTCCAGAGCAAAAGCAGGTATCCTGGTTGGATATGCTCCTGGAGGAAAGGGATATAGAGTTCTAGATCCAAAGAGTGGCAGAGTAGACCCATACCATGTGGTTCATTTTGATGAACTAGGAAAGTTTGATACAAAGAACACTGTTATTGACTGTTCTAGAGAGTCACCAGATGAAGAGTTTATAAGTTTTCCTTTAGCACAAGGAACTAATATACCTTCTAGTGTCACAACACCCCCTACAGGCGACACCCCAGAAGACGCAGAGGTCCAGACCCCTGGCGGCACCAGAGACGAAGAGGAGGAGCTGTACGTGGACATGCCAGCGTTGGAGGAGGATGAGGATGCTGATGCGGTTGCACAACCAGAGGTCAGATGCTCATCCAGAACCAACAAGGGCGTTCCGCCACTACGACTGTCCTACTTTGCAGGGTCGGCGTCTCCACCAGAACCTTCCACTTGGGAAGAGGTAGAGCAGATGCCAGCCACCGAACCCAGTCTCTGGAGGAAAGCCGCGCAGGAGGAGATTGACGCACTGCACAAGAACAAGACCTGGACACTCACAAAATTGCCTGCTGGTAAGAAAGCAATTGGGAGCAAATGGGTGTTCAAGGTTAAAAGGGGTTCAGAAGGGGAGGTGCAACGTTACAAAGCAAGACTAGTGGCACAAGGTTTTTCACAGCAATATGGCCACGACTATGACCAAGTCTTTGCACCGACAGTAAGATACAGTAGCGTAAGATTACTTTTAAGCATCGCAGCATCTAAAGGGATGGAGGTGAAACACATCGATATAGCTACTGCGTTTTTGCATGGGGAAATTTCTGAAGAAATTTACATGAAGCAGCCTAAAGGTTTTATAAAGCCAAATGAGGCACATTTGGTTTGCAAGCTTCAAAAGGGACTGTATGGTTTAAAACAAGCAGCCAGAGCCTGGAACTTGAAATTGCATGGAATGCTGGTGAAACTTGGGTACAAGCAAGGTGAAGCTGACAAGTGTTTGTACACTAAGCAGAGTAATGGACAATTTTCTTATATTCTTGCCTTCGTTGACGACCTTTTAATCGCAACGTCAAATGACAGGGATTATAAAAATGTAGTCCAGCACCTCAACAAGGAAGTGCAAGTGAAGGAATTAGGACCAGTTGAGTATTACCTTGGGATTCAAGTGGAAAGAGAACAGGATGGTTCATTTCTACTTAATCAGAAGCAAAAGATAATTGAACTGTTGGAGAGTATGCAATTGCAGGATGCAAAACCCGTCGACACCCCGATGGCTACAGACTTCTTAAAGAACCAAGAGGATTCGAAGCTGCTGCCAAACAACACAGAGTATCGTTCAGCGATTGGTAAACTTTTGTATTTAGTTACCACGTGCAGACCTGATTTAGCCAATGCAGTAGGGATTCTCAGCAGGAAAGTGAGTAGTCCCACTGAGCATGATTGGGTTGGTGTGAAGAGGGTGGTTCGATATCTTAAGGGTACAATGGATTGTAAATTAAAGTTACCAGCTGTCAGTGACCCTAAGCTCATTGGGTACACTGATGCTGACTGGGCGGGTGATAATTCTGATTATAAATCCACAAGCGGGCATGTCTTTATGTATGGGGGCGGAGCTATTACATGGGGCAGTTATAAACAGAAATGTATAGCTTTATCGTCTACAGAATCGGAATATGTTGCGGCTACAGAAGCGTGCAGAGAGATTTCCTGGCTGGACCAACTCCTAACAGACTTTGGCGTGGAGAGAAAGGAACCTATAAGCCTGCTGGAGGACAACCAAAGCTGTCTAAAGCTGGCGCAGAATGAGAAGTTCCTAGCACGCTCAAAACACATTGGGGTCAGGTACCACTACGTTCGCCAGATGATACAGGATGGACTTGTCGAACTGTCGTACTGCTGCACATCGGAGATGACAGCAGACATCCTAACAAAACCCCTGCCAAGACAGAGTTTCCAGAACCTGCGTGTCAAGCTGGGACTCTTGGGTGGTTGAATAAAGTTGCTTATGTTTTGTTTTGTATGTAATGAATGTTGTGAATTGCCTGAGAAGGGGTTTGTGGGATGGAACACTGGGGCAGACAAGTCACAACAGTTCCTAGAGTGTCCACTAACAGGAACTCACCTGGAGGGACACCTGACTACAGGTCAGTTCCTGTTCCCTCAGACATGCAAATGAGTTGGATTAGACAAAAGCCCTAGCCTGCAATCACTCTCTCTCTTAGCTACTTCCTCCCTCGATGAGGACACATCTCCAGAGAATCTCTAGTTAGCATGGTTCTCACTCTAGGCCTGCAGCCAAGAGTGAGACCAAATGGAGTCTTACTTTACTAAGTAGTCTCTAGATGTATATATACTTGTAACTTTTCTAAGCAAGCCTGCCTTTCTGAGATTATGCTGTAACTCAGGATGAAACTGTAAGTAAACTCTATCTTATTTTATAAACACTGTGTTGTGTATTTCTTTTAAGAGGGACAAAGGGGACCTTTGCCAGGAAGTGTAATATTGAACTATAAAGTGTAATATTGTTATAGAGATTCTAGCGAATCTAACGCACATGCTTTGCTGCGCACAAAAGGGGAATGTCACTCTGCTAATATTGGAAGCTTGCTAACACAAGCTTGGATAGGATCTATCTAATAATATATCCTAATCCACATCCCTAACATTCCCATATGAGGACCTTCTGGCGGTTCCCTCATTGTGAGAAGTGAAGTTACAGGGAACCAGGCAGAGGGCCTTCTTGGTAGTCAAGGAAATAAACAACTACAGTGGTACCTCTGGTTTCGGAGGTCCGTTTGTAACCTGAAACTGTTCTTAACATGAGGCGTGCTTTCGCTAATGGCGCCTCCTGCTGCTGCTGCGCCGCCAGTGCACGACTTCTGCATCTACTTCCGGGTTAGCGGAGCTCGTAACCTGAAGCATTCGTAAGGAGGGCTGTACATAACACGAGGTTCCACTGTATCTGACTTTTAGAAGGCATCTGTTTAGGGAAGTTTTTAATGTTTGATGTTTTATCACATTATTATTATTATTATTATTATTATTATTATTATTATTATTATACTGCTGGGAGCTGCCCAGAGTGGCTGAGGAATCCTTGCTAGATGGGTGGGGTATAAATAAATTATTGTTGTTGTTGCTGTTTAGTCGTGTCTGACTCTTCGTGACCCCATGGACCATAGAACGCCAGGCACTCCTGTCTTCCACTAAATTATTATTATTATTATTATTATTATTACTACCCACCCTCCACCAACAGGTCCCAGAGCAATCTCAGAATTCAAGATTCAAAGCAAGTTAAAATAGATTACGAGCACAGGAACAGGACGGGCCTTGATTTTTTTTTCTTTTTAATTTGGTCCCATTTTCTGTGCGTTGTTTCACCCCAAGCCGGCTCACCAGCCAAGCCAAGCCAAGCCAAGCCAAGCCAAGCCAAGCCAAGCCAAGCCAAGCCAAGCCAAGCCAAGCCGGCGCACCACCAACCAAACCCAGCCAAGCCAGGCCAGGCCAGGCCGCACAAGCCAAGCCGGCGCAACAGCCAAGCCAAGCCAAGCCAAGCCGGCGCACCAGCCAAGCCAAGCCAAGCCAAGCCGGCGCACCAGCCAAGCCAAGCTGGCGCACCAGCCAAGCCAAGCCGGCGCACAAGCCCAACATTGTGCGTTCAGTGTGGAACACCCTCCCAACTGAGATTAGACAGGCAAATCTCAGGTGCATGACTAAGACTATTTTGTTCCAACAGACATTTTATGATAAGAATTTGGCAGCTGAGTTCCGGCACCTCTCAGGTGGATGCCACTGTCATTCTAAGAGGTGTTCCTGGGGATATCTAGAAAAATAGCACTGCACACAAGCATCTCAAAAGGCAAATGAATTTTTAGTTTGTCTGAGCTGTTAACATACAGTGATAACCAACCTGGAGACAGAAATGAAGTACGGTAGATGCCAATGATGGCTCTTGGGAGCAGAAGTTTATCAGTCTTTTCTCTGGTCCTCCTTTTGCTTTTAGCTATTGCCATGTTCTGGCCTGGGCAGACAGGCCTTCTCACCCAGTTGCCTTCTTCCACTTTCTCTTACCCAGTCTCCTGGTTTGCAATTTCTTTTTTTGGGAAAAAAATTCTTCAGGAAAATTCTTCAGCATGTTAGTGTGAATTTCTCCTAAGACACACATTGCTGTGTTAAATTTTTCCTGATATAAACATTTTGCAAAGCAATTTCCCCTAATGTAAAATGATATTGGTTGTTACTTTTTTATTAATATATGCATTTATATGAACACTTAACCCTAGTATAGACATTTGGGGTCACACAACTTGGCTGGAGAACTACCTTGCAAAATCCAGAAACATTTTGAAAGCTGTGTTTGAGTTCACATACAAAGTCTGCCATGTTCACTTTTGAATGCAAACTGAATAAAAGTTTTCTGCAATATCCTTTCCTAATATCATGACCTAATATTGATGTGCCAGCTGCTTAGTGGGGCTGCCTAGTGTTCTTTAAGTTTATGATTATCTAAATTGAAATCGAAATTGTTAGGCTTAGTGGATGTGAAAATGACTTGTTTTCTTTTCTTTTCTTTTTTTCTTGTTTCACTAGGATTGCTTTTTTAAATCTAGTTGATGCTTCTTCCCTCTGGCTGATTCTTGTCAATCACAGATCACACAGTGAAAAACATGATGTTACAATGTTATGTAGCCAATCAGAATGGGCAAGCCAAGTCATTTGAGGAGAAAGGCCATGCTCCCTATGTTGTTGTTGTTGTTGTTGTTGTTGTTGTTTAGTCGTTCAGTCATGTCCTACTCTTCGTGACCCCATAGACCAGAGCATGCCAGGCACTCCTGTCTTCCACTGCCTCCCACTGTTTGGTCAAATTCATGTTGCTGGCTTCAAAAACACTATCCAACCATCTCGTCCTCTGTCGTCCCCTTCTCCTTGTGCCCTCCATCTTTCCCAACATCAGGGTCTTTTCCAAGGATTCTTCTCTTCTCATGAGGTGGCCAAAGTATTGGAGCCTCAGCTTCATGATCTGTCCTTCCAGTGAGCACTCAGGGCTGATTTCCTTCAGAATGGATAGGTTTGACCTTCTTGCAGTCCATGGGACTCTCAAGAGTCTCCTCCAGCACCATAATTCAAAAGCATCAATTCTTTGGCGATCAGCCTTCTTTATGGTCCAGCTCTCACTTCCATACATCACTACTGGGAAAACCATAGCTTTAACTATACGCACCTTTGTCAGCAAGGTGATGTCTCTGCTTTTTAAGATGCTGTCTAGGTTTGTCATTGCTTTTCTCCCCAAGAAGCAGGCATCTTTTAATTTCGTGACTGCTGTCACCACCTGCAGTGATCATGGAACCTAAGAAAGCAAAATCTCTCACTGCCTCCATTTCTTCCCCTTCTATTTGCCAGGAGGTGATGGGACCAGTGGCCATGATCTTAGTTTTTTTGATCATATTCGTCACATCTAAACAGGACAGCAATACCTCAAGGACTCTCTCCATATGAACCTTCCCAGACCCTGAGATCATCATCTTGAGGTCCTTCTTTGTGTGCCCCCCTCCACAAGAAGTCTGGACGGTGGCAACACAAGAAAGAACCTTTTCTGCAATGGCTCTCCATTTGTGGAATGCTCTCCCCAAGGAGGCTCACCTGGTGCCTTCATTATACTGTACATCTTTAGGCAAAAATTTCCTCTTCACCCAGGCCTTTGGGTGATTATCATCTTACAGTGGAACCTCGGTTTATGAACACCTCGGTTTATGAATTTTCGGTTTATGAACGCCGCGGACCCATCTGGAACGGATTAATTCACTTTCCATTACTTTTAATGGGAAAGTTTGCTTCAGTTTATGAACGCTTCAGTTTATGAACAGACTTCCGGATCCAATTACACCCATGTTTCAGTTTATGAACGCTTCAGTTTAAGTACTTCACGGACCCGTCTGGAATGGATTAATCCACTTTCCATTACTTTCAATGGAAAAGTTCGCTTCAGTTTATGAACGGTTACTCCGCGGACCGTCTGGAACGGATTAATCCACTTTCCATTACTTTCAATGGGAAAGTTCACTTCAGTTTATGAACGCTTCAGTTTATGAACAGACTTCCGGAACCAATTGTGTTCATAAACCGAGGTACCACTGTATATATTTTTAAATGTGTTTGTGGGAGGGGGTGGGGTGACTGGTTTGTCCTTGTTTTTATTATGTATGCTGTGTTTTTACCTTGAATTTTTACGTTGTGAACCACCCTTTAATGAAAGGTGGTATACAAATTTAGTAAGAATAAAACAACAGCCAGGAATCATGCAGTTCATACATGAAGGGTGTTGACTTCCTGGTCATCTTACCAATTAAGTTCTTCAATTGCTATGGTGTGTTTTTTAAATATTATTCTCTTTCTTTGTGTTTTGTACTCAGAGAGGACACCTGGTTACGATTATAGACAGCATGCCTTGCTTGGTGTCCGCAACGCAGAATTCTCCCGTGTGAGCAGCCACATTTACAAAAGCCGCCGTGGCAATACACTTGCTTATTGCAACTCTTGGATTGTTCTTTGAACTCGATAATCATCTGCAGCCTGTCCCCCCCCCCATTTTATTTGCCCATGATTACTGGAGGGAGCAGGCTTCTTTATCCTTTCACCATGGTAATTGGTCTCAGTGCAACCAGGAGAGGGGAAGAAAAGGAAGATTCCTTCTTTTCCTCCTACCTTAAATTGATTCTTTTGTCTCGGAGGCTAAGCAAGCCTCACTTCCTGGTATGCCCCAGGGCTTGGAAGATGGAGGCAGCTTGATTGATAGGCCCAAACAGAGTAATGGGCAGTGGTTTATACCAGACATGACACAGACACAAAAAGTAGTCTGTTGCAAGCAGCCTCTGATGGATGTCAACATTAATTATTCACTAATCCGGATGTGTGTTCGACAGTAGCTTTAGAGCAGCATGAGAATTTCACAATGAAAATATTCTGGGTTGTGTGTGTGTGTGTGTGTGTGTGTGTGTGTGTGTGACTGGTGTCCATTCATTCTTGCCGGGAGCCAAAAAATAATGTCTGTCTATGGATCCACCTTCTGCCTGAGACACAGGGAGTTTCTTAGTGCATTTCTTAGGCATCAGCGGTGGCTGGTGCCGACTAGACCTGGTGCGTTGCTCGGAGATCACAAGGCCATGGCGAAAGGAGTGGTCACAGGGGTGTGGCCAAGATCTGGCTCCTCCCCATCTTCCTCCCTTGCAATGCTACCATGGACACTTAAGCATTGCAATCTTTCAACTAAACTGAAAAGTGTTTTACTTTTTTCTAGAAGGGGTCCAAGTGTCCCCCCGAGTGTCCCTATTTTCCAGGTACAGTCCCGGATTTACAGAAGCCATCCTGGTTTCTGATTGGATCCCGGAATGCCCCGCTTTTCCATTGGACACCCCTATTTTCATCAGAGAAATGTTGAAGGGTTCGGCAGGACATCCCTATGTTCTTTGGAGAAATGTTGGAGGGGATGGAGTTATGCAACTCCTGAGCCAAGCAGATAAGTAACCATGCAACAGAAGACATCTGAAGGTATCCTTGTATAGGGAAGATTTCAAAAAAATATGTTTTATGATGTTTTTATATATGTTGGAAGCTGCCCAGAGTGGTTGGGGCAACTCAGTCAGATTATTATGGAATAGGATGTTCCTATTTGCATTGGAGAAATGTTAGAGGGTATGAGATATAGACACAGACATTTAATGTGGCTGGGGCAACACAGTCAGATGGACAGGGTATTATTATTATTATTATTATTATTATTATTATTATTATTATTATTATTATTAGGACACCCCTGTTTTCATCAGGGAAACATTGGAGTGTGGGTGGGTCCCCTGTTGTTGCAGTTGCAAAAGTTTCTGTAGCCTACACCTGTTCTGGTTTTCACCCAGTCTTCCCCCTTTGCAAAGAAACAATGGACACATTCTAACTTTTCTGCTGTCTTCATTTTCAAGTGGGAACCCTAGCTGGTTGGAAAAGCAGTGATTCACTCATTTCCCGGAGTCCCTCACCTCATGAGCTTAGATCTTAAGGCCCTCATTCTATTTGGCACCAGCCCACTCTCCCTTGTTGCAAAAAAATAACGCTTTCTCAATCTATTTTAACATACCCTTTCCTGGCTAGGCTGCCTTACGAAAGGAAACGATGATCAGCTGCCGCTTACTCTCTCCTCCTGCTCCAGAACCTCCCAAATAAATGTGTTTGGTGGTCAAGGCTGATGTGGAAGTCCAGGCAGGCATAGACATCCATTCACCCAACTATTCATTCCACAAGAAAAGCAAATTTGGAATGCTTATTATGAGGTTGTTGACTATGCACCCCAGGGGCCTTGCTCTGTGATTCACTTACTGTCCAAGAGATCAACCCTCACATAACTGGCTCAAGAGTCATTAGCTGAGTCAATGTGAGAGATAAGTACCGGTAATTTCTTATTTCTATTCACATGAAAAATGACAGTGAAAGACAGAAGTGAATGGTTCCTCCCCCCCACTTTTTGGGACGCCCAGTTTGCAATAAATCCCCCCATTTTTATTTTTTAAGCTATTGGAACAGCTGATACAGTTGCAAGCAAGTATAAGGTGCAACACAGCAGAGACGACTGCGATGAGGTGTGTGAATTTTGTTTCTGATTTATCCATCCAGGCTTAAGAGTTTGGTTCGCCACATTCATACACCCGTTTCCGTTTTTTAAAAATCCCTCCCAAAATTCACCAGCGTTTGGGAGAATCCTTCCGAATATACACATTTGATATGCAATTCTGCCTGATGTATGTTTTCAAAGCAATTGCCCCCTAATGTAATAATGATTTTGGAGGAAATTTTGATAGTTGGAAGAGGCATTAACTAAGACTCCTGATTTCATGTCTCAGTACACACTGGTAGGTAAGGTTGCCAGACTCAATAGAGGACAGGATTTCTGTGCCTTTAATTGCCCTGCTCTCTTTTGGGTCTGGAAACCTTCAAGAGAAACCAGCAGACCCTTTGTTTAATTTCCAAGCAAAGGGTCTGCTGGTTTCTCTTTAAGGTTTCCAGACTCAAAAGAGAGCAGGGCAATTAAAGGCACAAAAGTCCTGTCCTCTATTGAGTCTGGCAACCCTACTGGTAGGTAATGGCAAAAAACGTGAGACCTGTGGCAAAAAAATAGCACAGTCCTTTGGCCTGGGTTTCAAGGGGGGTGGAACTGCTTTTGGAGTATAGAAAACTTTGGTTGTCGAACGCCCTGGAACTCGGACGCTTTTGCTCCCAAATGCCACAATCCTGGAAGAGATCGTTCCGGTTTGCGAACGTTCTTTTGGAACCTGAACGTTCAATGGGGCTTCCCTGGCTTCTGATTGGCTGCAGGAGTTTCCTGCAGCCAATCAGAAGCCGCGATTTGGTTTTCGAACGTTTTGGAAGTCGAACTGACTTCCGGAACGGATTCCGTTTGACTTCCAAGGTACATAGTTAATGGGGCTTTTTACTCCCCACAGCACTATTGGAGAGAGAAGAATGAACATGCCTTGCAGATCTTGCAGGGTGACAGTAACCTGTGACCTTAGTCAAAGAGCAAGCTCATCCTTAAATCTTTCTTTCTTATAATCCCTGCAAGTGAAGGCACTAGCTGGAGCTCTGAGCATGTTGACAAATTTGCAGTGGCAAAGTTGGCAATCTTGATGGTATCAGTGATGTAGTGTTGCATTTAAAAGTTGCCTCGGGCAGTAAGGAGAGGTTGCAAATAACAGAAACTCTGGGGAAAAGTTGCTGCCTTCCCACCGATCTTCAACTCCCTTCCTCACATCTGAGTTCTTGAAATGCGGACTGCTCTGCCCCAACTGGGAATTGTATTACTCGTTACATTACCTGCTAGTCTCTACTTTTAAAACACCTTTAATTTTCACCCTGTAGATCTTTCAGCAACTGAACAGGCCTTACTGCCTTTATCATGCTCCGATTGGTCGTTCCTAGGTAGAATTTCTATCTCTGCTTAAATTGGTTTCCCTCAGAATAAATTTGTAGATTAGGATCTGTCTGCTCTAAGCTTTTTTGGTCCCTCCCACCCCCCACCTCCAGGTTGGACTGTTTCATCTGCCAGTCAACCAGGCCATAAACAAGTTGCACGATAAGGATGAATGTCTTAAAAACAGGTCTGAAGAGCTTGACTCTCTCTCTCTCTCTCTCGCTTTCTCTTTGGGGCTGCAGATAATTAGAGAGCGGGAGTTAACAACGCATTAGTGAAGAGTGTTTGCCCTCAGGATAGTTTCTAATGAGTTTTGTCTTTAAGTTCACAGTGTCTGTTTTCTCATGTTGTTGAGAATTTCACTTTGTCCTAAACGGTCTCTGCCTTTCTCACCCATCAAGTTTCCACTTGTCCTTTAGTCCACAGAGAAGCTGCAACTCATAAGAGAGTAGAAGGAGGGAGATCAGACCAGAAGTCCATCTAGCCTAGTATTCTGTCACCAACAGTTGGCAGCCATCTGGAGAGGATAGTAGAGACAACCATTCCCTGTTGTTTGCCCCGGGTGTCTCCCTCACAGTTCCAACTTCTCAGATTCCATCACAGGTTACTTTGCCAGCCTACTCTAGAGGATGGGCAGCCTTAAAATAGGATGGATAGACATGCGTGGAACACCATGGTGTAGACTTGCAGAGCTCTTCAATCATGGGTCTCCAGATATTTGATGGACTACAACTCCTATCATCCCCTGCCAGGTTGGCCAATAGCAGGGGTGATGGGTGTTGTTCAACATCTGGGACCCAAGGTTGAAGAACACCGCCAGAGTGGTGTGTGTCACAAATGGACCCCAGCACTTAGTTTTTATAATGATGTGGCAGGGCTCAGCCTTGCCAGGACATTAAATACTCCAACTGGCACTCTTATTCCTTCTCCCACTGGTGTGCTTTCCGCTGGCAATTTCTCGGGGCTGAGGAACAGCACATTCTTCTTTTTTCATATTGTTGTTGTTTAGTCGTTTAGTCGTGTCCGACTCTTCGTGACCCCATGGACCATAGCACGCCAGGCACTCCTGTCTTGCACATGTTCGTAGCTTCGAGAACACTGTCCAACCATCTCGTCCTCTGTCGTCCCCTTCTCCTAGTGCCCTCAATCTTTCCCAACATCAGGGTCTTTTCCAGGGAGTCTTCTCTTCTCATGAGGTGGCCAAAGTATTGGAGCCTCAGCTTCACGATATGTCCTTCCAGTGAGCTCTTTTTTCATATATTCATTACATTTCACTTTTAATTTGAATGCAGCCTTTCTATTATGCTACACACAAGGCGGTTTACAAGCTGAGGAGACAACAAAATAGCAGGGACCACACACCAAATAATCTTATCCAATACAAAAAAAAGTCATAATAAAAACGTAACTTTAAAATAAACATATCAGATAAGGCAATATTCAATAACCCAATAGAATGCAACAGCAAACAGTAAAAATAAATACCAGCAAATAAGAATGAAACAGTTTTCACTTAACAATTGCAATAAGGAATTACTAAACTACAATCAATAAAAATAACGGCAAGTCAAAATGTGTAAAATACAGTTGTATCTTGGAAGTTGAGCGGAATCCGTTCTGGAAGTCCGTTCGACTTCCAAAACATTTGAAAACGAAGGTGCAGCTTCTGATTGGCTGCAGGAAACTCCTGCAGCCAATCAGAAGCCGTTGAAACCGCATCGGATGTTCAGGTTCCAAAGAATGTTAGGAAACCGGAACACTCACTTCTGTGTTTGTGGCGTTTGGGAGCCGAAACGTTTGAGTCGCAAGGCGTTTGACTTCCGAGGTACAACTGCACCACAAAACATAAAAACCATGTGAAAGGTTGTCAAATTGAGAAACAAGGGCACACAAGTTATAATATTATTAATAATAGAAAATATCCCTGAACTCCTCTCTTCCCAGCTGCTTCTGCTGCCTGGGAAAGTCTCATAGGGTCGGAGGGTAGGGCAAGGCAGGTGCAAAAAGTCATTGCCTGGTGTCCAGCACAAAGTCTCTCTTCCAGTCCCGGGGTCTGGAACCACAAGCTGGTCTCATGGCGGAGTTTTGGCTCACATTTAATCTTGTCAACCTCTTAGAATTGATGTGGACAACCTCCTCTGCTTGATGGGGCTACTGTACTTCCTTTCCTCCTGTTTCCCACCTGCTGAAATCAACCCTGTACCTAACAAACCTTTTCTGAAGGTGGGCACTCTGAAGTTGCAGCCTCACCTTCCCCCATGCAGGTGAGGTGAGCCCTGCTTACATGGAGCTCAGATTTGACTCATCGGCTTGGACATTTGACTGGAGACTTTTCTTCCCTCGCCATCCCATCATTCTCTTTTGTTGCAGCAATGCTGCTGACTAAGCACCAGCTCATTCTTTGTTCTGCTTCCCCTCCACCCTGCAGGCTGCTGGGTCATCGCTGAGCAATCAGTCAGACTTGCTAAAAGCCATTGCCTCCATTCCAATGTGGCTTTCCTACTTCCAGATGGGGTGAAGAAGGAGGGAAAAAAATTAAAAATAAAAGCTACTTCCAATGTTCATCAAAGGGCTGAGCTACAGTGTGCAAGCAAACCATCATTGTGCTTTATTGAGTGTGGGGCTCATGGGATTATGACATCACTGCAAATTCACGTCTGGAAGAAAAACCCAGCTAGCAGAGAGAAAAAGAAACACACACACACACATGCAAAGAAACACGCACATCACAGGCTAAGCAATTAGTTTGATGCTTTGAAGCCTCCCAGGATTTCATTGTTTTTTTGTTAATGAGGGGTCAGGAATGGGGCTACAGGGCAGAGCCCTGGGTCTCATCTTTTATGCTACTTTTATGAGCTGCTAGACTAAGAAGTCAGCAAAAATGCAGAGCTGAGCAATCATATCCAGGTACTGCTGGTCCCGGCTGCTGATCTTTCTTATCAGCTTTGGTAAAGGGATAGCTGTACTGCAAACTTAAGCAGGTTTTCCATCAGCTTAACTCTCACAGCTTGCTTCCCCCCCCAGAGAATTCTGGGAGTTGTAGTTTAGTGCTAATTATCTGAGAGAGTTGCCTTCAGAGCAGGCATCCCCAAACTGCGGCCCTCCAGATGTTTTGGCCTACAACTCCCACGATCCCTAGCTAACAGGACCAGTGGTCAGGGATGATGGGAATTGTAGTTGCTGCCATCACCTCCCCCCAAAATGCTGAGGGGTACTTCCTTAAGGAGTCCGGGGGCGTGGCCAAGTCCGAAGCCGTGGAAGGTGAGGGCCCAAGGCACGCCCTTACCGGTGGCCCCAGGGTGAGCTCCTAGTGGATCCGCATCGCAGGACTCACCCAACGGTGGTTAACCCTTCTTAGACTGCCAGCACAGCAGGCTGGAGTCGGGTATAGTCGGTTAGATCCAATGCCTAATGCCAATACCTCTCTACAATCCGTAATCAATAAAGTTGTGGCCAATTTAAGCCCATTAACCTTAATCACTGTGTCCTGTGTCTTTATTCTCCGGGGAGGGTCGGGGTATCGCCACACAAAATCCATTATGCAGTGCAATGGTGGATGGAAACATGCATTAAAATATGTATAGTGTTATAAAAGATGCTGTTCTAATTCCCTACTTGAAAATGCTCTCATTTGAAAATGGACGGAATAGAATATCAGTTCACTGGCTATGATTAGTTAAACCTTGATTAATAACTAAGAAACTCGGAGGTTTTCGACCTTTTTGAGTCCACGGCTCCCATGACCAACTGCATTCTTTCTGCAGCACCCCTGTGGGGCTCAGGAGCCCAGTTATGTCACCCCTTGCCTGCAGAGCTGGCAGCCCCTCACCCCTTGTGGAGTCTTCCCTCAGCCTCCTCTCTCCTTGGGAGTTCCCCTGCCCCAAAGAGAGATGCCTCCTCACACTGCCCCACAGGGGTCTGGGGAGCACCCCCTGGCCAGCCCCAGACGCACCATTCACCCGGGGAGCTTGTAGCCAGGGCTGTTGTGCAACAAACAGCTGTGCAAGCCTTTGGGAGGCAGAAACGCAAGAGGGCATCAGAGGAGGGAGGGAAGGAAAGAGGGACAGAGGCCAATGTTGCCCGCAGCACCCCTGACTATCATTCAAGGCACCCTGGTTAAAAACCACTGGTCCATCTAATACAGCATGGTTTGGGTGTGCTCAGGTTTCCATGCAAACCTGGACCTCAAATCCTTTTGCTTGAGAATGATTGCAGGCACTTATTGGCATGTTTTAACCAGTGCTAAAAAGAGGGAGGAAAGCTTGTGCAGAATGCCATGCTCTCCTCACCCAAAGAAACCCTGGCTATAATAACCACTATTTCCAGCAACCCAGTTTTACCCCTTTCTATTTTGCAAAGTGCTCTGGAATCTGCTTTGATTTATTTAAATGCTAAAATCAATGTATTCACCTAAGTTAAACGATTCCACCCCTCCCTCCCCCCTGCAATAATCTGCGATTTTTGCTAAACCAAGAAGAAGGGATTTAATTTCAGTCAGGACTCAACAGGACGTAGCACCAGAACCTGTTTAGCATGCCACGGCTCCATCGTCGAAGCAGGAGCCAAAGCTTGACTGTCTTTGACGGCCGGCCTCCAAAAACAGCCTGCGTGTATTCTTAGTAACAAAACATGAATAGCTCTTTACAAAGTTTAATCTGCCTTTAAGGGAGAAGTAGTCACATCTGGATCCACCCATTGGCAACAGCTATATGTACACACACACACACACACACACATACTCATATTCTGTAAAGTTTAGCACATCGAATATCTGCAGTCTTTAGTGGACCTTTGATTTGATTGTGGCAGCTGTTATGTTCTTAAGAACAGAGCAGGTTACACACCCAAATTGCTCCCAGCATAAATGAGTCTGAATATATGTTGTGCTTGAGCATGCCAAAGGATGAGCCAAATATATACCAGGGGGCCTGAAACAAGAAGTTGCAGTGTGAAGTGCTGCTTTTCAGGATTCCATCCATAGGCACCAACTCCTAGGAGCTGAGGGCCCTTCGACCTCCCAATAAAATATTTGAGGGGGTCAGGCCCCCCTAAATTGGATACCATTAAAATTGTGTGCATGTGCCACACCATGTGATCGATTATGTGGGGCAGAGCTTACCTCCCCCCGCAATATTTTATTAAAGTTGGCACCCCTGATTCCAACACCCCCTTGATTCCACTCTTCCCCATATTTTGTGCTGTTTCCAAAAGGACCAAAACAGATAGTCTCTCTCTCTCTCTCTCTCTCTCTCTCTCTCTCTCTCTCTCTCTCTCTCTCTCTCTCTCTCTCTCTCTCTCTCTTCCCCCCCCCTCGTGCCCTGGCAATTTAAATACTGACATTCTGAGCACACCTGAACTAGAGTATACGTCTGTGGAATTCAATCACTTACAGGCAAATTCAGGTTGTACAATTAAAGTGGATTTGGAACTCTAGCACAGCGACCCTTTTTCACCCAAAGATTGGACTTGTTGCGAGAAGGGAAGTGACAGGAAAATGGGAAATGTTAGGATAACACTTGCTCTGCTGCGGTGTAGCCTCTAATCTCCATGAAAACAGTTCAGGATCAATGCTAACTAAACTGGTTGTCTGGAACCATCCTGACTTTGGAGTAAGCCCCATTGATCAAAGCAGGACTTAGTTTTTAGTAAACATGCATAGGATCGTAGAATCGTAGAATTGGATCACAGTCTATGCTACGTAGAGGAGGAAATGACCATGTATTTGAATGGTAATCCCACCTGAATGCAGCTCTCTGCTTTTACTCTTGCCATTCCTCAGGCAAACACCCCCCCATACACCCCCCCCCCATTTATCCTCCATAATGATGTGTAATGGGGTTTCTGCGATAGAAACAGCCAGGACAGAATTAAGGGACATTCAACACGTTGAAAAATAGGGTTTGCTAAAGAGAGGGAAAGCAAAGCTTGATTGGGAAACACAGCACAACATGTGTTCTGTAGCTCCACTTTTAGGACAGCAATAAAGACAAACGCAAAGTTATGGGATGGGGAGGCTAAATGCAGCATAATAGCTCCATTTATTTTCCTTTCACCCTGTACACATTAAATGTTGGCACCTAGAGCTGACAGCTAAACAAACTGTGCTCTCTTTTAGAGAAGACTCGGAACAGCATTGCACGTTGTCAGCTTTGCAGGCCAAAAAATAACAAACACAGATGTATGAGACAGAGCGAGAAGAGGTGGGTGGGGGGACAGCCTCCGAAATCAAGAATGAGAGAAAATGAGAGTCAGGGGGGCTGGGTGGGTAGTGCTGAAATATGGGCATTCCCCCTCATTTATTAAAGCGGGTTTAGCTCGCTTGCTGCAAGGCAGTGGTGGTCATCGATATACACAAGGAAAAGCCAGCAAATACCTTTCGAGGGCTTGTTCACAAACTCTAGCTTGAGAGGTTGCTGCCGTAACCTTTGTCTGCACTGACAAAACAATCAAACCAGGAGTCGGGTTCCAGGATCTCAGAAGTTGCGTGGGGACCCTGTACATTTTTGTGTGGGTGCTCGGGTGCCAGAACTCACCATGAACGCCTCCTTTGTTCTCGTATACAGTCATACCTCGGTTTAAGTACGCCTCGGTTTGAGTATTTTCAGTTTAAGTACTCCGCGGACCCGTCTGGAACGGATTAATCCACTTTCCATTACTTTCAATGGGAAAGTTCGCATCAGGTTAAGTACGCTTCAGGTTAAGTACGGACTTCCGGATCCAATTACACTCATCCCTCAGGTTAAGTACGCTTCAGGTTGAGTACTCCGCAGACCCATCTGGAACAGATTAATCCACTTTACATTACTTTCAATGGGAAAGTTCGCTTCAGGTTAAGTACGCTTCAGTTTAAGTACTCCACGGACCGTCTGGAACGGATTAATCCACTTTCCTTTACTTTCAATGGGAAAGTTCGCATCAGGTTAAGTACGCTTCAGGTTAAGTACAGACTTCTGGAACCAATTGTGTTTGTAAACCGAGGTACCACTGTAATGGCAATGGCGCCCACCTGAGAAGTGCCAGAACTGAGTTCCGGTGACTTCCTGTTGAAAAAAAAGCCATAGTGCTCGGGCACCCAGAGCCCCCGATGGTTGGCGCCCCTGCCAACTACATCTGAACCATTAGCAGCCATTAAGTAAATGAAAGCCACCCAGTCTAGACCAGGGGTCCCCAAACTACGGCCCGCAGGCCTGATGCGGCCCAATTGGCCTCCCAATCCGGCCCGCGACGACCCCCGCCGCCTGCTCTTACGGCGTGCAGCGCGGCGGCGCTCTTCCAGGTTGGAAAAAAGCGCCGAAATTTGTTTGTGCGCATGTGTATGGGCCTCTCCCAACCCAGAAGATCTCCCAACCCAGAAGAGGTCATTTCTGGTGCACGTCCGGGTCGAGAGAGGCCCATACACATGTGCACAAACGATTTCCGGCGCTTTTTCTGACCTGGAAGCGCGCCACCACGCCAGTAAGTGTGTGTGCGCATGCGCACAGGCGCGCACTCCCCCACCCTCTGGCCCGCCACGCGATTGGCATGGCAGGCACCGGCCCAAAGCCGGGTAAGTCTGGGGACTATTGACCAGAAATTTGCCAAGTAATGGAATGGTCAGCCAGAGGCCTGAGCTACCTATACCACCTTGAGGTCCAGATAAAACATGCACTAAACTTTTATTGTCACACAAATATAGTTGTGAGAGAAATGTAAACCATAGCTGCCAAGTTATCCCTTTTTTAAGGCAAATTCCCTTATGCTGAATAGGCTTCCTCGCGAGAAAAGGGAAAACTTGGCAGCTATGATGTAAACTAAGTCACAGTGAGCTTGTAGGAAAGTCTGGAATAGAACTTAGTTTTTCTGGCTCCCAGGAGCCATCTCCATATGTTCTTAATCAGAAATTATTTCAATACAAAAGCACTAGTTAAAAATTACGCGAGGTCTCAAATAGAGCTGAGAAAAATGATGTTAATTAGGAAATCATTGCGGCACAGTTATTTATCCTAAAGTATAAATGCAATTACAATTTTAATCCCTGCCCTGTTATATTTGCGACACATAACAAATCACAAGTTGACCCTTTTTATAATTTACCACCCAGCAGATTCTAAATATTTTACTTAGACCATGCTGAGTGGGAGGTTTCATTTATTTTTTAAATGTATCCTGCCTCTTTCTGAAAAAAACACACACACACAAAAAACTAGAAAGAGGGAGGCAGAAAGGAAGGGTCATCTTAACTTCTGAATATGTGTCATCTGACCCTGATCCTACCTATGTTTACTCAGAAGAGTGGGCAGTAGCCACTGGAGTCATTCAGTCTTGAGCCCAGCCCTCTGCTAGGAAGCCAGACAGCTTCTTAACATGGTGATGTCAGATCTTGGTGGAAGGTTTAGGTTACAGGCTTTGCTGAGCTCACAACTCTTGCCTGGATAATTCCCACATCAGGGGTGGTGTTTGCTTGCTGAGACCCCAGCTTCCTAGAAGGAAGTTAGCAGCCAATTCACTGCTTGAAGGTGGGTGGTGACCGGCAGCGAGGGCCGGAGATAGTTTAATTGGAGACAACATGCCTCTCGGAGCTGTCATTGGACTTTTAAAGACATATGAGACCGAGGCCAATAGCAGCAGATGGGAGTTCTTACCGTATGTATTCTGTTAGAGTGCAGAGCAAGTGTTTCAGGTGTTCTCGGGAATCCTAGGAATAATAATTAGCAGCATTTCTCCCATGCCTACTCAGGCATTGAAGATATTGTCCATGCCAGCTGTTTTCCCGGGGACGTTTTTCTTGACATAATGGGAACAGCTGGTGAAGGCAGAAGCTCATCCATGGAGGACTCCCCAACTAGGGCTCCCCTTCTAGGTTGCATGCTGGGAAAGTCAGTGGTGTTTCATGATTACGGGGGGGAAGCTAATTTCCAAACAATGCTCCTCATAATATCAAGACATAAACAACAAGGAGCAAGGTGCAGCCTCTACCCCTTAGAAGATAATGTTGTATATGGATGCTTCCAAACGAATGTTTGTTGCTGAATCAGTGCTACTCATACATGTCTCTTTTTCACACCCATCATCAAAATGCCAGCCTGTACTTTATTATTATTATTACTAGGTAAAAAAGTAAAGGACCTCTGGATGGTTAAGGCGACTATGGGCTTGCGGCACTCATCTTGCTTTTCCAGCTGAGGGAGCCGGCGTTTGTCCGCAGAGAGTTTCCCGGGTCATGTGGCCAGCGTGACTAAACCGCTTCTGGTGCATGGAGGACTGTGACAAGTGCCAGAGTGCATGGAAACGGCGTTTACCTTCCTGCCACAGCAGTACCTATTTATCTACTTGCACTGGTGTGCTTTTGAACTGCTAGGTTGGCAGGAGCTGGGACAGAGCAACGGGAGCTCACCCCGTCACACCGATTCGAACTGCTCACCTTTCGATCGGCAAACGCAAGAGGCTCAGTGGTTTAGGCCACAGTGCCATTATTATTATTATTATTATTATTATTATTATTATTATTATATCCCACCCATCTGGCTAGGTTTCCCAAGCCGCTCTGGGTGGCTGCCAGCACACATAAAAACATAATAAAACATCAAACATTAAAAACATTCCGATACAGGGCTGCCTTCAGATGTCTTCTAAAAGTTTGTCGTTTATCTCCTTGACATCTGATGGGAGGGCGTTCCACAGGGCGGGTGCCACTACCGAGAAGGCCCTCTGCCTGGTTCCCTGTAACCTCGCAGTGAGAGAACCGCCAGAAGGCCCTCAGAGGTGGACCTCAGTGTCTGGGCTGAACGATGTGGGTGGAGATACTCCTGTATGTTTCATTCAGAGTTCCTCTTGTTGTGGAAAACCAGTAAAGTAAAAATAACCCCTTATACACCTGCCCCAAAGCAGGTGTGGAGGCATACTGATACACAACTGCTCCACATTGACCACCACCAGCTCTGCAGCAGGGCCATCTTAAGCGCCCCTGGCGCCATGGTGCGGCGGACCCCTCCGGCGCCCCTGCCCTGTTTCCCAGCACAGTGGGCGGGCGGGTGGGTGCAGCTGCTGTGCGGCAGGCGGGCAGGCACAGCACGGTTGCCGTGGGCGCAGCTGCACGGCGGACCGGCCGGCCAGCGGGCGGGCGCAGCTCGCCGTGTCCCCCTAGTGGGCCGGCGCCGTGGTGCCCTGCACCACCCAGCCTGGCCGTAGGGCCGGCCCTGCTCTGCAGAGCTTCAGTCAGGAGATTCTGCTCTACCTGGAGATAGAATTCTTGTATGCTTTTGACTGCCCATGTTTTTTCTCCATGTTCCTCATTTGTGATTCTAGATTTCAGTAACTGATTCCTGCTCCTCCATTGAACTTTCCTGCTACAGTTTTTGTTCAAAGACAGTGCTTTGCATCAAGGCCCCTTGCGCCATTTGGTGGCTACCCCACAGACAGCAGTATTGATGACGAGTCCAAATAAAACCAAAAGAAGCAAAATAGGATATAGCATGTTGGATATATTGCGGATATATTGCTCCTTTTCTGACAGGATATTCTTGAACTGTAGTTTTCTGTTATGCATTGGCCTTTAAATGGGCAGTGTGGAAAGTGAAATGTTGGAAAAAAGGTGCCATATTTTGCCAAGTTGAACTGCAACAACCGGGGTGCCCACACAGTGGCTGCTTGCACAACATACGTGTAAAGCACACAGCTCTGAATCCTGGGAACTGTAGTTTGCTCCCCAGAGAGCTACAATCCCCAGATGTCAGAGACCAGGCTGAGGAGTACTGCTCTGATGATGAATGGTGGGAGCCTCTCCCGGCTCCTGACCAGGATTCTGCCCAGGAGCAGTGGAGCAGTATATAGATTTGGAACAGCAGTTTGCAAAGGGACATAGTTCTGAAGACAAAAGTTGGGAAGAACTGGGGGGTGAACAGCAAAGTGAAGAAGAACTGGAAGAGGGGGTTGAGAGAGCTGTTGCTGTTATTGATATTATTGTTGTATCTTTGATTTTAGATCTTATGATTTACGTGGAATTTGTTTCCATTTGGTTGTGTACTTTTTGATGTGTTTTCTTTATTGTTTATGACTTCTGCTATGTTTGTAATTATGTAAATCTAAATCATGTAAATCTTGTCATGTTGTAAGCCGCCTTGAGCATAGTTTCAACTATGGAGGGGCGGCATACAAATGAAATGAAGAAGAGGAAGAAGAAGAAGAAGAAGAAGAAGAAGAAGAAGAAGAAGAAGAAGAAGAAGAAGAAGAAGAAGAAGAAGAAGAAGAAGAAGAAGAAGAAGAAGAGAGAGCTAACAGACTCTCTCTGGCTGGAAAGTATCCAGCATATCAGTCCAAGGCCATGTAGAGCAGGTAAGGTGGCCACACAAAAAGCATGATGGTTGCGAGATCAGGTTGCAAGACGGAAGTGACTAGGGGGGAAGTGGGTGGAATCCTTAATTGGGAACACCTTTATTCCAATAATGGCTGCTTTGTTCTTTTGCTGTGGTCATTAAGGTAAAGGTAAAGGGACCCCTGACCATTAGGTCCAGTCGTGACCGACTCTGGGGTTGCGTGCTCATCTCACATTATTGGCCGAGGGAGCCGGCGTATAGCTTCCAGGTCATGTGGCCAGCATGACAAAGCCGCTTCTGGCAAACCAGAGCAGCACATGGAAACGCCATTTACCTTCCCGCTGTAGCGGTTCCTATTTATCTACTTGCATTTTGACGTGCTTTCGAACTGCTAGGTTGCCAGGAGCTGGGACCAAGCAACGGGAGCTCACCCCGTCACAGGGATTCGAACTGCCGACCTTCTGATCAGCAAGCCCTAGGCTCAGTGGTTTAACCACAGCGCCACCTGGGTCCACCTGTGATCATTAAAGACTCTTTAAATGGTAAGGGACTCTTTACTCTTTGTCCTGCTTATCTACGGCCATGGCGGTGGCTCCTCTTCCTCCTCTCTGCAGCCAGCAAGGCACCCTTTTCAACTTGGAGGGGCTCAGACTCGGAGGCAAAAAGCCTCTGTCTCTGTGTCCAAGCTCCTCCCTCGAAAAGGGTTCCTCGCTGGCTGGCTGTAGAGGGTGGAGCTGAACTGTTTCTCTCTCGGAGGCAGGGCCGCTGCCGCCTGCTGGCTTTTCTCATTGACTTGGTGGGTGCCTCGCCCCCACAATGATATTATTTTGGGTTCCCAGGCACCCCCCCCTGGAGTTGGCTCCTATTGTTTTCAGGGTTCTTGGGGGGTGGCACATTTCCTTGAAATGTGTGGTGTCTGTGCAGCCAGCATGTCATAAGCATGACCCACAATTACGTGTACGATGTGCCTGAACAGCATGGAGCATATGCAGTGACAAGGAATGACCTTTCAGGTACAGCACGCATGCTTCGGGAGATGCACGCTTATGACTCCTGCCTCTCTGGCAGTGAGAGCAGCTCTCCGACGGAGCTGTAACAAAACTGATTCTGTGAGGATGCTTTTGGATTTTTTATTTTTTAATCAACAGTATCCTCCCCCTGTAGTCCACATGTGTGGCGAGATGGTTGCTTGTCAGGAGATGCGAACACCCCTCCCCAGCATTTTGCACTCCCTGGCTTTGTTTTTGCAGTTGTCTGTCTGCTGTTCACAGAGCCTCCCTGCACCCCTAGACTTCTCTGTACGGTCACATTGTCTGATCGTGCGCAGACAACTGTCTAGACTCCGCCAGGGGAAAAAATATTAATGTTACACTGTAGTGAGTCTCACAGGAGGACACAGAGCGCAGGCAGAGATGCATGAAGGCACGGCATGGAAAAGATGTGCGAAACCCAACAGCTGCGGAGGATGAACATGCCGGTGGCCAGGCAAGAACAACAGTGCAGCTAGTTAGTAATCAGGCCTTGACTTATCCATTAGTCTTTGCTAAGCCGCATTTTTTTAGTCAAAGCTTACCTCAGGTATTCCATTTCTGATGATTCACTGTTGGCAAAGAGTCAAGAGTGGCAGGGGTTTTTCCCAACGGAGAACCATTGGGATTTCAAGAGTATCCTATAACATCTGTCACATGAGACCCGGCCTCCTTTTTCTGTGGTGTTTGGAGAAGCAATGTTTGGTGCTGTGTTGCGAAAGAAGGAGAAAAACTAAGCTGGGATCTGATGCAAGGGCATTGTTACAGGGGCCTAAGCCAGGCATCCCCAAACTTCGGCCCTCCAGATGTTTTGGACTACAATTCCCATCATCCCTGACCACTGGTCCTGTTAGCTAGGGATCGTGGGAGTTGTAGGCCAAAACATCTGGAGGGCCGAAGTTTGGGGTTGCCTGGCCTAAGCTCTCATTCTTTGGCACCAGGTCTCCTGCAATTTCCCCTTCCTTCCTCCCTCCCTTTCTTTTCCCCTAGCATAGAAAGCTACACTGCAGAGTGCAGTCATGAGCAGACATTCACCATATTTCATACAAATTGTTGCACAGCCTGTATAACAACACCTCACTGTGCTCTTGCTGTGGTGATGTGCAGGCCACAACCAATTTGGCACCAATCTGGGCATGCCTGGAGTAAGACCTGTATGTGGGGCAAATTTCATTACCTTATACTGGGTGTGAGGAAAGACCGAAGGCTGAACCCAATAAATGGGATGTCAAAATTAAAACCCCAAATGAAATAGAATCAGCAATAATTCACGAAAGAGATTGCGGTCTCTGCAAACGCATCGATCTGACGACATTTTAGCTGCATGGCATCCCTCAGAAGAATCCTGTGTATTGTTGCTTGGTAAGCCTGATCCTTTACAGGAAGGTAAATGGCACTTCCGTGCGCTCTGGTTTCCGTCATGGTGTTCCGTTGCGCCAGAAGTGGTTTAGTCATGCTGGCCACATGACCCGGAAAACTGTCTGTGGACAAACGCCGGCTCCCTTGGCCTGAAAGCAAGATGAGCGCCGCAAGCCCATACAGTGGAACCTCGAGTTGCGGACATAATCCGTCCTGGAGGCATGCCTGCAATTCGAAGCGTTCACACCCAGAAGCGCCATTCCGGTACTTCCGGGTTGCCGCGGGACGCGACTTAAAAAGACGTAACCTGAAGCGGACGCAACATGAGGTATGACTGTAGTCAACTTTGACTGGACTTAACCGTCCAGGGGTCCTCTACCTTTTACCCTTTACCTTAAATGACCTGAAATATACCTGAAATATACTCGAAGTCGAGAGTGAATTTCATGCTCTTTATTCAGCTCGTAGTCATCAAGGAGACGAAGAGAAGAATGCCCTTTTCCCAAAACCATCTGCTTATATACGTTATTTACACAATGGGCTTTGCGTGATTGCTACTTCAGGGCTACACCTGTGGGCCAATCAGTTTGTGGAGTGACTTCTGCCAGCCGCCTGATTGGCTGCTCCTGCAGGCCAATCAGGTTGCGGATTCACTTCCACCTGGATTGGGTGACTCCTGCGGACCAATCAGACTGCTGATTCTGGATCCTATTGTTCTATGATTCAGCTCAGTACATAACAAAACCAGTTTTCACTTCTACCAATTTTCTAGTGCATAAACAGCACACGTCTTACATCTCTCTCTCTCTCTCTCTCTCTCTCTCTCTCTCTCTCTCTCTCTCTCTCTCTCTCTCTCTCTCCCTCCTCCAGGTGAAAGAAGCCTCCCACACCACCTAGAAAATGTTTTGGTCACTGATACTCTAAAATAAACCCCAAATGTATCCAAACTGTTGCAGTGGGATTAGTCAGATGACCTTCTTAAAACTCCTGACGAGCTCTGTATGCTCTTAATCCATGCAGATAAACAGTTCTGGCACCGATTAGATAGCAGTGCCGCTTCCACGGAGAAACAACCCCCCCCCCAAAATCTGGTTTGCCTGTTGGCTTTAGGCCTTGATGAGTCAGCAAGAAAGAACACAGCTCCTCTTCATGCACATGTATTCCCATCCCGTCTGTTTTTGCATGCACTGACCTTCTGCACCTTTGGAGTCACAAGATTTATTGCACACTCACATTGTAGCGTTTGGGCGTGTCTGTTTTCTGGCATCCTTCATTCCTTTCACATAGGGGGAGCCTAGATTTCTGTGACCAGAGAATCTGAACGTTTGGTGTATTTGTGCCATATAAAGTGTTTTTTGTTTAGTAAAATAAAATAAGGTTTTTTTAAAAAATAGATTTTGCATTTTTATCGAACTACTCAAACACTGGATGTGACTTTGCTTGGGAGCTGCAAATGAGTGGCGCGCCGTGAAGTGGCCACTTGGTTATAAAGCCATGGAGAGTGTTTCTAGCATGATGGTAATGAGCCAGAAGTGGAAAGTGGGAAATGGGGATTGCTGAAAGTAGAAGCTGGGATTGGGGTACACCGGGTGGTCATGTGCCCCACTTTATAGAGGACAATCCTATTTTTGAAGATGCCTTCTGTTTAAAAAATGGCCAGTTCCAAAATGGCCAGTTCCAAAATGGTTCCAAAATGCCCAGTTCCAAAATGGCTGCAGTGCGACTTCTGGCGTGGTGGCCATTTTGGAACTGGGCAAAGCAGCATCACTTTTGAGCATGCTCCGCCCAGTTCCAAAATGGCGGCAGCGCTACTTCCGGTCTGCTACTTCCGGCCCGGTCCCTTATTTCTCGGACAGCAACTTGGCAGGTATGGCACAAGTCACCTAGTCAAAGTCTTTCCGCTAAGTTGAGATGTGCAATATTTCCACTCCAATGATAGATAGCAATTAAATTATTTCTACATTTGCAGTTGTACATGGAAATTAGCGTACAGTCATACCTTGTGTTGCGTCTGCTTCATGTTGCGCCTTTTCATGTTATATCCTGCGGCAACCTGGAAGTACCGGAACGGGTTATTTCCGGGTTTCACTGCTTGCAGATGTGCAGAAGTGCTAAATTGCGCTTCGCGCATGCGCAGAAGCACCAAATCACGGCACGTACCTGCGTAGACGCAGCACTTCGAGTTGCGGGCATTGCACGTTACAGACGGGCCTCCGGAACGGATCCCGTCAGTAACACGAGGTACCACTTTATGCAGATTTCATGTAAATCACAGTCCTCCTTTGGAGGGGGATACATTAAGTGGCTACTGTAGGGAAGTGCAGGATAGCACAGTTTGGTCATGGCAGCAATAGTGTGGGAATGCAGAGATGGATCTTCAACCAAGGAACAATTTCAAATCTCACTGTTAATTTCCCTTATCAAGCTGTTAAAGAGAAACTGAGCAAGATGTTTGACTTGGTCTCCATCCTCTGGTTCTCTCCTGCATCTCTCTGCTCTGGATACTTCCTCCTGTCCTCACCTGGGCTACTTCGCTCCCCACTGGCTCAACAGCTCATCACACAGCAGCTCGCTTGGCCACCTGTCTGTGGCCAAGCGAACTGCAGCATGGCGACAACCTTATGATTTTAAAAAAATATATATTAGAGAGACATGGGCAAGGAAGTGTTGCTATTCTTACAGGTATGCCAATGTTATTAAATCTTTTTTCCTTATTGTTTGCTTCTCTCCTTTTCTTGCCATCTCCACCGGAAAAGAAAGTGCTGCTTTTCCATTTGACACATCTTCCCTACTTGCGAGCCTTCTCCCCCGCTGTTCTTTTTGGTTTCTATTCCTTTGTTCTTTGAAATAAAAGATTAAAAATTAACCCCATTAGTCTTTAGAGCTGAATATGGAATATTGTATTATTATACCCATTTTACTGGAACAAAGGGCAATTTGAGTTTCAGCAGATTGCTGTTGGCTGCGATTTAGCAGTAGAGAGCTAGTTTTGTGGGGAAAGCACCAGGGCAAAAAAAGAAAAGAAAAGTGCTCAGACAGGGAGCTTTAAAGTGCTGGTCTATTCCTAGAAGTACATAGCAAAGGTGAATGTGGATGAGCCCTTCTGTGCAAGGCACATTCTACGATTGCACTATATTTGCTGCTTCTAGTTGCTGCATCAAGCATTAAGCGACATACTTGTGATAAAATCTTTGCTTTCCAAAGTTCATATGAAATTTGAACTATTGACCACATATATCCACATATTGAGGATGCTGTATGTCACTCGTGTTATGCAATGCAATAATAACTGGAAATTCCCTAAAATTACTGTATCGGACACATCCATCAATCTTTGGAAATATCCAAGGATTTCAACAGTCTCTGCACCAGGGGTCAGCAAACTTTTTCAGCAGGGGGCCGGTCCACTGTCCCTCAGACCTTGTGGGGGGCCAGACTATATTTTGAAAAATAATAATGAATGAATTCCTATGCCCCACAAATAACCCAGAGATGCATTTAAATAAAAGGACACATTCTATTCATGTAAAAACACCAGGCAGGCCCACAAATAACCCAGAGATGCATTTTAAACAAAAGGACACATTCTACTCATGTAAAAACATGCTGATTCCCGGTCCGTTCGCGGGCCGGATTTATAAGGCGATTGGGCTGCATCCGGCCCCCGGGCCTTAGTTTGGGGACCCCTGCTCTGCACCATTGTAGCTTATTCAGTTCCTCAACTGAATTTAGAGGACCTTTCAGATGAGAGAAAACTCTAGATTTTATTTAGACACAATATGTCCTGAAAATTACAAAGCCTCTGGGGAAGACTTTTAATGGCAGCAAAACTGTTTATAGCCACCAAATGGGACAAAAATTGTTACAGCCACCAATATATTTTTTCATTGTGTGGCGATGTCCCTCACTCCCCAGGAAATAAGACGCAAGACACAGTGAAATGAATTTTAAGTGGGCGAAAAGGCCACAACTTTATTGGTTTCAGATGTTGAGCGGTATTGGCTTAGGCATTGGAACCTAACCGACTATATCCGACTGTAACCCGTGTGTTACAGTCTGGGAGAAATTAACCACCAGAAAGGAGCCCAATGATGTACATCTACTGAGACACCTGTGGCCACCGTTGGGGGGTGCCATAAGGCCCTGACCTCCGCAGGCTCAGGACAAAGGGGCAGAAGAGTTCCCGCCTCCGGCTCGTTTAAGAGAGGGGAAGCCCCACCTCCTGGCTGACCCTATTGGTCGGCCCAGGTATGATGGAGGCGGGAACTCCCATCTGCGAGGGGGCTGAGGTTGTATTGTTTTTAACACTTGATTGGGAGCCGCCCAGAGTGGCTGGGGAAACTCAGCCAGATGGGCGGGGTATAAATAAAAAGACAAATAAATAAATAGGTCACAGGGATTCGAACCGCTGACCTTCTGATCAGCAAGCCCTAGGCTCAGTGGTTTAACCACAGCGCCACCTGGGTCCCCTTGATATCAAGGTATCACCATGCCTATCAAGGTATCGCATTAGCCTATGGTGTGCCTACAGATTTAGAATATTGTGGTCAGTTGGATGACTGTCCCAACATAGATGCTGCAGATTTAGAAGAGATCATAGAAAAGGATGACAAAAATGATTAAGGGATTGGAGCTTCTTCCCTTTGGGAATTGCAACAGTTTTGAATCGGAATAAAAAACTGTGCAACTGTCAGCCAAGGAAGAAAGAAGGAGTAATGGGGAAATTTACAGCTTCATGCTATAATATCTTGCCTTCAGTATCCTTAGATGCTATATGAGAGAAAGGAAACGGAGATGCAGGAATGTTTTTTTTTGGCTACAGCCTTGCATCTCCTATTAAGTTTAATTCATCAGCTTTGGAATGTGCAAGTTCATAGTATGAAGTGCTTATTGGTACCATAAGACTGGGAGGGGTCTGTACAAAGACAGTTAACAGAGACAGATGTACTGCTGTATTAAGATGTATAAAGATTCCCTTTATAGTTCTGGTAAAGTTGCCAAGTACTTCTTTTCTTTAGGAGATTGGCTGATAGCTCTCAATAGTTGGATCTTCGTCAGGTCATCTGAATATTCTGTTATCGTGCAAGCTATTTCTTCCACATCAGAAATTAAAGGTAAAGGGCCCCTGGATATTTAAGTCCAGTCAAAGGTGACTATGGGGTTGCGGCGCTCATCTTGCTTCCAGGCCGAGGGAGCTGGCTTTTGTCCGCAGACAGCTTTCCAGGTCATGTGGCCAGCATGACTAAACTGCTTCTGGCACAACGTGACACCGTGACGGAACCCAGAGCGCATGGAAACACCGTTTACCTTCCCGCTGCAGCGGTACCTATTTATCTACTTGCACTGGCGTGTTTTTGAACTGCTAGGTTGGCAGGAGCTGGGGCAGAGCAATGGGGCACTCACTCCATCATGGGGATTTGAACCGCTGACCTTTCGACTGGCAAGCCCAAGAGACCTGGAACACAGCTGGCTGGTGGGAATTTAGCTCAAATGAGCAATGGGAACCATTCTGCACCACACCCTTGGTGCTATTCTCCTGGAGCACAGGATCTCGCCCACAAAGTGGCACCCCTTCCAATATCAAAGGAGCACAGCACGAGTGACTTCAGATCATTTTGTCAAGTATTGGAGTGTCCTTGTAAAGTATTCAGGGAGCAACAGAGTGAGACCACTGCTTTTCCCACAAATGGAGTTTCATTGAGAATGAGTAACAAAACAGCAATTTGATAGGTAATTGCAAAGGCTGTCCTAGAGATCGAAGGGAAATCCGGAGAAATGTGGAGTGAGGCAGCTGCTAGCAATAGAGGCTGCTTGGTGGATTGTTTCCAGGGGAGAAGGAGGGGAGAATTGGTGCTGAAATTAAAAGCTGACCAAGGTGATTGTCAAGGGGTGACGGCGAGCTGCACCTTTCCTTCTGTATGCTGTGTCCACACAGCAGAGGGTCTGATGATCCTTTGTATCAGAGTAAAGAAAAAGAAGATAACCAACCAATCAACCAAACCCATTGGTTTCTGAGAGTATTATCAAGTGCAGCTCATTGGAAGTGGGCATGCAAAAAGTAGCAGCACTCAGAGCCAGGGGTGTAAAGTCAGTCTGGCTGAGTTGACCCCGGCAAGAGCTTTCCAGGATCAGTTTGGGAGTTCAGAGATGCAAGAACAGGTACCCAACCAGAAAGTCCAAAAATTTAGGCAGAGTGTCTGCCAGCAAGATAAATAAAGGACACATGGGGGAAACGTGGGAGAAGAAGAGGAGTAGAGGCCTCAAGGGAGACTCTGAGCTCAGGAGTTCTGGGTCTATAGCCTTTGATTACAAAGATAGCAAATGAATAGGGAGTTCCTGCAACCTCCAGGTGCAACAAAACAGATGATTATATTTTTTCCTGTTTAACAAAAGATGGAGGCCTAGGTGGTGGTGAAAGTACTTATTGGGAAAGACTCTCAAGATATCAGGACTCTCCATAGACAATTGATATATACAGTGGTACCTCTACTTACGAATAACTCTACTTACGAATGTTTCTACTTACGAATGGAGCTCCGTCCACCATCTTGGATGCGGTTTAGATAGGATTTTTTCGACTTACGAATTTTTAGATAGGGTTGCTTCAACTTACGAATTTTGTCTCCCAATGCATTCCTATGGGATTTGACTTACAATTTTTTTCGACTTACAAATGTACGTTCGGAACGCATTGAATTCGTAAGTAGAGGTACCACTGTAATTGCTTTGATCAGATGAGGAACTGTAAGAAGACTGGACATTAATGATTTCAGGAGGTCCAATGAATCACAGTTTGGGCAGGAAACATTCAAAGTGCATTTTGTCTCTGTCTGTTCGATCCTTTCTAGACTAATTAACTTTTCCAGAGGAGATACAGGCTTCTGAGCCAAGATGCTCATAAGGGGATGCCCAAGATGGCTGCAGAATAGCACTCTGATGCAACGCTCTGGCAACTTCTTTCCAAAAGAAATAAAACCTGAGACAGACCTGGACCCATGGAATCTCTCACCGCTTGGAAAAGTGGTTCAATCAAAACAGTATATTGAGATTCTGTAGCTAGTAAGGGTTTAAGTCAACCAGTGGATCCATGGAAGAGTTAAAGCACACCACAGGTGATTGGCGAAATAAAATTTAAATGGGTCAGTGACAATTTAATAAAAACATTAAAAATATCACCTTTAATGGGTTTCCCCAGGATTCATTATTTTTCTCAGCGAACAAGGAGAAATAGCCAAGGTTTGCTGCTGTTTGCCAGAGAGCTCTGAAGAGGCTGGCTGTTCCTTACTAAATCTGACTGAGCCAGCATTCCTGTACTGTCATTTATGCAGCCTTTGGGAATGGAAGCACACAGCCCTCCAATGGTGTCATTCAGGAGATGTAGCACCTTTCCCTGTACAAATAACAAGCCAAAATCCTGGCACAGTAAAAGTGAGATATGCCGAACTGACCCCAAGCCCTTGTAATGCAACATGACTTGATCTGGATGCTGCTGAGCTGCACTGTTAAAGTGAGCAGAGTGGGACCTCTGGAATAAATTAGCAGTTCGCATCCCGGCTCCCAGTTCCCAGTAATGCTGCAGCGGCATCTCCCAGCTCCCCTTAAAGGGGACATTTGCATGCTTCTCTCTTTGATAGGCCAGATGTTAAGGCTGCGAATCTGAGTCGTGCAGATAGCCAGGTTGCCAAGGCCCGTCGCGAGTCTCATAATATCATTCATGGTTTTCTCTTGCTGAAACTCTGTTCACTGAGTCATGCGAAAAAAATCTCTCGGCTTTCAGGCGCTTCCTAGTTTCCATGGCTCAGGAGGCTAAATAAATATGAATTCTCAAAGCTCTAAAATCATGGTTAAAAAATAAAAAAATAAAAAGCTAACTGCACCAAACAGAGCCAGGTTTCCTGTCGTAGAGCAAAGTACGGTTTGCTGAAATGGAGCTATGCAGCTGCAACTCATTTTTGCTACTCCTGCACAGCAGTGCTATGCAGACCAGATTTTATGAAGCTCAGGTGGAGCCCGGTGCAAAATAGTGACCCAGGGGAGCAGACATGGATGTTCGCTAGAACACTTTACCAGCTGTGCTCCAGCAGTCCCCGTCACTTCAGGTCTTTATCAAAGCTCTGAAGACCCCATTGTGTATATAAAACAGGATCTAATAAATGCTGGAAATGCCACAATAAAATTGGAACTTACTTACACTGTTGGTGGCAGTGTAAGAGAATTCAAGAATTTTGGAATAATATTTATGAGAAATTGAAAGGAATGTTGAAGATTACGTTTGGAAAAAAAAGCCTGAGCTGTTTTTATTAAGTATAATTCCTGAAAGTGTGCCCAAGGATAGGAGAAACATCTTGTTATATGCGGGAGGAGCAGCACGACTACTCATAGCAAAAAAATGGAAGGAGGAGGAGGTTCCAACAACGCACAATTGGCTAATTAAGTTAATAGAATTTATGAATTTAGATAAAATGACAGCCGCTATTAGGAATATCCCCAAACAAAAGAGTGGAAATTAGTAGAGGACTATCTGAGAAAAGAGGGTATAAAATCTGATTTGGTGATCTGCTTAAATTAAGTAACGTGTAAAGAAAGTTATTTTGGTAGATAATGGAAGAAGGTATACCTGAATGAGGTAGATTAATTAAAGGAAGTTAAGAAAGTGGGTAAAGGGAAAGGAACTATATAGAAATTGATATGTTAAAAGTCGGAAGCTTTTTATAATTTTTCTGTATAATTTTTCTTTTGTATTTTCTTTGTACCTTTTTTTACTCATGGTTTTTGTACCTTTTTCATGGTTTAGTTTGTAATATATTATTATGTATCATGCATTTTGTAACGTTTTAAAGAATGGAAATAAAATAAAGATTTTAATTTTTTTTTAAAGACCCCATTGTGTTTGTCTGCTTTTTCTTGAGTTGTGTTCTAACAGTTGTTTTTTTTGGTACCTACGTACTGGATTTTTCTATTGTCTGGGCTGCATGCTTATGTTTTATTTCTACTGGCTTTTATGGGTTTTAATGTCGTGGCTGTATTTTAATGGTACACTGCCTTAGGAGGGTCTCTCCCCTCCCCTTAAAGTCGGCATAAAAATATTTTAAATAATTACTGTAAGCAAAATGCAGTTCGACTGGACTTAAAAGTGAGCCCCACTGTGTTCCGATAGGGTTGCACACCTGCATGGGTAAGATCTATTGAGCGAAGTGGCATTTACAGTACTTCTGAGAAAACATACTTAGGATTGCACTGTGAGAATTGAGGAATAGGGTCCTCTGAGTACATGCTTGGCCCCAGGAATTTGTTTTGACTGTGAGAGCTGATCTCACAACCTTTTTCATGTAGAAAGCTCCATTCCCAGTTACTCCACAAAATGATAACGCATTTTGAAGCAGAAATGCCACTTCTGGCGGAATGATCAGCGACAGAGAGATGATGGCCAAGGAGGGGCACATAACCCTTTATACAACCCAAGCTGTTTCCCTTCCCATGGGGATTTAAACAGAGAAACCCATTAAAAACCACCACAGGGTAGTAGTGTGGCTCACTTGTTTGAGGCATCTGCTGGTACTTTGTGTGTCTGTAATAATAATAATAATAATAATAATAATTTATTTATACCCCGCCCATCTGGCCGGGTTCCCCCAGACACTCTGGGCGGCTTTCAACAAAATAAGGCCTTGAGATGCCTTCTAAAGGTCAGTATTGCACTTCTCTGTGTTAAAAATACAGCATCAATTATGTGGGTTAATCAGGGTCAGGAGACTTGTATTTGCAGCATCGCATTTTTGGAGAATGCCTTTCCTGGCCTCCGTTTGTTAATTTTTTTAAAAAATAGAACGACACTGTTGTAACTGTACTTCTGCAACCTTCTGTACCCTTCCTTGCTACTCACTCTCCAGGAGTAATTTCCACTGAACTCAGTGGAATTTACTTCTTATGAAAAAGGACTGAGCAATATGGATAGTTCACTATGCCATATACAGTAGATGCTGCTTCATGTCAATATATGTGGTGGCATTCTCACCCGCTGTAAACAAGCCAGATATTACTGGTACAGAACAGGATATTTCACAATGTTGGATTAATTGCTTGCAGTCATCTCTCATCTGCTCGCTCAATGAAAATTCTGCTCCTTCTCCTCCTTCTCCCCTTTGCTCCCCCAAAGCTCTTTTGAGTGTCCCCCAAACCTCAAGAACAGAATTGGGGGGGGGGGCATGAAATGAGAGAAGCAGAAGGGGAAATTCTATTGCATAAATGGAAGTCCTTGTGTGAATGAGGTGACTTGGTGGGCTGCAATGCAGTGCAAAACCCATGGGAATCCACATGTGCATTTTACCATATATATACGGAATGGGAACCCAAAAATGAGCCGCAGCTTCCCAAGGTGTGATCACTTGCTGTATGCATAGCTGTAACTGTCCCTGACTGATAGTGTACACAAGGGTTTGATAAAGGTAAAGTAAAGGTAAAGGACCCCTGGATGGTTAAGTCTAGTCAAACTTGACAATGGGGTGTGGTGCTCATCTTGCTTCAGGCTGAGGGAGCCGGCATTTGTCCACAGACAGCTTTCCGGATCATGTAGCCAGCATGACCAAACTGCTTCTGGTGCAACAGAACACCATGATGGAAGCCAGAGTGCACGGAAACACCGCTTACTTTCCCGCCGCAGTGGTACCTATTTATCTACTTACACTGGTGTGCTTTTGAAATGCTAAGTTGGCAGAAGCTGGGACAGAGCGACGGGAGCTCACCCCATCGTGTGGATTCGAACTGCTGACCTTCCGATTGGCAAGCCCAAGAGACTCAGTGGTTTAGACCACAGCGCCACCCACTCCCTAAGATGGGTTTGAAATTATTTACTTATTAAAATCCTTTCCAAACTGCTTAACATATTAAAAATACCCCTAAGTGGTGTACAGAAAACTAAAGCCACAACAGGCAACTTATTACAAAATATTGGAAATATTGGAATTACAGTCGCACCTTGGAAGTCAAGCCGAATGTGTTCCGGAAGTCTGTTCGACTTCCAAAATGTTTGGAAACCACAGGGGGGCTTCTGATTGGCTGCAGGAAGCTCCTGCAGCCAATCAGAAGCTGCAGAAGACCCATCAGACGTTCGGCTTCCAAAAATAGTTCGCAAACCGGAACAGTCTCTTCTGGGTTTGCGGCTTTCGGGAGCCAAAACGTTCAAGAACTAAGCTGTTCAAAAACCAAGGTACGATACAAGTACACAGATACAAATAAACATGTCACATTAATACAAATTTACTAATAAATATAAACTTACTGTTTTTTGTTTTTTTAAAGATTTTTATTGAAGTACGAGAATTTTTACATACATTATATTCTCTCCTTCCAATTTTTAATTTCCCGTACCATTTTTCCTTTCCCTTCCCACCCCCTCCCCCACCCATAATCCATTGGAAGGGTTCAAACAGTTGTCCTCAGCCACAGGCACAATGTCTTTAATTTCCACTGAATGTCTTCTGGTCCAGTAGTTATCCATTGAAGATAGGAAACTTACTGTTGATTCCTTCTATTTTGGCCACACCCTCCCTCTCAGCCTGCTGGCTCTTATCCAGACTCTGTGATTATAGTACAGTCAAATCTGTGCAGGGCAATTAGAGATGTAGAGGCCTGGTTAAAAACAACAACAATAAATTTGGGAGTGGGGTGGTCCCCTTCCTATTTTTCCATTCCCTCACCCCACCCCGGTTCTTCACACCTCCAAGACCAATAGATAATTTCAAAATCAAAGGGTAAGTTTCTCATTTCATGCACCAACATATACATTTCATTTTAGGGACATTCCAACCTTCTTTGCAATGTAACAGGAGCTCTCCAAAGTGCTGATTACCCCAACAAGGTAACCAAACACCACCGTAGGCTGCCAGGACTTAATGATTTGCAAAGTAACAATGTAAACAAGGCAAATGTCAATCTGGGGAAGCGATAATCTTCCCTTTGAAGCTGTCAGCTGTGCAGCAACACACAGAAGCAGATTGTTTAAAACCTGGTTAGCTTAATTGATGCTAAAGAGAACCGAAAAGATTTCAGAATTTTAGGAAGCACTTAAAAAATGTTTAAAGGAAAAGTACAGTGTAGGTTGGATGCTTACATAGCCATAAGTCCCTACTAGGATATAAGGGAGCAGGTCTTTTTATTCCTGTATATATCCCAGTTGTCTTTGCCCATGGAGTTTTCTTGGCAGGGATACTGGAGTGGCTTGCCAGTTCCTTCTCCAGGTGGATCACGTTTAGTCAAAACTCTCCACTATGACCTGTCCATCTTGGGTGGCCCTGCATGCCATAGCTCATAGCTTCTCTGAGTTATTCAAGCCCCTTCGCCATGACAAGGCATTGATCCATGAAGGGGATGAAATTGATGCTTTTGAATTATGGTGCTGGAGGAGACTCTTGAGAGTCCCATGGACTGCAAGAAGATCAAACCTATCCATTCTGAAGGAAATCAGCCCTGAGTGCTCACTGGAAGGACAGATCCTGAAGCTGAGGCTCCAATACTTTGGCCACCTCATGAGAAGAGAAGACTCCCTGGAAAAGACCCTGATGCTGGGAAAGATTGAGGGTACTAGGAGAAGGGGACGACAGAGGATGAGATGGTTGGACAGTGTTCTCGAAGCTACGAACATGAGTTTGACCAAACTGTGGGAGGCAGTGGAAGACAGGAGTGCCTGGCGTGCTATGGTCCATGGGGTCACGAAGAGTTGGACATGACTAAACGACTAAACAACAACAACAATATATCTTAGTGGTCCCTTCCATTGCTGTTCCTTCTCTCATTTGGATGCCAAGAGAGGAATATATATATATATATATATATATATATATATATATATATATATAATGTAGAAGGTCCATGTTTGTTAGGCCGCGATGTTCTCTGAAATTGCTTGCCCGATAGCGTTCAAATTTGGCCACAGCATCACATGGAGATATCCGAGTCTTTCCATGTGCTTAGATTGCCCACATGTCACACCTGTGCCACGAAAACCAGGTAAAACCCACTGGTTTGGAACCCTGAAATCAGAGGGCCGGGGAAGCTGGGAAATAGAAGGCAGAAGAGGTTGCAACACAGCACCCTCTAGCGGCAGCTACACCCGTACTACAGCTAGAAAACCTTGGCCCTCTATCGGAGGCTACACCGGTACTACAGCTACTAGGCCGAATGGAGGCTCGCCTTTACAGACTAGGCTGAATGGAGGTGGGGACTCGCCTGGGTGTGGGTTGGGGGCAGGAGGGGATGGGATAGGTCATGGATCGGGACAGGGTGGGGGGAATCACAGGGATGAGCCACAGCAACGCGTGGCCTCGCCAGCTAGTATGTACATAAAACTGATTTCACTGTAGTATGACCAAGAAACCAAACCTAATGTTGTGCTGGGCAGAGAAAGGGGTGGGGCTATGCAAATAACTGAACACTTAATTGGATGCGGACACCAAGGGCACGAAGTCAGTTTAGTCCCAGTGTGCATGGTATTCTTGAGCACTCACATCAAAACATCTGTATAAATGGATACCATTCACTGCTTTAGGGGATAGTAAAATGTGGCATTTTGAAAAATGTTGTTGTAGAAAGAAAAATGCACTCTACCTTTGACTCCAGGTTTGAGCTCCATTATAGAGACCCTATCCTAGTCACGTAACACACAAAGATGCACAGCACCCCAACAGTTTTTGTGACACAGAAGCCTGCCATCCATGGGCATTTTGCTGGTATAATATTAAATGGACCCCATCCCATTGCATTAATGGATCACATGAGAATGTACGGGCATCAATGCAATTTTAAAAATGCTATCACAATGAAATTCAGAGGGCTGTTTCCCACTCTTTCCAAGTCATGCTACGGTACCACATGTGTACCGCGTGACACAAATTGCATGGGAGCCTTTCCCACTTAAAAGGGGGGAATAAATTATAGAGGTTGTCCTGGCTCCCACCCCAAACACAAGCAGACAGAGGCTCTTACTTGTAAGTAAAAAGGAGTTCTTTATCCAGGCAAGTAGTGGTACAGGTCTGGCAATAAACACTGTGTTAAGAAATTGTGAGTAGGTGTTGGGGAGGGGAGGACAAGTAGTTTGGAACTGGATGGAGATGACAAAGACGTCCCAATAAGTTTCCCTGTCCCTCCTGCCAAGCTTTTGAAGATGAGGCATGTTGCACTCACTCACGAGGCTCTCTTGCCTTGCGGGAATACAGTCATACCTTGGTTTAAGTACGCTTCAGTTTGAGTACTTTCAGTTTAAGTACCGCACGACCCCATCTGGAACAGATTAATCCACTTTCCATTACTTTCAATGGGAAAGTTTGCTTCAGGATAAGTACGCTTCAGCTTAAGTAGAGACTTCCAGAACCAATCACACTCATACTTCGGGTTAAGTACACTTCAGGTTGAGTACTCCGCAGACCCATCTGGAACGGATTAATCCACTTTCCATTACTTTCAATGGGAAAGTTTGCTTCAGGTTAAGTATGCTTCAGTTTAAGTACTCCACGGACCGTCTGGAATTGATTAATCCACTTTCCATTGCTTTGAATGGGAAAGTTCGCTTCAGGTTAAGTACGCTTCAGGTTAAGTACAGACTTCCAGAACCAATTGTGTACTTAAACCGAGGTACCACTGTACTGAGATTACAAATGCATGTTCTGTTGGGGTGAGAAGGTCTGAACCCATCTGAGAAGGTAGCAGTTGGTTCTAGGCAACAAACTTGCAGCCTCCAGTTTAGACACTTGTTCAGATACTGCCACCTCCAGCTTCCCCCCTCAGCTGACCAAAGTCCTCCCCAGCCCCCATTGCTTTGCAGGAAGGTTGGAGGAGGGAGCTGGTATCCTTGCTCCCACTTTCAAAGTGGCTGAAGTCAGCATGGAAAGAGGAGATACCCACCTCCTACACCCACCATTGAGTCCCCACCCCCTGTTTCTTCTTCCTCCTCCTTCTGTGTCAGAGCCTGCCAAACCAAGCCCGACTCCAGCAGCACTGTGGGGCTCATGACACACATGTGTGCACATGTACCCTGTCCTGTTGGTTGCATTGATCACATGGTGGGGGTCACCCTAGTGTTGATACCCTCAGTGGCGTACTGCGAGGGGCCCACAGGGGTGGCTTCCCCGGGTGCAAAATTGTTAGGGGCACAAAATTTCAACACCCGGTGCTGCCCCAATGCAGCTGCTCACTTCCGTTGCGGGGCTCCGTTGCAAAGGGCTTCTCTATCTCCATGCAAACCAGGAAGTGACCTCTCCAGACTACGGAACGACTCTTCTTTTCTTATCTCTGCAGCTGTGATTTCCTGGGTGACATGGACTCAGTTAGGCAATTGAATGTGCATGCGTACTCTGTCTGTTTCCCACCCACCCCCTTCTGCACTGCCCCGGGTACTGTCAACCCACGCTACACCCATGGATGCTTTGTCACCCTGCATCTAAAGCGTCTAACGCAATAGATGTCTGAACCCCAATGTAAGCCAGTGAACAGGTGGGCTGCTCATTCCGCAGGTGACTGCTGTTTCATCTGCCCTCTTATTCCATCCTGCTGGTGAGTTTCAATGAGGAAATCAGCATTCAACAGGAGTCCAAAGTTACTCTTCTCATAAAAAGGTCCTTTCAATGACAGGCACGTCATTATTCTATTTATGTGGATGACTAACCGTCCTAAAATCCAATTGTAGGAATTTGGTTTTTTTATTTTTATTCCTTGAAATCTAACACCATTTGCGCCTGTAAATCAGCATGGCTGCATTTACATAAGATTGCTCATCCTTCGCCTCCTCTTGACTTTGCTCCTGAATCACCCACCGATACTCTGAACTGTGTATCACACTTGTCTGCCTCGTATATTTGTCAAGGTGAAGAAATAAGATAATGTACTTGAACTTGAACTTTGGCTGATCTGGAAGACTTTGAGATGGGAATTTCTTGATTCTCAAGTGTGGAGTTAGGAAATATATATTCATTCTCTACAATGGACGAATACTCTCCCGTTGATGCTGAATATTCATGTGGCTTGTGGAAACCTACCAAGACGTGCTACAAAGTCTTCCATTAACATATTCATGGGTCAAAAACATGCTGCTGCTGTCAGTTTCGCGTCAAGCAAACACTGACACTCGAAAACTGGATTCTCAGCTTTCATCTTAAGGGCTTTTACATAGATCCTTCAAACAGAGTGCAAAGAACTGTCTAAGAGAAGACTAATGGTCAGAATGACAGGCAGAACCCAGCTGGCTGTGATGCAGAAGCCAGCAGCTGTATTGGGTTGATGGGAGTCAGAGAGATATCCCGTGGTCAAAAGACACAAGCAAAGGTCAATGTCAAGGAAAACAGCTGTGTGGTAGTAATAGAGGCAAGGGAAGATAGATGCTAAAGGCTATGAGAAAAAAACAAGTGAATGGGCTATTTATTTAGTAAATTTATTCTTATTACAGAGGAACCTCGGTTTATGAACACCTCAGTTTACAAATTTTTGGTTTACGAATGCCGCAGACTCATCTGGAACGGATTAATTCACTTTCCATTACTTTCAATGTGAAAGTTCGCTTCAGTTTATGAACGCTTCAGTTTATGAACAGACTTCCGGAACCAATTGTGTTCATAAACCGAGGTACCACTGTATTAAGAACATTCCCACCACTGATTTATCCAACCATCTTAGGATGATGTCTATTAAAACAACTAGAAACAGAAAAAACAGGTGTGTTTTTTTAATTAAAAAAAACCAACAACATTGAAAAGCATACACTACCTTTTTTCAGCTGTGGAACTCAAGGCAGCATACATGTGACCAGGGCTTTTTTTCCAGCTGGAACTCACTTGAACTCAGTTCCAGCACCTCTCCTGACTGGCCTGAGGACTCCTGAGGCACTGAGGACTTGCTGAAGCTAAACACCTCAGGCACTCATCAGTTTCTGAATGGGAGACTACAGTACTTGGGAATCACATGCAGTGCTGTTTTCCTAGAAAAAGAGGTGCTAGAACTCACCACGAATGCTTCCTTGTTCTCTTATAATGCCTTCCTTCCTTCCCTTGCGACATATTGGTTAGGGGGTGCAGAACCAGTGCTGCCTGGGGGCTCTGGGTTTTGGGGGGTTAGCTGCCCCACACATACCAACTTAATTATTCTGCCCCTCTTGCTGCACACTTTGTGAGTAACTGCACTGAATGTGTGTGTTTGTGTGTGTGGGGCATTTAAAAGTTTAATTTGCGCCTGTTCCCAAATCCTACCGCACATTTTAAACATTGCAGATCCTGCTGAGCAGAACAGCGTCTCGAAAAACAGCGACCTGTCTCTTCTTTGAACTCTCTATAGCCCCGTAGAACCTGTCATTGCCTCTTGCCATGGTCCTGTTCCTTTCACGAAGAGGAGTTGTGTCAGATTTTCTCGTTAGGGAAACTGAGCTGCGCCCTCCGAAGTGAGAGACTGAACTTCTTCTTTCTTTTTGCTTGTTCCTTTGCACTTTGCCCCACACCAGCTGAACTGAAATACATTCCATTTCATTGGGATTGATTACAGTTCCGGCATGCATATTTGGAAAAGTTGGAGCAGGAGCGATGTTTTCAGCAAACAAACCTGCTTGTCACTTGACGCCCTTCCCTTGACTGGTTCGCCAGGAGGAAAAAAACACACACATTTGCCATCAGATCTTCGGATATCGGCTATACAAGCCAGTGGCTGTGAGTATTTCGAGGTCTTTTAATGGCCAACCAAGAACCCCCAGAGTAGAACCTCATTAGCGAAGGCAATACTGCAAGCGCCACTTAATGAATAACCTGCTTGCCATTAAAGTGTCAGGAAGCAGATGCTCCGAGGCAGGTGCTGAGAAGCAGATTGCATTACATTTTAGCAGTTTATTAATACAGTCTCCCGATGTAACGTTGGAGGGAAGGCTTCCATAAGTCTCCCTGTTCCTGACAACAGATGGGGACTGAGCGATGAGAACACAGTGGATCTCTTTTCATTTTCATTGTCTCCGGGGAGTATTCAGTAGCATAATATGAACTGCACAGTTGCCGCAAGCATTTGCAATCTGGAGAATGCTATGCGTCCCCGTAAGCAGGAGCGCAATCCAGCAAGCCCTCTCCCAAGCACAAGCTTCATTTGTTTCCGAAGGAAACTGCCTCAAAGGGTCAAGACATGGGTTTCCCCCTGACACATCCTTCCCTGGACACCATCCCAGCCCCTGTTAAAAAGTTGCTATAGCAGTCGCTGTCGTTGATGCTGTATAACCTAAGGTACAGTATAACCTGAGAACCATGGGCTTGCTCTGAGCCCATTACCATAATTCTGAATTTTTGCTCCCTGTTTGCTGGAGCTTATCCAGAAGGAATGCTGGCATGGCTTGGAGGAATTTCAAAGCCAGCAATTATGGGAAAGTGGTCATGGTATGCCCTAAACGGCCTTGGTCCAGTATACCTGAAGGAGCGTCTCCACCCCCATCGTTCTGCCCGGACACTGAGGTCCAGCGCCGAGGGTCTTCTGGCGGTTCCCTCGCTACGAGAAGCCAAGTTACAGGGGACCAGGCAGAGGGCCTTCTCGGTAGTGGCGCCCACCCTGTGGAATGCCCTCCCACCAGAGGTCAAAGAGAACAACAATTACCAGACCTTTAGAAGGCATCTCAAGGCAGCCCTGTTTAGGGAAGCTTTTAATGTTTGATTTCTGTATTTTAATATTTTGTTGGAAGCCGCCCAGAGTGGCTGGGGGAACCCGGCCAGATGGGTGGGGTATAAATAATAAATTATTATTATTATTATTATTATTAGGGAGGTGTTTGCTGCTGTCATCGCTGTTTATGGTGATTCTACACTGCCTGGCAACAGAGAACCGCATTTCTCCCACTGATGATCTTCTTCTTCTTCTTCTTCTTCTTCTTCTTCTTCTTCTTCTTCTTCTTCTTCTTCTTCTTCTTCTTCTTCTTCTTCTTCTAAGTTTTTATAGTTTTCAAGTTTATACATTTCATTAGTTTTACAATCAATTTAACATTTCAAAGTTTGACTTAGTCACTTGAATCAATGAAACTGCAGCGTCGGATATATGGCCCAACCTAATTAGAGAACCAATGTGGTAGAGGGTTTAGGGGGCTCCCCCCAAATCTATAACAATATACATATATGCAGTACATGTGGAGGGGGCCCCCACAGACTTATAAGTATATTTCACAGTTGTATTAAGTTTTTTTTTAATATTGGTATCTGTTTCTGCATGCAGTGCATGCCACATGTCTGTAGTTTTTAGATATTTTTTTCTTTTTTTTCTTTTTTTAAAAATAATTTTTATTAATTTTCCATTTAAACATATATAATCACATCATTATTATCCACCCTACTTCTTTGGCTCTTTAGAACCTGTCGACTTCCTTCCCTCCCACCTCTTGGCTTTCAAAACCAGCCTTTATATCACAGCATTTTATATATATTCCAGTTCTAATATAACCCATTACTAAATCCTTCAAAATTTAAATATATATAGACAGGTGAAAAAATTCTCATTGCAAGTCTTCAGATAACCCTACTAGTGATGTTAATTGCTTACAATGATCTTTCTTTCTTTCTTTCTTTCTTTCTTTCTTTCTTTCTTTCTTTTTTAAAAAGCAATTTATTAAATTTTCAAATAAACACATTAGACAATAACAAAACATTCAACAACAAACACAATTTTTTCTCCTTTTCACATCTATTCCATTGTCTCAAATTCACTGTGCTCTGCCGAGCTTTGACTTCCCTCCCTCCCCTCATTCGGTTTTCTTATTCACTCCTATCTCACAGTTCCTTTACTCCCTTTACTTAAAGTCATTTCGTAGGATTTATTTCAATCCTGCAAGTGTCTTTAAACTTCTACAGTTCCTCTCCATATAGTCCACAAATTTACTCCAGTCTTTTTGGAACCTTGCCTCTCCCTGGTTCCCTAGTCAGCCTTGCTAATTCCGCATAGTCCATCATTTTCGTCTGCCACTCTTCAATCATCGGTAACTCCTGAGTTTTCCATTTTTGGGCTAACAAAGTCCTTGCCGCGGTTGTCGCATACATAAATAATGCTTGGTCTCCTTTTGCAATCTCCTGACCTATATGTCCCAATAAAAAAGCCTATGGTTTTTTTGGAAAAGTGTATTTAAAGATCTTTTTCAGCTCATTATATATCATTTCCCAAAATCTTTTAATTTTTCGCATGTCCACCACATATGATAAAATTCACCACCCTTCTCTTTACATTTCCAGCATGCTTTACTACTCATCCTATACATCTTAGCTAATTTTACTGGTGTTAAATACCATCTATACATCATCTTGCTTACAATGATCTTTCAAATACAGTGGTACCTTGGTTTACAACCATAATTCGTTCCGGAGGTCCGTTTGTAAACCAAAACAGGTTGTAACCCAAGGTGCACTTTCGCCAATGGGGCCTCCCCCATCCCCACCCCCAAATCAGCACCAAATGGAGCTGGATCCTGCCCCGTTCATCCTCTTGCCCACCCTGCCTGCTGAGAACAGAAGTGGACCTCTCTTTGCCACACCAGGGGGGGTCTAGGAAGACTGTGGGTCAGAGGAGCAGTGCCATATGTAATTTCTTAACCCCTTAAGTTTGGAGACTCACAATAACCATTCAGCGATGATATTTCCTATGGTGAATAAGGGGTACCTCTGCCTTGCCAAATGAGAAGAAATGGATGACCAGAAAGGAGGACACAGAGGTGCCTGAGACTGTGCTTGTTCATATGAATAGATACAAATTTGGAACGGATTACTCTACTTTAAATAGAAATACAGTCTCCACCCTCATCGTTCTGCCCGGACACTGAGGTTCAGCGCTGAGGGTCTTCTGGCGGTTCCCTCACTGCGAGAAGCAAAGCTACAGGGAACCAGGCAGAGGGCCTTCTGGGTAGTGGCACCCGTCCTGTGGAACGCCCTCCCATCAGATGTCAAAGAGATAAATAACTACCTGGGGAAGTTTTTAATGTGTGACATTTTAATGTATTTTAAATCTTTGTTGGAAGCCTCCCAGAGTGGTTGGGGAAACCCAGCCATATGGGTGGGGTACAATTATTATTATTATTATTATTATTATTATTATTATTATTATTATTATTATACTGCTGGACTACTAGTCTTGTCATTCCCGCACGTTGAGTGTGCTGGCTGGGGCTGAGTTGCAGTCCAAAACATTTGGAGAGCCACCAGGTTGGGGGAAGGCTGCCTTAAGGAATGAGGTTTCACCTGTCTTCTGAATGGCAACATTTTCTTCCAGGCTGCTCTGACACCAGTAGTTTGAGGACAGGGCATCAAAATGATCCAAGGCATCCGTTTGCTTTTCCACTAGAGGGGGGAAAAACCCCGATTGCTGTGCGAAACCAACCGGTTCTGTTTTCTGAAATAGATTTTGGGACCCAACCCAACGTAGCAGTTCCCCAAGCTGAATGGGATACGCTGAGAATGCTTTGCGAAGCAAAGTTCCCAGGCTGTGTGCAGAAGATTTACCACTCTTTTAATTCAACCTGAATGAAAACGCTGCGAGCCAAGTTACTTAGGAGACTTGTTTCTGGAGGGACATTTGATCCCTTTAACTGTGCACGGAAATTTTAGACGGAGATTTGGCTTGGGGCGAGCGGGTGGCTTTCCAGATGCAGCTTTTTCAGATAAGAAAGACGCAGTTTTTTGCGTGGGATCCAGAACTTTTGGGAACTTCTTGCTTCTGCTCAGAATTAAATAAAACACAACAGTCACTTCCAGACAACTGATTTATTGAACATTTATCCTCAAGGCCAGTTCATCTACGGTGCAAGTTGAGTAATTGACTCAGGGCCCATACCTGCAAAGGGTCCCAGAACCTGAACTTCCATGGTTATTATTATTATTATTTAGAAAGGTGAGTCTCTGTGCCTTCTGGAAGGCGAGTTAAACTTTCATTGGAATCAGCAGGGTTCACCCCCAGAGCCCAAGGTGTGTGGGGTTAGGGTTGGAGCCTAAATATTTGAGAATCTAAGTAATTTACACTATGAGAAAATTCGCATTCTATCTGTGTTTAGTTCTCAGACTTGCTCTCGGGCGGATCATTTTTATTTCTTGTTCTGGGTCTGAAGCAAGCAAGCATGCAACTTTTGGTTGTAGAAGGTGAGGCTGTTGGAGCAATGATCAAAACATGTGCTCTTTTGCCCTCCTACCTGCCTGTTTGACCTGTTTTCTGCTGCTGTGCAATGTACTGGACACATTTTCTTGTTTGCTAGGGAAGGTGAGGGAGTCTGCTCTGTTTGACTATAGCTCCCCCTCTCAATGTGCGTGTGATAGAAGGACCATTCCAGAATGTCCAGTTGTCTAAATGTTTAGACTACCACAAGGCTTACAAATGTGGCAGTCTTGGAAGATGGTCCAGAAGCTTCACATAATCCGGAATGCAACTGCCAGGAGACCAACAGGGGCCAATTGTTGGGAATATACCTCACTGCTGTCACAGGTTTCCCCGTCTACTCCTGAGCTGCCTTCAAGATGCTGGTGCTTACCTACAAATGTAGGTAGTACAAACACCGACGACTGGGAAACACTGGCCTGCAAGCACTCCAGTTGGAGAGCAGCCTTTACCAAAGGTGTCATGGGCTTTGAAGACGTTCGAATTCAGGACAAAAGGGAGAAACGTGCTAAGAGGAAGGCATGCTTGGCAAACCCTCACCGTGATCAACTCCTGCCTGGAAACATATGTCCCCACTGTGGAAGGACGTGTGGATCCAGAATTGGCCTCCACAGTCACTTACGGACTCACTGTTAAAACTGTGTTCACGGAAGACAATCTTACTCGGCTACGAGCAATCGAAAAAGAAGAAGAGGAAGTGGAAAAAGAAGTGGAAGAGGAAGAGGAGGAGGAGGAGGAGGAGGAGGAGGAGGAGGAGGAGGAAGAAGAAGAAGAAGAAGAAGAAGAAGAAGAAGAAGCTTACCTACAAAGCCCTACGTCAGCAGGGATGAGGGACCTATGACACTTCAGGTGTTGTTGGACTCCAATGCCCATCAGCCCCAGTCAGCATGACCGGTGGTCAGGGATGATGGGAGATGTAGTCCATCAACATCTAGAGGGCCATAGTTGCTTGGGGAAGATGAACTGACAGCTGTCGGTTCCTTACAAGCTCTTTGTTGGCTGCAGAGGTTTTCTTGTTCTGTTCTCTCTTAGTACAACCAAACAGACTTTCCAGGGCCTTGTCTTACTACTAACATGCAAATCACTCTCTCTCCTCCCACCTGGCCTTGTGTGCATATGTGCAGGGGTGTGCCAAAAACACATGCCAACACACAGTCTTCCCATTGACTTCATTCACTTTGGGATGAGGCAAAATTAATGCCTTCTCTGCAGAGGCTGCATTATAAATCAGAAACCCAATAAATATTTTTCAACAATGGGGCTGATTGAGGGTAGGGGAATGCCAGTTGTGAGTACAATAGGCTCACAGTGTTGTCCACACAAATGGTTTTGACTCCTACAGAGCCTCACACAGAGAAACCCTCAGTAAAGTCTTGGGCCCGTATTATGTTTTGCTACTTGACTACTGTACCAAGAGGTAACTGCTGCTTGCTGCGGCTCTTTCACAGATGTTATGTGAACCAGTTGGTCTTTCACTACAAATCTGGTACTGCTTCACCTGCTGTTATGGCAGCGATCTTGGATCGAATGCCTGTCCTAGTGACTTCCCACCAGGCTGCATTGTATCGGGGCGACAGGCCTCTGCCCCCTCAAGATTGGGGGAGCGGCCCTGAGCCCTGTTCCAATGGACATTGGGGGCCTTCTCGGTAGTGGTGCCCGCCCTGTGGAACGCCCTCCCATCAGATGTCAAAGAAATAAACCACTATCTGTCTTTTAGAAGACATCTGAAGGCAGCCCTGTTTAGGGAAGTTTTTAATGTTTGATGTTGTTGCTTTAATAATAATAATAATAATAATAATAATAATAATATTCTGTTGGAAGCCACCCAGAGTGGCTGAGGAGGCCCAGCCAGATGGGCGGGGTCTAAATAATAATAATAATAATAATAATAATAATAATAATAATAATAAAAAATATTAATAATTAGTACTACTAGTAGTAGAGGTCTTAGCCCCATAAAGTTGTCATGCCTGCTAGGTAACCCACTGCATAGACTTGTGCTGTTCGCTGTTCAGAGGCAACTCCCACTGGGAGTGCATTGAAATAGACTGTTTGTGTTAGATCTTTGGGGCTCATTGATCCTTAGATCTTTTGCCTGGATCTTAGGCTCCAAGGAGCTGCCGCTCACCTCCCCATGCAAATGCTGAAATGTCCAGAGTCTTATTAACGTCTTTCCCGCTCTCTTGTTCTCCATTAACGGTCTCGTCAGCCTCAACTGTAAAATTTGGCATGTGGTTTTAAAATAGCTCCTCCAGAAGAGCTGAGAGTTCCTCGGCACAGTTTGCGGCGGGGTGGGTAGGAAACCCTTGGCAACTTTGCAGTGCTAAAGGTTTCCAAAATTAATTTTCCATGTCATGGACTGCTGTTCCTCCCCCCTCTGCTGTTTAAACAGCCATGGAGCAGGGGACAATTTCAAATTGTTATGGGAAGAGAGGGGGGTCGCTGATCTGGTCTCCAGTCCAGAAATGCACTGATTGAGATCTATTTATCTTAGCATAAAAGCAATGTACACCTTATACACAAAGTTTAAAGTTAACTTCACTGTTAACTTTAAAGTGGGAGGGATATTTGTGGAGAGGTTGGCACTAGAAGGGCAGGGAGAGTTCTGGGAATTTATGGAGAGCTCTGGGGGCCTCCGTGTGTGCCAGAAGTTGTCCTGAGAAGTGATGTCATTAAGACAGGTCATATCCACACCGTAAACCTACAGTGCATCTAAAGTACTTTGCATCCCCTAAGGAATCCTGGCAACTGTAATTTGTTAAGGGTGCTGGGAACTGTAGCTTTGCGAGGGGTAAGCTACAGTTCCCAGAATTCTTTGGAGGACACTATAAAAGTGTGGCGTGACCTTTGCTGGAGAATGAAAGAATTTCAGGTCTCTCTTGGGAGACAGAACTGCGATTTCTTGTCTTGCCTCTCAGGGTACTTGAGCAGCTTTTCGAAACTGGGGGGGGGGGTCATAGAGGGGAGAGGGGAGAGAAATGCTATAATGACCCCAACCTCCATGACAAAGCTACTCAGTGGTTGAGTGGTTGGAGGGTGGATGGCAGCTAACAGATTGAGGTTGAATTCTGACAAGACAGAAGTACTGTTTGGGGGCGGGGACAGGGGGTGGGCTGGTGTGGAGGACTCCCTGGTCCTGAATGGGGCAACTGTGCCCCTGAAGGACCAGGTGCGCAGCCTGGGAGTCATTTTGGACTCACAGCTGTCCATAGAGGTGCAAGTCAATTCTGTGTCCAGGGCAGCTGTCTATCAGCACCATCTGGCTGAGTCCCTACCTGCCCGCAGAGTGATGCATGCTCTAGTTATCCCTCGCTTTTACTACTGCAATGCGCTCTATGTGGGGCTACCTTTGAAGGTGACCTGGAAACTACAACTAATCCAGAATGCGGCAGCTAGACTGGTGACTGGGAGCAGCCGCCGAGACCATATAACACCGGTCTCTTGAAAGACCTAATTTGGCTCCCAGCACATTTCTGAGCACAATTCAAAGTGTTGGTGCTGACCTTTAAAGCCCTAAACGGCCTCAGCCCAGTACAGAAGGAGCATCCCCCGCCCCATCGTTCAGCCCGGACATTGAGGTCCAGCTCCCAGGGCCTTCTGGCGCTTCCCTCACTGCAAGAAGCCAAGTTGCAGGGAACCAGGCAGAGGGCCTTCTTGGTAGTGGTGCCTGCCCTCCCATCAGATGTCAAGGAAATAAACAATTATCTGACTTTTACAAGACATCTGAAGGCAGCCCTGTTTAGGGAAGTTTTTAATGTTTGATGTTTTATGGTGTTTTTAATATGCTGTTGGAAGCCGCCCAGAGTGGCTTGGGAGGCCTGGCCAGATGGGCAGGGTATTATTATTATTATTATTATTATTATTATTATTATTATTCACCCACTGCTTTCCATGTGGATCGGCCATTGTCCTACAACCCATTAAGGGCTTATGTTTGGTAGGGAAGCCACAGTTCCCAGGATTCCTTGGGGGAACTCTTGACTGTTAAAATGGTATAAATGTGCTTTAAATATATGGTGTGGATGTGAATATAAAGAGGCCTGGACTCCATAAACGGAAGTTAATAAATAAAGTGTCTGTTGTTTTTCTTAACCTGGATCACTGCCCTTTTCACTGTTTTTTTCTGGATGATACCGACCTTGCTGAGCTGCTGGAGTAGGTGGCCAAGATTTAGGGCAGTGGCTGGATCTACACAGATTTTAAAAAGTGCTATTAAAAAACTATAAAAAGAGAGAGCTCCCAATGGAAATTGTCATTGACTTCTGATTGCTGCTCTACAGCGCTGTCTGGTGTCGCATTTTTATAATGCATTTATAATGTTATGAATTGACCTGTGCAGCTGAGTTCAGTGTTTCCCAAACTTGGGTCTCCAGCTGGTTTTGGACTACAATTCCCATCATCCCTGACCACTGGTCCTGCTAGCTAGGGATGATGGGAGTTGTAGTCCAAAAACAACTGGAGTCCCAAGTTTGGGAAACACTGCTTTAGGGTGTGCACAGGGGGAGAACTTTCTGTTGTACAAAGAGAAATCCTTGGACTGATGGAATGAAAGACTTAGAGCTATGTTCGATTGCACCCAGAAAACCACAGGCTATTTGCAGTTTGGAAAGTGATGGGGAAATGTGCTGAAAAGTAGGGGATGAATGGAAAGATGTGTTATGCTCCTGTAAACAAATCAGGGTGAAAGCTGAACAAAATCAGATTGTCTGGCGGAGCCCTTGGGAAGGTTTTCATGCCTTTTAATATCTGCACACGAGTGAAGAATTCAGGTGTGGCATCTCCTGTTGTGGTAATGGGGGAACCACACCCGGCAAACATCTCCCTACCTCTCTGCTGTTAGGGCAAGAAAATAATTCACGGAAAAGAGTTGTCAACCCGAAGACTGGCGCCTCTCCCTCCCTCTCCCTCCACCCTTGCAACTGTATTGTGGTCATGAGAAGTACAGTGTGTGAAATGGTTATCGTAATAAAGTTCTTTCATGCACATTTTTGAATCTCCTCCAGTCCCAAAGCCTGAAAAATTCTCCTGTTCCTGTGGGGAATGTTCTGCCCTGCAGGTTGCATTCAAGCTAAGCAACACCAAATTCCGACACAACACTCCCTTCCCATGGGAAACTTGGAAATCAGAAAGTTCCTGGACTTGCTGGCACCTCGCATTTGGGATGGACTTCTGCCCACATTCTCTCCGGCAGGCGAGACTGCCATGTTGAAATTTCCCGTTCTCTCCTACAGGCATCCCTGTGTTTGTGCATCTTCAAAACCCTCCAGTTCCTCTGTGTAACATTCTGCTTGTAACAGATGGGGGTGGGGGAGGGCGGGTGCAAGCAAGCTTGAGACTTCCAACAGAGCAGGGGTGGGGGACTCATAGATGCCCAGATGTGGAGGGACCATAGTTTGGTGGTACAGCACATACGAGATGGTCCCAGCTCCGATCCCTGGCATCTCCAGGCACATCTGGGAAGCCCCGGAGAGCAGCTGCTGGGTAGCGTAGACAATACGGAGCTAGATGGATCATTGGTCTGACTCAGTGCAAGGCAGCTCCTGTTAAGTTCCTCCTCGGAGCACTAAACCAAGAAAGAGGTGCTCCGTAACCTTTCAGACCTTGTATTCCTGACTAAAACGGATTTGGAACAAGGGTGGAATCTAGACACATATTGAAAAATGCTGTGAAATTGCTTTATTTTAAAAAAACAAAAACATTTTGAAAAATGCATTGAATTTGGCATAGCTCACTTTCACCATCTAGTGTCACATTTATATATTGCACTTTACGACACATTTAAAACATTTTATTTGCAGCTGTATAGCTGAGTCCAAGGTCTCACTTGAAGATCATGACGGGCGAGGAAATTGAGAAGGGAGGATCGCCTAAGAAACACCAAATCACAGTACTTTAATGTGTAGGGAAACAAAACAAAACGCGATGCGGCCTGGGATGTTTCAGTAGGTATCTGGGGACAGGAGTGTGGATAGGATATGCGCTGCAGATCTCTTAATTTATTGGACTAGAAAGAATAATTAAAAATTATTTACTTTCATTTTAATTTACACCCCCCCCTTAGTACTTTATTGTCTGCCAATCTTATGCTGTGTCAGTTCGTTTGTTTGAAGTGCATAATGGTTTTGACAGTTTGATATTTTTTTCTGTTTCTTTTTTCCCTGTGTTTTAAGATTTAATAAAGATTAATTTAAAACCAAAAACGATTGTCATTAGCCAGAAAGCTAAGAAAGAAGGACGTTCAACATCAAGTTAAGACACATCTTTTCCTTCAGGCTTATGAAGATGGATGATTGATTTGTGTGTGTGTGTGTGTGTGTGTGTGCAGCTGGATTGCTTTTTTATGGTATTTATTGGTTTTGGAGTTTTATATTAGGAGTTACAATGTTGTATTTTAAGGGGTTGTTTGTGTATTACCCTGGGAACCTTCGGGTAGTAGGGCAGGATGATGGTGATGATGATGAAATGATTCTAGATTATGGAAATTGGGCACAAAAACCTTCGACAATGATGATCCCTGGAGTGCCATATCTGATTTCAAGCCTGTGGCTGGTCCTGCAAACCACAGCAGCAGAGTGGACACAATTCAGCTGAGATTAATGTTTTGCTGCATCAGAACAAGAATGTACAGGGTAGGTGAGCCATTTCTTTTTTTAAGTTTTGGTTTACACATGTTTCAGGCTGAAACCTGCCTGTTTGATGAAGGAGAACATTTTTTGAGCATCTAAGCAAAGTGCATTAAATAATAAGATGTCACAGCTTAGCGAAGCCCCTGAAATTTGGAGCAAAGGAGCTGTGAAGCCCTGATAATATCTGACTAAGCTTAGGAAAACTCCCGCAATGAATTTCTTTGTGGGTGGGGCTGGGGTGGAGCTGTTACCAGTCACATGAGCTGGGCAAGGCTTACAGGAAGTACAGACCCTCCAAGCGCCCCTGTTTTCCAGGGATAGTCCTGGATTTACAGAAGCTGTCCCACTTTCTGATTTGATCCTAGAATGACCCGCTTTTCCTTAATTATGGTGCTGGAGGAGACTCTTGAGAGTCCCATGGACTGCAAGAAGATCAAACCTATCCATTCTGAAGGAAATCAGCCCTGAGTGCTCACTGGAGGGACAGATCGTGAAGCTGAGGCTCCAATACTTTGGCCACCTCATGAGAAGAGAAGACTCCCTGGAAAAGACCCTGATGTTGGGAAAGATTGAGGGCACTAGGAGAAGGGGACGACAGAGGACGAGATGGTTGGACAGTGTTCTCGAAGCTACGAACATGAGTTTGACCAAACTGCGGGAGGCAGTGGAAGACAGGAGTGCCTGGCGTGCTCTGGTCCATGGGGTCACGAAGAGTCGGACACGACTAAACGACTAAACAACAACAATTTTCAGTGGAGAAATGTTGGAGGGTATGGAGTTATGTGTGACCCCTGAGCCAAAGAGAGATAAGTAACTATACAACCTTTACAAGACATCTGAAGGCAGCCCTGTATAGGGAGGTTTTTTTAAAAAAAGTTTAATGTTTTATTATGCTAAATATGTTGGAAGCCACCCATAGTGGCTGGGGCAACCCAGTCAGGTGGGTGGAGCATCATCATCATCATCATGCAAAAAGTCATCCCTATTTTCATTGCAGAAATGTTGGAGGGTATGGAAGTACAGTGATACTTCAGTTTTCAAACATAATATGTTCCGGAAGTCTGTTCGAGTTCTGAAACATTCGAAAACCGAAAACTCAACAGCTGCCAGCTAGGCCTCAGGATCTTGCACTCAGTGGAAGCCGCGTGGCATGTTCAACTTCCGAGGTGTGTTTGGAAATCTGCAGCATTTACTTCCAGGTTTACGGCGTTCAAAAACCGAAATGTTCATCAACGGAGATGTTTGAAAACCGAGGTACCACTGTATATAAATGGGAAGCTGCCAAAGTTTCACTTTGACTTTCCAGATCTTGGACAAAAGAAGATGAATTACAACAAAGAAAGGAAGTGAAAATGAAACAGAAACTGTTTGGGTTCCACTTTAGTCTACAGTTCCTCCTTCGGGGTCCTAGGGTTAACTCATCCTAGTTTGCTTTCCGGTGACAGTGACCATTAATTTGTACCATGAACATTATTGAGGGCACACTGACCTACATGAAGCTATTTAGATGAGAATCTGGTTTCTCTGCAGACAACAGACTCTGATTCTCCCTCGCTCCACCCTACAGCAACACAAGGACATGACAGCACACCAGCAACAGGAAGAATCTGACCCCTTTCAAAAAATAACTTTTCATTTGATTTTATAGACAGGGGTCATAGGAATATTAAATGATACAAACAAACAGACCAAGTTTTCAATGCCATTTGTACATCACAAAAATGGCACAACAAATTTGCAGTAATAGCGACAACGTATGGTTCATTTCTAGTGCTCAGTGAACAAGTTCTTGCTTAATGGAGTTGTTTAAATAAAAACAATAGCAAAGGGGAAGCAGAAAAGAATGGAGTTAACAGATCACATTCAACATTGCATAGCTAAACAGCTAAATCAGCAGCCCTTGTGGTTGTGCTTAGAATAAGCATGAGTAATAGTCATTTCCCCCCTTATGTTGGGACCCAGGTGGCGCTGTGGTTAAACCACTGAGCCTAGGGCTTGCTGATCAGAAGGTCGGCGGTTCGAATCCCTGTGACGGGGTGAGCTGCCGTTGCTTGGTCCCAGCTCCTGCCAACCTAGCAGTTCGAAAGCACGTCAAAATGCAAGTAGATAAATAGGAACCGCTACAGCGGGAAGGTAAACGGCGTTTCCATATGCTGCTCTGGTTTGCCAGAAGCAGCTTTGTCATGCTGGCCACATGACCTGGAAGCTATACGCCGGCTCCCTCGGCCAATAATGCGAGATGAGCGCGCAACCCCAGAGTCGGTCACGACTGGACCTAATGGTCAGGGGTCCCTTTACCTTTACCTTTACCCCTTATGTTACCAATGAAACAATGCAAAGTGCTAGTACATTGATGAATTTGGGAAGGTGGTTCCAAGTGAAGATAATAATTTATGCTTAAATTAAAATTTACTGTAGATCAACCAGATTGAGCCAAATGCTGGTGATAAGGATTGTTCATTTTTTTTGGAAAACTGGCATATGTTATGAAATTAAACCACACCATCTTTCTTGATCTGTCCACATGCCAACTGTGGCTTATTTGTTAAGGACAGCTATTTCCCAAAGTGTTTTGTACCAAATGTCTATCGTCGTGCCAGAAAGGTCTTTCCGGTGTCTGGTTCTGTTGAAGCCTCTGCACTTTTGACATGATCAACAGCAATTCCAGAAGGTTATGTCGAAATTTATCCCCCTTATATCTCCTTTGGTGTAGCTGAATAATATTTTTAATGGAGCTGTGGATGTTGCTGTTTAATGTCAAAGGCATTGTCATTAGCCAGAAAGCTAAAAAAGAAGAAGGTTGAACAGATAAACGCTGAAATCCCCTCATCTGTTTCAAACATCCCTTTGGATACTGATTACTAGAATACCATTAAATATGCCTCTTCACATCATGTTGATTGGAAATGTCCTCCTAGCTGCAACTAATGAACCCTTTTCAAATCACTTAGGAACAAAGAACAGCAAATTTTCCAATGCAGCAAGGAACTTGTATAGGATAGGATACATTGGTACCTGATAAATATGTGTGGTTATTATAAATAGTATATGTTCTGAGAAGGGCACTCCAATTTTCATTGTGGTGCCACACATAATACCAGGACATATATCTGACACCCTGTGTTGCTTCCAGAATTGAGATCTCAGAGACCCCTCCCCGTATCATAGCTGCCTGAGAAATAAGGGACTGGACCGGAAGTAGTGCTGCCGCCATTTTGGAACTGGGTGGAGCATGCTCAGAAGCTACTTTTGATGCTGCTCTGCCCTGTTCCAAAATGGCCACCGCACCAGAAGTCGCGCTGCAGCCATTTTGGAACTGGGCAAAGCAGCATCGAAAGTCGCTTCTGAGCATGCGCCGCCCAGTTCCAAAATGGCCGCCACGCCAGAATAAACCGTGAAAAAACAAAAAATCCGTTTTTCGGCTGGGAACAGCTGGAAAAATGGGGGTTTCCCGGGGAATACAGGAGACTTGGTGAGCTATGCCCCGTATCCTCTGGAACATTACAGAACAAACCAGGATGTCCCTCTCACTTCCAGCATCACCAGCAATTTCCTCTTCCTTTTCCATTCCCAATGGCATTCTCCAACATCACACCCTCCAACATTTCTCCGATGAAAATAGGACACCCTATTCCATCACCATCCTAATTTTCTTGCATATACCCTGCCCATCCACCCAGCCACTTGCACCTTCCAACATCTATAAAAACATTAAACATTTTTTAAAAAGCTCCCCTATACAGGGCTGCCTTCAGATGTCATATAAAGGTTGCATAGTTGCTTATCTCCTTGGTTTGGGGGTTGCATGACTCCGCACCTTCCAACATTCCTCCGATGAAAATAGGGACGCCCTTAGGAAAAGCAGGACATTCCGGGATCAAATCAGAAACCAGGACGGCTTCTGTAAATGCAAGACTGTCCCTGGAAAATAGGGACACTTGGCAGGGGTGTTGCAATAGGGGGGCGGGGGGCTCCCCGGGCTCCACTCTGCAGGGGGCAGCGTGGCGCCCCACCACCTCCACCGACGGCTGCTGCTACCGTGGCGGCGGCGTGACCGCCATTACGGAGGCCCCAATGTGGCTGACCTCGCCCCTCGCTTCTTCCTGGTGGGGCAGAAGCAAGGGGCGGGTCAGAGAGCAGCGTTAGCGGTGGCCACTGATGACCCTTGCCGCTCCGCCTCCGCCTGAGTAGGAAGAAGCACAAAGCGCACTATGGATCGGCTTGCCGCACGCTTTGTGCTTCTTCCTGCTCAGGCAGAGCGTCGAGAGGCGTCAGCCAGCTACGGAGCGGGTTGCCGGCACCGCTGCTCTAGCATCAGGATCCTCGGATCCGGGCGCTGGAGCACCGCCCCCAGCACCCCTTCTGTATTGCGACGCGTGCAGGGCCGGCACTTCCATTAAGGCAAACTAGGCCATTGCCTAGAGTGCTGAAATGGAGGGGGCGCTGGACAGCCCGCCCACCGCCGCCCGGTGCCGCCTGCAGGGCCGTCTCTGGGCCCGGGCTGGGGAAGGAGGACGACGCAGGAGGCGATCCTCCTCTGAGGCCGCTGCTGCTCAGCGGGAAGGAAGGGGCGGCGCCCAGAGGCGCCCGCAGCTTCTGATTGGCTGCAGGAGATTCCTGCAGGAGATTCCAGCAACACCGCTGACACTTGGAGGGTCTGAAACATCCTTAAGCCCTGTTTTGCTGCAGCTGCGCATGGTGGGAAGCTTCAGCTTCCATACCTGGCTTGAATGGGAACGAAACATCAGCAGATATAGCACATCCTTGCTCCGGCAAGCAGGAAAAATCAAGCTTATCTGGGGGCATGTCAGGTAAGAAGGTGACAGGCCTTTTCCAGGGCCACTGGTTGCTGCTCTACATGGAGCAGCTTGCCAGCATTCTGAACTGGCTCCATCCCTCTATGAGGTTATTGTACGGGCAAAACCAGACGACAATTATTCAATGTACCTCAGGCTGTAAAGTGCAGCAGAACAGATTGAGCACATCTCGTAACGGGCCAGCGCCACCTTGGATTGAAAATGCAAATCCGGCTCCCGTTCCCCTCTCTGCCTTCGATTGCAAGTGGTGAAATCAGGACAAGAAAGAAAGGAAAGGCGTATAGAAAACTATATTTGCTTTTCTTCGCAGAGGCAACACTGACTCGCTTAGGAGTTCCCGACACATTCGGTCTATGAAGGACCTTGGTCTCCTGCCAGGTTTAATACACTGATCTGTCGCTGGCGAGGTGGGCAATTTTAAGCAAAAAGTTTACATTGCCTGCTCTATTACACGTTAATTCGCTAGGCTGGGGGAAGTGGTTTTCAATTACCCAGTGTTCTGCAGTAGTCCGGGAGCACAGCCTCCTCTTAATTACACACTTGAGCTAAGTTTTTAAAGCAATTTGGAGAGCAGCACAGCAGTAAGGCCAGCCCTTCCATCTGTGCTACTGTGAAAGCGGGACAGGAGAGCGGTACCATTTTGGTGGTGGTGGGGATTAAGCTGTTTGTTTTATGGATAAGTATAGTTACAGCTATTTCCTGCACATTCCAGCTACACAGAAGTCATCCCCCCCCCCAAATCCCATCCCACAGCCTGCCCTGGCCAATTTGCTCTTGACATATTTACAGACAGAGTAAGCCACCTCTGGTCTAGTTCTTGCAAACATCGTGCTCTGTTATGAAAATGTTCCTAAGGGGGCAAAGGCTTTGGGATACGGACAAAATATATTTCTCTCCTGCGTGGCGAGAGCCAGAGACTATGCTCCAGCTCCACACTGGGGGATAAACTGGATTAATCCTACTGCTTGCTTTTATTCTTTTCAAGAGAGGCTGTGCTACACGTCCATTTGTGGGAGAAAACACACACATACACACACACACACACACACACACACACACACACACGGTTTTTCACTGGCATAACAGAAACCAGAGTTCTGGCTGGTTCTCTTCAGCTGGTGTCCAAAATTGGATTAAATGATTAATATTTCCAAGGAGGAATCAGCTTCAGAGAGGCCTTGGGTATGTGTCTCCTTTCCTAACAATGGATGTCTGGAGTCTGTAATGAAATCAACTTTTGTGTCGGGGCTGCGCCTGCACACAGATTTGTGGCACGGAGGAGAAGATGCACTCGGTCAGCACGTCTCCTGTTGGGTCCCCCGCCAAAAGAGAATGGCCAGGGCACCTTTATTTATTCATTTGACAAGATTTATAAACTGTTTAATCGACAAAGGCCTCTGAGCATTTTGCCCAAGGCAATATAAAACAGCCATCAAAATTACTGGTTTAAAACAAGGACAAATTGACATAACATTTCTCAAGATTTGAATAAAATCGACAGTTTCAAAACAGGCATATGCATAAGAAAGCCACATGTTAAAATGCAACCCTGTATAAATGTGGCCTGCCAAGCAGAACACAGCCCATCAGACATGGATGGGGGCCACAAGGAGCAGGCCCGTCTTAACCACATCGAGCGCCATGGCGCAAAGGTCCCTCCGCGTCTGCTGGGGGTGGTGCCACGCAGCGCCCGGCCTCTTGTCCTCCTCATGTCCCCAACTCGACCCGACAGGCTGAGGCCGGGACTCGAACCCGCGGCGGACGGGCGGAAGGCAAGGAGCAGGTGAGCTGGAGGGCGGCCGGGCTGTCTGGCGGGCCCGGCCCAGTGCCCCCTGGCGGCCCGGCGCCCTGGTGCATTGCGCCCCCCAGCCTTGCCTTAGGGCCGGCCCTGACAAGGAGATTTGACAGCCCTCCTGTTTCCCCCCAGTCCCAGGAAAGCAACAAAAGCAGAAAGCCACAATATACACAGCTTGTAGGTTGCACTCAACTTGTTGGCTTGGATGTTGAACCTGCCTAGCATTCTCTGTGTGTATGAACCCAAGCGGGATGTTGTCTTAGGGGTCTTTATCCATACTATGTAATACAAGGGACTTGGCCCCATATTTCTCATGGGGGCATGTTGTTTCTTCCAAGATGCGTGAAACTACCTGAAGACAGTGCTGCTTAAAACACGCAGCAGCCACCAGAATTTCTGAGGAGGTTATAGCAGCTGGAGAGAAGTACTAGCCCCCAGGCTTTGCTCTGAAGCTTCTTCACATTTAGAGTTGCATCTTGGGGACCTCTCACAAATACCTCTTCAAACACTGCTCTGTGTAAATGTAAAGGACCCCTGGATGGTTAAGTCCAGTCAAAGGTGACTAGGAGGTTGAGGCGCTCATCTCGCTTTTCAGGCTGAGGGAGCCAGCGTTTGTCCACAGACAGCTTTCCGGGTCAAGTGGCCAGCATGACTAAACCGCTTCTGGAGCAACAGGACACCGTGACGGAGGTCAGAGCGCACGAAACACTTTTTACCTTCCTGCCACAGCGGTACCTATTTATCTACTTGCAACTAGTGTGCTTTTGAACTAATATGTTGACAGGAACTGGGACAAAGCAATGGGAGCTCACTCTGTCGCAGGGATTTGAACCACTGACCTTCTGATCAGTAAGCCCAAGTGGTTTAGACCACAGCACCACCTGCATCCTGCTCTATGTACATGCATAGCAACTGAATGGAATGTGGGAAGGAAGGACCAGACCTCAGAGTTGCCGTAGCCTTTGGTACCCATTCTGCTGTTTCTTTAGAACAGGGGCAGACAGAAGATGGATCAGAATTTACTGGTAGATCTCCGGTGACTTGCAGCTCGTTGGCAAGGATTTCTGACTCCCAGCTGTTAACAACAGAGACAAGAGAGCCAGTGCAGTGTAGTGGTTCGAGTGTCGGAATAGGATCTGGGACGCCAGGGTTCAAATCCCAACTCAGGCATAAAACTCACTGGGTGGCCTCGAGTCTCTCAGCCTCACCTACCACACAGGGTTGCTGTGAAGACCAAATGGGGAGGAAGAGAGCTGTGCATGCCATCTTGAACTCCTTGGAGGAAAAGTACAATATAAATGTGATGAAACAAACAAGCAAAATGCCTCCCCTCCCCTAAGTCAGACAACTCAAATGAAATAAGCTCAGAGAAACTGAGAATGGATTTTTGTGTGGAAGGACTGTGAGCTCAGTTCAGTTCTTTTAAAAAAGTATATTATTATAACACATTTATTCTAAAGTTACAATATAACTGTGTCCACAAGATGATCACTCCAATCCTCAATTCCTCATCACGGTCATGTTGGCTCGCCAAATGCCCTCAAGAGGAACCCAATTACTGATCTGGTTTGCTAGACATTTTCAATGTGGAGGGGATGCATTGAACGTCCAGTTAAGTTCTGATATTCAGAATAAATCTCTGCGCTCAGCAGATGCTCAGAGGTACTGTGTCCTTTCATTTTCAGAATATGTCTCTTGCATCTGGCTCTAGTCGGTAGATCTTTGGGGGGATGGTGGTTATCCAACTTGTTCGTTCCACCAGAGCAAGGATTTACACTTGAACAACAAAACTCCCTCCCTCTCCTTCGCTTGTACACCCCCTAAATCTGTTCGGTGGGTTTCCACAACCCTCTGGAGCAGATTTGGGGAGGTTGTGGGGAGAGGACAGGGGCACTGGAGGAGGAAGAGGGGGGCAGGGGGAGCGCACTGCCCCCGGCACCACGATCCCAGTGAGGTGCCATCGCGGCTGCCCCCCCATGCTGGGCTCCATGCCCCCGCAGGCGCTGCGTCACACCCCCCGGGATGCATGCCGCGCCCCTGCGGGCGACGTGCCACGCCCCCTGGGACATGTGCCAGCAACACACCTGCCTGCTCTCCGCCCCCAGTGGCAGAGTATGAAGCTCCGCCAATGGACAGGGGCAGGTTACTGGATACAACCCTAAGAACAAGTTACTGGATACAACCCTAAGATTCTAGCAAAAAAAAACCAAAGTAATCTTGAAGCCCTCCTTCTCCTCTTGCAGAACATGTGCTGTATGTTTAACATGAGATTATACAAAGTGGACTCTTGTCCTGCCTCCCCCTTCCTTTCCACCCTGTGAATATGGAGAATTCTTCCAGATCTGCAGGCATTCCTTCAGATTGAGTGCCTGTGAAATGTGGTTTCTGAACTAGTTGACTGCGGTAAGACATCGTATAAGTCTCCCTGTAAATATACCATACTTGTGCCATGTAACTACTCGGAGTGATATTTTAAGAGTTTGCTACAGAAAAAAGGGAGAAAGAAAACAACAAAACTCCACCCCACATTTGTAGCTGAGCCAAGACCTTGTCTCTGTTCAACTTCATCCCCCAAGTGAACCATTTACAGCCAAGTTATAATCCCCTGGAAAACTGAATTGTAACAGAAGTGCTGCTAACTGCTAACATAATCCTAAACGTAAACCACATTGCTTTACTAAAAAAGGGCATGGCTACTTTCTTATTGAACATAGTCATGACTCAGCAATGTGGACTTCATGGCAACCTGATGTTTAAATTTCTAGCGCTCTTGGCAACAGGTAGATGTCTTGTCATCAAGGAACACAAACCTTATTTGCACCCATCATATGCTTATATGCTCCATTCACAGCACTCATTCAGCTGTCACAAACGCCAGGGATGAGATTCCTCTGATGTGTGAGCTTGGCAGGGCAACTGCCTCCTTCTCCCTTGGTCTATATATATATCCTTATAAGAGAAATGGCAGTTCTCTGAAATGAACATGTGTGTGTGTGTGTTTAAAAGCAGCCTCTCTGAAAGAGTAGGATCGCAAGTATCTTAAATAAACAGGGGGGGGGGACAAATTAACTGATTAGCTAATTAAAAGCCCAGAGATAGCAAGTCATATAATAATTTTTTTTAAACCCCAGTTTCTGGATTTTTCAGGGACCCAGGTGGCACTGTGGTTAAACCACTGAGCCTAGGGCTTGCTGATCAGAAGGTTGGTGGTTCGAATCCCTGTGACGGGGTGAGCTCCCGTTGCTTGGTCCCAGCTCCTGCCAACCTAGCAGTTCGAAAGCACATCAAAAAAAAAAAGCAAGTAGATAAATAGGAACCGCTACAGCGGGAAGGTAAATGGCGTTTCCATGTGCTGCTCTGGTTTGCCAGAAGCGGCTTTGTCATGCTGGCCACATGACCTGGAAGCTATACACTGGCTCCCTCGGCCAATAATGCGAGATGAGCGCGCAACCCCAGAGTCGGTCACGACTGGACCTAATGGTCAGGGGTCCCTTTACCTTTACCTTTCTGGATTTTTCATAAATGAAATTATTTCCAAGCATCTGTACCTTCATTTCTAAGGCACAGACAACACTCCTGATTAACTGTATTTTTAGATTAATGTGACTGTCCAAAGTTTGGTGACATTCACCAAATGTGGACACTCCCGGCTGAATTGTGTGAATGCTTCTCTTCTCTTCTCTTCTCTTCTCTTCTCTTCTCTTCTCTTCTCTTCTCTTCTCTTCTCTTCTCTTCTCTTCTCTTCTCTTCTCTTCTCTTCTCTTCTCTTCTTTAGCAAGATTAGCCAGCATGATGCCCTCCAGATATTGAGGAACTTGAACTCCCAAGATCCCTGACCGTGGACTATGCTGGCAGGGGCTGATGGGATTTGTAGTCCAACAACATCTGGAGGGCAACTCATTAGCCACCCCTGATCTATAGATACTTAGAGGTATATCACACACATTAGCCACCCCTGATCTATAGATACTTAGAGGTATATCACACACAAATACATATTTTGATGACACACAGACCATTCAAGCAATTGTCGCATCTGAGTGGTGTTCTTTCCCGAGCTTTCAGAAATCCACAAAGTTGACCAGGGATTGTCTAACTTTGTGGACCAAAGTTTGGACATTCACTGACACATTTGTTTCTAGTGTTCTTTTCAGTCTAAACAGTGGCTTGTTGCAGAGGTCATGCCCGCTTTGCACTTTTTGCCATTGCAGGCATTTTGTAAAATGCAGCAGTTGTGAACAAATGGATCGGCTTTATACAGAGTCAGACCATTAGCGTATCTAGCCCAGGGCTTGCCTGTTCTGACCAGTAGTGGCTCCTACTGGTCAAGATCTTTCAATTTAAGTACTCTGCAAACCATCTGGAACGGATTAATCCACTTTCCATTACAGTCATACCTCAGTTTAAGTACGCTTCGGTTTGAGTACTTTCAGTTTAAGTACTCCGCGGACCCGTCTGGAACGGATTAATCCACTTTCCATTACTTTCAATGGGAAAGTTCGCTTCAGGTTAAGTACGCTTCAGGTTAAGTACAGACTTCCGGAACCAATTGTGTACTTAAACTGACGTACCACTGTAATCCCAGAGTCTTGGAGACTGTCTTTTTGAAAAGTAAGCTCTGATTCACTTCTCCACTCTTCATCCAGCAATGCTTTCCTGCAGCTTTGAAATTGAGCTAGTACAGATCGTACCAAGTTGCTTCCATCAGGGACTATCAAGAGCTGCCTTCTATCAGACTGAAAGCTCGCCTAATTCTAGTCTGTTCTATTGTGTGTGTGTGTGTGTGTGTGTGTGTGTGTGTGTGTGTGTGTGTGATGGTTAAATTGGAAAACATGATATACTATGCATGCTATTACTCAGAGTCAGTGAGTCAGTGGAACATGGGATTTTAATTAATTCTCTTGGTTTTCTTTAGGAAGGGAGACAGACAAGTCAGGCAATTCTGGCATTTATTTGTGAACGCTTTCCAAACAAGCAGACATTTAAGAGCCAAAGATGAGAGAGTTGGCTGCAGAAGAAGGGGCAGGGCACCGGAACAGCACATTTACCCCACCTTGCTGCCTGCTAGTCAAATTCTTTCCATTTGAGCTCTGGTAGGGGTGTTCTGGAGAACTTGGCAAGATCTTGTTATCGCCTTTACAGAGCAGCGGTGCAGACCTGTCTACTTACTCTCAGGTGTAGGAATCCTTGACGGAAATCAGCCTCCTTCCTTCCTTGTACCTAAGGACATAAGAAAAACCTGCTGAAGAAGGCCATAGTCCAGCACTCTGTTTTCGCAGTGGCCAACCAGGTGCCCATGGTGTCGGAATGAGCCAGCGCCAAGCGAAAGTTTGCAGCTAACTGCAGAAAATAGCCAGGATCAGAGAGGCTGCTTTGATGTTAGTCAGACAGAGGAAAGCCGGCAGCTGCATACTCTGGCTCCTCCTGACCTTGGAGTGCAAGCTGATAATAATGGAGAACAGGCTAGAATGCAGTCAAAGCTCGCCGGGAGCAGAAAACAGGCCGGAAAGAGTTTAGAGACAGCATCTCAGAGAATGGGGAAGAGGCGGGAGCTGACCCACTCAGTCCGAGGTCTCGGAGAATGGGAGGGTTGCAAGATAGGAAGCAAAGCACAAGACATAAGAAGCGAAAGTTCAGTTGCTTCTGGTCACACTGGAAGCAGTCTTCAGAAGAGTCATCTTGATTTATGATGGCGGTTGCTGTGTTAAGTCGTCAGGAGCTATCTGTTTGTTTTGACAATAAATCATGCTTTTTAATTAACTACGCTTACTGTGTTATCAAGGCAGGGACTGGAATCCTGACGCATGGGAAGCCTGAGAGAAGGGTAAAGGTTAAAAAGGTAAAGGACCCCTGGATGGTTAAGTCCAGTCAAAGGCGACTATGGGGTTGCAGTGCTCATCTCGCTTTCCAGGCTGAGTGAGCCGGCGTTTGTCCACAGACAGCTTTCCGGGTCATGTGGCCAGCAGGACTGGCACGACGGAACACCATGACAGAAGCCAGAGTGCACAGAAACGCCATTTACCTTCCTGCCACAGCGGTACCTATTTATCTACTTGTACTGGTGTGCTTTTGAACTGCTAGGTTGGCAGGAGCTAGGACAGAGCAACGGGAGCTCACCCTGTCGCGGGGATTGAACCGCTGGCCTTCCGATCGGCAAGCCCAAGAGGCTCAGTGGTTTAGACCACAGCACCACCCACGTCCCCAGAAGGACCGAAGCAGCGCAGCACTCTGCACTTCACATGCCTTGAAACTGGTATTGAGAGTTATACTGAGTGCCATTGTGGGTAGCAGCTACTGATTGCCTTCCCTCTGTGATTTTCTTCTTCCTTCTAATCATGGAGCTGGTTTACTGACCCTCCAAGTGTCCCTATTTTCCAGGGATAGTTGTGGATTTACAGAAGCCTTCCTGGTTTTTCATTTGATCCTGGAATGTCTCACTTTTCCTTAAAGGTAAAGGTAAAGGGACCCCTGACCATTAGGTCCAGTCGTGACCAACTCTGGGGTTGCGCGCTCATCTCGCATTATTGGCCGAGGGAGCCGGCGTATAGCTTCCAGGTCATGTGGCCAGCATGACAAAGCCGCTTCTGGCAAACCAGAGCAGCACATGGAAACGCCGTTTACCTTCCCGCTGTAGCGGTTCCTATTTATCTACTTGCATTTTGACGTGCTTTCGAACTGCTAGGTTGGCAGGAGCTGGGACCAAGCAACGGGAGCTCACCCAATCACAGGGATTTGAACCGCCGACCTTCTGATCAGCAAGCCCTAGGCTCAGTGGTTTAACCCACCGCACCACCTGGGTCCCTCACTTTTCCTTAGGACACTCCTATTTTCATCAGAGAAATGTTGGAGGATTTGAGTTTAGAGACGGGCCACTCCAAGCTGGACGGTGGCCTTCCTTATCTCTGAGACATGATTCAGCCGCCTTGCTGGAGATGAGCAGGTCTGGGTTTGGTCAGTGCCTGAATGGAAGACTGGCTGATATCATTCACTATGCCGTGCCGTGCCCATCACCTGCAGCTCCATGGTAAGAAGTGGGATACAAGTGTAACAGATAATGAAATCTACCTCTCCCAGTAAAAATCTTACTGAATAAAATTTTATTCGATGAAATAAACATGAGGGAAAAAGGAAGACGAGCACTATCATAAGAGTCTTTCTATAAACTGACTAAGGGTACTGAACATTTTCCCTCATACCTATGCATGTTCTCCCCCCCCCCAAAGAAAAAACATTCTTCACCAACCTGCTTCCCTCCAAATGTTTTGGACTAAAACTCCCAGCAGCAGTACAAAACATCTGGAGGGAAGCAGGTTGGCAAAAGTTGCCCTGAAACTTTAAAATGCATAGCTGATTTCCCAGCACAAAAATGTTCAAGAAATGACTCAATGATACGGGGCATGTCTTTAAGTCTCAGGACTTGTCCCCACTTCTACTTGTTCCATGCCTAGGAAGAATGGGGCCAAGCATTTCTCCTTTCCATTGAAAAACCCGCCGTTTAGTGCTAAATCGAAGCAAATGTCAACCTGGAGAAAAGCTAAATTGCCATTTGCTCTGAGTGCTAAAGAGTGGTTTCCCCCAGAGGAAAGCAGCAGGCGAAGAGGAAGTGTGGTTTAAGCCCTTAGTGAGACTAGTAATTCTGCATCGGACTGGAACCTAATATTTCAAAATGTATGCAACAATACTGGGCAATTTCCATGACCTACATATCTATTTGCACAGAGTTATTTTGCAATGCACTGTGCCTTTTATTAATTGCTAATTAAATTGTAGGAATGATTCCCGAAGTAAAGCATAAAGTCCAAAGGATCTTTTAGCAAAGCACTCCCTCAGCCAGCCCCTCTTCCTTGTGCCTCTTCCATCCTTAGGAAATCTGAAAGGAGGTGAAATCCCCAGAATGGATGGAATCCGTGGTAAAATCCTGGCTGAGTTTGCTGGTCTGGCTAGCAAAGCAGGAAGAAACCACCCTAAAGGCAACAGCTCCTCTCTGTTCATCAACAAAACAGCAGAGCACATCGGTCTCTTCTAGAGATTCAGATTTCCATGGAGGCAGGATGGTCACACTGCTCTGCCTACCCTCAGAGAAACTGGTAGAAAAACCAGTAACCCATTGGGACTGAATCCAGGGCTGCCGCAAACCTACTGAATGGCTGCTCCATTGATCTCAACGCTGAGTGTGGCTCCCTTGTGGAAATACAGGAAGTTCTGCTGAGTGTGAGCTTCTGCGCACAAGCTCAGTAGGAAAGGCTCTCGTCATCATCATGGCAACCATTACCATCACATGACTTGTGCGTTTTTTGGATGGCACAGAGGACTCACGAGTATCCAGACTTGTAACTCTGAATGTCCCAATCCCTTTTGCCCCCCCCAATAAACACATGGTGAAATCTGCTGCTCACATGACCGTTGCATCATAAACAAAATGAGAAGACAAACTATCCCCGAGGAATGACCTGCTGTTGAGTGTTTCTTCAGTTAAAATAAATTCATGGATGGCAAACAAGCAGAGGAATCTCACGTGAACTTTGCCGCACTATTAAAATGTATTTATAGCTTGTTTCTGCGTAAAAAAATATACTTTGGTCTGGCACACAGGATATTTTTCTTGTGACCCTCATTAACCCATCTCGTGATGACTCCTGGTCTCCCCCCCCCTCTCTCTGCGACAATCCACTCATTGAAGATTCCTGGCTTAAGTTTGAGAAGCCTTAAGCAAGTAGCTTCTGCTCCCTTCTGCTCTGTTTGGCTGCCAGTCAAAAACTCTGATCTGTTTCATACAGCTGGCCACCTCAACATACTGTCCCCCTGCATGTACACCTACTGCCATATGTACAATATAATAAGCAACACTGGTTTATACAGACCCTCCAAGTGTCCCTATTTTCCAGGGACAGTCTCGGATTTACAGAAGCCGTCCTGGTTTCTGATTTGAACTTGGAATGTCCCACTTTTCGTTGGACTTCTAAGGAAAAATGGGACATTCCAGGTTCAAATCATTTCATCGGAGAAATGTTGGAGGGTATGGTGTTATGTGACCCCGAGCCAAGGAGATAAGTAACTATACAACCTTTAAAATAATAATAATAATAATAATAATAATAATAATAATTTTATTATTATTATTTATACCCTGCCCATCTGGCTGAGTCTCCCCAGCCACTCTGGGCGGCTCCCAATTGAATATTGAAACAATACTCCCGAGGGGGAGGCAGACGGCGAAAAGCCCCCGGCCGCAGCGCCACACTTCGGCTCTGCCACTGGCTTGGCTGTGGTGGGGGAAAGGCGCAGGATCGTTCCTTCGCCTTTCCCCCACCCTGCCCGACAGAGCCGGATCCGACGAAGCTTCTGAAGCTTCGTCCGATCTGGCTCTGTCGTTGGCAGCAGCGGTGCTTGCTCTCTTGGCTCAGGGAAGCACCTGCCTGCCTTCCCCAAGCCAAGAGAGCAAGCGCCGCCACCGCCGCCAGGAGCCCATAGGAACGCATTAATTGACTTTTAATGCATTCCTATGGGAAACGGTGCCTCGCTAGATGAAATTTTCGTAGGACGAATTGAGTCCTGGAACGAATTAATTTCGTCTAGCGAGACACCACTGTATATATGTTGGAAGCCGCCCAAAGTGCCTGGGGCAACCCAGTCAGATGGGAGGGGCATAAATTATAAAAATCATATAATTGTTGTTATGAAATAGGAAGTGCTATTTTCATCAGAGAAATGTGGGAGGGTATGTTTATATGGATCACATCTAATGTCTGACTCCTGTGATTTCCCTCCTCTTATGCATACCAGCCATTCCACATGTGAAATAGAAGTAATGGGGAACAAGTATACCTGAAGGAGCGTCTCCACCCCCATTGTTCAGTACGGACAATGAGGTCCAGCTCCGAGGGCCTTCTGGCGGTTCCCTCCCTGCAAGAAGTGATGTTGCAGGGAACCAGGTAGAGGGCCTTCTCGGTAGTGGCATCCGCCCTGTGGAATGCCCTCCCATCAGATGTCAAGGAAATAAACAACTATTTGACTTTTAGAAGACATCTGAAGGCAGCCCTGTTTAGGGAAGTTTTTAATGTCTGATGTTTTATCGTGTTTGTAATATTCTGTTGGGAGCTGCCCAGACTGTCTGGGGAAACCCGGCCAGATGGGCGGGGTATCATCATCATCATCATCATCATCATCATCAACAACAACAATTATAATAACAGTGATGATATTCCTGGCTTGCTGTGCTCATGATCTGGCTCTCGGCATTCTTTGGGACTGTGAGGTTACAGAACAAAGTAGGCATCCAGAATTTCTGTGGGATCGTAACTATTTGCAATAAGCGACCCGTTGAGCAACAGGACTGTGTTCAGATGTTTTTATTTGGAACTAAAGTCGGCTAGAGAAATGCCTGGCCTGCCTCTCTGCTCCCAATAAATCTGCACTCCACACAATAAAACTTAATTTTTATATGGTATCAGGGACAAAAAGCATATTTAAAAATTGAAATACAGAATGCAGAGGCACTTTATGGTGGTGTTTTGCTTTTTGTTTTTTGGAATCATGGCTTTGGTCCTCAACAGCCTGTACTCGGAGGGTGACTATGTGCACAGAGTACAGACTGTCTTTGTTAACGGAGTCACTTTTCTGTTCTCAGACCCTAGCTACACGTGGAAGGAAACTGCATTGTACTGCTGCCAGTCCGCAGCTCCCCAGTAACATAGAGCTGGTATGGTCCATTGCATGCTGTCTTTAGCAGTGGGCTAATGAAGCAGAGCAGGTTGCGATTGCAAAGGAACACTACTTATACCCAGTACCGATCTTTAGAAATGGATCCAGGATTTTATTGCGGGGCATTGTTGTTTCATATAGTTTCCAAATTTCTCCCAATTCTGTTCAAATTTTTGTTTGCTACCGCCTCTTATTGCATTACAGTGGTACCTCAGTTTATGAACACAATTGGTTCTGGAAGTCTGTTCATAAACTGAAGCGTTCATAAACTGAAGCGAACTTTCCCATCGAAAGTAATGGAAAGTGGATTAATCCGTTCCAGACGGGTCCGTGGAGTACTTAAACTGAAGCGTTCATAAACTGAAGCGAACTTTCCCATTGAAAGTAATGGAAAGTGGATTAATCCGTTCCAGACGGGTCTGCGGAGTACTCAACCTGAAGCGTACTTATCCCGAAGCATGGGTGTAATTGGTTCCGGAAGTCTGTTCATAAACTGAAGCATTCATAAACTGAAGCGAACTTTCCCATTGAAAGTAATGGAAAGTGAATTAATCCGTTCCAGATGGGTCCGCGGCGTTCGTAAACCGAAGATTCGTAAACTGAGGTGTTCATAAACCGAGGTTCCTCTGTAGTTAATTTTGCCAGGTCTACATATCCAAATAGTTTCTCCTACCATTCATTTATTTTTGGTATGCCCTGTTTTTTTTCCAATATGCGGTGTAAGGATTATAAAATAGAAGGAAAAATGAGTAAAACATAGAATGGTGAGGGAAGCAGTATCTAACAAAATTTAAGGAGATCAAGATGTAGACCAGAAGTCGAATGGGGAGGATAATATATTTGTTTTAAAGATTTATGCGATATAATTTGTATATGGTCTGTAATTTGATGTAATTTGTAATTTGATGTGTTTTGATTTGATTTGATATGTTTTGATTTTTAATCTCAATAATTGTTTATTTGAATTTAAAAAAAGAAAAAGAAACACTACTTATAGCGATGTCACATTGCACAGTTTTTCAGCTTGCTTGCAACCAGGCCCATGTGTCTCAATGCAAGGCCTCATCTGGACCTCAGATGCTTCGCTATCCTCTTTTCTGCTGACAGTACGTACCTCTCACAACACTACAACTACACATGAAATCCCCAGTTATGCAAGCCACTCCAGTGGCTCTCTTAAATCCACTCAAAACTATTTTACAAATGCCCGTGTTTGTGCCCACATGCTTCTGCAATGAATGCCAGTCCCAAAGATAGATCTAATCCCCCTATGTTCGTGTGAGTCCTCTGTAGGGATGGGGAAATCTGCCCATTTTCATTTCTCATTTTTCCAATTTTCAGTTGTCCATGTTTCCACATCAGCATTTTTTTAAAAATCCTCATGAAAATTCATTAGCATTTTACTGAGAATTTCTCCCAGCCCAGACATGTTTGTATGCAGTTTTGTCTAATAGACGCATTTTTTGCAAAGCAGTTTTCCCCAGTATAATGTATTTGGCATGTTATTCCCCCCCACCATGGTTTACCCCAGTAAAGATAAAGGTAAAGGACCCCTGGATGGTTAAGTCCAGTCAAGGGCAACTATGGGGATGCGTCGCTCATCTCGCTTTTCAGGCCGAGGGAGCTGGTGTTTGTCCACAGACAGCTTTTCCGGGTCATGTGACCAGCATGACGAAACCACTTCTGGCACAACAGGACACTGTGACGGAAACCAGAGTGCACGGAAACGCCATTCACCTTCCCACCGCAGCGGTACCTACTTATCTACTTGTACTGGTGTGCTTTTGAACTGCTAGGTTGGCAGGAGCTGGGACAGAGCTACAGGAGATCACCCCGTTGTGAGGATTTGAACCACCAACCTTCTGATCGGCAAGCCCAAGAGGCTCAGTGGTTCAGACCACAGCGCCACCCCCAGTATGTGCATCTCTCTACACATCATTTGACTGAAGAACTCCATTTGAAAATTCAGAGAAGAGTGGATTTTGAAGAACGGCTGTGATTTGGTTTGCACGGTGTTTCAGGAAGGGTGAACTAGGCAAGTTTGCCTGGAAAAGTGAACTGAATCAAATTTCTCCCCACCTCCTTGCTCTTCATAATGTTCATTATCCACAAGGCCATTAGTGACTCCTGACAGCATAAGAGCAACCATCCTGCAAATAACTATGGGGGGAACCTTTGCCTTTCTGCTACAAGGGTCTGCAGGTCAAATGGGGACCCCGAAAAAATTCACACAGCTGTTGAAAGCAACATGCTGGCTCCTCGATAGAAAAGAGGGAGAGCTGGAATCCTGTAATAAAAAATTGAAACGGTTGCTTTGTAACAAGTTTTGGGATAATGTTGTATACTTAGTACACTTGCAGATCACAGGGTGGGTTTTCAGTTTTCGATGTGTGCTGCAATCTGATTTACGCTGCAATCTGAAGACTGAGTTTGGAAACTTTCGTCTGAAATTTTGCATTGTCAAAAATCCAGGTTCCGAAAAGACTAAATTCTGAAACAGAGCAGGTTCAAAGTGTAGGCCAGAAATCCCCAAACTGCGGCCCTCGAGATGTTTTAGCCTACAACTCCCATGATTCCTAACTAACAGGACCAGTGGTTGGGGAAGATGGGAATTGTAGTCCAAAACATCTGGAGGGCCGAAGTTTGGGGATGCCTGGTGTAGGCAAAATGTTGTCAGAACTGTTAATTTGTACAAATGAAGGCAATCGCTCTCTCCCTCCCCACCCTGTGTTCCACATCTGGCTTCCCTTAACATTCTGAAAGATGACAAAGACCCTTAATAACTCGGCAATCAGACATTTCCTGTCCCTCTTTTTTTTGTTTGCTTGTGTTTTTGGGAGGCAGATCATGAGGAAGGGAGAAATAGCAGCATTGCAGAGCAGAGCTGGACTTGGAAATATCAGGATGAACTGAGAGAGGAACAACAACAACAAAAAAAACCAGAGAAAGTTTTGAGGTTCTCACCCCTTTGCACTAACAGTTCCATCAGTTATGAATGTATGCAAGTACAATACGGGAGCTTGTTTTTCGTCTTCTCACTCTCAAAGCTAAGAGTGGTTTGGTAGTTGGGGGCAGATTTCGTTTGGGGAAATGGCCTGGGAGGAGGAGTTAGTAACCCTTCCCCTTTTGCAACTTCCCTTTTCAGATCAGAAGCCCTCTGTGGCTGCTTTGAAGTAAAGAGAATGATGTTAAGAGATCTGACCTGGCCCTTATCCAGTAAGGCAGTTATCTGGCCAGACACTACCAGACTGCAATAATTACTCACTGTCAGTTGGGAATGCAGTGCCCATCCAATGAGTTCAGAATCGCACCTCCCTTACCACAAATTCTGACCCAGTTCTTGAGAACGAACGACAGTTGCAAGCTGCATTGGTCTAAATCAGGCATGGCCAAACTTGGCCCCCCAGGTGTTTCGGGACCACAATTCCCATCATCCCTGACCACTGGTCCTGTTAGCTAGGGATGATGGGAGTTGTAGTCCCCAAACATCTGGAGGGAGGCCCAAGTTTGGCCATGCCTGGTTTAAACGAATCAATGCCTAACAGACAAAAAAATAAGGGATTACAATAGACCAGAGGCAGAATATTCAACAAAAAGAGCTATTCTGATAGATGTTGCAAATTATTACTTTATTTATTACTTTATTTATTTATTTTACTGAGGAAAATGAGAGCAACACTGAAAGAATAATTCCTACACATCCCAGCCTTGGAATTAAAATATCCCTGCAAACTCTAGACACTTCATATGGCTCCCTTATCTCAGCTCCATGACTTCTTCCAAAACACGCAGAAGCAAAATTTAAAGGAGAAGGCATGTGCTATCATTTCTGTTAAACGCGATGCAAACAGTTGTCTGTCTCTAGCCTAGAACCAAGACAATGCCTGCCAGGAAAGCAATTTCACCTGCAGTTGTATCGTGTCTCTCAATAGTGGATTGAATCAAATCTGCAGGGTTCCTTAATACTGATGTTAAATCAGGGGTCGTCAACCCTTTTCCTTCCACCCTGCAAACCAACCAACCAAAAGGATCATCTCCCATCCCATTCCCCCAGATCTCATAGGTCTTCCTAGTGCCACCTTAACTGAAGAGAATGCAACCAGTAGCAACAGAAGATTTGCTTTCGAGTTCTGCTTTCCTTTTTGGATTTTCCCAGGAGTGGGGGAATCTGAAATTCACTCCGCACAAACGGGTTGTGGATCCAGCTTCCTGGAGCCAGCTCTGCCTTTCTGATCAGGATTCAACAGCAGTCTTTTTTTTACATGCTGGAGACGAGTGATTTTCACGTAAGGCTTGTAATATCTAATCAATATGAAGACAGTGTTGATGCAGTTAGGGAGACTGACACAATGCACAGTCCAGCCAAATAATAAGCAATGCTCCCTTTCTGGCAGTCTCTATGGGCGTTTATCAGTGTTTGGGATTTGGAGAAACACGTCCTCCAGGTTTTAGAATGTGTTGTAGATACCAATTAGCTGCTGTACTCCAGGGAGTGAGATTTCCTCCAGCTCAGCTATCCAAAATGAGCCAAATGAAACAAATGAGACCTGGGGTTAAAATGGAAATACTCAAAACTAGACATTTAAAATTTCCCCATACAGGGTTGCCTTCAGATGTCTTCTAAAAGTCAGAGAGTTGTCTATTTCCTTGACATCTGATGGGAAGGCATTCCACAGAGTGGGCGCCACTATCGAGAAGGCCCTCTGCCCGGTTACATGTCGCCACCCCTGGTATCTGCCCAAATTATTTCCCTGGGTACATCAACACAATAAGCACAACCTTATTCAAATTTCCTGAAGAACTTAGAAGATTAGGGCCACGTCACACACACTAAGCAAGATTAAACCAAGCTGGCCAACAGGAAACACCAGTCGTCCTTCTGACGAGTGTATATGGCGCTATATGGCACTGGTGTTATAATACACATGTGTCTGTTGCAATCATAGTCATGCTATGCACTTATACAGTTTGACGCACACCCAAAACTGTGATGTGTGAAGTGGCCCTGATAGACGAAGTGTGGTTTCTTGGCTGAATGCTGAGCAATGTGTTGTCATGAAGTCCTCATGATGGCTCCAGCATGTTCTCAGATTGCGGTTCAGCAGGCCACCATGAACCTTCTGAAACTGAGCCACACAATCCCAAGGTGAGCATGTGCAACCAGATGGCCACATTGCCACAGGGCTTGTTGCTTCATCAGTACATAAGGTTTCCATCCCTGGATAGAAATAGCTTAGCCAGAGTTACTCCTGCTCCAGCCACCTCCTGCTTAGACTACAATGCAATACGTGGTATGTGGGTCTGCCTTCAAAAATAGTTCAGAAGTTGTAGGTGCCTGGAGAAGAGAAGGTTGAACATGATAGCCATGTTCAAATATATAAAAGGATGTCATATAGAAGAGGGTGAAAGGTTGTTCTCTGCTGCTCCAGAGAATGGACACGGAGCAATGGATTCAAGCTACAAGAAAGAAGATTCCACCTAAACATTAGGAAGAACTTCCTGACAGTAAGAGCTGTTCGACAGTGGAACTTGCTGCCAAGGTGTGTGGTGGAGTCTCCTTCTTTGGAGGTCTTTAAGCGGAGGCTTGACAGCCATCTGTCAGGAATGCTTTGATGGTGTTTCCTGCTTGGCAGGGGGTTGGACTAGATGGCCCTTGTGGTCTCTTCCAACTCTATGATTCTATGCAAAACTACTAACTGGCATGGGACACTTTGACTGAATTATTCCAATGCTTTATCAGCTGCACTGTCTGCCAGTCTGTTTCTGGGGCCAATTGGAGAATATTTAATTTCCTACTTATTTACTGGATTTAAACCGCATCCTTTAACCCCAAAGGCTCCCCCAAAGGCTTACAAAAATCATTTCTAAGGCTGTGTCTTGCAAGAGGAGAAAGGAATGGGAGGGAGGAAACGCAAGCTCAAGCACAAGTCGGCGGCCTGCTCCACGTGAGCGTCGGTGGCCTGCTACGTGCGAGCGTCAGCAGCCGGCTCCTTGCAAGCATTAGCAGCCTGCTTAATGCAAGTGGCGGCAGCCAGCTCCTCACGAGTGGCAGCGGTGGCCTGCTCCTCAACAAGTCAGGGCAACCTCCCCCCATTTTCTAAATTTGGAGTCCGCCAAAATAGGGATTGTCCTATACATTTGGGCTTCCAATACACTGAAAAATACGGTATATAGCTGCCCATCAATATTCCGATCAAAAGCCATCTGGGGAATATTTACTGATGGGGGCAGCTATAGAAATATAATGCAAATACAGTCTTCTAGCCCTTTTGTGACTATAGGATGTCACATTCCCCATTCTTGCCTCCAGTAGTTGACATGGTGAATTTCAAGGAACAAGCAAGTTAGTTTCTCTTTCTGGCATGCATGACCCTCTGTAAACCACAAAAATGCTACTTCCTCTTGGAAATGGCCTTTCCCAAACCAACGACTTGTTCTACAAGCTTCTGCAGCTCTTAATTTCCAACTTTACATTAACGTTCTTCTGAGGACTTTGTCCATACTCCTCCCGTTGTCTCAAAAGCTGCCTAGATCAGCTTTTTCTCCTTCCTATTGTTTTGTCTTCATAGGAGAAATGTTGGAGAGGAAGGAATAGAACGTCTCTATTCTCACTGGAGAAATGTTGGAGGGTATGTTCTTATGTACTTACGACATTAAGCAAAGCCTGGTCACACGACTAACTTCCACTGTGCAACTGTGCATGAAAGACAGCAGCATTTGGTTTTGGCAAACTAGTGCACTGGTACATTTACCTCAGAGAGAGAACAGGCAAGCATGAGGAAAAGGGGAAGCACCAATGGAAACACCAGTCATAGTCGCCTCCTTTTTTTAAAAAATAATTTTTATTGGTTTTATAAACACAAAAGAGAACAAGAAAAAGTCAACAACAAATTAGAGACAAAAAACAACAATGAAACACATTAAAAAACAATAACATAACAATAAAAAAAGAAAAACAAACATCTAAATACAACTCCAAATTTCTTTATCATTGTATATAGGGACCTCCTCGAGTTCCCTCCATCTGCGCTTCATTTCATTTTTATCTTTTAGCAATTTCTAATGCATTTTTATATAAATTTCTTAAAATTTCAAATCTATCCTTTCTATGTACTTCACTTAGATTTTAATTCCTCAGTTTCTATACAATTCTAAATCTATTCTTAATAAACAATTTTTGCATATTTTTTCAAATAAATTTTAAAGTCTTTCCACTCTTCTTCTCCCCGGTCATGGATTGTTCCGGTCATCTCAGCCATTTCCAAGTCATAGTCGCCTCCTTGTCCTCCATCACAGGCCTGCAGTATTCTGAAATTTAAACACATGTTCTGATGGCATGGCCAGAATACGCCTAATGTTCTTACAAGGCAGAAGAACATTGGCAACTAAACTCCATTTTCGATTTAGGTGGTGCCCGGTACCAAGAATTGCTAGGCCCTTGTGACTCTTTGGTCACAAGCCAGTGTGGTATAGCAGATATGGTGCTGGGCTAGGACCTGAGAGAGCAGGCTTCAAATCCCCACTCAGCTATGAATCTCACTGGGTGACCTTGGGCTGCTCACTGCCTCTCAGCCTAACCTACCTCACAGGATTGCTGTGAGGATTAAATGTGGAGAACTGCATATACTACCTTGAGTTCCTTGGAGAGGAACAAGGAGCTAAAGTTTGTTATAAACAAACAAACAAACAAACAAACAAACAAACAAACAAACAAACAAACAAGGATTTGACAGGAATAATCTCTACTGTTCCTGGTATTGTTTTTCACCCTGCAACTCTACAGTGAGATTTCCTCGTGCTGCTCTTGGGATCAACTGTCAGTCAAGGTCACCCCATGTATATATGGTTCTTAAAAGCTTACAAGTGGGTGATTCAAAAACTGTTTCTCTCGGTAGCACCCTGACAACTAATGAGGTACATAAATGCCAAAAATTATATATTCAATAATGGAACATCTAAAGGTTACTCCTTGTGCAATCCACTATAGATGTAAACTTGTGGCTTCCATTGCACAATCTTGGGCACATGCCTAACATCGCTCTCTCTGATCAAAAGGGATTGCTCGTTTGTCAGATGTCTTAATTGTGATGAAAGCCCTTTGGTGCTGGCTGCTGGCGAAATGTCATAACCTGGCACAAAATGGTCTGCTAAGCCTGTCTTTGAGGGAGAATGTTGGGGGCAGGGAGGCAAAGAGTTGGAGCAGTGGTGCACTAGAGGGAGCTCGAGATTATGTGCTCCACCCCAGAAGCTGTCCATAAAGAATGCCACATTTTTCAAAAAGAACAAACAACCATTGGCAACTCTATCATGCTTTGCCCAGTTTTAAACCACATTCCATTTCCCCCCCTGTATCTCAAATTCTGCAACCTTCCAGCTGCCCGAGTAATGCTTTTAAAGATGGTCTTACTCAGTGCTATTTTTCTAAAATAAGGAGGTGCTGGAACTCACCATGAACACCTCCCTTATAATGGCAACGGCATCCACCTGAGAGGTGCCAGAACTGAGTTCTGGTGAGTTCCAGCTGAAAAAAGTCCTGGACTACAGGAAAGGTGGTGTTGACTAGCTGGAAAACCACAGGTACTGCATTACTTAATTTATTGAACTAGATAAAAGGTAAAGGACCCCTGGACGGTTAAGTCCAGTCAAGAGCGACTCTGGGGTTGCGGCACTCATCTCGCTTCAGGCCAAGGGAACCAGCGTTTGTCCACAGACAGCTTTCCGGGTGATGTAGCCAGCAGGACTAAGCTGCTTCTAGTGCGACAGGACACCGTGACAGAAGCCAGAGCACATGGAAACGCCCTTTACCTTCCCACCACAGTGGTACCTATTTATCTACTTGCATTGGCGTGCTTTCAAACTGCTAGGTTGGCAGGAGCTGGGACAGAGCAACGGGAGCTCATCTCACTGCGTGGGTTCAAAATGCCAACCTTTCAATCAGCAAGCACAAGAGGCTGAGTGGTTTAGACCAGTGTTTCTCAACCTTTTTTGGGCCACGGCACACTTTTCTATGAAAAAAAAACCCGCGGCACACCAACTCTGTGCCGCCCTATATTTAGTTTAGTTTGGAGGGGAGACGTACCGGTAAAGCATGCCGCTGAAGAACTGCTGCGCGGTAGCCAGGCGGACCCACCAGGCGCAGAGCCTGCGGAGCGAGTGGGGACAGACCCCAGGCGGGCAGACACGGGCGCGCAGCTGCCGCCGCCTCCCTCCCAGCCGCCCCAGGCAGCCGCCGCCGCTCTGGCCCGGCGAAGAGAAGCCCTGCGCAGCCTTCCCCGCCTGCCTCCTCCTCCCCAGGAGGGCAATTTGCATTGTCACGTGCCTGGCGGCCGCCAATATGCAACGCTGACCCGCCGGAAAGGAAGCCGGCCGGGTCATGACGCGGGTGCTCGCCTCGCGTCGTGACCCGGCCGGCTTCCTTTCCGGCGGGTCAGCGACGTGACAGTGCAAATCGCCCTTCTCGTCGCGGCACACCAGCTAGTGTTTCGCGGCACAGTAGTGTGCCGCGGAACACCGGTTGAGAAACGCTGGTTTAGACCACAGTGCCACCCACTTCCTAATGAACTAACACTACCCATAACCAAAAGCTTGGTATTGTCTCAAGCCAGTTACAACAACAACAACAACAACAACAACAACAATAATATCCCACCCATCTGACTGGGTTGCCCCAGCCACTCTGGGTGGCTTCCAACAAAATATAACAACACAATAGGACATGAAACCTTAAAAACTTTCCTATACAGGGCTGCCTTCAGATGTCTTCTAAAAGTTGCAAAGTTATTAATCCCTTGACATCTGATGGGAAGGCGTTCCACAGGGTGGGCACCACTAGCAAGAAGGCACTGCCTGTTTTCCTGTAACCTCAGTTCTCACAGTGAGGGAACCGCAAGAAGGCCCTCAGCGCTGGACCTCAGTGTCTGGGCTGAATGATAGGGGTGGAGACGCTCCTTCAGCTATACAGGGCAACAGCCGTTTAGGGCTTTAACGGTCAGCACCAACACTTTGAATTGTGCTCAGAATGTCTGTAATAGGTTGTTGATAGATTTTAACAAAAAACAAACAAAAACATCCAGACCCTTTAACCCCTCCTATCATGAGAGTGGGAATTAGTGTTTGAGGAATGAGAGGGAGTTATCCAAACGGTAGTTTAACAGTGAATGGGAAAACTGGCTCTGTGGGAGTAATAATTGTAGCAGTAGCAATAATAAAACCCGGAAAGCCTTTAATGATGCTTTCCCCACCTTTATCTCCTTATTACATCTAAACAATTAGGTGAGCTCCACCTGGATCTATTTAAGAACCCAGCCTGGAGCTATTCAAGATGGGTCAAGGTGGAATAGGGAGCTTATGACGCAGAAATATTAAGGGAACGCCTCTCTCTCTCTCTCTCTCTCCTCCCCCACTTCTGTGATGAAAAATAATGGAATAGAATGAAAACACAGCATGAATAAGTACAGGGCGACTGGCTTGATTTCCCCCTGGTAAAATTCCACCCACCCCTACAATTTAGATTTCACAATTTAAGTTGGACTCTGAAATGTTCTGTTGGAGCTATCCTGGCTGTGTATATATTTTGGGAAATGTTTTCAAATGGTATTTTGACTAGCATAGGTGCCAGGATTGATTTTCTAGCTAGTGGGGGGCATTGGAACGCTGGATTTGCTCCAATCTGCATTTCTGAAGTTTTAAAAAAATCATTCCTTTGGTTTCTGGAAGAGCTATACTGCTGCTGCCGCTGCTACCATGACTATTAAGCCACAGAAGTTGCTCCCACAAGAAGCAGTGATGGCCACGGACTTGGACGGCTTTAAAAGAGGATAAGACACTTTCATGGAGGAGAAAGTAATGCTTAATGAATATCAGTTGCTAGAAACATCAGGAGGCAGGGGTGTAGTGTAGGGAGGGCCAAGGGGGGCATAGCAACTTTACTGTATGCTTGTGAAACATGGACCACTTATGAACACCATCTCCAACTCCTCGAAAGATTCCATCAACGGTGTCTCCGAAAAATTGTACACATCACTTGGGAAGACAGGCAAACTAATACCAGTGTACTGGAAGAAGCAAAGATCACCAGTGTCGAAGCTTTGATTCATCAACATCAACTTTGTTGGACTGGTCATGTTGTGCGGATGCCTGATGATCGTCTTCCAAAGCAACTACTCTATTCTAAACTTTTAAAAATGGAAAGCGTAATGCTGGTGGTCAATGAAAGAGGTTCTAAGACTCTCTCAAGGCAAATCTTTAAAAAATGGAGTATAAACACCGACAACTGGGAGACACTTGCCTGTGAGCGCTCCAATGGGAGAACAGCCTTTACCAAAGGTGTCGTGGGCTTTGAAGACACTGGAACTGGTGCTTAACTACAAATGTAGGTAGTACAGACACCGACAAATGGGAAACACTGGCCTGCAAGCACTCCAGTTGGAGGACAGCCTTTACCAAAGGTGTCATGGGCTTTGAAGACGTTTGAATTCAGGACAAAAGGGAGAAATGCGCTAAGAGGAAGGCACGCTTGGCAAACCCTCACTGTGATCAACTCCCACCTGGAAACCTATGTCCCCACTGTGGTGGAAGGACGTGTGGATCCAGAATTGGCCTCCACAGTCACTTACAGACTCACTGTTAAAACAGTGTTTATGGAAGACAATCTTACTCAGCTACAAGTGATCGCCAAAGAAGAACCACCTTGAGACCCCCAGGTATAGGGTGATATATAAATTCAATAATTAATTAATTAATTATAATAATGAAGAAGCCCTGGGTGCATGATTTTGAAGGTGCACGAGCCAGGCACCCCCTCATAAGGATCCCCACCCTACCTGCCGCCAGGGGTCTTCCCACCATGTCACTGGCCATTTCACTGAATGGCAGCATGGGGTGTGTGTGTGCACCCACCAAGGGATGTGTCGCCCCCCCCCCCTGCTTGGGCGGGAGGGTGGGCAGGCAGCCACCGCAGCCCTGTGAACTGCCCCACTGTGCTCCATAGCCGCCCAGCGGCAGCTGCAGTAACAAGGGTTGGGCTGGCGCAACAGGATTGGTTTGCCCTCTGTGCCCAGCCCCTATCAGGAGGGCAGAGCGTGGACATCTGGTTGGCCACCATGAGAACAGGATGAAGGACTAGTTTTATTAGTTCCCAAAAATATTTCTGTATCACCATATTGTAAGATATCAAGGCAATGTTCAATAGAACACCTTTTTTATTTATAATAATAATAATAATAATAATAATAATAATAATAATAATAATAATTTTTTATTTATACCCCACCCTCCCCAGTCAAAAACCGGGCTCAGGGCGGCTCACACCAACAGAATTACAATAAAACATAAAAAAATTAATTAAAATACAGATTAAAATACAGTATAAAATTTAAAGTGCAGCCTTATTTCAAGTAGTCCATAAATCCAAGCCATGAGGGAGGAAAACACAGGGGTCAGGCTGAGTCTAACCCAAAGGCCAGGCGGAACAGCTCTGTCTTGCAGGCCCTGCAGAAAGATGACAAATCCCGCAGGGCCCTGGTCTCCTGGGAAAGAGCGTTCCACCAAGTTGGGGCCAGTACTGAAAAGGCCCTGGCTCTAGTAGAGGCCAATTAATGTTATTATGTTCTTACTACCGCTGCTGCTGTTATTGCTGCTACTATTAATTCTCTTTTTTTGTGAATTAGGAAATGGTTAAGTAGCAGGAAGAGGAGAGTAGGAATAAATGGACAGCTGTCTGTTTGCGTTCATTTCACTGATGCACAAGGAGGTCCGGAGCGTAACCCCCAGGTAAATGGGGTGCGGCCAGTACTGCAAATAGTGTCAGTAATAAAACAGAATTAAACATAAATAAATAAAACCAACTTATTTAAAAATTTAATAGCTTACCCTTCAAAAGGGGGTAATTACTGAGTGCAGCCCAGCCAGTTATTTACCTAGATTGATATCTCCATCACATCAGTTTCTAATTTTAGTTTGTAGATAACTACTGGTAAAAATGAAACATACAAAAATAAAATGGTGATAATTAAGATGATTAGAGCTTTTCCAGTGGTATTGCCTACTTTTGCCTTGCAGGATTTGGCTTGTGCCTTGGCTACGGCCTTTTAAAAGGGGGATTTTAACATCTTTTTCAGAAATCAAGAAATTGACCAGTGGGTGCCATTTGTTAAACAAACCAACAAGCGAGTCTCTCTAATGCCTTGTATCAGTGAACAATTGAACAGACACTCTGCCAATCTACACAAACTAATGGACGGCATTAATTAGAACTCAAGCAAACCTGAGTTCCTTCCTTAAACAAAACATTGATTTTAAGTAAGCAACCCTCTTGTCTTGGTTTATTTTTAAGCAAATTGTACCAGTGGGATGCCTTTACTGACTTAAGAAACGCAAAATATTTCTGCATAACTTGGCCAACTCCTTCTTGGCCAAGACAAGCACTCTGAAATTTCTGGATTATACTGTACATCGGTCATATTTTGATACCAGGATTTCTTCCTCAAGTCAATAGTTCCTGATTGCCAGATGGTGTTCTGGCATTCCCTTACGTCCCTTTAAATATCTGCTGAGAGATCTTCATGGCCTAGACAAAAGATCCTGTTACCACATGCAAATACTGGATGGGGCATATGGGAGCGTAGTCCCTTAAGTTTTATAAGCACAGAATATTTTCTGGATGTTGTCAGTAGATCTAGTAAAGCAATGTGGATTTCAGTTAAGTCTGCCCCAATTTTCAAGGCATAATTCTGCATTAGTGGAATTTAAACATTTCATCTCACAGATTCAGCTAGGCAGAATCTGGTGACAAGGTAAACCAGCCAATGTTTTTTTCCTAGTTTACAAGGAGAGTTTGTCTTTTGCTTTGGCCTTCTCTTGTGGGCTTCCCTTCCGTCCTTGCCCATGGCCTTTTGAAGTCAGAAGACTAGCTTTGCACAGTGGAATTTCCTTTCCAACAATTCAGGTAGACGACCCATCTCCTTGCCCTGGGATCGCGGACTTTGATCCTTGAGAACAAAAGGGTATGAGTAATTACTTCTCGATCCACCCGGCCCTGTGTGAAACTTTGAAGGAGAGCTATGACTTCATAGCTTGGCGCCCGTGGGTTGCAGACACCACCCATGGGAAACCTGGGTGATCTCACCACTGTCCTTACAGAGCGGCATACAAGGAGCTACCTTGGGCAAATGGAAAGCTGTCTGATCTTTGCATAAAGAGGTTGTAGGTTTGCAAGCAAAGCAGTTACTTAGGATGTATTACTGTCTTCTGGGCCAAGCTCATAACTCCTTGCACAGTCCTCTGACTAATGACTCAGGATTTGAGGAATTTTGCCATAAAACGCTGGCAGCAAACAGAGCGTCCAAGAAGTGCTAAGACACTGTGTGTGTGTGTGTGTGTGTGTGTGTGTGTGTGTGTAGAAGAAATGCCCTTGTAACTTTTAAAATCTGTTTATGCTTGGAGGTGACTCTCGAAAGGACTAGATAAGCACGACTCTTTCTCTGATTGTTGTGACATGTGCAGTACAGAACAATGTGCAACGCAAAATGAGGGATAATCACTTTCCCCTGAGATAATTGTCGGGTCATGCCTGAGGGATGGAGTGTCACATTTGTGTGTTCTTGTGTAACTATTGTTTATTGTGATGCGGCTTGCTCAGATGTACCGAGTGGATTGGGCTATTGGGAAGTGGGGCACTAGAAATGATGTGCAGGATAGACCCTGGTTTGCCATTCCCTTTATCTCCCGACACTTTGGGAAACTGTGCCAGGGCCGGGCTGGCTGGTGCAAGGCGCCAGGGCGCCTGGCCACCAGGGGCGCAGAAGGGGCGCCGAACACTGGTGTCTGCCTCCGCACGCCGCTGCTGTTGAGCGGCTTCAGGCAGCTCTCCGGAGGCACGCGGGGAGCGCTGGCCTGGGGCCATCTGAACAGCTGAGAGGTGCAGCGCGGCGGCCCCAGGCTCGCGCTCCCCGCACGCCTTCAGAGCTTCACGCGGGGAGTGGGAGCCTGGGACCGCCTCCTCCGTGCCTCTCAGTTTTTGAGCAGCTTCAGGCCGCTCTCCGGAGGCGCGCAGGGATCGCGAGCCTGGGGCTGCCTCCTCCGCGCCTCTCAGCACCCTGCGCGCCCCTCCTGCCCGCCTCACTCACGGGGGGCGCCGGAGGGATCTTGGCGCCAGGGCGCCAGATATGGTTAAGACGGCCCTGAATTGTGCATTTCTCAACGTTTTGAGGACTAAACATTTGATTTCAAAAATGAAATCAAGGGAACCAAACCAGTGGCAGAGTTTTATCCTCTGCAGGACACATGAAGAGATGGGAGCCACAGCTCACCCTGTCTGAGATTATCTCTAGATACTCCAAGCTAAGTGATAGCATTGTGAGAGCTGGCCTTTTGTTGTGCTATTTTGAAACCGTGTGGCTAAGACTGCATTGTGCATTCCCACAAATATCTGTGTTAGACTTTAAGGTGCCAGAAGACTCTTCCTTGCAACATTTCATTTTGTCCTCCTTTTTTTGCTGTCAAAAAAAGGTACCCCGGGTTACAGACTCTTCAGGTTACAGACGCTTCAGGTTACAGACTCTACTAACCCAGAAATAGTACCTCGGGTTAAGAACTTTGTTTCAGGATGAGAACAGAAATCGTGCTCCAGCGGCGGCAGTAGGAGGCCCCATTAGCTAAAGTGGTACCTCGAGTTAAGAAGTTTCAGGTTAAGAACGGACCTCCAGAACGAATTAAGTTCTTAACCAGAGATGCCACTGTAGTAAAAGCAGTTTCTCTGTGCTTGCAACTATCAGAATGACCACTGGCGCTGGTTTGAATCGTGTCTGTGTTTCTGACTAAATGACCGCTCTCTTCTCTGTTACTGTTGCTGCTACTGCTGCTGCGGCTGATATTGCCCTAAAACCACTTTTTTTTCATCAAGGTAAAGAGCAGATGCTATCTCGGGCTGAGTTAAATCGCCTTTTTGTTTATGCGATCTTCTAAATCCGATATTAATAGGCTTCGAAGAGGAATGTTTTCTGCCAACACAAACAGTTTCTCTAAAACGCAAAAGAAATGAGTTCTTGCTTGCAGGAGTCTGCAGCGAGAATTATGAAAGCTATAAAAACAGGCGTATGAAAAGTTCTCACTGAAGATCAGAAATGACTGTCAGGGGGGCACTTCAAACAGGCCACACAAAGGTATAATTTTATGCTTCTCGGAGGAGGGGCAAATTTAAACACAACACCTAACTTGCTTTTGACATATTGCCCAAACCTTGAAGGTCTGTAAACTTCCTGGAGGAGAATAAGAACTGAGCAATCAAAATCAAACCATGGTTCATTCTGAGTTTTGGAAGGCATGAATCTGAAAAGGAGAAAGACCAAGTTCTACTAAGATTAATTTGCTTGCAATAAAATAAAACAGATTCCCCCTTCCCCCATTCTCAGGTATGAATGCAGATGGGTTTTGTGATATTTAGTGGGGAGATGTAATAGTATTTGAATTTTGCAAGTTGTTGCTTGGGCTTCAGGCAGGTATCACACTGCCTGTTCTCCTAACTATTGACCTCATGTTCTGCTATCACACCTAAGTTCTATTTCTCTGAATATATTGGGCACACCCAGCGCTATTTTGCTTTAAAAAAAGAAGTTTAGGGGTACTCTCATTCTACTACTTATATTGAAATACTGCCCCTCAATGAGGCCAAACATAGATTCAAAAAATGTTTAGGGGTATACATACCCCTGCTTCCCCCCAGAAAAAAAAGCACTGGGCACACCCAACTGTTTCACATAGCCCTGATCTCCTTATTTGTTATCAGGTAGAGAGATACTTTTGTACCCCAACATACCAGCCATTAGGGAGCCCATAACTACTATGGCTAGTTTGGTTGCTTGGTCCTGAAGATCAAGCCAGTGAATATGGGAGATACATAAGGGCCCACAGCAAGTCATGTGCAAATATGCGGTGATGTATACACATCCAGCTAAGGGTCAATGGAGAAGGGGCTCCATTAAGCCCTATGGCGACGATGCCTTCCCTCTTGCGTGGGAAGATGGAACAGGCCCATTACTTTGCATTTCAAAAGCCATTATAACATTTTCTCCGGAAATGAAGTCTGGTTTGTTGATTTGTGGTGTCACGAGAAGGGAATCTGCGGAGCTTTGGGAATGAACGCTGTGTTCATTGGCAGCTGGAATATTATTCGCAGCATTGAACTGTGTCGAATTTTGGCAGGTTTTCCGCTGCCAGCCAGGAAGAGGAGGGCCGATGTCAAAAAATGGAAGGGCAAGTTTGGCTCTTCCCCCCCCTGTCGCATCCTGCGAAATGCTTGAAAATATTAAAGTGTGTGTGTGTGTGTGTGTGTGTGTGTGTGTGTGTGTGTGTGTAATAAGCTCTCTTCCCATGGCTTGCTGGCTTGCATGATTCACACTAGACCATCTCTTGACCCTGACAGCCTCTTGGGCTGTCACATTTTCCCAAATGAGAAATCTCTGCATGAGTGGCAAGTCGCCACTGCTGCAGGAAGCACAAAGCTAGTCCTGTCTCCCAGGTGTCCAGGGCTTTGCTGCCACACAACCCTGTTTGTTTACTTCATAGCACACCGCCACTTAAAGGGCCTGTGTTCAGTTCATGGAGCAATGCCTGGCTTTGAGAAACGATCCTTCTCCCTTTCTTCCTACCCCCAAACTTTCGTGCTCTCAAGACATCACACTGCAACCCCCATCACTCCCAACCAATGGCCATCCTGCCTGGAGCTGAGGAAAGCTGGAGCCCAACCACTTCTGGGGGGGAAAGACAGATTGGGGAATATTTTGGTATGTTTCGCACACATCCCCAAGAACCCTGGAAGCTTGGTTGACCACTCACGGGGGTACAATTCCCAGGATCCTGTGTTTATTTTTTGAGTGGGTGCTTTAAAAGTATGCAGACCAGGCTGTTTTTTCCTTTTTACTCATTCCAATTTTGGGTGAAAATATTGCAATTTGTGATTGAACAGAACTCTGGGGATTTTTGTGGTTTCAGTCATCTCTGAAACTGCTGCTTTTCTGCTCGATCTTGCCTGTCGCCGTGCATTCTTGTTTTCCTTAAGTGCTGCATGAATTTGTTGCTCTGGATAAGTCTTCAAAATAGAGACTCAACTAAATTACTATAATAAATGAATAAATAAGCTTATTTAAATAAGCAAGGGGAGAGGCAGCAGGCAGAAAGCTGCAGGGAATTCAGCCATGACAGGAGAGGGTTGAGCTAGAGTTAGGGAGCAAGCAACACTCAACAAATTTCCCGCTCTCTTGACAATGCTTAAGGGATGGAGACATATTGTACAGCGCTCTTCTTTATTCTTCTGGAATTGGAGAGTTCTAAAGATTTAGTGAATTCACACCACCGAGGCAACATTTGAACTCCTGAATTTCACAGTCGAGTCTCTTCGCTACCATGCCACGCAGGCTCACATTCTGATTATGGCATAGCTGCCAAGTCTCCCGTTTTTCACGGGAAACCCCCGTATTTTAAACCATTTCCCGCTGGCAGCCCAGATTGGAAAAAATCCCGTAAATCCCCCGGATTTCCTACCTGCCAGGGAGGCTCCATTTTGGGTGCTGGCGCCGCCCGATTTCCGGTGCCCAGACATGGGTAGCACGGCACCGGAAGTCGCTTCTACACATGTCCGGACATGCGTAGAAGTGACTTCCGGTGCCGTGATACCCATGTATGGGCACCGGAAATCGGGCGGCGCCGGCACCGGAAGTTGCTTCTACATATGTCCAGACATGCGTAGAAACAAGTTCCGGTGCCGCGCCACTGGCGATCCCACATTTTTCAGCGGGAGACTTGGCAGCTATGGAAATCAGAGAGAGTCTATGATTCAACAGCAAATTTTACTTGCTCTCGGAGAGCACCAAAGTCAGGGGGAAAGATGGTTTGGATGATCGTGAGCTCACACTGGAAGAGGCTGTTTGCCAAGCCTCTGAAGGCATGCATTTCAGAGTGAGAAAGTGGGAAGGCCAACCCAGCCCCGTGTGCACAGAATTGCAAAGATGCACGGAGAGGCAGCCCAGAGCAAGGCTGCAGAAGTCAAGTGGAGATGCAAGACAAAAATCTCAGAAGTTGCGCAAAGCAGCCAGAGGCAGTCGCAGGCCTGTGCAATGCTCCACATGGGGGAAACGCTGCTTCAAATGTGAAACGGCCTATCGTTTGCAACCAGGGGCTGCATTTGCAACAGCATCAATTGACTGTGCATGCGTCACCACAGTGAGGAAAGGGAAGGAATTCTTAACTAGAATGACGATATATATATATATATATATATATATATATATATATATATATATATATATATCTGCAGATGACTGTGCATGTGGAAGATGTTCCCCTGTGCTACTGAGGGCCTTACAACTAGATTAGGGCTGAGGTAAAATTTACCCAGAAAGACTTTTCTAACCCATTTTTGAAACCCATTTTTGAAACATGTTCAGTCTTCCAATGGAAAATATTTGGTGAAACCCCCCACTACACACAGAGTTTCACCATCCGTGAATTTGGGGCCCAAATGTGGATCCGGGTTTCATATTATTTAAAAGTATTTTAACATTGTTGAAAAAAGCAATAGCCTTTGCCCCTATTCCTTCCATAGGAGCACAGGGCAAAGAGTTAGACAACTGGCCCATCTAGCTTACCATTGTCTACACCAGGGGTCTCCAGCTGTTTTTGGACTACAACTCCCATCATCCCTTGCTAGCAGGACCAGTCATCAGGGATGATGGGAATTCTAGTCCAAAAGCAGCTGGAGACCCAAGTTTGGGAAACACTGGTCTAACACCAGTGGTTCTCATTTTTCTTCCCTCCGGGCCACACTTGCAGGGGGAAAAATTGCTCGCGCCACACCAAATTTTTTATCAATAAAAAATACATTGGAAAACAAAAAGAAACAACTCATAGCAGTGCTTCATATATAACACAAGTACTTAGCTTGTTGCTTCCTTCAGTAAACATTAAATGAGCTGAAATTTCTCACAGGAGCATTTTCTGAGGAAAAAACTGCTGGAGAATTTCACATCCAGAATTTTTTATTTTTATTTTTAAATGCCTCCTCCATTTTCCAACCACAAACAGTGTGGAGACTAATAGGAGGCCATTTTCACTCAGCCCTACTAGGGAGTGTTTAAGGAATGGTTTGTCTCCCCTGCTTTTCAGATTTCTATTCCAAGCATAGTTTATGTATTAGGAAAGATTTAAATACGTTGCAATTGAGGTTTTTAAATGTCCACTTGGTTTTGGGCATGCTTCAGGATTTGGGGGTTTTCAAACAAGAAACCATTGCCATATTTCTGAAGTGTGTAACTAATATCCAGTGTGTTTGTTTGCTTTCTGGCCCACTCCATCAATTTTTTTTTTTGCTTTTGTGTTGTGTCTTGAGAACAAAATCTGTCCTATTGCTCTGGGAGACTTGCATACCCTCCAACATTTCTCTTATGAAAATAGGGACATCCCATTCCAGAATGATCATTTTACTATTTATAGCCCACACATTTTACTGGGTTGCCCTAGCCACTCTGGGCAGCTTCCAACATATATAAAAACATAAAAAACCATGAAACTTCCCTATACAGTGGAACCTCGGTTTATGAACACCTCAGTTTACGAATTTTCGGTTTACAAACGCCGCGGACCCATCTGGAACGGCTTAATCCACTTTCCATTACTTTCAGTGGGAAAGTTCGCTTCAGTTTATGAACGGTTCAGTTTAAAGTACTCCGCGGACCGTCTGGAACAGATTAATAATTGGACCTAATGGTCAGGGATCCCTTTACCTTTACCTAAGGAAAAGTGGCACATTCCGGGATCAAATCAGAAACCGGGGCGGCTTATCTAAATCAGGGACGTCCCTGGAAAGTAGGGATACTTTGAGGGTCTGGACTTGTTCAGCCTAAGAGTGTAGTAAAAGTAGATGTGACAATAGCATACAGGGGACAACAAGCTCAGCAACCTGGGACCTCAGGATGCATGTGTAGCCTGCATGTTTTAACACATGCACACCAAGTGAAAATCCTGCTGCTGGTTTTGTGTGTTTTTTTACATACCAAAGTCTGGCTTTCCTCAGTTCTGGCAGGAGGCTCACATTTCTGGCTCTAACACACCCAAATATTCTGTCAACAGTCCCAGGTCTTGTTGTGTTGTTTTTGTAAGTGCTGCCAAACCTAAATCCTACCCATTTAATGTTACGGGATGTGTGTGTTTCAGCTGTAAAAACGCCTTGACTACTGGGAGAAATGGCTCAGGGTGGAGTTCCTTTTGCTGGAGAGTGACACGCAACCTATCTCTCCCTTCCCATTTCTTGTGAGGCAGGCATGTTCCACTGAGGATGAGCCATAATGCCACATTTAATTCATGCACTGAAAGGCAATGCAGTCATTGTAATGATAATGAAATGGAGAGCAGTCCATTAGTGAAAATTGGTTGTCTACAATAGACAATTCTCATTTCAAGTTTCTGTCAGCATCTTAATCATTCGGATCTGCCCTCCCCCCCTCCCACCACCGTTTCCCATCAGAAATAGCAGGTCCGATTCAGCTCCCTCTTAATTTACTAGACTGTTTTGGCTTTTTCCTAGTATTAACAGAATCGGAATCAAATTCCCCTGAATACAAGCACATCTTGTAGATCAATGTTTTGTATAACCTTCATTTTTAGGATGAGGAAAAGGCTAAGCTAAATATTATTTGTCACAGATGGGTGTTGGCTACTCCCGAGTAAGCACTCCACACCTCCTCTGGATTTTCAGAGTTTTATTGTGCATGCTATATACCTCTGAGCTCCTTCCCCATCCCAGATATATAGGGTGGGAACTGGCAAGGCTTCGGGGCGACCTGGAGGAGGGAAAGCGGGGCCCAAAGGGGTTTTTCAGGGGGGTGGCTAGCCGTAAATGGATGGGAGCGGTGTTTTCAGAGCAGGGCCGTCTTAAGCATACCTGGTGCCCTGGCACCGTGGTGTGACGGATCCCTCTGGCGCCCCCTTTACCACTTCCTGCTCCTGGTTTTCCCTCCCAGACTTGCTGCTCTCGCTGCTGCTCTCCCAGCTGGTGGAAGTAAGCAGAGTGGGCTGCTCTCTGCAAGCCCTCTCTCTTACATTATTGAAGCAGGGAAGACCCATAGCAACCAGTGGAAGTGAAGTGGAATTTTTAAATACCTCTTTCATCTTTTTCTCCCCCTGCAGGATGAGGTGCTGTATGTTAACGATGTCCTTTAAACCACATTGTAAAAATCAATCAGCAATGAAAGCTTTCAGATGCCTGGCAGGTAATTTGTTGGAGATGAACTTTGTTAACATGCTGAGTAAATATACGGCACTTCCACAGCTACTGGAGCATGCTGGGGATCGCGGGTGCCGTTTACACGAGCTCCTTTCTGCAGATTTAACATGGTATTTACCCCTCAAAGGAACATTTCCCAGTGGCAAGTACTGTGCTTAAAGTTGATTTAAGTTGGCACTTTAACAAACAGAACGGATTTTATGCCCTGCTTAGAATAATCGCAGAGCCGTTGTCTGAACTGTTCGGTGCAATGCAGCAAGGTAAGGACTCCTTGCGTGGATCGGAATTGTTGGCTCGCATGAAAACTCCGTCTTCAACCGCACACTTATCTAGGGGTGAACCCTACTGGATTTAGAGGGGATTTTGCGTGGCGGTGCGTAGGATTGCACTGCCAGCCGCAAAATTACCAGAGCAAAATGGCTACTAATTGCACACTTCCTGTTTATGGTTTTGTACAAGGTGCCTGCATTCTAATCAAAACAAATTAATTTCTTTTTTAAAAAATTGTCACTGCTGTTGGAAAAGAAAACAATCATGAGCAAAAGAAAATGGAGGGGTGGGGAGAAGTGGGAAACTAAAAAGCGGATGGATGGTTGAACATTATTGGAATGCTTAGGAGTGTAGCTTTTCTGCAGATTTCTATACCGTCCTATACCTGAAGGTCTCAGGGCGGTTCACATAAAATATCAAATACATAAAATCAAAACAAAACCAACAACTCAATTAAAAAAAAACCCAAAGAGCCAGCATTTTTAAAAAGGGTATACGATAGATCAAGTCAGGCAAAGGCCTGGTTGAAAAGAAACATTTCAAGGTGTATAGTGAAGGCACCAGGCGAACTTCCCTGGGGAGGGATTCCACAGACAGGGAACCACTGCAGAGAAGGCCTGTCCTCGTGTTGTCACCCACCTGACCTCTCACAGAGGAGGCATGCGAAGGAGGGCCTCAGACGATGATCTCAGGGTCCAGGTAGGTTCATATGGAAAGAGGCGGTCCTTGAGGTATTGTGGTCCTGAGCCATTTAAGGCTTTATAGGTCAAAACCAGCAGCACTTTGAATTGGGCCCGGAAACTAATCGGTAGCCGGTACAGTTGGACCATGATTGGTGTAATATGCTCAAGGCATCTTGCTCCGGTGATCAGCCTGGCTGCTGAATTCTGCACCAGCTGAAGTTTCCGAACCATCTTCAAAGGCAGCCCTTTGTATAACGCATTGCAATCATCTAACTGGTGATCCAAGGAAAGTTTATAATTTTCTTATGGACATTTCATCAGTATATGTATATAGAAGTTTACGTGCCAAATTCAACTGATTAATCCCACTAGTGGAAGCCCTCACAAAAACCTTCCCTCGTTGCTGCTGCTCCCCACCGCCAATGGGCAGGAAAAGATGCAGAAGGCCAAATGAAATCAACAGGTTAGCAGTTCCACATCCCTGATGTATCATTCGTTTCCCAAACTTCTGGTACCAGATGCACACTTTTTTCCGTATGAGAATTTCAGGCACAATGCGCTCTTACGCTTCCATAAGTTTTACATTTAGAGTGATGCATCAGTGTTCTCAGTCCCTGTGTTCAACATTCTCAGCATCTCCTGGGTTTAAGGGAGCCGGATCATAGAATCATAAAGTTGGAAGAGACCACAAGGGCCATCCAGTCCAACCCCCTGCCAAGCAGGAAACACCATCAAAGCATTCTTGACATATGCCTGTCAAGCCTCTGCTTAAAGACCTCCAAAGAAGGAGAATCCACCACACTCCTTGGGAGCAAATTCCACTGCCGAACAGCTCTTACTGTCAGGAAGTTCTTCCTAATGTTTAGGTGGAATCTTCTTTCTTGTAGTTTGAATCCATTGCTCCGTGTCCGCTTCTCTGGAGCAGCAGAAAACAATCTTTCTCCCTCCTCTGTATGACATCCTTTTATATATTTTAACATGGCTATCATATCACCCCTTAACGTTCTCTTCTCCAGGCTAAAAATACCCAGTTCCCTAAACCGTTCCTCATAAGGCATCGTTTCCAGGCCTTTGACCATTTTGGTTGCCCTCTTCTGGACACGTTCCAGCTTGTCTGTATCCTTCTTGAACTGTGGTGCCCAGAACTGGACACAGTACTCCATTTTTTTTTATTTTATTATTTTTTATTTTTTTAAAAAAATATTTTTATTAATTTTCCAATTAAAACCAATTATATCACATTCAATATTTCAAATTATACACATATATATATCAATCAAACCGAATGTTATGCCAAATCATCTAAAGAATTTTTTATTTGGGTTCCCATGCTTCAAGAAATTGGGCATTCCTCGCAACTGTCCACTGCCGTCTTTTTTCTAAAGTTCAAATCGTCCTCCAAGTTCATAATAATCCAGATCTTCCCCTTACAGTCACATAGATGTTTTCCACTTTCATCCGATTGTTTCCCAGCTGCTGAGATAAATATCAAACAAAGTTTCACAGATGTTCTTTCTCCTGTGTGAGTTAATCAGTCCAGCCTCCCCATAAATCTTCTTAATGGAGCTCCCTGTTGCGTCGAAGCAGCACGAAGCAGCGCCATCTTAAAAAGCTCAAATCACTTTCGTTTTCTCTCATAGCCATGAAGATTTACGATCATTATAAAATTTACAGCTTTTCCAGGCAGGAGACCCAAACATCAAACCATAAACTCTTGGTAAATTAATGGATCTCCTTGCCCTATAGCTGAACTTAGCTTCAGGTCGCTGCTCCGATTTAAAGTGCGTCACAGCTCATAAATCCTCCGAACGCGTCCAGAACTCATTCCGTCCGACTAGGGGGGGGGGCTTTTCTCATCGGCAGCTCCACATCTTTAAAAAATATGCTCAGTAACAACAGTTATAAAGTTCAACTCACACAGTCTTTTGCTTCTCTTTCATTCCAAACAAGCCAGGACATCGCGTCCGGGAAGGTACGAGGCAACAATATGAAGAAAAAAAATAAAAACTCACTTCCCTTATCGCTCCGTCCCCATCAATCCTTCTTCCAGATGCTGTACAATCTTTGACTCCTCTCCCTCAGCAGCATAAATTTCTCAGCAGTAAACAGCGCTTCTTCCCCTCCTTCTGAAGTATGTCCATAGATTTAAGCCTAATTATCTTCTTTAACCATGGAAATCCCCGCCATGCAGATTAGCGTCCGGGAGTCCTGGCCCTCGTAAGTGCTCAGCCCAAGCTCCCCCCACTCCAAAAACAGTCGGAGTGGGTCTGGGGGCATCGCGGGCCAGCGGCCCCTCTCCGTAACCCCCGGAGAGGGTAGGGGGTTGCCATTTACTCCCCTAGCAACCGCCAAATTCCTTACGAAGGTCAGAGAGATGGAAAACAGGTCCGCCATTCCTGCAGGCGGAAACCGGAACCTGGACACAGTACTCCAGGTGAGGTCTGACCAGAGCAGAATACAGTGGTACTATTACTCCCCTTCATCTAGATGCTATACTCCTATTGATGCAGCCCAGAATTGCATTGGATTTTTTAGCTGCTGCATCACACTGCTGACTCATGTCAAGTTTGTGGTCTACCAAGACTCCTAGATCCTTTTCACAAGCCAGGTGTCTCCCATCCTGTATTTGTGCCTTTCATTTTTTTTGCCCAAGTGTAGTACTTTACATTTCTCCTTGTTAAAATTCATCTTGTTTGCTTTGGCCCAGTTGTCTAATCTGTTAAGGTCATTTTGAAGTGTGATCCTGTCCTCTGGGGTATTACCCACCCCTCCCAATTTGGTGTCATCTGCAAACTTGCTCAGGATGCCCTAAAGCCCATCATCCAAGTCATTGATAAACATGTTGAATAAGACTGGGCCCAAGACAGAACCCTGTGGCACCCCACTAGTCACTACTCTCCAGGATGAGGATCAGAGCAGTGACTCATACAGATATGCAACAGGCACTATTGTCTTCTTTTTTAAAAGGGATTTATTTAAAGATATACGAAATAGACATCCATTACAAAGTATCTTTTTATGACATACTGAGATAAACCAGCTACTTAGTCTATAAGAGAACAATGTCAAAAGGAAGAAAATGCAAGGAAAAGAGAAACCAAAAGAAAGAGAAAGTGAGAAAAAAGGAAAAGAAAGAAAGAAAACATGAAATAAAGGTAAATTAGAAAATAAGAAAAGGACTTTCGGGTCTCTGTCCTGCTGCTACATATGATATTCACTCCGTAAGATCCAACCATTCTATCTTCTAGAACCCACTATTTTTTCAGTCTTCAAATCCAAATATTATAAGTGTTGTGACGTGGGGTTCGTGATTTCAGCTCTCTTGACATAATATGCTGGAGCAGGCGTGCTGCCTCCCAGTGACGTGGCACGCGTTCTGGAGGCGGGGCGCGGCACGTTTTGGGATGGGGCGCGCCATGCGCAGTAACGTGGTGCGTGTTTTGGGGCTGGGCACGTCATGCGCAGTGACATAGCGGCACATTTTTGGGGTGGGGCGCGCCGTGTGCAGGGGCGAGGCGCGCGTTTTGGGGTGGGGCGGGCAGCGGCAATGGCGCCCCTGGGATTGCGTCACTCGGGGGGCGTCGCCCCCATCGCCCCTATCTTCCTACGCCCCTGCGCTGGAAACCAATAAGACAGAGGATCCAAATACAGCAGCTTAAATGAACCAATAGTAGCTGTACCTTCTGGAACCAAAAGGCAGTTACTTTACCCTAATGCAAATACATACAATAGTAATACAGATCTAAAATCCTTTGACTCAATACACAACAATAAGATCATTTTCTCTTTCATGTAAAAAAAGTTGGTAAGAAATTTCCAACCCTTAACAAATGTCAGTAATGATTTTTCTCTAATTAAACATGTTAACTCTGCCACCTCAGCCAAGTCCAATAGTTTTATCAGCCATTCTTCTATAGTGGGTAGGGTTGTGTCTTTCCATCTTGGTGCATTGAGCAATCTCGCTGCTATAATCATATATTGGTGCAATCTTCCATAATCCTTTTCTGATTGTGTGTCTATTGGCCCCAAAAGAAAGAGTAACGGGCGTTATCTTCCGAGGGTAGGTACCCTGCTGCATCCCTGACATTGGGAGCAATTGAATGATCCAGACATGCAGAAGAATCGATCCCATGCAGCAGAGGTTGCCGAGGAGGGAGAGGAGGAGGCGAGACCAGAAAGATAAATCATACAGAGCTGCAGCAGGCATCCTCCTCTGGATGTTTGTGCTTGGACTTGAAGGAACCTCCGTTTATTTTGCTTGCTTGCTTGCTTATTACAGCACACTAACAGCTGTTCTCTTATGGCACACTACAGCACTCTGGTACACAAACTGAGGAGGACTGTGCCAGCCCACAGGCATCTAAAATACATCAATCAGCTGTGATGGGCCATCCGAAACTCAGTGATATACTTCTGACATGACCTTCAGTGCTGAACCAGTTGCCCACTCCACCTGTTGATGACGTTGATCCAGGAGAATGAGAGCCACAAAACAGGTAAGCTGATACCTTCCATTGGCCCAACTATTAAGCTCTTGGGCAATGAACGCTATACCTCCAAGCACATCTCCTCAGCACAGCAACTATTAACACCCCTAATAATAAACAGTCCCAAATACAAGGCTTCTCCATACACCAGTGTCAGTCCAAGACGTGATGAAATTGTGAGGAAACATTAGGCTTTAAAACTTGGTGAGAAGCGAGGATGATCTGCACCTTATTAATCAAGAAAACGCAAGGAAACTCAGATATGCTAAAGAGGAGGGTTCGAGGAAAGGAGACAGAAATTTGTACAACCAAGCTAGGAGCGCACTGATGAAGGAGATTATAGTGGCAAAACGAACCTATGATTCAGACTCAGTTCTCAAACGTGTCTCGGCTACTCTTTGGAAGAATTTACAGAACATTTCTGAATATAAGAGAACATCTTCTTTTACAGAATATAAGAGAACATATTCTTCTGCTCCGGAGAGTCAAAAATTGGCAAACGACCTGAATCAGTTTTATAGCAAAGTTGAGCATTATCAACTAGACTAGAGCAATTCACTCGGAGCCAGAGGCACCAACAACCACCTCAACCTGTTCTGAAGTCACAGGGACAGAAGGCAAAAGCTCCAGGCGCAGTCGGAGTGGCTCCTCTTTGCTTGAAATAGTGTTCTGCACACTCCGATCCTCACACCGATATTTAATAGATATTTTGTATAAAGTACGTTTACATTGTAAAATTAGCCAAAGCAAATTCCAAGTATCTAAGTACTTGGCAAATAAATTACTATTCTATTCTATTCTATTCTATTTCTATTCTAAAAGAGAAAGAAAATAATTTCTGTGTGGGGTAATTCAAGCCTTCTCTTGCTTTGGATGGGGAGAAATTGGATTCAGTTTACCTTTAAAGGAGAATCTGTAAAAAACAAACAAAAAAAACACAACATAAAAACAGGAAAAAACCACACAGAATATACATAACAAAACACAACACAACATTACAATAAAAAGAAATATCAAATAGGTCTTATTTCACCATTCTTGTTTGACTTCCTCCATTCCCTCCCAACTACGCTTCATTATCTTACTTCCTTAATACTTTCCAAATCTTAATTTACAATCCTTTTATCACTCTTAATGACTTATCCATACTATACATCTCTTATACTTATCTTCAAACACAATTCTATACTAGTAAATCTTAAAATTCCATACAATAATGGCTCTTAACTAAATCTTAATACCAAATAAGCTTAACTAACACTCTTCTACAACCTCCTTTTACTTTCAAATCTTTTGCTAAAAGCTACTAATCTTAAAATTCTTTTCTAAATAAACTTTAAATTTCTTCCGATCTTCTTCCACCGATTCTTCCCCCTGATCCTGGAGTCTCCCAGTCAACTCAGACAGTTCTATGAATTCTATCAGCTTCATCTGCCAGTCGTCCACATGAGAATCTGTCAAATTTGAACCAAAACCCAGCCATCCTTCGCAATGTGCACACCTCCATATTTTGCAGTGCAGTCCTCCAGCCAAAGAACGTATACAAAAAGGCATACCCTGCGGTAAGGTGTGCCTAAAAATCCATATGTTATCGGTGAAAACCAATGCCTCATATTAGGAAAAATTGCTTGGCAAAAGTGTGTGTGCGTTAGGCAAAATTACATGCAAGCACGCGTGTATTGTGAGAAATTCACACCCAAGTGCCGGTGGGTGTTTGTGAGGACTTTTAAAAAGCAGCACGCTAACTGAACAAAAATGTTGTCTTCCCAACGGGGTGGGGTGGGGTGGGGGAGAGAAGTGTTGTTTGCCTGGAGAAGTGAATCTGAGACTGGGAAAAACAGAAATAGAAAGCAATGGAAATTGAAAGCTTGAAATTGAAAGCCCATCCTTAAGGTTGAAACTTATGGGGAATGTGGAGCTTACATGCCACCAGAGCAGCTGTTTACAGCCACACGCCCTCTTACACCTCTCTGATAAGAGCTGCTGTGGCAAAACTTCTTTTCCTTTCGATCTGTAGCCGTTTCGGCATCCCAGCCGTTGGTGGCCCTCTAAGGATCTGAAGTGCTGTTTGTTTTGCTTTCTTCTAAGAAGCAGGCAAATGCCTTTTTTGATTTACGAGCTTAAGCAGGGTTTTTTTTTGTTTTTTGTTTAGCCTCCAGTTCATCAAGAGGAGCAAAGTGTTTGGTTTTGAACTTTTCCAACCTGGTTTGTTTAGCTTGGGTCTGGAGATGAAGCTGTTGTTGTTCTTAGAGCCAGCCATAAAAACATACGAAATGCTAGAAATTGCATTAAGAATAACGGACAGGGCAGCAGCTGTAAAGCACAGAAACAAACAAACGGAGATGATGCAGCCAAAATGTGTGTTCTATATAAAGACCGCTGCCGAGCTCAGGTTTAGCCAGGAGGGCCAAACCAGAGTGCTGCTGTGCTGTCAAAAAGAAAGACTCGAGTGCTTTCTTGTCACTACATGATCAAATCATTACACACAAATTCTGGTGTTAGTGTTATCGTTCACTTAGACTGCGGGTGAGGTGGGGAACCGTTGAGTCTCTAGTTGTTCTTGGACTCCAATTCCCATCAGTCCCAGCCAGCAAGACCAATGGTGAGGGATGATGGGAGCTGTAGGACCGCCACAGTTTCCCCACACCTGTCTTAGAAATACCATACCTATCATTTTCTAGTATGCGGGTGGTGCTGTGCTCTAAACCACTGAGCTTGGGGCTTTCCGATCGGAAGGTCGGTGGCTCGAACCCCCGCGACGGGGTGAGCTCCCGTTGCTCGGTCCCAGCTCCTGCCAACCTAGCAGTTCGAAAACATGTCAAAGTGCAAGTAGATAAATAGGTACTGCTCTGGCGGGAAGGTAAACATTATTTCCGTGCGCTCTGGTTTCCGTCACAGTTTTCCATTGCGCCAGAAGCGGTTTAGTCATGCTGGCCATAAGACCCAGAAAGGCCGTCTGTGGACAAACGCCGGCTCCCTCGGCCTGAAAGCGAGATGAGCACCATCAGCCTCAGTCGGCATGGGCTTTGTAGTCCACAACATCTGGAGGGCACCAGGTTGGCGAAGTCTGCACAGAAAGAAGGGAAGGAGTGACAGGAGCTGATCAGACATCCCACTTGCTGCAGTCAGGTCAGTGCAATGAAAAACCAGGCTTATAAGACAAAGAGAGCACAGGAAGTTGCCTTCTGCCATATCTAACTCTTGGCCCATCTAGCTTAGTAGTGTTTACACTGACTGGCAGCTGCGCTGCAGGGTTCCAGAGAGGAGGCTTCCCCCGCCCTACCTAGAAACACCCAGGATTGAACCAGGGACCTTTTGCACACAAAGTATGTGCCCTGCTACAGAACTACATCCCCTCTCCCAAAATAAACCTGCAGCGACTGCTGTTAAACTTTTACATCTGGTTTCTCCCAAAGAGCCGGTTCCTATATGTAGCAGTTTTCCTCCGCGCAAGAAAGCATGTCGAGGAATCTGCTTACAAAGCATTATGTCAGAATAAAGAAATAATTTCATTTGTAGATGGTGTGTGTGTTTTTTTTTTGCTCAGAGAATATCCATGAACAGGAGTCGGCGGGAAGCAAGTCCCCAGTTCTCGAGCGTTCCTGCAAAATACGTATGGACTTTTGCATTCCAGACTAACATTTTCCACATGCATTCCTCAACGGAGAGAAAAAAGAAAGAAAGTTATGCCAAACTGACTCAAATGTCTCCAAAAACACCCTGCACCGCACAATGGATGTACTCTTACAGTAGCAGAATTCCGATGTGCGACTCTAGGAAATTATGGTAAACAGAATATCGACCGGTCATGGTGTCAAAACATGTCCACATGTTGCTTGGATTCACATTTACTCTTCTTTCTTTCTTTCTTTCTTTCTTTCTTTCTTTCTTTCTTTCTTTCTTTCTTTCTTTCTTTCTCTCTCTCTCTCTCTCTCTCTCTCTCTCTCTCTCTCTCTCTCTCTCTCTCTCTCTCTCAAGGGTTGTTGGCAAAGACCACACACAGAGGTGTGTGTATTTATGGATTCATGACCTCCAAGAAGCCCTGCTATTGTTTACCATTCTGCAAGAAAGCCAGAGAGAGCTATAATGTGATAATAATAGTGAAAGCCTCCTAACATATATATATTTCTGGTGTGTCAGCAAAAAGTCAGCAGGGGCTCTCCAGCTGGCACCAGCATATGAGCGAGCTACACAGGGAGGCTATGCACACTGGCAGCTTCTGCTACTGTATAGAAACTCCAGCAAAAGGAGAGAAAGAGAGAGAGAGAGAGAGAGAGAGAAGTGAGGAGCTATGGGGAGAGTGGGATTTGCTACTGAGAGCACTCCAGAGGGCTGCTTATTGTAGGTTCAGTGCTCCTCATGCAATAGGGATGGGGGAGAAATTCAGTTCAGTTCAATTGAAAGGCAAACTCCCCAAATTCATACTTTCTGAAAACAATTAAATGAACCAAAACTCAGCCAGTCTTCAAAATTCGCAAGTCTCCGAATTTTGCAGCAGCTAGACTGGTGGCTGGGAGCGGCCGCAGAGACCACATAACACCGGTCCTGAAAGACCTACATTGGCTCCCACTACATTTCCGGGCACAATTCAAAGTGTTGGTGCTGACCTTTAAAAGCCCTAAACGGCCTCGGCCCAGTATACCTGAAGGAGCGTCTCCACCCCCATCGTTCAGCCCGGACACTGAAGTCCAGCTCCGAGGGCCTTCTGGCGGTTCCCTCCCTGCGAGAAGTGAGGTTACAGGGAACCAGGCAGAGGGTCTTCTTGGTAGTGGCGTCCGCCCTGTGGAATGCCCTCCCATCAGATGTCAAGGAAATAAACAACTATCTGACTTTTAGAAGACATCTGAAGGCATTCCTGTTCAGGGAAGTTTTTAATGTTTGATAGTATTTTTAATATTCTGTTGGGAACCACCCAGAGTGGCTGGGGAAACTCAGCCAGATGGGCGTGGTATAAATTTATTTATTTATTTATTATTATTATTATTATTATTATTATTATTATTATTATTATTACAGTGGTACCTCTACTTACGAATTTAATGCGTTCCAAACGCACATTCGTAAGTTGAAAAAAATTGTAAGTCGAATCCCATAGGAATGCATTGGGAGAAAAAATTCGTAAGTCAAAGCAACCCTATCTAAAAATTCGTAAGTAGGAAAATTCCTATCTAAACAGCATCCAAAATGGCGGACGGAGCTCCATTCGTAAGTAGAAACATTTGTAAGTTGAGTCATTCGTAAGTAGAGGTACCACTGTACTATTATTATTATTTGCAATGCAGTGCTCCAGCCAACAATTGTGTAAAAGGGGGGCAAGATAAACTGAAATAAAGTGTGCATAGGCATGCAGACATCGGTGAAAATAACATACCAAGAAAAGCATCATATTCAGGGAAATTGCTTGGCAAAACTGTCTATTAGGCAAAATTGCATACAGAAATGTCTGTATTAGGATAAATTAAGACTAACCTGATAAATTTCAATTGGAACTATTTTATTTTTTTAAAAGAAATACATGAACTAATGTGGAAAGGTAGAAAAATGAATTTTGGATTGGAAACCTAGGAAACAGATCCAGCCATTCTCTCTTATGCATTCAAGTTTTCTATCCCTGTGGGTGGTGAATCCAGTAAGTTTAAAAGGAATGTTGCAGAATGTAACAGTATCTCAGCAAGATCTTTCTCTCATAAGACCTAAACGTCCTACTGTGGCATTGAACACTGCTTTAGGAAATTTAAAACATGAATAATCTCAAAAATTACATCTGTGTCTGTCAGCAGTCTGTTTACACTCTCACAGCTCATGGTGGTTCATAAAAGGTTGCTAGCATTTAGCACCTGGCGGAGTTTGCACCCCACGCCAAGTCAACTGGGCTTGTCAGCCTCCGCGTGGTTCCTCCGTGACTTGCCTAAACACGAACTTGAGCCACCACCCCTGAATAATTGTGATCTAAAAATACATTCTGGCCACAGCCTGAAGTCCAGGGAGTCATTCCTGGTTTGTACGTAGATCTCAGTGTTTACCGGAACAGAAGCTTGGGAAAAGAGGCTCTGCCATTTGGTTGTTTGTGTCGAGTTTCTTTGGGTGCCAATTTGCTTTTTAATATGACTGAATTAATGGAGAGCAGCCGTGAATATGGCCTGGCTAATGCTAAAGCATATTTCAGCATCTTCTATTTCTCAGGCTCAGTTGCAGTGAAGGAGGCACACAGTCTTTTTTTAAATGGTTGCTGCTTCACTGCAGCTACCCTATCCCCAGTTAAGAGCGGGGGGGGGGGGAGGTTGAGAGGAAATCAAAAATTAGCCCCTCCACCCAGAACAAAGACTGACCCAAAGGCAATTACATAATCATCATCATCATCATCATCATCATCATCTCAGGGCAGGTCACAGGATAATATAGGCTATTAAAGAGGCAACTAATAAACCAGTCTTCACTAATTTCACACCCACATTCATCAGAAAGCAGCAGAACAAGCTGTCTTTTCAAGTGGGAAACCTTTAATTAACATTGTTGGGGACCTCTGCTTAGTGTGACTTATCTGTGAGTCGCTGTTGGACAATATAGCAGTATACTTCTTGTGTGCAGGGGTGCCAACATGAATAAAATATTGGAAGGGGGAATGTCAGGTAAGCCTCGCCCCACATAATCAATCAAATGACACAGCACACACACATCATTCGAATGGCAATGCCCATCAACTTGGGAGGTGGGGCTGGCCCCTTCCAATATTTTATTGGGGGTCTGAAGACCCCTCAGCCCCTAGGAGTTGGCTCCAATGCTTGTGCGGAACTTCCATTTTGATTCCCATTCCAGTTACTTGCAGTACGGGGATTGTAATCAGAACGTACCTTACCAAATTGCTGTCCCCGTAGCTCTTACTGAGCCCCAAGCCAGACAGGTGAATGTGTTTATTACACAGCTTTTTCAACTATTCAGCAGGGGTGAGGTGAACTTTTTGTCAGGGCCGGTGCTAGGGCTTTTTGCGCCCTAGGCAAAATAACCTTCTGGCGCCCCCCCCCGGCACATGCGTCATGCCCCACGCACAACGCTGCTGACGCCCCTGCGTCCCCTCCATAGGCGGGAGGAGTGCAAGCCAAAAGGAGAGCTCAGCGCCCTCCCACCTATGGAGGGGACGCTGTGAGCTCCTCGGTGGCTGCAGTGAGCGAGCGGCGGCAGCAGCAGCAGCAGCAGCGCCCATAGCTGAAGGTTTCAGCTACGGGCGCTGCTGCCGCTCACTTGCTGCAGCCGCTGAGCGTTCCCTCCATAGGCGGGAGGAGCACGAGCGCGCGCTGTGGGAGGGTGGCGGTGGCGCAGGGGTTTTGAGGGGCAGGCTGGCCAGCGCCCCCTCCATTTACGCGCCCTAGGCGACTGCCTAGTCCGCCTAAATGGACTTTTCGTACTAAAAGGAGCACAGAAGCCAGGAGAGTGAAACCCACTCCCTTCCCTGCCCTGCCTGTCCAAACTCGATTGCTGTAAGACATTCACCCGCACAGAGACGCAACCCAGCTCAGTGAACTGGGCTGGGGGAAACACACATAAAAGCAGTTGAGCACAGTGAAGTAAGTCTGTGGAGGGTTTTGCGGCTCTTCCCTACCTGCTCCAATAAAAGAAAGGTTAAAAAATTGAAACCTGCACCCACTTTATAACCAAACATGCACATGGTTTGGCCCGAAGCCTGTGGAGATGCCCCTAAACCTGTTTATCTTCCTCCTTTGTCCCTCTCGTCTCTCCTTCCTTCTCTTCTTCTATTGTTTCTTTTGATTTTTATTTTTTTAAAAACCTTGGGATTGTAAGGCCTCAGGGCCGCAATATGTCTTCCCCACCCTGATGCTAGTTTCAAGCACCTTCCCTGCTGAGGGTGCTATGTAATTTCGATAATAAATGCCAAGCGGGGAGATCTGTGGGGTGGGGGAAAGACTTTCAGTTTTTTATGCTTCTTCCTTTGGGGGATATACCATCGTCCTCCACCGCTACTTTTTTTAAAAAAACCCAACAACAACTATAAATTAAGTGCTTTGTGTGATATATCTGAACATGTACTTTGCCGCTTATCCGCGCTTCGAATTCTGTTCTACACTTTCCTCTTCCCACCCAAATAATTGCCAGAGGCCCTCCTAACTGCCTGAATGCTAGGATGTAATTTATCTAGGCCTAGTGCCCTATCAATTTTAATAGCTTTAATTACCCAACTGTCTGCTTTGATTAAACATAAAAAAACCTTTTAATATAACTCACCACTCCCTCTCAGTATCACACACAAATGTAGGCTCCCTGGTTAACCCTACAGTAAAGGGCATTTTATGCTTTCTGTTCCCGAACCATTCGAGCAGTACTGTCATAATCCTAGCAGTTTCCTTTCTTTGTCTTTTAATTTTATTTTCACAAAAGTCTGTCGGCGTCATGATCTGGGTTGCTTCGCAGATAAATTAATGGCACAAATACTGTAGCTATGAACACGGAGAGTAATTTTTGATCACTTCCAGAAGGAGACGGAAAGGTCTGCCCATTTTGCTTCTCATTTTGTCAATCTAAAATTCAGTGCTCCATATTCTGCAGCGATATAAAAAAAATCAGCTCTACCAACTGAGTCGCGTGACATAGAAAATTGCCGTGAGAATTTGGATTTCAGTAAATGATAGCTTCATGTCTCAGCAGCAATATTCCACCAGTTCAGAAACTGCCGAGAGAACTGAGCACATGGTTGTCCCCTAAATGTCCAGTACCCTTCTACAATCTACCCCTCCCTCCTTCCTGGGCTGCATCCTTGCCATTGCTCAGACAGAACGCGGCCCCTCCCCATCTCTCTCTTGATATTCAGACGGCTGGCTCTAAGTACAGTACATCACCCCTCAAGTCTTTCCTAAACCATGCATGTGGTACCAGCCACAATCTATTCCACTCTCTCATTAAGAAGGTTGTTAAAGAGTCACTCTCTGCAATGATGAAAACCAAGCCGCAGTCTTGCACATTTGACACATTGGGCAAAGGCTGTGTTTGAAGGGAGCGTTTCATCTCCGTTCCTGGGCTGATTCCTGCATATAAATGTTTCATACTTTTTCTGTTCTCTTGTGACATCTAATTGCTTTAAAGTGATAATCAATCCTTTTCATAGCACGCCAGTTTCGTCCCTGATCTGGCAAAAAACGAAGTGTCTTGCTTATATTGTGCACGCCGAAAGGACAAAATCTGCTAGGAAGTTCTCCTCTGCATGTTGTGCCAGAATGAACCAGAATTGCATGCATTGTGATCCCTGTAAAACCAATAGGTCTAATCAAAGGTGCATATGTAAACTTTGCAGGTCTGTGGCTAGTTATCCCCCCCCCTTGGGAACTGAACATTATCCAGAGTGAAACAGCTATTCCAACAGTTTCCCAGGCAGTAAAATTACATATTTTTCACCACAAGCAAATATTTAGAACACACAATTTTAATTATATTCCTATTCTTATTAGTACTGTACAGGAAATGATGTGCTATTCGTTCATTAAATGGCCCTCACCCAAGCTGGGCTAGAGCTTTGCTTGGCCTGGTACGAAAGCATACTTTATAAACATATCAACATTTATTTACCAACACGTTACCAGTGTTATCTGCTGAATATCCAAAGGCTAGGATCCAAAGGGGTTTAAAAGCACACGTTCTGTGGACATATATATTTATCTCCCCCTGCTTTTTTCTCTTTGGAAGTTGCTCCGCTCAAGATTCCCTCAAATTTCTCTTCACTCGCCTCCAAGTTCAAAAAGCGACTGGGGGTGGGTTTGGCATGAGAGTAGGTTTAAGTGAAATATTGGGTGAGGAGAGATAATCAGGCAAGACCCAGCAGCAGATTCTCTAAACATTTGAAATGTTCTTGTGGCAAATCCCCCAACTGCTTCTTTCATCTGCTGTTTGCAGATTTTGGGAGGCACCTTCTGATCTGAACAGGAATTGGATGGCAGAAAATGGGTACAGTCACAGAAATCAGATGTACACCCAGCATAGCTGCCAAGTCTCCCGTTTTCCCCGGGAAACCCCCGTTTTTCCAGCTGTCCCCAGCCGAAAAAACGGATTTTTTTGTTTTCCCCCGGTTTATTCTGGTCATTAAGTCCAGTCATGACCGACTCTGGGGTTGCGGTGCTCATCACGCGTTATTGGCCGAGGGAGCCGGCGTACAGCTTCCAGGTCATGTGGCCAGCATGACAAAGCTGCTTCTGGCGAACCAGAGCAGCACACGGAAATGCCGTTTACCTTCCCGCTGTAGCAGTACCTATTTATCTACTTGCACTTTGACATGCTTTCGAACTGCTAGGTTGGCAGGAGCAGGGACCGAGCAACGGGAGCTCACCCCGTCACAGGGATTCGAACCGCCAACCTTCTGATCGGCAAGCCCTAGGTCAGTGGTTTAAGCCACAGTGCCACCCACATATATAAATTCTAATAATAATAATAATAATAATAATAATAATAATAATAATAGGGGTGTGTGTGTGTGTGTGTGTGTGTGTGTGTGTGTGTGTGGTTTTCACAGCCAAATTGCAGCAGTCAGTGGGTAGATGTTGAATTCAGGGAAACTAGACATGTTTCCTAAGCAGGTATATGGCTACGGCCAAAGTTATTTTTCTAGAAAAAGAGGTGCCAGAAATCACCATGAACACCTCCCTCCCTCAACAATGGCACTCACCTGAGAGGTGCTAGAACTGAGTTCCATCATGTTCTGGCTGGAGGGGGGGGAGCCCTGGCTATAGATATTCATTTAACCACTCTGTTGTAAATGACAATGTTGACAAAGTACCGGTAGGTTGTATTGTGCCATCAATGTTCCTGGTGCTTTATAGAGTAACATCAAGAAAAGGCAGTCCTCTGCCACAAAGAGATGACAATGAATTTTAAAAGTTGAAGTGGCGAGAGATAACGAAGTTTAGATGTGATCAGGGAAGAGTAACGGGATATACAGTGGTACCTCGGTTTACAAACACAATTGGTTCCGGAAGTCTGTACTGAACCTGAAGCGTACTTAACCTGAAGCGAACTTTCCCATTGAAAGTAATGGAAAGTGGATTAATCCGTTCCAGACGGTCCGTGGAGTACTTAAACTGAAGCGTACTTAACATGAAGCAAACTTTCCCATTGAAAGTAATGGAAAGTGGATTAATCTGTTCCAGACGGGTCTGCGGAGTACTCAACCTGAAGCGTACTTAACCCAAGGTATGAGTGTAATTGGTTCCGGAAGTCCATGCTTAACCTGAAGCGTACTTAACCTGAAGCAAACTTTCCCATTGAAAGTAATGGAAAGTGGATTAATCCATTCCAGACAGGTCCGCGGAGTACTTAAACTGAAAATACTCAAACCGAGGCGTACTTAAACCGAGGTATGACTGTATATGCAAAGGGGAATGTGGTTACATATCGCCATTAAGCTGGTGAATTTCTTCACTCCGCGCATCATGCCTTGAAGATCAATCAGGGCACACAATAGAGTGACGATTCAGCAATCACTTGCCCACCCAGAAGGCTCCTGTGTGAATCTCCCCTTGAAAGGTCAAAAGGGAAAAGAGACATGTGTGTACCGGAGACCAAGCAAACTTTCACATAGACAAAAATAATTGATCCAGCATCATACAAAGCAGTGCCAAGTATTATGAGTCTTCTCCAGTGGCATGCTTGCATTGATGTCAACAGCACTACATTCCTTCCCTTGGAATGTTGACCCTTTAAAAAAGAAAGACGTAACAACTTTCCTGCAATTAAAAAAAAAAGCTTTTTGGAGCCCCTTTGGCACTTCACATTTCACATGGGCTGCTCGAGAGGGTGAAAAGCAGTTCAAAGAGAATAGCATACTCTACCCTTTTGAGATGTGCTCAGTTGACAGGTATCATTTAAAGGCTGGCACTGGGTGCATTAAGCAAAGTCCACAGTGCATGAACCTTCGGCCTGTGCCAAAAGGGTTTAGCACTCTCTTTGACTTCACAAGGGCTCTGTATTCTTGCAGGGCTCAGATAGCGGCAGATGACAACATAGCATTATAGCCAGGAACTTTTAGAGCACTCTGAACCATAGTCTGAAATGTCCTTGCTTTGTTTCCTTTACAAGAGCAATACAAGTGCCTCCAGGTTAAGCATCTAAACCATGTTCAAGTTTCCCAAACATGCTAGGAATGAGTGAATTGTGATGAATGACTTGAATAAGAGGGGCACCTCTCTTCCCCCAGTGTATTGTGTGGCAATAGTGATGCTGGGAAAGATTGAGGGCACTAGGATAAGGGGACGACAAAGGACGAGATGGTTGGACAGTGTTCTCGAAGCTATGAACATGAGTCTGACCAAACTGTGGGAGGCAGTGGAAGACAGTAGCAAGGCCGTCTTAAGCGTATCTGGCGCCCTGGTGCGAAGATCCCTCTGCCCCCCCCCCTGCCCCATTTCCCAGTGCGGCTGTCCGGCAGGCGCAGCTGCACGACGCCCCCCTGGCGGCCTGGCAGCCTGGTGCATTGCGCCACCCAGCCTTGCCTTAGAGCCGGCCCTGGACAGGAGTGCCTGGCGTGCTCTGGTCCATGGGGTCACAAGGAGTCGGACATGACTAAACGACTAAACAACAACAACAGTGAAGATATGGTTGGGGAGAGCGGGTGTATGGATGGTTCGGGGAGAAGTGTGTGAGAAAAAAGGGACGGTACCTCGGAAGCTGAACATAATCCGTTTTAGAAGTCCATTTGACTTCCAAAATGTTTTGATTTCCAAAGCACGGCTTGTGATTGGCTGCAGGAAGCTCCTGCAGTCAATCGGAAGCCCCGTCGGACGTTCAGCTTCCGAAAGAACGTTCAGAAACCGGAACACTCACTTCCGGTTTTCGATCGTTCAGGAGCCGGAACGTTCGACTTGCAAGGCATTCGGGAGCCGAGGTATGACTGTATTTGTTTATTTCATAAAATTCATACACCACTTGTTAAAACAAAATCTCAAAGCAGTTCAGTTCCACCTGAACACTATACCAATTCGCACTTTCCAGAACGATAGGAGGAACAATCCAAAGCAGTTCTCCAGCCGAGCAATATGTACAAAAATCCAATCTGCTGACCCTCTGTGGTGGGTGCCGTTGTGGGTGCCTGTCACAATTCTTGTGGCGGAAGTCCCATCTCCTCGGCCACTTCCTGGGCAGCAAAGGATGTGCTAGGACTGAGCTTGCCGCTCAGGAAGTGGATTCAGCCCGCTCACACAATTGGTCAATCGCGAGTGGGCTTGGAAGCGGGGCCACTCCCAGGGGATTTAAAGGCGACCAGTTTCCCCCAGGAATACTTGCAGCTGTGTCACCTTTTTGAGTGCAGCGCCCCCCCCCCCAATTTATTGTAAATAAAATCCACATGTTAGGCAAAATTGCATACAAATATTGGAGGAGACATGCAAGAAAATGCATATTAATATCCACGATAACTGGGGGAGGTGCAAACTGATATAGAAATCAGATCTCCTGGAAAAAAATGAACTAAGAGAAACTGAAAAAGATTTTTCCATCTCTAGATTGTATTGTATACAACAAACTGCAATGAACTATTATAAGCTGGAAACAAAGTAACTCTGGTACAGGCAGCCGGAGAATCTCTGGAATTTGGATACCCAATGCCTTTATACACTGGGGTGTCTTCTAAAAACTCTGGCAATTGATCTGAAATGTTGCATACATCATTGCCCACCACTTCCCAATGATATGTTGTATGCACAGGAGCTACCAAGCTCCCTTTCTTGGACTGGCCACCTATTTGTTTCAATGAAGTCGCAGTGCGTGAACATCCCTCTGCATGCACAGAGCAGCTCCTTCAATTTAAATTAATGGGCAACGTCATGGAAGGCTTAAAGGACACGTCAGTCAGGAAGCAAGAGTTTCCCAGTACGTTTCTGAGCACAATTCAAAGTGTTAGTGCTGACCTTTAAAGCCCTAAATTGCCTCAGCTCAGTATACCTGAAGAAGCGTCTCCACCCCCATCTTTCTGCCCGGACACTGAGGTCCAGCTCCGAGGGCCTTCTGGCAGTTCCCTCCCTGCAAGAAGTGAGGTTGCAGGGAACCAGGCAGAGGGCCTTCTCGGTAGTGGCACTTGCCCTGTGGAACGCCTTCCCTCCAGATGTCAAGGAAATAAACAACTATCTGACTTTTAGAAGGCACCTGAAGGCAGCCCTGTTTAGGGAAGTTTTTAATCTCTGGTGTTTAACTGTATTTTTACTGTATTTTGTTTTACTGTATTTTCATTGTCGCTCTTAAATGAGAACAGACCAGCAACAGGGCTCCACCGCATACTACCGAGTGACTAAGCTGCAGGATGACACAATCCTTGCAGACACCCCTGCAAGAAAGCAAGAGATTTGTGGGCAGATCTCGGCACACCCAGGGCACCTAAATCAGGGAACCCGTGCGTAAGAACCTGACACTAAGGCAGCGTTGCGGTGACGTTTCTGAACTCTATTCAAACAGCTTCTCAAAATAAGTACCATGCGCACATATGCAAACAATCACCACTTTGGTTTAATTTACATCCACCCTCAAATTATATAAAGCCTGGCTCGAATCCGCCAAAACCCACTGGGAGCTTTATTATTTTTTATTTTTCGCTCATTTCAGTGGATTCCGGACAGGGCCCTCACTGGAGCAAGCCAAAAACAGGAAACGCAAAGGTCAAGCCTGCTTTTGAATTTTTTAGAGAGAACTTAGATTCCAGCCAACTTTCGGGAGAAAATCTGGTAGCAGAGAAAGAAACATGGCAACAGCATGCCAATCATTTTGGAGACACGATTAGGATAGCAGCGGCAGCCTCGACAGTTGTAGTGCAATGAAGATGCCTTAGCAATATATCAATGGACTACCGATGTCAGTGCTCTTTGAACGCGGCCACAGCCACATGGAAGCCCTCTGCCCGTGGTGTGATCCCACACAGCTGGAGGCTGTGTATGACTTGCACAAGCATATGGGTGGGGTCTGACACACTGGCTTTTCCCACGGTCGAGCCACACAGCCAGAAAGAAGTGAGTGGCACAGATTTCATTGGGGCTGGACCATTTGAGAATGTAGCTGCAGGCCTCCACACCACAAACTCCCTCCCCTAAAAAGCTTGAAGTTCTCCAGCACCGTGTTAGAGCTACAAGTGAATTTACAGGAGAAGGCACTAGATATAGCCTGAAAATACTGTACTCTTCTCAATAAAACAGGAGAAGGCAAAACATATTTTTCACTCTCCCACAAGCTTTTAAATGATAGATTTATCTGTCTGCTCTGGTCTTCCTCCAAGCAGGACAGAGATGTAACGTACAACAAATCAGTGCCAGAAAACATTTCCTTGGCTGCACCTGAGGTGCCCAGAGCTAATTTACACTGGAGGTGAAGGAGATATTAAATCTTCTGCAAAGGAGCAGACATTTTTCCAGCAACGCAAGCCTGTTCTCAATTTTCCCGGAGCCTTGCAAATCCTCTTCAGCCAGGAGACTCAAAACTCAAGGTTACCATTTCTTCCTTGTTTCATGTCTAACCTTGGGAAATTAACTCAGATCCTCTTGACCGCCCCATCCTCATTGCCCCCAGTTTTAATGGTGATCTGCAAATTGAGGAGCTTGGTTTTTAAACATCCTTGAGTTCCTTTAGAAGCCTTCCCACTGCTCAAGCGAGTAGAAGGCTTTGGAGGTTCCTAAGCCTGCCAAATAGCCCCTTATATGATTTGAGAAACATTAAAGTAAAATAAAATATAAAAAGATCTCCAGCTGCACAATAGCCTAACCTTCTAAAAATTACGATCTGGCAACCATTATTCTGGTCCGTCCCTCCCCCACCCACCCACCCCCCAACTGATTTAAGTGTGTTGACTATTCTAGGCTTTTCATGCTGAGTTGGAAGAATAGAAAAATCTCATAGCAGTTCTTAAACACACACACACCGCCTCTTCCTTCCATTTGAATGTGGAAAGATGCCAATAGCTGATTGCCTATAAAGCAAAGATACCACCTGGGGGTTCTGCAGTCCGGTTATCTGCTGTGTTGTATGAGCAGCTGAACATCCCAAGACAGTGCTATGGTTAACCAGAAACTATTGTATTACTTTACAACATTCCGTAGCAGGCTCCAGGTCAAAACGTAGCCCCGTAATCTTAACAATGACTTATCATAGCCTGTCTTCCTCTCTTGACTTGCAATTGAGTCCAGCACAGATCTATGTGCTGATGGATCTATATGATGGTGCTGCACTCAATAGTGCCAGAATGGGACATTTGGCCAGAAACTATTATTGCCAGAGAAAAGCCATAAAACACAACATTTTACTGGGTATCTTCATGAGCTCCAGCTGCCTTACTTTACAATGTGCAGACTCTACAGTATATTCAGAGCCAAAGCTGGTTTACAATGCTAAAACAATCAGTCTGAATAGCATACCCTCCAACATTTCTCTGATGAAATTAAGGATGTTCAATGCTATTATTATTATTATTATTATTATTATTATTATTATTATTATTAACCTCCACCCCCATCGTTCTGCCCAGACACTGAGGTCCAGCGCCGAGGGCCTTCCCTTGCTACGAGAAGCCAAGTTACAGGGAACCAGGCAGAGGGCCTTCTCGGTAGTGGCACCCACCCTGTGGAATGCACTCCCACCAGAGGTCAAAGAGAACAACAATTACCAGACCTTTAGAAGGCATCTTAAGGCAGCCCTGTTTAGGGAAGCTTTTAATGTTTGATGGATTTCCGTATTTTAATATTTTGTTGGAAGCCGCCCAGAGTGGCTGGGGGAAAATAATAATAATAATAATAATAATTATTATTATTATTATTATTATTATTATTTCCCCACCCATCTGACTGGGTTGCCCCAGCCACTCTGGGCAGCTTCCAACACACACACACACTCAAGGGTCTTCTAAAGGGTATATAGTTACTTATCTCCTTGGCTTGGGGGCAGGGCCAGTGCTAGGGGTTTTTGCGCCCTAGGCAAAATCACCTTCTGGCACCCCCCCCGGCACATGCATCATGATGCATGCGTCATGACGCATGCACAACACCGCTGACGCCCCTGCGTCCCATCCATAGGCGGGAGGGCGCTGAGCTCTCCTTTTGGCACGCGCGCCTACCGCCTATGGAGGGCATGTGAGCTCCTCAGCGGCGGCTGCAGCGAGCGAGCGGCGGCCGCGGCAGCAACAGCACCCATAGCTGAAGGCTTCAGCTACGGGCACTGCCGCCGCCACCGCCACCGCTCGCTCGTTGCTCCTCCATAGGCGGGAGGAGCGTGAGTGCGCGCCGTGGGAGGGCAGAGGCGGCTCGGGGGTTTTGCGCCCCCTCCATTTACGCGCTCTAGGCAACTGCCTAGTTTGCCTAAATGGACGCACCGGCCCTGCTTGGGGGGGGGGGGAGTCCAACATTTCTCCGACGAAAATAGGGACACCCAAAGGAAAAGCGGGACATTCCAGGATCAGATCAGAAACTGGGACAGCTTCTGTAAATCCAGGAATGTCCCTGGGAAATAGGGGCACTTGGTGGGTCTGTATAAACCATATGGTACATAGGGTACACCTGGCAATAGGTGTGCATGCAGAGGGACAGTATTTCGAGGCGGCCAGCTGTATGAAACAGATCAGAGTTTTCAAGTGGTAGCCAAACAGAGCAGAAGGGAGCAGAAGCTACTGGCTTAAGGCTTCTCGGACTTAAGCCAGGGATCTTCAATGAGTGGATTGCCTGGAGTGCTATTTGCCAATCCTCTGCATTCCAAATGAGCTTTTCTCAGCCCGAAGCCCACCAAATAAGCTACGCGGAAGAAGGAGCAACTTGCTTTAGCATGTTGAACACCTACTTTGGGACAGCAAAGGATCCAGGCGTGCCCCCAAGCTATAAACCTGCTCTTTCAGAGGGAGACCAGGCGATCTCCCACCCATCCGGTCTAGGGAACCACCCACTATCAGTGCCTCGGTCTTATCTGGATTGAGTTTGTTTGTTGGCTCTCATCCAGTCCATTACCGAGGCAAGATATTGGTCCAGCACTTCCACTGCCTCACCTACAGACGCAAAGGAGAAATAGAGCCGAGTGTCATCAGCATACTGAAGGCAACGTACTCCAAACCTCTGGATAACCCCACCCAGCAGTTTCATGTAGATGTTCAGCAGCCACCTGCAACTCCAGGAAGAACTCGGTAGCCAGACCTTTTAATATTCCTTCTCTCTCCCCCTCTCTCCTTCAATACTCTCAAAGCTGGTTCTGTTTTGCCAGGATTATCACCAATCAAGTCCCAGCACACTCTGTAACTCGAATTATACCAACTAAAAGCCAAGCTTAGGAGTTCTCCTTGCGATTTATAGGCTGGAGCATTTGGCTCAACTTACGAAACACTTTAAAAAGTGGAATTAAATTTTAATGGTGAAATATGTAATCACTATACGGTTTTTATTATGCACGAGTAGTAAAAAGAACAAACAAAACAAAACACCAACCCTTTCAATTTAAATAATATCCAGCTTTTAAACACTATTAATGAACCTAGCACACTCCAAATTAGAATTATGTACCCAAGTTTTCTAAATGTTTGGCTTATCCTAACATTTAATCACCAGGGTCGCTCCTGCTAATGAGAACGGATAATTGGGAATTGATTGCTCTGGCAAATAAATGCCATGGTGTGTTTAATTTCTTAAACTGACACACAGCAGGGGAAATCTATGAAGCACTGCTCTATTCTTGTTGACAAGAAATTTATGGGAAATTTGGTTCAAGGTCGACTCTAGCTTCCTTCTCCTATCCTGAGTTCACACATCACAGAAGAATGTTACATGTCTGGCCCTAGAAACACATTCACAGAGAGAAGGTGAACCATCCTCTCCACAGATAAAATGGCAGGATGACATGCACATTATAGCTTTAAAGATGTGCCACTGTAATACCAAATATTGCCACTAGGAACCTCATAACTATATACTGTACAGTGGTACCTCGGTTTTCGAACGTAAATGCTTCCATATGGTCAGTGCCCCTGGGAGGAACGGAAGGGCCAGTCCCTTTCATTTTGCTCTTTAACTTGTCCAAGCGTCACAATCTTTCTAGCGTTTTGCCCGCGCTGGGCAAAGTTCCCTGTGTAACTGTTCCCCTATGGGGGGGAAAAATCACTGGACCACCACTGGAGCTCATGATACCTTGTCTGAACTAGCATAAGCCAGGAGATCAGCAGCACCATAATCTGTGAGTGTGTGTCGTACACCGATTCAGTACATTGAAGATCTACAAAAAGCTCTTTGTTTAGATGGGCCCTTTGTTCTTTCCCTCTCACTTCAGAGATGGTTGATACCACGTGAAATGCACTCGGAGTCCTGTATGTGATTTCATGCTCTTTATTGCAGCTTGTAAAACAGTGAAAGAAACTTCCCCCCAAACGTCTGCTATATATACATTATTTACACAATGGGCCCCGCGTGATTGGCTAATTTCGGGCTGCTCCTGTAGGCCAATCAGGTGGTGGATTCACTTCCTCCAGAAGCCTGATTGGCTGCTCCTGCAGGCCAATCAGGTAGCAGATTCACTTCATCCAGGAGCCTGATTGGCTGCTCCTGCAGACCAATCAGGTCGCTGATTCACTTCCACCTGGAGCTGGATTGGGTGGCTCCTGCCGACCAACCAGACTGCTGCATTCTGGATCCTGCTGTTCTAGGATTCAGCTCAGTACAGTACATAACACCGTGAGTGCTGCATGCTAAGAACGCTTTCCTATATTTGCGCAGAAGAGTTGCTGAGCTGAGAGGAGTGCTTCTTCCCCTCTCCAGGGCTGAAGGACCCATGCTTCTTTCTCCACCGACATTAAGGAAGAGGAGGCTTTGACAATTAGCATGCAACAAACACCCACGGCATCTTTACAGCAAATGGCTCCCAATACTCCCCCTGAAAGGTACTTACTAAGCCTCTTGAAGGAAGCTTTTCCGGCCTTCCCGTGTGAGGCTCGGGGACACGTGACTGATCATGGATGATGCTTCAGCAAAGCTGCTGGAAATGGAGGGAGGCATTATAAACATAAAGCAGGTCTCTGGTGGTAAATCAACTGCTGTGGTGCACAGAACGGCTGTGTGGAGGAACCATGATTGCTACAAGCCACCGAAACAGCTAATAAAAAAGGTAAAGGACCCCTGACATGTAAGACCAGTCACGAACGACTCTGGGGTTGTGGCGCTCATCTCGCTTTACAGGCCGAGGGAGCCGGCGTTTGTCCGCTTCCACAGACAGTTTTTCCGGGTCATGTGGCCAGCATGAATATGCCTCTTCTGGCGAAACCAGAGCAGCGCACGGAAACACCGTTTACCTTCCCGCCGGAGCGGTACCTATTTATCTACAGTGGTACCTCGGGTTACAAACACTTCAGGTTACAAATGCTTCAGGTTACAGACTCCGCTAACCCAGAAATAGTACCTCGGGTTAAGAACTTGAGAACAGAAATCATGCTCCGGCGGCGCAACGGCAGCAGGAGGCCCCATTAGCTAAAGTGGTGCTTCAGGTTAAGAACAGTTTCAGGTTAAGAGCGGACCTCCGTAACGAAGTTCTTAACCAGAGGTACCACTACTTGCACTTTGATGTGCTTTCAAACTGCTAGGTGGGCAGGAGCTGGGACCGAGCAATGGGAGCTCACCCCGTTGCGGGGATTCGAACCACCAACCTTCCGATCGGCAAGCCCTAGGCTCAGTGGTTTAGACCACAGCGCCACCCGTGTCCCTGAAACTGGTAATAGCTCAGGGATAATCCACAGGTGTGCACAATAAACCTTTCATCGAGTCAGAAGGCTGTATGGCCAGTGCTTTTCAGGATGATGCACAGAAAAGGACCCAGTTAATGAGCATTTATGCCAGCATGGAGTATGGCTGCTGTTACAGGGGAGATCATAGAATCATAGAATTGGGGAGTCGGAAGGGACCCCGAGGATCATCAAGTCCAACGCCCTGCAATGAGGGAAATGCCACTGTCCCATATGGGGATCAAACCCGCGACCTTGGTATGATCAGCACCACGCTCTAACCAGCTGAGCTATCCAATGATGTAGGGTGCATTTCCGTCAAGCTGCAGAAATGGATAAGACATGAGTAGGTTCTTCCCGTCTGTTTTGTAAGGAGTCTACACATTCACCAAAGGTAATGGTGACCCTGGTCACTTGCATCTGATTTCATGGAGAAAACAATATGCCCTGTGTTCTCTGGGAGGTGTTGCCAGCTGAGCTCCAACCAACCCTATCACTCCAGTTGTTTACGGAAGTCCCAAAGCAGATTTTGCCAACCTGATGCCCTTATAAGGATGTGAGAAGAGCATGCTGGAACAGTCCGATTGTCTCATCTAGTCCAGCATCCTGTCTAGCATCCTCATCTAGTCCAGCATCCTCCCAGGTGCTTTGATTCGAACTCCCATAATCTTTGATCATTCACCATGCTGGCTTGGGTTGACGTTGGAGCCTGGTAGCATCTTAGGGGGTCACCATGTTGGCAAAGGCTTTGTTGTTGTTGTTGTTGCTATCTGCTTCCCCCTGATTTGATTCTTCATCTGGTGGGTTTGTTCAAAGTCATGAAATGGATTTTTCGTAAATTTATGTGCCAGATGTTTGTTGTATTTATGACTAGTTTTCTTTCGTCTTTTTTTTTTTTTAACAGCTAGTGGATAGCTTGGTCTGTAGAACATGAAACTCTCATTTTATTTCATTTTATTTTATGCTTTATTGAGATTAAAAAGCAAACAAACAGTCACCAGAAGAATAAAAACACCTTATCAAAAATTTATTACATAATTTCAATAGCGACTTCCAGTCACCCCATCATGGGTCCACAACATATTTGATATAACACACTTTTCATTTTCAATCATAACATATCACAATTGTCTTATTTTCCTAAGATTTTCTACTATTCCACAGAAGTCATTCTAGGCCTGCCAACGACTTCAGATTTTTACCATGCTCCCTAAGATATTTTTTGTACATGTCCCATTCTTTAATAAATGTTTGCTCAGTCTGGTCTCTTAGTTTCCGCGTCATCCTTGCTAGTTCTGCATATTCTAGCAGTTTCGATTGCCATTTCAGTTTAGTCGGAATTGAATCACCTTTCCAATTTCTGTCTATTGGCATTCTTGCTGCTACAGTAGCATATAAAAATATCTTCCTCACCTGTTCAGGAATATCCAAGCCCATTATGCCCAAAAGAAAGGCTTACTTATCAAACCTTTATTAGGCATTATGCAAATAAAACCATAAAAGAGAAAATAACATATAAAAGCCTTGAAATATATATAAAAAGGCAGCAGTTGGCTACATACATATATATATATACATACAGAATCAGTGGTTTTCCTTGTTAACCTGCTCCTTGGAGGACTGCTACCAAAAACTCGGCTACCCCCGCCGTTACCCTTTGGTCAACGTCAGATAGGCAGAATCCCACACTTTCACCTTGCTGGGGTTCCAGACCACCCAAAAGAGGGGAGAGCACGTGTTGACGGAGCGTACTGTACAATGGGCAATGAAAGAGAATATGCTTCAGGGTTGTTGGTTTTTTTTTGCAAAGAAGATCTTAAACATCTTTTTTGGGCTCCTTATAAATTGCCTACCAGAATTCCTCAATTCTTTTACAGTTCCACCACATGTGAAACACCATGCCTTCCGCTCTCATTTTCAGGGTCATGGGCAAAAGATTCCTGCATTTCAGGGGTTGGACTAGATGATCCTCTTGGTCCCTTCCAACTCTATGATTCTATGAGCACAAAAAAGTTTTGCAGCTGCATTTTATTCTATTTTATTTGTAAGCTGGCTTGAAAGGGTTTTTTTTACCCTTAAAGGCAGCCTAGAAACATTTTTTTAACTCATCAAATAAATACGTTTTCTGCATAGCTACTCGTTTGTATGCTTTATCACAGGAATTCCGCACGGGAGGGCTTCTAATGGACGAAGTGTTTTCCTGTTTGATAGTGTACATTTTGCTCAAGGGATGGAGTCTTCCTCTTCAGTGGGTGTGGTTTTATAGGGCCAGGAGGCAGAGCCAGTATCAACAAACACACACGCAAGCTTAAAATTATGCCACAGCTTGAGCCAGTGAATTATACATGCCACCACAGGGGCTTAAAAGTGCACACTGAATGACTAGTCGCTGCCAATATCACAGCGTCTTAGATACTTTCCCTGAAACCAGCAAGCATGCAACACTTTCCCCCTCTTCTGATTGATTTTATTTGCGTGTGGAGATCTTTTAACCACCCCCAAGAAATAAATTCAGACAAGACTCAAATTTTGGTTTGGTTTTTGGCAGAATTTAGGCCACAACTTTATTGATTACAAATCAAGTGAGTGGTTGCATAGGCTCTGGTTTGACTAGCTCCCTGCACCCTTGCAGGCAGCGCTAACCCTGGGCACCAACCATTGGTCAGCCTTGGGTGAACACCTGGGACAGACGGCAAGCAGGAGCCCTGCTAGGCCTCCACCCAGATGTCCCCTGGACTCAGGCTCCGGGCACAACCCCTCACAGGGAAGACCAACCATGAGTCCGTGGATTCCTTTATTGAAATACCCAAGCATAGGGTTGGCTAGGCATCCTGCCACCTCTATTACCTGAACCAGAGCCTATCCGCAACCATAAAAGTTGTGGCGATTTGCTACGCGGCAGGCGAAACCCAAATGGCACCAGCCAATCAGCCAAATGGGGGAAATTCCTGCCATGCCCCTGTCCCAACGACAGGCGACATATGACAGCATAGCAAGGTCAAGCGCAATCCCTAAATATAGGGAGAGGTGGGCGGGTGTTCCGATGCACTGAGCCCGAAAGAGGAAGCTCAGGGACACGTGCATCAGGTTAAATAGTCGATCGCTTTGACTGGCGTCCCTCTGGCCAATTGCTCCCAAGATCGAGGGACCACCGATAGGGTGTTGTGGCTATCCAAACTGTCCCACCCACAACACAGGGTCTGGTTGCCAGGTCGCACCGCAGCACATGCCCTCTTGTTAGGGAGGACCCGATTAAGCTGAGACTCGTTGCTGCTTGCCAGCACAGAATGCGTATTTTATATGTCGCTGTTTCTGGCCAGGGGGGCATACAGCAAAGTTATCATCAGACACCCATAGGCCTGGAGAGAGGTTTCTAGTTACACCAGTTTATTGCAGCGTGACCCTTTGCAGATCCAGTTTCTTGAAAGAGATAACCAGATTCAGCCCTTTCTGCCAAGGAGCCGAAATGTCAGGGTGACAAGATGACCCCTTACCCCACCATAACTTAATACATCCTGTGCATGCTTGGGAGGATGTTTTTGATGAACTAGCAACTTAATTTAGCAAGGAATTTCCAGCATGTGGCCAGTCTTCTCATGCACCAGCTATCAGGATTCACCTTGAATTGGACTGTGTGGGGAGCAGGAGGAGAGTTGGCTGGCCGTTCCATCGTTATGACTCAACTTGTGTCTCAGAATTGGCGGCGAGCGCAGGAAAAATTCCAGGAAAGCAAAAGCTGTCAAACAGACAAGATGGCACCAGTAGATTTCAAAATACATGGCTGCTTTCTAAAGGAGGCTACTTATGGCTGGAATGGGAGGGTGGGGGTAGAGAAAACCTGTCGTGCAGTATTGATTTACAGCAGAGAGAGAAGGAATAAGGTCTAAAGGCAGGAAGGATGGTGTACATTTTGCTCTGTCCCAGCTCCTGCCAACTTAGCAGTTCGAAAGCACACCGGCGCCAGTAGATAAATAGGTACTGCTGCGGCGGTACCTATTTATCTACTTGGACTGGTATGCTTTTGAACTGCTAGGTTGGCAGGAGCTGGGACCGAGCAACGGGAGCTCACTCCATTGTGGGGATTCGAACCGCCGACCTTCGATCGGCAAACCCAAGAGGCTCAGTGGTTTAGACCACAGCACCACCCACGTCCCTATACCTTTACCTTAATCAACAATATACATGTATTACGTTGGAGGGGGTGGAGAGGCAGGCACCCGAGACCCAGAACTTGTGTCCACTGGCTCAACCCTTCATGAGATTTCTACCAGCCTGTTCTCCCCCCTCTCCCCTCCTGTGGACGACAGCAACTGGGATTCAGAAGCATTGCTGACTCTGTTTGTGGAGGCAGAGCACAGCCATCAAGGCTAGTAGCCGCTGACAGCCCTTCCTCCATGAATTTATCTTTCAGTCCTCTTTTAAAGCCATTAAGTCTGGTGGTCATCACTGGGAGGCAGTTCCATAGCTCAACTATGCGCTGTGTGAAGCAGAAGACCAGTAGCTACGGGGGAGGAGGGGGCTAGCTGGGGTTTTTGCTCTGGGTAAAAGCCTCCAGAGGGGCACCATTGAGGCACCTAGCCTACTCTGTATGTACACAAATGGGCATGGAGAGCTGCCAAACTGGGTCTTTGACCCAGGTGAAATAAAGCCTCGTTCCGCCCCTGCAAAGCAGTTCCTTCTTTTCTCTGCCCTGAAACTCCCCACATTCAGTTTTCACTGAATTCCAACAAGATGCAGCCTTGGCATCTTCAAGGATCACACGCCTGAAGGGCCTCCGAAAGGAGAGGCAGAGGCAGAGAAGCTGAGAGGGAAATGTAAGCCATGGGATACAGTAGTAGAAGGAAGGGGCTTGAGGAAAGAATAGGCCGAGGAAGCAGAGGGCTGAGGGAAAGAGATGTGAGAAGCTGTGTGGTGTAGTGGTTGTAGTGTTGTGCTTGGGCTGAGGTGATCCTTCATTCAAGTCCTCACTCAGCCACACGCCTCACTGGGTGACATTGTCCTTGCCGTCCAGAATCACCCTGAGACCTCTGTGTGGGTATAGGGTGGAATAATAATAATAATAATAATAATAATAATAATAATAATAATAGTAACAATAATAATAATAATATTTGAAGACACTCGAACTCAGAATGCAAGGGAGAAACGTGCTAAGAGGAAGACACGCTTGGCAAATCCACACCGTGATCAACTCCTGCCCGGGAACCAATGTCCCCACTGTGGAAGGACGTGTGGATCCAGAATGGCCTCCACAGTCACTTACGGACCCATTGTTAAAACCGTGTTTATGGAAGACAATCTTACTTGGCTACAAGTGATCGCCTAATAATAATAATAATAATAATGTCTCAACCTAGTCACAGGTTAGATTCTTTCTTCTTTTGAAATTGTCTTCAAGCAAGTGCTCCATTAGCCCATGTCATTTTTATCCCATCCCCCCCCCCCAACATCATGTTTTAAAAGCAACAATAAGCAGTCCAAGTGATGGTAAAGGTAAAGGTAAAGGGACCCCTGACCATTAGGTCCAGTCGTGACCGACTCTGGGGTTGCGCGCTTATCTCGCATTATTGGCCGAGGGAGCCGGCGTATAGCTTCCAGGTCATGTGGCCAGCATGACAAAGCTGCTTCGGGCAAACCAGAGCAGCACATGGAAACGCCGTTTACCTTCCCACTGTAGCGGTTCCTATTTGTCTACTTGCATTTTGACGTGCTTTCGAACTGCTAGGTTGGCAGGAGCTGGGACCAAGCAACGGGAGCTCACCCCATCACAGGGATTCGAACCGCCGACCTTCTGATCAGCAAGCCCTAGGCTCAGTGGTTTAACCACAACATTCACCAAATCTGGGCATTTTTTCAAAGGATGTATACTGGAATTCTGCTGTTGTAACTTGATTTAGATCATACCCACCAACATTTCTCCGATGAAAACAGGGACGTCCTATTCCATTATTATTATTATTATTATTATTATTATTATTATTATTATTATTATTATTATTTACCACCCACCTGACTGGGCAGCTTCGAACATATAAAAAAACCATAATAAAACATTTTAAAACTTCCCTATACAGGGCTGCCTTCAGGTGTCTTCTAAAGGTTGTATAGTTACTTATCTCTGCAGCTCAGGGATCGGATAACTCCATACCCTCCAACATTTCTCCAGTGAAAAGCAGGACATTCCTGAATCAAATCAGAAATTGGGACGGCTTCTGTAAATCTGGGACCGTCCCTGGAAAATAGCAGCACTTTCGAGGGTCTGTTATATAAGCTGCCCTGGGAATATATATTTCTACATTGAAGGCAGCTATACATTAAACACAAGGAGACACCCACCCACCCACTTATATGAAAGTAAATATGAGGTTTCCCAGTTGCTTTCCCCTTAATAACATAAAACATCTACGTCAATCTTAGGCTTCAATTGAACGGCATTACCGGATTATCCTTGCAGCGCCGTCTCTTACAATTCCTCCCTCATGCCCAACAAACACAAAGGTATATTTTTGTGCATCTGATTACACGGATTCTAGTCTATGGAAACTTCTGTCCGATTCAATTTCTGTCTTTTTAAGGTGCTGCGCCGTGTCTCTTAATGCTGCTCAAAGCAGGCATATCATTGCCCTGAAGCAGTCATATGCTAAAGCGATTAGCATCATAAATACCTAGAGATGCAGAGTCTCAGGAATTCCTATCTGTTTGTGACTCTATAAAATGCCCATCGAGGGTGTGGATGGACAGACAGGAATGGCCTAGTTATCTCTCCCTGCATATGACCTTCCAGTAGAAGCACTTGCGTTCCAACCCTAGCTCTTCCATGGCCTCCAGCAAGTTGCACTCACCACCACCCCTTTTTCTGGTGGGGTGTGTGTGTCTGTTTCAGCTTTGCCTTTTTGTGGTGGAGAGTCCTGCTCTAAGGATTGAGCTCATCCATTTGCTTCGACCTTTTATTCGCTCACACAAGATGGTTATCTTCTGCTCAAGCAATGGAATGTGGGAGCCAGAGCAGAACATAGAGGGTATTTCATTTTGTTGCAGCGCTGTGTGCTCACCACTTCCTCGAGGGACCATGCTATAGGTTCTGGTTTCCTTTGGAGGAGACCCACGGTGGTGGGATGCTGCTGCTGTTGTTATTGAGTTTTTGCAGTATTTGCTTTATTTAGGTAGGCAGTTGTACAAGACAGCAGACCCAACATTAGGTACCCAGAGAGAAGCTTCTGCATCCAATCAACCTGAATGTTGGAAGATTTTAGACAAAAAGAAGGACTTCTTCACGCAGTGCATCGTTGGACAATGGAACTCACTGCCACAAGAGGTGATGATTGCCGCCCAACTGGATGGTTTTAAAAGAGGACTGGGCAAATTTATGGGCAATAAAGGTCTCATTTGCCCCTAGCCATGGTGTCTATGTTTGGTCTCCACTGTTGGAGGCCATATGCTTCTGAATTACAGAAGCCACAGGAGGAAAGAGGGCTGGTGCTCTCAGGTCCAACTTTCGGGGTTTCCATAGGCCATCTTGTTAGCTACTGTGAGAGCAGGATGCTGGGTTCGTCACAACGACAATGCGGTTACACGATTTAGATAATTAATTACGTAAAGTACATAAGTTGCATGAATTCACCACAGTGGGCAGGGAGACCAATAATGTAGAAGATGAACTGCAGCAGAATGGAAACAGCACTGCACAAAACCAATGCAGGGCAGAGTAGGAAATGGTGTCTTATTGTCGCCCTAGGCTCCACCAAATTTCATAGTGTCCCTCTTTGCCAGGTCCCACCAAATTCTATCTTGTTTCAGTGCACACATACCCTTCCAAGATCTGCCCTTCTCTACCTGCCTGGTTGCACCCTCTGACTATCAGAAGGGTGGGGGAATACTTAAAAAACTTGCAGCCCTCTCTGCTCTGGATGTAGCAAGAGTGAATCTACTTTCAGCCATCAAGTGCCGGAAGTTACACAATTCTAGTTTGAAACAAAAATAGAGTGCTCCTGATCCCACCGAAGCCAATGGCAAAACATATATACTTTTCATTCAATATCTAAGCCTTCGGTTTTTGGTTTGTTTTTTTCAAAACCACAGAATGTGGATTGGCAACATTATAAGACTTGGGAGGGTTATTATAGATGCTCTTTTATTAATGTGAATGCGGTCAGATTGTTTCTTTGGAGGTGCAGACGGAGAGAGATTTATTAAAAGCAGCCTCTGGGCAACTACCAGAGATTAAGAAAAATGTAGCTAACTACCTGTTATGTCAAGTTTCATTTTCCAGATCAAAATTCACTGTGTCAGCGGGTTTCCTTTGTTGTTAATTGAAAAGAAAGAGGAAAAAACCAGCCACACAAACACACAGAGAGAGAACTTTGTATGCACTGGAGAACTTCACAAGGCTAGCTCACAAGATTTATATTTTCTAAATGGCTGTTATTTTCTACTTAAAACAGAGCTTCAGATAAAAGGCAGAGGCACCTAGATAATGGTGCGCCAAGGCGTTTGATGATGTTGTTCCCATGATTTCTGTACACCAATCCAGACACACCAAAGGTACGCTCATTTAACTTTTAAAAGGTCCAATATACAGTGGTACCTCTACTTACGAATAACTCCACTTACGAATGTTTCTACTTATGAATGGAGCTCCATCCGCCATCTTGGATGCAGTTTAGATGGGATTTTTCCTACTTACGAATTTTTAGATAGGGTTGCCTCTACTTATGAATTTTTTCTCCCAATGCATTCCTATGGGATTCGACTTACAAATGTGCATTCGGAACGCATTAAATTCGTAAGTAGAGGTACCACTGTATAGGCTTCTGTCATAGCACACACAGCATAACTAAACATCCAACGTCTACCCAGAGACGGCTGAGGGCAGATTTCCTGCATTGCAGGGGGTTGGACTAAATGACCCTTGGGATCCCTTCCAACTCTTGATTCTATGATTCTGCCATCTTTACGCATGCACAGATGTTGATTCCCACACTCTTTGCTTTCTGAAAGAACTGCAGAAGGCCCGTCTCTGGTTCACATGCTTATGGGATGGCTGTGCTTTGACCCTTTAAATAACTCATTACCAAACCCACCAATTGAACAATTTGGATCTGAAATCCCCCAGCAAACACATCTTTTTGAAGAACTGCCTAAGTCCTGCTAGGCATCTTCCTTTATGATCTTGCCGTTGCCGCTGCTGCCCTTCCAGCTTGCACTGCTGCCCACAGTAGTTCCACGTCAACTTGACTGTAAACCCTGGGATTGTGAATAGAGCCAAGTGGGGAAGGAAAACATGAACATGTACATCATTTTGTCACAAGGTCCTGCATGGCAGGGGGTTGGACTAGATGACCCTTGGGCAGTGCCGGATTTACATATAAGCTAAACAAGCTATAGCTTAGGGCCCCGCTCTCTTGCCCCCCCCAAAAAAAATATAAAGAGGGGGAAAACACTGGAGGTACATTTCCAAAATATAAGATAAAATAACAAATAAAATAAAACCTACATACAGCAACAGTGTTTTGTGTTGTGTAGGCTCCTATTTGTAATGTGCAAATGGCTTTAAATACCTATTTGGTCCATAAATTACCAAATAGCATATATTCAACACAAAAAACAGCGACAAACAGCGATTTGCTGTTGACAAAGGACAGCTGGACATATAAAGGGCCCCATTACCTTCAGTAGCTTAGGGCCTCATCAAACCTAAATCCGGCCCTGCTAATGACTATTTCTGATGGAGTAAATTCTCCCCATCACTAGTTTTAAATAATAATAATAATAATAATAATAATTTATTTATTTATACCCCACCCATCTGGCTGGGTTTTCCCAGCCACTCTGGGCGGCTTCCAACAGAAGTATTAAAATACAATAATTTATTAAACATTAAAAGCTTCCCTAAACTCTGTGTAATCTCAGTTGCGTGGGTTAGGCAGCGTTCGTACCTGTAAAAGTAATAAACCCGCAGGTGTGAACAGGCTCACAGTTAGGATCGGAAACTGATTCAGTCTGGACTACTCTCTTTGTTGTGCCTAGCTACTATACCAATCCTATTCTGGGAGTTAATTGTCTTTTTCAGCAGTATGATTCTATGATTTTAACCCCCCAAAAGATATGATCCTATTGCCAAAACTCCTTTAAAAGAATGCAGGGCTCGTTCGCAGGCTATATTTTCCACATAGCAATACCTGCCACCAGGCCTTGACTCATCTGAAACTGCTTTTGTCCAAAGTGAGCAGCAAAAATGAAGCGACCTCATCCCGCCACCCGAAAGTGACCCACTGATTGGGTGCATGGGCGTACCCAGCGAGGGGCGGGGGGCAGCTGCCCCCCCAGAAGCAAAAACAAACAAACAAAACCCTATTTTACGGACCATAACCCACACTTTTTCCCTCCAAAAAAGTTTCCATGCGGGTCATGGAAATCGGGCTCTTTTCGCCCCCTCCATGGCTGCAGCCAGCGACAGGAACGTGGGGGGGGGGAGAAGCAGCCTGAAATCGGGCTGTTTTCACCCCCTCCACGGCTGTAGCCAGCGACAGGAACATGGGAGGGGGGAGGAGCAACCTGAGCTGGGCGGATGGGCGGACGGGAGCTCCACCCTTCCTTCCATCCTTCCTTCCCCCCTCTTTCTTTCTTCCTTTTTCTCTCTCTCTCCCTCCCTCCCTCCTTCCCTCTCTCTTCCCCTCTCTTGCCCCCCCCCCCAGTTTTGATCCTGTGCTGGAGAGCACAGGGCTAGTGGAATCAAAAAGGAATAATCTACGGTAAGCACAGTCTTATTAGGTTTTTATATCCGTGCAAAGAAAAAGGGAGGGGAAATCACTGTACAACGGAGCTCAGAAAGAACAGTTGTTGGAGTGATGCAGCTGGCAGTGCGATTTCCTCAATCAAATCGATTGCCACTGTACTTGAGGCCAACATTTTGAAGAAATAAAAATTAATTCTGTGCTAGAGAGAGAGAGAGAGAGAGAGAGAGAGAGAGAGAGAGAGAAATACTACTGAAACAGATAATGTAAATTAAATTCACTTGCATCCACAAAATGAAACGATGACTGGGATCCACTGGGATCCACTAGCACAGTGCTTCTCAACCAGTGTGCCTCTGGATGTTTCGGGACTACAACTCCCATCATCCCTAGCTAGCAAGACCAGTGGTCAGGAATGATGGGAGTTGTAGTCCCAAAACATCTGGAGGCACACTGGTTGAGAAACACTGCACTAGCAATAGCTGCAGATAATCAGACCCTATTTTCCAGGGACACTCCTGAATTTACAGAAGGCATCCTGGTTTCTGATTTGACCCCTTGAATGTCCTTAGGATATTGGAAGGTATGGAATAGGGCGTCCCTATTTCCACCAGAGAAATATTGGAGGGTGCGGAGTTATGTGACCCTTGAGCCAAGGAGATACAGCCTTTAGAAGACATCTGAAGTCAGACCTGTATAGGGAAGGGTTTTTGTTTTTTTAATCTTTACTGTTTTATTATGTTTTTATATATGTTGGACGCTATCCAGAGTGGCTGGAGGCAGACATGCTTTTCAAACAATGAGGTCCAGAAACCTGCGGTGCCTGCCAGTTAATAAGTGGTGCATAAACTATGAATGCTCATGGTGATCGATACACTCTGCTATATAATAATATCAGGAGACTAAGTCTCTTCTCTAAGAAATAGCACAGCTTTCCTTCAGCTTCCCAGTCTGCAGGGTTGCCAGCCACCCAGTGTCAAGCATGACCTCAGCTCGGTTCTTTTTTCCCTTTCTCTTCCCTCTATGTAAACTGAGAGAACTCTGAAGCATGAGTTATCCAGATTCTGGAAATACTTGGAAAATACCAGGTTTTCAGAGTCTTGGCTCCATGCCATGTTTTTCTGGGAGGCTCTCCAGGTAGTAGAAAACAGCAAAGCCTACAAAAGCAGAAGGTGGGGGCGTGGAGCAGAGGAATTGGGGGGGGGGTCAGGGAGGGGGGACAATATAAAAGCCAAGCTTTCTTTTCTTTCTTTTTATTTGATTTTACAAGTATAAAATTATAGCAGTACAACCATATGCATCCACTTTTGTAGATTCCTCCGAATCTCTGGACTTTCCACCTTTCCCTCCATGGGTCCTATTGTTAACCTTTTAAACTGCATATTATTCAATAGTCCATCTTTTATAACACTCCGTTTTGTCCATAATATTTGCTACATTACGAGTGTTATTGCAATCCTGCTATGTTTTCATCTGCTTACAGAGGTCTCCAAGATAAAAAAAAATTAAAATTCCCATTCTTTATTAACGTTTTGGTCCTCTTAGTTGTGTGTTTAGACCTTTAAACCTCCCCCTTAAATAAATTCAGACAAGACTCAAATTTTGCTTTGGTGTTTGGCAGAATTTAGGGCACAACTTTATTGATTACAGCAAGTGAGTGGTTGCATAGGCTCTGGTTCGACTAGCTCCCTGCACCGTGGCAGGTAGCCCTGACCCAGAGCTCCATCACAGGTCAGCCTAGGGTGAACACCTGGGATGGCGGAAATCTGGGGACATGCTATGTCCACCACCCAGATGTCCCCCTGGACTCAGGCACGGGCACAACCCCTCGCAGGGTTGACCAAACCATTGAGTCCCTGGATTCCTTTAACGGAATACCCTTCACATAGGGATGGCAAGAGCATTCCCCCGTCGCTATCACCTGAAGCAGAGCCTATCCGCAACCTTACAAGTTGTGACGATTTGCTACGCAGCAGGCGAAACCCAAATGGCAACAGCCAATCAGCCAAGTGGGGAAAATTCCTGCCGTGCCCCTATCCCAACAACAGATGACACACGATGGCATAGCAAGGTCAAGCGTGCAAGCCCTAAATACAGTGGTACCTCTACTTACGAATAACTCTACTTACGAATGTTTCTACTTACGAATGGAGCTCCGTCCGCCATCTTGGATGCGGTTTAGATAGGATTTTTTCTACTTACGAATTTTTAGATAGGATTTTTCTACTTACAATTTTTTTCTCCCAATACATTCCTATGGGATTCAACTTACACTTTTTTTCTACTTACAAATGTGCGTTTGGAACGCATTAAATTCGTAAGTAGAGGTACCACTGTATAGGGAGAGGTGGGCGGGTGTTCTGATGCACTGACCAAGAGAGAAAGCTCAGGGTCACATGCATAGGCATATATAGGTCCCTTGATCCATTTTGGCTAGCATCCCATTGGTAATATTGGCGTGCTCTGGTCCACGGGGTCACAAAGAGTCGGACACGACTAAATGACTAAACAACAACAACAACAAACCAACTCACAAGGGGGGGGAGTGGCAGAAGTGTTTTGCGTGGGAGCATCACAAAAATGAAGATGTCTTGCAGGGCCAGCAATACGAGAAGTAATTGGCTGACCTATAAAGAGCTGCTAATCGAAGTTGAAAATGAGTTAAAACTAAAAGAATTTGAAGAGATAAAGGCACCTGTATAACTGATCGGTTACAGCAGGCATGTCCAACAGGTAGATCGTGATCTACCGGTAGATCACTGGACGTCTGTGGTAGATCACTAGTGGATCAGTGGCTGCCCCCCAAAGAAGCTAAAAAACTTTGGTTCCCCTAAAAAAACACAACACCTTTGTCCTGCACCCCTAAAATGACCTGAACCACCGAAAACAGGGCTTTCCTTCGTAAAAAAAAAAGCTCAGTCGCTTTCCTCCTTCCTAAAGAAGCTCAAGAACTTTTACGTGAACCCCCCAAAACAGGGATTTCCTACCTTAAAAAACCCTCAACAACTTTGACCTGAACCTCCCCAAAGGGGGTAGATCACTGCCAGTTTTTAACTCTGTGAGTAGATCGCAGTCTCTTGGGAGTTGGCCACCCCTGGGTTACAGTATCAACAATCAAATGATATCTTTCAGACAGATAAAAAGAAAGGTTTTAGTTCAAAATTTCAAAAAGAACTTTGCGAAAGTAAGATTGAAAATCTGTCAAAAAATGTATAATTTAAATCGTTTATGATACACTGGGCAAAGGATTTGAGACATAAGAAACAAATGGCAGATTGGGAGAGGCTTTGGCGGTTCCCTCACTGCGAGAAGTGAGGTTACAGGGAACCAGGCAGAGAGCTTTCTCAGTAGTGGTGCCTTGTCCTGTGGAACGCCTTCCCATCAGATGTCAAGGAAATAAACAAATATCTGACTTTTAGAAGACATCTGAAGGCATCTTAGGGAAGTTTTTAATGTTTGATGTTTGATCATGTTTTTAATATTCTGTTGGGAGCCTCCCAGAGTGGCTGGGGAAACCCAGCCAGATGGGCGGGGTATAAATAATAATAATAAATTGTTGTTGTTGTTGTTGTTGTTGTTGTTGTTGTTGTTGTTGCTGCTGCTGCTGCTGCTGCAAAAATATCAAAGGTTGAGGGCTGGTAACAAATTCTGAATGTTTTGGTTTAAACAGGGAGTGCTTCTGGAAAAACTGGGCATTTGCCATAGGTATATCATCTGGAGGGCTGTGTACAATGCAATGCCAACAATAAAGAACTCAAAGTTGATCATAAAGGACCTGGTTTTCAAATGAGGTGCCTGTGAGGGTGTACTGGCCCAAGACATCACCTGCCGGGAACAGGAGAGGAATCATCTATCTCCATGGAGGTGCTAGACCCTTTGGAAGCATCCGTAAGTTCTTTGAAATACAGTCATACCTTGGTTTAAGTACGCTTCGGTTTGAGTACTTTCAGTTTAAGTACTCCGCGGACCCGTCTGGAACGGATTAATTCACTTTCCATTACTTTCAATGGGAAAGTTCGCTTCAGGTTAAGTACGCTTCAGGTTAAGTACCGGTACAGACTTCCGGAACCAATTGTGTACTTAAACCGAGGTACCACTGTAGTTTCAAAATGGTTCACAATATCATCTGCGGAGAACTTTTACATCTTTCACGTAAAGTTCCTGGGAGTGGTTTGTACTGTTCCTGTAGGCAGTTTAAGTTTAGGGTCAAGGAAAAATCCTGAAAATATCAAAGAAGGTGTTTCTGATTCATGCCCCAAAGGACTTCTATGAAAGGGCTTCCAGGGGTGATTGGAAATAACTGGAAAGAAGCCCAGAAATGTGGGTGGAAGTTTGGTTCTGTTCTGATTTTTACCCATTGACACTGCTCTGTTACTGATCAGTAAAATCCACATAATGTTTTTCAGCTGGCGGTGCCCCATTGACAAAGAGTTCAATCCAACTTGGGGGGGGGCGTTGTGCTTTCTTCCAGGAGCCTCTGAAAAGGTTTGTCATTCCATTGCCCACCAAAGTGATTCAGTAGTTGTGAGTGTCAGCGAAGTGGCTTCACTCACATTGTATCAGAAAGAATGTGTAATGCCCCCCCCCCAGCTTCTACCTTTCCGAAGACCTAAACCAATAATAATAATAATAATAATAATAATAATAATAATAATAATAATATCATTTATATGCTCCCCATCTGACTGGGTTGCCCCAGCCACTCTGGGCGGATCCCAACAAAACACAGTAAAAATACAATATAACACCGCCCACTAAAAATTTCCCTGAACAGGGCTGCCTTCAGATGTCTGTTAAAAATCACGGAGCTATTTATCTCCTTGACATCTGCTGGGGGGGGGGGCATTCCACAGGGGGTGGGGGTGTGACTACTGAAAAGGCCCTCTGCCTGGTTCCCTGTAATTTCTCCTCTCGCAATGAGGGTGCCACCAGAAGGCCCTCAGAGCTGGACCTCAGTGTCTGGGCTGAACGATGGGAGTGTAGATGCTCCTTCAGGTATACAGGGGCCAAAGCTGTTTAGGGCTTTAAAGGTCAACACCAGGGGTCAGCAAACTTTTTCAGCAGGGGGCCGGTCCACTGTCCCTCAGACCTTGTGGAGGGCCGGACTATATTTAGAGGGGGGGGGAACGAATTCCTATGCCCCACAAATAACCCAGAGATGCATTTTAAATAAAAGGACACATTCTACTCATGTAAAAACACGTTGGTTCCCAGACTGTCCGTTGGCCGGATTTAGAAGGCGACTTAGTTTGCCTACCCATGGTCAACACCAACACTTTCAATTGTGCTCAGAAACGTACTGGGAACCAATGTAGTTCTTTTAGGACTACAGTGTTACATGGTCCCAGTGGCCGCCCCTGGTCACCAGTCTAGCTACTGCATTCTGGATTAGTTGTCATTTCCAAGTCACCATCAAAGGTAGCCCCACATAGAGGGCATTGCATTACTCCATGCGGGAGATAACCAGAGCAGGTACCAGCGAGACAATGTGCTGGCAGGTAAGGGTGTCAGCCGGTGTACCGAATGGAGCTGGTAGACAGCTGCCCTGAACACAGAATTGACCTGTGCCTCCATGGACAGCTGTGAGTCCAGAAAGACTCCCAGGCTGTACACATGGTCCTTTAGGGGCACACTTTCCCCATTCAGGACCAGTGAGTCCCCCACAACTACGTATCCCCTGTCTCCCCGAAACAGTACTTCTGTCTTTTTGGTATTCAATCCATTAACCACCGTCCAGCCTGATAAAGTTTTAAAACTGTTAAAATTTATGCGACAACTACAGCAAGAACTCTTTTAGCCCCAAAATGGAAGCAACGGGAAATTCCATCGTTAGAAGATGGTGGACAATGCAGAATTGGGCAAAGCTGACTGGGAAAATCGGAAACCAGTGTGATCAAGCTTTCCAAAAAAGACTGTAGTGGAGGAGAATTGTAAACAAATAACAAAACTACCAGGGTTGTTGTAAGAAAACTTGCAATGTTAAAGATAGGTACCTTTTTTATCTTTATTTAAAAGTTTGTGATAAATAGAAGCAGTGAAAAGTAAATGGGAAAATGTATAAATGCTATGAAGTAAAAAGGAATTAGGAAAACCACAAACCGGGAGGGAGGGAAGTTGAAGCTCGAGTGAGCAAATAAGTAAGGGATATAATAAGGTTGTGTTTAAATATGACAAAATGGAAACGTAATTTAAAAATATTTTAAAAAATAAATAAATAAAAGGCTTATAGAAATGAATGAGCTTCTTTGTCTTCCAATGGCAGCCTTCCCTTTCTGTGGGGGAGTATTCCCCCAGCCCAATTGTCCCAATCCTAAAATAAGAAGGAAAACTCAGATCCAGAATTCTACCCAGTCTGATTTATTGAGCAATAAGTTAAACTGAGCTAAGCCCTTGGGAGTGATATGAACTCATTTAAGGACACCAACGTTAGACAGGATTATAGTGAAACCCAAAAGTGGGGATATATTTACCCTCCCCAACAGCTGATAGGCTGGGCAGCTGGATCCAGTGCTTTTTCTCTGGGGGGGCGGGCACAGGGGTACACATACCCCTAAACATTTTGTGAATCTAACGGGAGAATAAATTTATTTATTTTTAAAATAAAATAAAATAGTTTCTTCTCTAGCATGGCGAATCGTCAGTTCCATTGCTACCCCCAATGGCGGCCCCATTTCCTGTCACGGTGTTTCCTGAGTCTCAGACGGAAGCGAGCGTTTAATGTGTGAAGTAGGAGTTGGAATCTAGCACAGTGATTGGTCAGTTTCGTTGTTGCCACCTCCGATGGCAGCTTCATTCCTTTCCTGGTGATTTTCTCGAGTCAAAATGAGAGTACCATTTTCCGTTTCCGTTTCCAAACGCGCATCGGAAGTTGAACCGCTTCCAAGGCGCATTTCTCCATTTTTCTCAATGGAATTTGCCAACCGCCCATTGCGCCTCAGTTGCCAAACGTTTTGGAAGTCAAAAAGTCTTCCAGAACGGATTACGTTCGATAACTGAGGTTCCACTGTACAGTGGTACCTCGACTTACGAAGGCGATCCGTTCCGCGGCGCTCTTCGTAAGTCGAAACCTTCGGATGTCGAAGCGTCCATTTTGCGCTTGCGCAGAACACAGGCGCTGCAAAAATACTTCCGGGTTTGCCGACTTCGTAAGTCAAAACCTTCGGAAGTCGAGGTACCACTGTATTAACCGATAAACCATAATTTAACTTCCAGACTGAAAAGTAAGCAGAATGATGTCCAAATGATAGTATGGGGCAGGGAGGATGCAGTTGAGTGCTCCTAACCATGGTTGCAAACCTACCAAGATCGAGACCAAAGACCTATCTAGCCACATTGGCTCACCAGATACCTATAGGAAGCCCATAAAAGATGGCACTTTTGGCCAGTCTCCATGAGAATGTTTGGATTTAAAGGACGGCCTGTTTTGAAAATAATAATAATGGAATTCCAGTAAAAAGAGAATGACTTGACTTAAGTTTTATTACTTCTGGAGCATTTGAAAAGCTGCAAGTGTCCCTATTTTCCAGGGACAGTCCCGGATTTGCAGAAGCCACCCTAGTTTCTGATTTGATCCCGGAATGTCCTGCTTTTATTTAGGACACCCCTATTTTCATCAGAGAAATGTTGGAGGGCATGGAGTTATGCGACCCCTGAGCCAAGGAAATAAGTAACTATGCAACCTTTAGAAGACATCTGAAGGCAGCCCAGTATAGGGAAGTTCTTTAAGGTTTAATGTTTTTTTATGTTTTTTATACGGTACTGTATATGTTGGAAGCAGCCCAGAGTGGCTGGGGCAACCCAGTCCGTCAGATATTCAGGGTATGAATATAATAATAATAATAATAATAATAATAATAATAATAATAATAATAATAATAATAATAGGACATCCCTAATTTCATTGAAGAAATGTTAGAAGGTATGAAGGTGTGGGTCATTTTTTATTTTTTTTATTTTTTTTTATCTCACCCCAAAAAGCAAAGGAACAACATAAATCCAGAGAAAATGCTTACATACATTCATGCCCATACACAATTCATATCAAAATCAAAAAATCATAAATCATAAATCCAAAAAATACATACATACACACACACAATTCATATCCAAATCAGAAAATCAGAAATCAGAAAATCATGAATTTCCTTACACAATCACACCTAAACAAACAAAAAAGAGAAACAAATTGGAAAAAGAAAGAAAAAAGATTTACAAAGAATAAAAAGGGGATCAGAAAAAGGAAAATAAAAATTAAAAAACAACAACTTCCATTCATTTTGATACCGTTTTCCTTTATCAGTACATCTAACTTACTATACCTCTTCTGCAAAAGTGAAATTTAAATAAACAATATTTATTGCTTTCTTCTGTTATTAAGTTCTCTCTGCCTTTATACATATATATTTGAACATATCTATGTTCTTGTGCATCTTAATCCAGGCGTGGGTCATTTACATTTTATGTAAACTTATAAAAGCATTTAATGATGAAGGAAGTACTGCTGGCGGCCGGACCTCTCACTGATATCACAGCCCTAGGAAAGTTGGGCACATGTCGGACGTGACATGTGAACAGCCCCTCTCCTTCAGTGGGTTGGGTATTTGCCACTTTGGTCACCATAGATGGAGTTTTAAATTAATGGTCCCCAGCTGCAACTCTTAAGCAGAGCTGGGTGTGTGCTGCTCTTGGCAAGAGAACAGGATCCCCATTCAGAACTCTCTTATTATAAAATCCAAGGGCAGGGCCATGTCCAAGCGAGACAGGTTGGGCATTAACAGCGCCAGCTGCATTTGACAGATGAGCCCTGAAAAACCGAGTCTTTATGAGATGGGCCACCCAATCCTCTGCTTGTTGATTCAGAAGGAAGCCCTATTGTATCCTATGAGGTTTGCTCCCTGGTTGGTGTGCTTAGGACTGCAACAACAGAGTCGCTGCTTTTCCCAGTTAACGTTCCCCCCAAAAGGCTACTATTTACTCTGTATCGGAGGCCGACATTAGGGTGACTTAGAAACACAGAATTACAGAGCTGGAAGGGAACCCAGAAATTATCTTGAGGCAAAGGAACAGGGTAGAAGAAGGAATTTCAAAAGGCTTGTCTCTTTTTATCGTTGGACACCCTATTCTCTTCACTGTAATTTGTCCTCATCTGATTTTAATAATGTCTTTTTAAATTGCTGTAACCTGACCTGGGACCTTCTAGTGAAGGGTGGGTGAGTAGTCGAAATAATGATAATGTTATGCAGATGGCAAGAGGAGAGAGGGAAGCAGTCCCCAGTGAAATTCCTTCCTCTGCACATCTATTTGTTTGACAAGTGATTATAATAGTTCTAAAGAGTTATTTGCAAATTTCACTACATCGCCTTATATTGTTCTTTTTATATACAGTGGTACCTCTACTTACGAATAACTCTACTAACAAACGTTTCTACTTACGAACGGAGCTCTGTCCGCCATCTTGGATGCGGTCTAGATAGGATTTTATCTACTTACGAAATTTTAGATAGGGTTGCTTCTACTTACATTTTTTTCTCCCAATGCATTCCTATGGGATTCGACTTACAATTTTTTTCGACTTACGAATGTGCGTTCGGAACGCATTAAATTCGTAAGTAGAGGTACCACTGTATATATAGCATTCAAAACTCGTTGGCTGGGATGGGGAGCAGTCACGCCTCTGCTCAATTTCCCCACAATTCCCACCACCCTCTGAAGAAACCGCCTGCCTCACATCCTACACACCCCAAACATTTGGCTTAGAGCCAACTGGAGCCAATAGGAGCCAAGCCAAATTGGTGTGAGTGGAGAATTTGGGGAGGGGAGGGATCACAACAGAAAGCCCCTTCCCTACAGGGGTTAACTTTCACCTCCTCATATGCTGTGACCCAGTGGTGTAGCTTAGGTTGCTGGCTCCCCGGAGCCAAGTGGGGTTGTGCGGCACCACCTGCCTGCCCACACAAGGGGGAACCTGATTGGTCGATGTGGCTCTTGAAAGGCAAATTCCTCTGACATCCATGGAGAGCAGAACTGGGCTGGGCCATGCTGGGGTTGCCCCTTGCCCACCCCCTTCTGTCTGTGCCTGCTCACTGTGGGCCATGAGAGCCAGCATGGTGTAGTGGTTAAGAGCGGTACCAGGTTCTGGGGAACCGGGTTCGCGTCGCCGCTCCTCCACATGCAGCTGCTGGGTGACCTTGGGCTAGTCACACTTCTTTGAAGTCTCTCAGCCCCACTCACCTCACAGAGTGTTTGTTGTGGGGGAGGAAGGGAAAGGAGAATGTAAGCCACTTTGAGACTCCTTCGGGTAGTGATAAAGCGGGATATCAAATCCAAATCCAAACTCTGCCACCTTTGCCAGGGCGGGGAACCCTGTGGAAGCTGGTGCCAGTGTGGGGGCCTCTGCTTGCGCACCCCCCAGAATTTTGCGCCCAGGGCCATGGCCCTCATGCCCCCCCCCACATTTACGCCACTGCTCTGACCCCTGCTGCAGAAAATGCCTCCACCATATAGCTCCAGCAGCCAGTATGGTGTAGTGGTTAAGAGCGGTAGACTCGTAATCTGGTGAACCGGGTTCACATCTCTGCTCCTCCACATGCAGCTGCTGGGTGACCTTGGGCTAGTCACACTTCTTTGAAGTCTCTCAGCCCCACTCACCTCACAGAGTGTTTGTTGTGGGGGAGGAAGGGAAAGGAGAATGTTAGCGTCTTTGAGATTCCTTTGGATAGTGATAAGCGGGATATCAAATCCAAACTCCTCCTCCTCCTCCTCCTCCTCCTCCTCCTCCTCCTCCTCCTCCTCCTCCTCCTCCTCCTCCTCCTCTTCTTCTTCTTCTTCTTCCTCCTCCTCCTCCTCCTCCTCCTCCTCCTCCTCCTCTTCTTCTTCTTCTTCTTCTTCTTCTTCCTCCTCCTCCTCCTCCTCCTCCTCCTCCTCCTCCTCCTCCTCCTCCTCCTCCTCCTCCTCCTCCTCCTCCTCCTCCAACCTAAACTCCATGCAAGACATCCACAGTTTGTGGATTCAGGAAGCAAAATGGTTCTGAGAGGGATCTACAGGCTGGATTAATCATGGGTGGAAAGTACAGGATCCAATTGGTCCTTTTGCTGCCTTTGCCTATAAATAGCTAAATGCAACGAACCCTCTTTCGTCCCAGTGAGTAATTCTCACACCCTCCCTTTTGCCTTGCTGAGTCACAGGGGTTCCGTGCTGTGTTACTTACACCGTCATTGGTCTCAAAGGAAACTTTAACACATCCAGTGAATTGTCGGGGATTGGCTGAAGTTGAAAGCTATTCCACTGGCATTTCCCTTTCCCAGCAGCACATTGTGCCAACCCGTTTAAAAAAAAAAAGAGGCTCTGAAAATAGGTTGAGGAAATAGCTGTTTGACATAGGTAGTGGCTAAAATATAAAGTATATTAAAGGTCCTTTGAGATATTGTTGGGTAAAGGAGAGAGCCTGCAATGACCTTTGTCATATTTTAGAACCCGTGCTAAGGCTGATTTTGCTTTTTTTCCGTTCCTCAAAGACTTTAACATGAGAAAAATAGTAATAATAATAATAATATCGGTTTCTAGTCTTTTGCCACAAAATTGAGCATGCCATCGATTCCATGCCAGGACATTATTTGCACAAAGCTTCAACTAGAAAGGCCTGCTCTCACACATTCCTTTTCCTCCCCAGTAGGATAAATCCAAGACATCCGCTAAAAGCCACAGCAGCAAGATGTGCAAAACATGATGTGGCATTAGCCTGCTTTGTACTGTAATATTACCGTCTGGGTGAGCGCATTGCCGTCCAAGATAGCTACACTTTCCCCAAAGCCGAAATAACTCTGATTAATCCAGAGATGCTTCAGCGCTTCTAATCAAAACAGTTTTGTTCCACTAGAAAACATCTGGAAGATGAGGAGGAATTCTCTAGAAAGGGGTCGGGGAACTTGGGATAGCTATGGGTTTCTACAGATCTGTCTGCTTCTGGGCCACATCACTGGTGCATGTTTTTTTTTACCCAGCATTCTGTTCTGTTTCTACTTAATTCTGCAAATGAATATTTTAAACAAAGAGTTTGGGGTGCGAGTTTAAATAAGCGCTCTCGCCAAGTATTTTATGCTGTTTCATGCTGTTTTTAAGTTGCATTTTAATCAATGTTTTACGTTTGCTGTTAGCCTCCCTGAGCCTGGTTTTTAAACTGGGAAGGGCGGAGTATAAATAAAAATTTATTTATTTATTTATTTGTTGTTGTTGTTGTTGTTGTTAAAATACCTCCCTGAAATGTGTGTTGTGATGCATTCATATTGTCAAACTATGTCTTACAGAGAAGTGCCAAATGGGATCGACGGCAAAGCTAAAACCCTCCAAGTGTCCCTATTTTCCAGGGACAGTCTTGGATTCACAGAAGCCGTCCCTGTTTCTAGTTTGATCCCGGAATGTCCCACTTTTCCTTAGGATGTCCTTATTTTCACCAGAGAAATGTTGGAGAGGATGGAATTATGCGACCCCCGAGCCAAGGAGATAAGTGACCATACAACCTTTAGAAGAAGGCAGCCCTGTATAGGGGAAGGTGTTTTTTTATGTTTAATGTTTTATTATGTTCATATGTTGGAAGCTGCCCAGAGTATATGATGATGATGATGATGATGATGATGATGATGATGATGATATACCATATTTACTCAAATCTAATGCTCACCTTTTTTGGCCAAATTATGTGGAAAATTAAGGTGCACATTAGATTTGATGGCACATTTACATTTGGCAGCAAATACTTTTTTTGGCTTTGAGATTCTGAAAATCGAGGTGCGCATTAGATTCGATGCTGCCTTAGACTTGAGAAAATACGGTAGTAATAATAAAAATAAAGTAAAGGTAAAGGGACCCCTGACCATTAGGTCCAGTCGTGACCGACTCTGGGGTTGTGCGCTCATCTCGCATTATTGGCCGAGGGAGCCGGCGTATAGCTTCCAGGTCATGTGGCCAGCATGACAAAGCCGCTTCTGGCGAACCACAGCAGCACACGAAAACGCCGTTTACCTTTCTGCTGTAGCGGTTCCTATTTATCTACTTGCATTTTGACGTGCTTTCGAACTGCTAGGTTGGCAGGAGCTGGGAGCTCACCCCGTCACAGGGATTCGAACTGCCGACCTTCTGATCGGCAAGTCCTAGGCTCAGTGGTTTAACGCACAGTGCCACCTGGGTCCCATGTCCCTATTTTCATCAGAGAAATGTTGGAGGGTATGAAAGCTCTGTTCTGCACGTTCGTCCAAGAGGTGTAGGTCAGATGATTTCCAGCAGGAATTTGCAAAGTTTCGGTTCCTTAAGCACCCACTGCTATCCTTTAACAGATAGCAGACTCTCTTTTCCTTTAACTAACAGAACTCCCATTGTAACATGTGAGCCCAGCTTCACAATGCACTTCGATGCCGGCATCAGTGATGTGGTTTGAACACTGATCTCCACTGTCTGTCTTGCTGCTCCCCCAATCTTCAAGCACATTGTCCCCTTTTCAGGAAAGAGCTGAAAAATTGCTCTGGCGATTGGCAGAGATTATAGTTCATTCAGCTATTTACACCAGGGGTCCCAAAATTAAGGCCCGGGGGCCGGATGCAGCCCAAACGCCTTCTCGATCCGGCCCGCGGATGGTCCGGGAATCAGCATGTTTTTACATGAGTAGAATGTGTCCTTTTATTTAAAATGCATCTCTGGGTTTTTTGTGGGGCCTGCCTGGTGTTTTTACATGAGTAGAATGTGTCCTTTTATTTAAAATGCATCTCTGGGTTATTTGTGGGGCATAGGAATTTGTTCATTCCCCCCCCCAAAAAATATAGTCTGGCCCCCCACAAGGTCTGAGGGACAGTGGACCAGTCCCCTGCTGAAAAACTTTGCTGACCCCTGATTTACACCTTCAGCCTAAATGGAGGGAGTCCAGATCTCACAGCACAGTCATTTCAAGAGGGGCTTGTCCCACACCACAGCAGTGCAACCCTGGAATCCAAGTCTAGCCTGCAGCCAGATGGATTTCATCTTCCTTCCTTCTTTTTCTTCCCAGCAACCCTTGCTCAAGACTCTCTTTTCCTACGTGTCACCTCACATCCAGTTACCATGGCAACCTTCCAACACCCACCCCCTCTGTTCACACCTCAGGCCAGAGGGGAGGACAATTCTCTTGCATTGCCAATCGCCCTGTATTGTTTCTTAATGGCCCTAGCTTGGCCAGGTTGTTTTGCATAGGCTTAGCCCAGGAATTTCTCTGCAGCTTGTAATTCTCCCTTCACATCCCAAATAACCCAAATCCTACCATTTATTAATTCCTAATGGGTTTTTTTTTTTTGGTGGGGGTCCACCCTCCCAAATCTATAACAGTACAGTCATACCTCGGAAGTCGAACGGAATCCGTTCCGGAAGTCTGTTTGACTTCTGAAACGTTCAGAAACCAAGCCGTGGCTTCAGATTGGTTTCCGATTGCGCAGGCGCACCGGATGTCCGCCTTCCACAAAAAGTTCGAAAACTGGAACACTCACTTCCGGTTTTCGATCATTTGGGAGATGGAACATTTGATTCCCAGGGTGTTCAGGAGCCGAGGTACGGCTGTATACCAATACCTTAGCATTGTCAATGCAAAGAAATCCATGGGAAAGGGGCATTTTTCAGGTGAAGAAGCATTGGGGCAAATGTAGAGATGCTTTAAGCCTCAGGTGTAAAAAAAACAACAACCCGCATTCGATTTCATATTAAGGATTTGTTAGGTATGCAGACGCCCAATCGAAAGTGACCTGGAGTGACCCCATTCTCACACTTCCAGCCCCATCTAATGATTCTTAACTTTTTGAATGAGGTTTGGGAATTCGCACAAGAAAAAAGGGAAGGCAAAATGGTCTGCTCATATACCAGGGCCATCATGACAGATCCTCCGGATTAGAGTTTAAAGGAAAGATTTTGGCCGTCGGCCCTGTGTGGATATGGATACACACTTAAATATTAATCTCTCTTTTCAGTAGCAATGTGTGCTTGACACCACCGGCAGTGTCATATTTGCAGAACAAAGACTTGAGCTTGGTGACAGACGAGCACACACCAGCCACTGATCAATTGTCAGCACCTCCGAGTATATTTAGGGGTTGTTAGCAAGCAGGAAACAATATCATCACGTTGCAATGACATTGTTGTAAAATTTAAGCTGGTTCCTATGAACCCAGAGAAATGGATCTTGACCCAGGGAGAGCTCAAGGATCCAGGCAAGCAGACGAATTTAAGCGTCTCCTGCCCACCAAATAACAGAGACCAAACCAGGACGTACGAAGCAAGGCACTTTTATTTTAACTGTTGCAACAGGGTCCTTCCTCTCACACAGGAGAACAAGGAAGGAACCCCAAACAAAGATGTCTTGCCCTTAAAAAGAAATTTGAAATTGGTTTCAGCCCACCCCCCAGAAGCATCATCCATATGTCACAGAAGGGGTGTAGCCCAAGACCCCCCTCCCTAGATTCATCATAGGTACATCATGAAAGGGGAGGTCTGGTGGCAGTAATCTGAGCAGTCTGGACCCTGCCCCCTGCCCCCCAAAACCTAATCAACAAAATTGAGAGATATTTACATTTCCCTGTTTCCCAGCCAAGTTAATCACACCCTTTTGTCTGGCAGTCAGGTATCAGGATGCCAGGGATTATCACTTTAATTCCTGAGACAATGAGAAGGTTCCCCCCACCCCACTTCTTCCTTGCAGAGGAACACCTGGTCAGAGAGAGAGTCAAAATGGTGTCAGAAAGGCCTGTCTTCCTGTGCTGCTTCAGACATGTGCCTGTACATTCATGTACATGTTTTATGAACAATTATTATATATATATAGATATGACCTCAAAATTCTTATAACAATTCCCCATTTGGGGCTATAATTTTTCTTAAAAATTGTTGCCCCACAAAAGAATAACCAGATGTGTTGTTTTAGTACTTTGGGAGAAGCATTTCTCAAAAATGGTCTATGTATTACACTTAACAGGATGGTCCACCAATATTGACTGGAAAGTGCAGTTTGCTTGTTTACCCTTTTGTGTGTTCTCAGGTGTCAAAAGCTAGCTCTCCTCTGGTTGCACACCTCCAACGTGGCACAACAGCAACAATCCCTGGTGAATCCCCTTAGGGCTTTCATATTGACCATGTCGCCTGGCACTCACCATAGCTGCCACAGGTTTGGACATGTCATGAGAGAGATGCCTTTGCCTTGGGCTTTCTATGGGCCTTTATTATAGGCTCTGGCCTTGCACTGTAGGGAGTTGCCCAGTTGCTCTTAAAGGAAGAAAGCTACTTGCACCTTGGATACACTTGCCCAATTAGAACTGAAGCCAAATTAAAATTTATACAGCCCCATAAAACATGTCCAAATTAGTCAAATTTAACTCTAAAAGGGATCATTCCTGTTAAATCAAGACATAAATACCTTCATTTATCTGGTGTTTCATGGATCTTGGAGCTTATTCTTGGTAAAATGAGTAAAAACAAATTTAAAAAATGTGTAGAGAAGGTTGGCACACTGCAGAGTGCCAGGTGGGACAAGAAAATGTGGTCATAAGTTGATCTAATCTAAATACTGAACTATGCAATATCCTGATCCTTTAAAAGGCATACAATGCATGGCAATAATACAAAAAAAAAAACATTGGGACACTATACATTTTTTTTTTTTAAAAAAAACCCAACAATTAAACACAAAATTGGTTCACCTCCCCCTCCTTGTGGAAATAACATACTGTCAGACATAGTTCAATGTTTCTGTCGAATATCACGCAACATAAGACCTAATAATTATATATCAGTTGTATGTCTTGAGGCCATCATGATCTTGAGACAATTCCGGCTGCTTTTAAATCCTAGGGCACAGAGTCTTGAGGTCAAGGAGAGAGAATGTCCTTGCAATTCACTTTCCCCCTTTGTCCCAAAGTCATTTGACACATTTCAGTATTCCTATATAACACATAATGCACAAAACCTTCAAATTATTAATTATACGCCATTTGTATATCTTGAGGCAATCAGGTGAACTTGAGATAATTCTTGCTGCTTTTGCATGTATCTCCAACAAGGGGGTTTTCTTGTCTGCCTTCGAGTCACTGGGAGGAAGTTAACAGTACTTCTATAACAGCACTTCTAAACCTTGCTGAAACGTTATAGCTTTCTAGGTCCTCCTTCTTAGGTTGTGATCAAAGAGATAAAATGTCAATTTGGTTTCCTGTAAAACATCCTTTTGAAAATAGGCCTGCAGGGGGTTGGGGCCTGAAGATATAATTAGTTAAAAAATAATAGTGATAAATAGTCAAGAAAGGGGAGAATATTCTAGAAATTTCTTCTTGGGGAGCTGCAAATAATATAAGATCATAGTTATTTAATTACTGCTGTTATTGTCTACTCAGTCAGTTTAATTTACTTCACCTAGTTTGGCTGTGGAGGAAACAAAGGACAAAAATTTTGTTAATTAGGACACAATCGATAAGTTATTAACATTTTCCTTATGTGGTTCTGAATTCTCTTTGAGGTTCATGTATCTTGTTTGAAAGGGATTATTATTATTATTATTTACAGGAAAGAATGACTTAGATGCTACATTTGTATGTACAGAAAGAAAAAGTAGAAATACCAAAAAAAAAAAGATACAAAAATAAAACAAAATAAAATTTAGATTACCACTCACACAACAATTTTTACCTGGTTATTGTTAGAATAATTTCATAGACATAATGGAAAAACTGATATAATAAATGGAAGCAGATTATTTATAAGCTAAAGAGAAGCGCCAAAGAGAAATGAAATTACTGTTTGTATCTCCTCACTCCTCACTTTTTTTTTTTTTTTTTTTTGCTGTGGAAGAAAAGAATTGGCAAAACACTCAATCATTGCTACATTAGAAAAGGGAGGGTTATATTAACATAGGGTAATGCTTCGGGGTGAAATGCAAATGAGAGATAAGTATCCATCCTGAGTACCTGCTAGGAAAGAAATGGAGCCTTTTGTTTGCATAGTCTGTCAACTGGTAGACAGCAATTTTCTATGAATTTCCAAGTGTGGAGGGGCTTGTTTAGGTGGCGTCCCCCCCCCCATTGGGAGATAATTTTGCATTAAGGTTCTGAAAGAATTTCTCCACACCCTGAATCTCAGTATTCTGCTGGAAAGGGAAAATTATTTCATGTGAAAATCAGTCAGGAAATGTTCCTAAAATGTACAGAGTTTTGCATGTTGAACTGGAATTGGCAGCTTCTAAACAGTTGATGGTTCTCAATGGTTCTTTATCTATTTATTTTTACATAAGGAAATTTAAATTTAAGTTTCATGTGCAAAGCATAACCTTGAACCTCTTAATTAATTTATAAACTACTCAAGAGACAGACTTATAGTAGTACTCTGCTATTTATACCTGTGGAAAGAATCTGGCATGTTAAGATTTTTGGAACTTGGCAACCACTTAACCTTGATGGACCAGTAACACACATGAGGTTGTTTTCCCTCAGTGGTTCAAAGCTTTACATTAAGAAATTTGAATAATATTTCATGAGCAGATTATAACCTTTTTGCCCCTTAGTTAAAACCTCATTTTTCTCCTCTATTTTCCTCTTCAAGCTGACATAGCCTCTGTGCATGTACAGAGTTCATGATTCGGCAGTCTATTGTACCATTTTTTAAAGTGCTGCACCTCTTGACAAAATTACCATCTGAATAAAGGAAGGGAAGGGGAAAGAGTAGATTTTAAAATAGGGTTAGATTTTACACAGAAACTCACTTTTCAGTGCTTACAAACACATTTTCTCTCCCTCCTTTTTGCAAGTTTGGAAAGGGTTGGAAGGGATCTTGAGTAATCTAGTCCACCCCTTCTGAAATATGGGGATCTCAACACTATCACTGCCCTTAGGATACACATACATTTGAGTACAGACGCCTGACTGGGAAGGAAACACAGGCTATGCCCTATCACGGAAGCACATGTGTGTACTAAGGGAAAAATAAGGAAGGGGAAGATTAAAAGTACCAACGTTATATAGAAGCCTTTAGCAAACCTTAAGATTGGATAAACAGTTTAAGAGGGAATTTACTTCCTTACTAAAACCATTCTGTCCATTTGAATCAAGGTTAAAGTGACTCAGATAGACATTTGCTGGCTATGGATCCTCTACTTTTAATAACATTTCCCTAGAAGGAACACCATATTCCATAGTCACATGGTGAAACATTACATACAGAGCACATGGCTCCCTTGTGACACAGACCTTAAATATTGTGAGTTCACAAACAAACATTTTCAAGGTTACAATCTCCCTTTTCCCTTCCCGCTCCCCCTTTCTGTACAGAAAGGGGTAGGTATGCACATACACCCCACTTTTACTCTCTAGAGAAAGATTGGGAAATGTTCAAGACTTTCATATGTGCTTAAACTTTAACCCTTAATAGAGAAAGTGATAAAAACTTATATAATCACTCCACAAAAACAACAATTACACTCTTGTTCCAACTCTGAAAACCAATAATCTTTCCTTGCCAGAAAGCAGAGCTGGGCTGAATTTCAACCCATCACCACATCAGACACATTGCCTTTCACATAGCTCTAAAATGGGGGTTAGAAGGGACCCTGAGGTCATTTAGTCTAACCCTCTAAGATACAGGATTCACAAGATTTGAATGAAAATACCAACTTTATATAGAACCCTTTAGCAGATGAGTTTTTTTCCTTAAGAGGTGATATCAGGAGCCCAACACAATTGAAGTTAAAACTAGACTCAGATAGACAATTCCTGGCTAAGGAAGCTCTACTTTTGACAAACAATTCACCTTTATAGGAATAGCTGTTCAATTTTCCTTTAGTCAATATTCCTCTAGTCACTTGGAGGAAGACTCCCTTTTAGAGCCTCTCTCAATAACAAACATTTGCACACCTCATGAAGTGAACATTTTCAAGTTTCAAAATATTTTCAAAGCATTGAGCAAGCATTTTCAAACTTACTACTCTTATTTTCCTTCATCCTGCCCCCTCTTTTTACTTTTGGAGAGGAAAAAATGGCCTTCTACAGCCTCTTTAAAACAAACCTTTACACACTACCTCCACTCTTTTAAATATTTGCCATTGTTTTTGGGTTGATCAAGCCCTTACATAAGATTATTTAAGCAAGCTTGCCTTATTATTATATTATTTTAAACTATGCATGCTTTAAAAAAGGCAGTCTGTGGGTGTCATGGCCAAATTTTACACAAACCCCTAATTTCCTAAACCTGGATTATATCTCTCATTTACTTTAAGGGGAACAATGAACTATAGCAGACACAAGGATCAGACGCACATACACTTCACAGACAACACAGACAACATGTAACATGCAAACATATATAATTTTATACCATAACATACTTTGCAGGATTCCTCACAAAACTTTTCCCATTCAGAGTTCACCAGGGTTAATTTTAAAGCGGAGATTCACTGTATGTTAAAGGAACCTCCTGGTAGCCATTTCCCCTCATCTGGGTGGTCCATAGTAAAGCGGACCCAGTGTTTTTTTCTTACAAAGTTTTTGCAATTGGTTCCCTTCAAGCTTGTCCGCCCCGGGGATTTCGTGCCAATTTAAGAGAACGAATTGGAGTGGACTTTCATCCTCAAAGTCCTTACCGGAGCCAAGCCTCAGTTGTGCTTTGCCTCGGTTGGGAGTCTGGGAAAGGAATTCCTTAGAGTGGGTTGCACCCATTTTACTTAAGCCTTTTTATACTGCAGTTCGGGTCCCCGACCCTGTTCCTGGACACTCTTAACTTCCCGAGTCTATGACTCACCCCCACGTCCTAGTGGTGTTCCTGCCTGCCGTTCGCGTGCACTAACTACTAGGCGGCCTGGTGCAGCTAAAACCCTATTGGAACCCTCCCACTGGTCATCAATTGCCTGAGGGTTCCACAGCAACTTCCCTGCCTCTTACACACTAGACTCATATCCTACTGAACGCTTGCCTACGCAATGTCAGGTCGGAACTGAGGAATACAGAGATACAGAGTAGTAGGAAAGGAACGGGCGCACTTGCAATCTCTGGTCATGGGTCATACCTAACAAAGGTCGCCATGGCAGGGGGGCGTCTTCACCCGAAGATTAAGAGCAGAGGAATAGGAAACAGAGCTGGGATAGCCAGATTCCCAGATTGGTAGAAAAGCGACAGTTTGCTCAGACTTCTGCTCAGTTTGGCAGAAGGGAGCTGGGACAGTCTTTCTGAGCTCTGCGTTTAACGTAAAGACTGTTGCCCTGGACCTCAGTTCTACCTTGTAACTGTGCCTGGCAGCCTTGCTGCAACTAAGGTCCAAAGAGGAGAGTAGAAAAGGATAGTCCAAGTGGAGAAATAGATTTTTAGTTGCTGTGGTTCTTAGCTCACCCAAGGTGTCCCCTTTTAATACTCACGACCGATCCTTTCAGTCGAATCCCGTTGTCTCCAGCTTCCAACTGGTTCCTGAAAAAAAAACAGCCTTGTCCCTTTAAACGTTGCTTCGTCCTGGGGGTCCCGCTTGGACTCTCAATTACTACCAAGTGCCTCGGGTCCTGAGGTTGGTTTACCCCCCTGCAAAAGAGGCAAGGGCGCGCTGGGCTCCCCTTCCTCAGTGAACCCGGAGCTCAAGGCAAAACTGGGTCCCCGAAGTGGTCGCCAAATTGTTGTAAAATTTAAGCTGGTTCCTATGAACCCAGAGAAATGGATCTTGACCCAGGGAGAGCTCAAGGATCCAGGCAAGCAGACGAATTTAAGCGTCTCCTGCCCACCAAATAACAGAGACCAAACCAGGACGTACGAAGCAAGGCACTTTTATTTTAACTGTTGCAACAGGGTCCTTCCTCTCACACAGGAGAACAAGGAAGGAACCCCAAACAAAGATGTCTTGCCCTTAAAAAGAAATTTGAAATTGGTTTCAGCCCACCCCCCAGAAGCATCATCCATATGTCACAGAAGGGGTGTAGCCCAAGACCCCCCTCCCTAGATTCATCATAGGTACATCATGAAAGGGGAGGTCTGGTGGCAGTAATCTGAGCAGTCTGGACCCTGCCCCCTGCCCCCCAAAACCTAATCAACAAAATTGAGAGATATTTACATTTCCCTGTTTCCCAGCCAAGTTAATCACACCCTTTTGTCTGGCAGTCAGGTATCAGGATGCCAGGGATTATCACTTTAATTCCTGAGACAATGAGAAGGTTCCCCCCACCCCACTTCTTCCTTGCAGAGGAACACCTGGTCAGAGAGAGAGTCAAAATGGTGTCAGAAAGGCCTGTCTTCCTGTGCTGCTTCAGACATGTGCCTGTACATTCATGTACATGTTTTATGAACAATTATTATATATATATAGATATGACCTCAAAATTCTTATAACAACATGTTGCACATTTCTGGAGGATAGAGCTCTTGGGAAGGCAAGGCTTACTTTGAGCCAGGGATCACCTTAACTCACCGCTGGACCCGTCTGCAGCAAAAGCATCCAGATTTCCCATCAATCACTCGAGTTTCTGTGCAATCTCCCGAATGGGGCAATGTTGTGGATAGTAGGCGAGGATATATTGATTAAATATCATTCTTCCTAACTCATGCTAGTGAGTTATATACAGTGGTGCCTCGACTTACGAATTTAATCTGTTTTGAAGGCACCTTCGTAGGTCGAAAAATTCGTGTCGAAAAGTGCCATTGGAAACACGATTTCCCATAGGAATGCATTGGAAATGGAAAAATCCGTAAGTTGAAGCAACCCCATCTAAAAATTCGTATGTCGAAAAAACCCTATCTAAAACCGCCGCTGTTTCCGTTCAGATGTCGAGAAATTTGTAAGCGTGCGGCCATTTGCCCCACTCGTAAGTCGAAAAATTCAGTTGTCGAGTCGTTCGTAAGTCGAGGTACCACTGCATAGCAGAGCTTATTCCCCTTTTACATAGCAAGAAGCTAGTTGCAGATTCGTTTGAATCTCTTTAGTTAAGCAATTCAATCGGGCATGCCCAGATTGGAGTATATTCCTGGTAAGACCCCTTTGATTCCCTCCTAAAAGAATAAAGACACAAGAGTCTTCCTTATAAGTAATGAACAGTTTACTCATGTTCAGTTCACAGTATGATCCCTGAAGGCAGGCTTTAGCTTGCGGTTACAGATACAGTGTGGCTTACATCCTTGTAAGGATGGGCCCATGCGCTGCTGGCAGAGAGCCAGCAGTGTAGTTCAAGAGAAGAAACGGCATCAAAAAGAGAGATGGCTGCATGACTGGGCCTTTTGTTAGGTCTGCAAGGCTCAAGTCCACATACCTCCCTGTTCCACCTGCAGGGGGAGGATGCTCCAGACCAGGTGGAACAGGAAGTTCAACTGGCTGTATCAACATCCCCCTATATGTTTCCACTCTAGGCAAACAAGGAATGTTGTATTTGACTGCTACAAGGATGACATCCCACATTGAAATCTCCATGACTTTCAAAGTATTTGGATATATTATAAGCTTTGAAATTCTATCATAGCACACATGGGCATAGCCAGGAGTTTAGTTGGGGGGGGGGCGGCGGGAGGCAGAACTGACGTTATTGGTCAGTTAGTATTTCTATTGTTTTACTTGATTGGGGGGGGCAGCTGCCCCCCTACCTGACTTGGCTATGCCGATGATAGCACACATGCACTTGTAAACCAACCCAAAGTGCACAAAATTGTCCTTGCTCAGGAATTTCTCCTCCTCCCCCCTTCCCTACTTTAACCCAGAGATCATATTAATACAGATAGAGATAGATGAAGGTGTTATTGCCGAAGTCCATAATCAGGGCCGTCTTTATCATATGTGCCGCCGGGGTGCAAAGATCTGCCCAGCGCCCACAAATTTAGTTCACCTGTAACGACGACGCAGTGGAAATAGCTGCTTTTGTTTCCTGACTTGTCTGTAATATTTGACGCTACAGAATAACAGAACGACCGGGGGGGGGGGGACTTCCGCTCCATTGCTTTTCACTGCTGCCGATCCATTTGGTGCCCTCCAGAATTCGATGCCCGGGTGCACTGCATCCCTTGCACCCCCGGTAAAGACGGCCCTGTCCATAATCGCCTGTGGCTGCAATATTCAATCTGTTTGCTCCAGAGTAGTATTACCTGTGCTTCAAAATAAGTGGATTGTTTGCCACAGCCTCTTAATTTCACTGAGCGCATTTTAGAAACACCTAGTCGCTAATCAAGCAGTATTATCTACTCTCCAATAAATGTGCTTTGCATATTTACAATTTATCCGGTGTAGAGGTGGAATTACCTTAGGGAGCATGCAGCTCCTGGGATTGATTGCCATTGCTATTCTTCCTTCCTGTCAGGAAGGACTATTGGCCAGTGGCACAGCACCCAAAACCTTCTCCTTGAGGCAGCTATCTCACCCAGCCCAACGGTAGGGCCGGCCCACTTCTCCCATGCTCACATTGTGAATCGAATCCAATCGTTTTGTTTTCAGGAGCATCCACGCCTGCTTCAATTTTAAAAATGAAGAGATGAAGCTCAGCGGCAGTTAAGTGACAACGGATTAAGCAACTGGGATTTCATCCCTCTCCTAAGGAAAGAAGTGCCTAAGCTGCTAATGATATTAAATCTTCCTAAAGAAGCTCATTTCCTCTGTCGTGTAACCATATGCTGGAGCCCTCATCATAAAGAGCTCCTTTGAAATAACCAGCCGTCTCTGCTGTGAAATTTGGATATTTCCACTCACTGGATTAATTTAAATCATGTGGCATCGTGAGCGTTTCCCCTTTGACTGGATGAATAACCTGAAATGTCATGAAAGGGAACGATAGCGCTGGGCTTCTGATCAAATCGAAGAACAATGCTTTTCATGCCTTTATTTGGGTTTAACTGTCATCAGTAACCATCGTGCTCAAATACACAAATTGCCTCTTCATTGATGTTAAGGGCCCCAGGCCACGGACTTTGCTTTCTTCAATGATTCACTCCACGACTGGATAAATTTCAGTCCGTTCACCATTCATTCCTTTCCCTTAAATCAGGGGTGGCCAACTCCCAAAAGACTGCAATCTACTTACAGAATTAAAAACTGGCAGTGATCTACCCCCTTTTGGGGGGGTTCAAGTCAAAGTTGTTGAGCTTTGTTTTGGGAGGAAGAAAGCCCCAATTTTAAGGGTTTTGGGGGAGAAGGAGGAACAGACACTGACCAACAGATTGCTGGGGAAACAAACAGCCTCTCTGAGAAAACTCTGCCCTCCATTCTGCAGATCGTGCGACAATGGAGGGCGGGGCGATGGGGTGGGACTGGATTCAATATTACCAACACTAAGGAAAGGAACCCAGCAATCAACTGCGATCTACCAAAACCTCCCAGGGATCTACCAGTAGATTGCAATCGACCTGTTGGACATCCCTGCCTTAAATCAATGAAAGGGTGAGGTGCTTTGGTTTTGCTTTAATGTTCTGGTGAAAAAGCTTCACCTATTACATTTCAAAGGGCAAGATGCAAGGGGTTGGGAATCATGTGGCGTTTTAATGCAGTACATAAATATTTGCAAATGTGGGTTTGACAAAGACTTTCTGGCACGTATACATTGGCAGCAGAACACACCTGTTGCATTTCTTATTATGTAGTCCCACACCCTCCAACATTTCTCCTGTGAAAATGGGGATGTCCTATTCAACAACAATGATAATAACAACAACAACAACAACAACAACAACAACAACAACAACAATAACCTGCTCAGCTGACTGGGTTGCCCCAGCCACTCTGAGCGGCTTCCAACATATTAATAAAATAAATAAAACATTAAACATAAAAAAACTTCCCTATATAGGGCTGCCTTCAGATAGGGTTGCCATATTTCAAAATGTGAAAATCTGGACACAAATGTTGTTGAGTTTTTGGGGGGCTGGGAGGTGAGCTATTGTTAAGGGAAATTCACCAAAAAACCAACACTTCTGCCATACGCCCGGGTTTTCCCATTTTTACCAATTTTTGAAATTTCACCCAGACGCTATTTCCGACATACAAATCCCGGTAATGTCTGGGATAATCCCAGGTGTATGGCAGCCCTACTTTCAGAGGTCTTCTAAAAGCTGGTTCATTGCTTATCTCCTTGGCTCAGAGGTCCTATGCCCTTCACCCTTTCTCTGATGAAAATAAAGACATCCTAAGGAAAAGTGGGACATTCCAGGATCAAATCAGAAACCAGGATGGCTTCTGTAAATCCAGGACTGTCCCTGGAAAATAAGGACAGTTGGCTGGTCTGTAGTCCTGATCACTGGGGTCAAGTTGTAACAGGGAGTTCTTGATGGCTGCTACACCATTTCTACAGAGGCAACCCAAGTGCTTCAGGTCATATTTTAGAGATGCTCTGTGGAAGCTAAGGCTCAGTCAGCTTTGCAATCCTTGAGCTGTTGCTTTCTCAGACCTGTCCTCACCATTTGGAAGAGCATCAGAAGATGTTGGGCACAGGCTCAGCCCAGATGGTGAGCTAGTTGACATGCAGATCGACGCCTTCAGTTTTCACCGTCGGCCTCAAACAGAAATCATTAAATCAGCACTAGGCTTGAGCAAGGCATCTATGCCATGATTTCACATGACGTTCTGAACATTAGGGCACCTCCGTATCATTTAATCAGCACTGTGTGCAGCCTACAGACTTGCTTGTGCAAGGTGTTGCTTAATACTCAAAGCCCTGCCTTATGAATGATTGCTGAAATCCTCATGCAGCTAAGGAAATGTGTTTCAACGAGCCCACTGCAAGATAGTGGCTTAGAGAGAACTAGCAAGCACATGCCACCTTGGCTGTGAGCCCTGGAAGACCCACTCCCTCTCCTGTATGACTTTTCCCACCTGGCCTGGGAGGGCAGGGCCCTGACTGACTCCAGCTGCAAAACTTTGTACTGGAGATTTGTTGGTGTGTCTGTGTGTGTGTGTTGCAGTTATCTCTATTGACTAAAATTCCTGCCATAGTTTAGAAGACAATCCTTTGTCTCAAGGAACTCTGGTAATTGTAGCTCCGTAAGGGGAATAGGGGGCTCCTGACAACTCTCAGCACCCTGAACAAACTACAGCTCCCATAATTCTTTGGGGGAAGCTGTTATTGTTGTTGTTTTTTATAACATTTTATTAATTTTCCTTTTTTAAAATGTCCTTTTTATTGCTTATTCATCATAAATACAAAATATATATAACATACAAAACATCCCATACCGTACCATACAAAATATGCAATAAACTCACATACATTATACGCAGCAGGACGTACACAATACGGAATAACCATCATTGATTATCTTTTTTCCCCCCTGCTATTACCACCCTTAAATAAAATTAAGATACAAAGAAGAAGAAAAAAGAAAGAGAAAAAAAGGGGGGAAGGGTTTAGACTTCCTGTTAATTTCACGTGTATGGACTTATCTTTATATTTGAATGTCAATACCATTACAGTAGTACAAACTTCTAAAGATCTTATTCTAATACATTCTTATTTCCTTTTACATCCTAACAATTATAGTTCAACCCTATTTCCTTTTAGTATCACTCAAAAGCTGTCATGGGTATTACATTTTTATTATATTTTTGAACATATTTCTTATACCTTTCCCATTTTTTTAAAAAAACAACTTTTGAATTGCCTCTAAGACTATTCATTAGTTGTGCCATTTCAGCAAAATCCTGCAATTTACTCTGCCATTCCGTGATTTTCGGTACCTCCTTTTCTTTCCACCCTTTGGCCACAAGTATTCGAGCCGCAGCTGTAGCACCCAGGAAGATTTATCTTTGCTGCGTTGGGATATCTCTCCCTGTGATGCTTAACAAAAAAGTCTCTGGTCTTTTTTGGAAAGTAATTCCCAGAATTTTTTTTATCTCGTCTTATCCCAGAACCATTTTTTCTTTTCACATGACCACCGCATGTGGAATAAATCCCCATTATTTCTCCCACACCTCCAGCATACGTTCGCAATGTTCTTATACATCTTGGACAACCTTGAAGGTGTGAGATACCATCTGTGGTTCATTTTTAACGTATTTTCTCTAATATTGTAATTTGCTGTGAATTTCATATTAATTTTCCAGAGGTTTTCCAAAATAACAAAAAAGGAAGAAAAAAAAATTAACAAATTTTTAAACCATAATTCTGTGCTTGACTTCACTCCTTCTTTCGGTTCCATTGTTTGTGCTTGTTCATAGACTTCCATGAAACCTTACATTCTTAACAATCCAATTTTAAAACCTTCTTCATCTTATGACAAGTGACTTTTAAAAGTTAAACTAATGTAGAGATCTATAGACAAGGTTTAAAAGATATACATTAAACAGTTGTCCCTTTTTTGAGCTCAAAGTCCTCTTTCTTTGTTGGGTTTCATATTATTTAATTTGTCCTGCACAGTTCATTATTTTATTTTGCCAATCTTCTTTATCTTCTTTGGCGGTGGTTTCTTCCTTCTATATAGGCTAGTAGGTCTTGGCCTGGCATCCACTCTCAAATACAGGAACCAAGTCTTTCGTTCCATAAGTCCATCAAGTCTTGTACATCTCAAAACCATAACTTCAATTTTTTTAACAACTGCCATTTCCCACATTCTCTTCAAATCTTTATATGTTTTCCTCCAGGCCTTTTAAATAATTTTACATTCTCCCTTCTCATTTCTGCTCTATCACTTTCAAAGCCTCCCCGATCATTTCACACGAGGTACCATTTTTAGCTGTCAAAGCCTCCCAAATCATTTCATAGGAAGTACCATTTTTGCTTTGAACCACTCTTATTTCCCTTGTATTTTCCTCAGACCCCGTCCCTCTGACATTCCCACCTTGGTGATTTCCTTTAAAATCCAGGAGATTTACGGGAGATTTTACAATCCGGGGTAACAGTGGGAAATGGACTTAAATAAGGGGGTTTCCCGCAAAAAACAGGAGGGTTGACAGCTATGTGCCATGTGTCTGGAATAACCTGGACATAGCCAGAATACAGCAGCTGGAAGCAGTCAGGAGAAATCTGGATGTATGCCAACCCATGTCGGAAGTCAAGATTTTGGCGAAGTTCTTTAAAAATAGCTCCAAAACTTCTCCCTTTTTTCGAGATTTTGCCAGAAAAATCTCAGCAACTTTGGCAAAAGAAAAAGAAAAAGCTCCGGATTTTCACTTTTCGAAATATGGCAACCCTATAGTGGGCCCATATACAAGAAAACACGCTTTTGAAAAAGAGGACTTGCTACTGAGACATGGCAGGAGGGAAGAATGCACCAGGTCTGCTGTTTTTTTTTTCTGTGTCTGATCCACACTTCAGAGATAAAAACCAGCGACTTGAGTACACAGGCCATGAGAGAAACTCGAGGCTCTAGATTGAGAGGAGATATGACAGGAATTCCTCCTCGTCTTAACAGCCGTGCATGATTTATTGTCAAGGGGAAGCCGAGGAAAATCATTCCCACATAAAAACCAGCACACAAGCACTTCCTCTTTCAACCCCCTCGCCCCAAACAACTAGTCATCGTGGCATTATGATGCCTTAGAACAAGAGGATAAAAATGGGATCACGGAGAGAGAAAGAAAAGGGGCAGTGGGGAGGGGGGCGGAATCACCAAATGTTTTTAGCCACAACAGGCCTTTCCTGTTTTGAGCACTAAAAATATTCCGGCGTAATCGCTTTTGGGTCTGCAGCCTGCTCCAGGGTGAGGTAATGCCCTCTCCTCTGTGTTAAAGACAACAATCCAAACAGAGATAAAGCTAATCATATCCACTGGCCTTGCCAAGAAAAACAGGCTCTCACCTCTGCACCAAGAGAAGATATTTCCATTCAGTAGTAGGTGGAGAAGCTCTCAGGAGTGAGAACATTTGGTCAATAGGGCGAGTTCCCATGGTGTGTTGTCAGAAGGCTGAGGGGGAAATATGGAGGTGCCCTCAAGGTACAAGAGGGTTCATGCAGCAGAGAGTCAGGTGGGGAAAATTCCCTGCCTCCCCCCTGTAATAAGCAAAAATCTGCCCTTATTCCATTATGGGGTACACAAGAGCCCTTATTGTGTTCTCCATCGGTCGGAGGATATAACAGAGGCCAACCAGAGATGTTTGAGAAGCAAAGCCTTCATTTTTGCTGTTGCAACAGGGTCCTTCCCCTCACGCAGGAGAACAAGGAAGGAACCCAGAACAAAAGAGAGCTCCTTATGGAGTCTCGAAATTTTCACAGGGGAACCCCTCAAAACCACCATTGGATCACATGCTGTGTCACAGTTGTTAGGAGTGCTGCAAAGAGGGATTGAATGTTAAACCACTCTGGGAAGTGTAGCACTGTGATGGGAATAGGGCTCCCCTAACAGCTCTTAGCGCCCTTAACCCTTAACCAACTACAGCTCCCAGAATGCTTTGGGGGAAGCCATGACTGCTTAAAGTGGTACGATCCTGCTTTAAATGCATCGTGCAAATGGGACCAGTGTTTGTGTGCATGTTCTTTCTCTCTGTGTCAGAAGGGTGAGATGGGGGGTTTGAAAGGGACTGAGGGGCAGCGAGAGAAGAAACTAGAGGAGGTGCGCTCTCTCAAAATTCCACCGGCCCCAAAAGCTTGGCAACCCCAATCTACCTCACAGGGTAGTTGTTGCGATGGGGGGGGGAGCCAAATGACCCCAAATATGTGATCCCAACCTTCTTGGAGGAACATCAAGGTACAAATGCAAGGGAAAATGGCATAAATAAATAAAATTTATTTTAAATAAAAGGTAAAGAGTTATTTTGACAGCTGTACTTTTCAAGCCATTTGGCACATGACAATTGCCAACACTATTGCCCTGTTATGGCTAGTGGTCAGACATGCCAGGAAGTAGGTTTCTGCACATGTGTCCTGAGTCGATAGGGAGTCATGTTGCATAAGTGGTTCTCAAGTCCCTTTCCAGCAGCCAAGGCTGTACATGTCTGGCCATATCAGACAATCAGATATAGTAAAGGTAAAGGACCCCTGGATGGTTATGTCCAGTCAAAGGTGACTATGGTGTTGTGGTGCTCATCTCGCTTTCAGGACGAGAGAGCCGGCGTTTGTCCACAGACAGCTATCCAGGTCATGTGGCCAGCAGGACTAAACCGCGTCTGGCACAACGGGACACTGTGACAGAAACCAGAGCGCACGGAAACACCGTTTACCTTCCCGCCACAGCGGTACCTATTTATCTACTTGCACTGGTATGCTTTTGAACTGCTAGGTTGGCAGAACCCGGGACAGAGCAATCGGAGATCACTCCGTTGCGGGGATTCGAACCGCCGACCTTCCGATCGGCAAGCCCAAGAGGCTCAGTGGTTTAGACCACAGCATCCCCACATCCCCAGATCAGTTGTGTAGGAATGGTGGGGGGTGAAACATGCTCCCTCCCATACCCCTCTCCCAAATAAAAACCTAAACAGCTTAGCAACTTCTCCGACAAGATGATACACATACAGTTTGTGGTGGTGGCCAAAGACAACAGTGCTTTCTAGGCTAATCTAAAGTACCTGTTCTGAAGTGTTTTGACCTTATACCTCTGGAACAGAGCTACTTTGATCTGTGAGCTGGCAACAGGAATAGGAATGCCCTATCTCCCGCTAATAGCCAGCTAAATGATGAATGAGCCACGAAGCACGGGATTCGTTCTGTTACAGGTGCTTCCTCATTGCAGGTAACTGCAGGACCCAAACCCAGTTTTCAGACATTAAAGCCCAATATACATTCAATGGCATACAAAAAAGACCATCCCGCATGCAGTGTAACTTCTCTGGCATGGAGGTGAGTCACGATGCTCCGCATAATCTCCCAGACTGACCATCAATAAATGTTTCATGGGCTCTGTGGACCAAAAAAAGGATAAAACAGATTAGATTCTGGAAAAAGCCTAGGAAGAGTCCCAAAATCATGTGCATTTCCCGGGACTTCCCTGTTAACATTACATCATAAACAAAGCTATAGGCATCACCACCATGCAAATCCAGAAATGGTACTGGATAACGAATCTGACAATTTAAATGCTAAGGCTTTGCCCTTAAGATTACAAAATTGCATGACAATATGCAGACTCCGCCTGGCAAAAAGCAGAAGCCACAAGGAAAGAAATGACATGTGATTTCTAAGCAGTCAGTGGGCAGGGCATCAATGTCCTGCATTGTCCCTCCTCATGACTAGTAGAAGCTTTCCATGATGAGCAAGTGACAAATCCCGATCCCCAGTAGATATGAGGCACACAAGGACTTCTGATGAGCTCCATGATGCATTCTCCAAGATGGATATGAAGAGGGGGAAAGGGCACCCCCCCACTCTCCTGTGGACCTCCTGCGACTCAGCTATACAGCTGCAAATATAACATTTTAAGTGTGTTTTAAGCGCATTACACAAATGTGACACCAGGTGGCGCTGGTGAGCTACTGGCAGTTCCATATATATTTTAAAACTTTTTTTTTCAAAAAACCAATTTTCACAGCATATATATATTGATGCCCAAGTATGCATCAGAACCCCTTATGAGCGGGGTAACTATTTGATTAGCAGCACCCTTCGCAAACTTAAAGCTTGGTGAGCACGGAAATAAAGCTGGGGGGGGGGTCTCACATCATAATATTTTGAAATCTGTGAAAAGCTTTGGGGAAATCCAGGATGATAATCAATCAATGTGGTCTCCTGCATTATGTGTATGAAAAGGTGTGTATGTATGTGTATATATCTCCAAGGGTCACATTTTATACCAACCCAAATTAATATGAAATTAGTGTTGTTTGGCTGAAAGGAAAAGAAGGTAAGGGCGAAGGCAGGGGTAATATTTAGAAATCACAGCAAATTCTTCTTCATCTACGACATGAACTTCCCCCCAGCTTTCTAATTTGGTGGGCGGGCGCAGCGCGCAACACGGCTTCCACGCGGCTTTACCGTGCAGCGACCCCCTGCCGGCCTGGCGCCCTGCCGGCCCGCGCCACCGAGACTACCCTTAGAGCCAGGCCTGGTCAGCTCCTCCCCACATTTTCGGCAGTCTTCAAGCCTTAAAAACAGAACACAACACTATATGTGCAGATTTTTCCGGTCCTTCTGTGCCTTATTAAATAAAGAACACAGAAACATTTTCCAAAAAATGCAACATTGCTCTGGGGATTTGGGTATCACAAGTGCGTGCCAACCATCAATATCCAAAGATGAGTATTGAAACCTGAAAAACTGGTTTTAGGAAGAAAAAAAGAAAGAAAAGGAATCTGGAGCCTGAAAGGGAAAAAGGACTAATTTGCATGAAATCCAACAAGAATGCTACTGAGTGAGCTCCACACTCCTTTCATAAGTATATCTGTCTACAATTGAAAGGTTTTGAGAAACAATTTGGGGAGCGGGTGGGATAGGCGAACTAATATCAGTGTTCTGGAAGAAGCAAAGATCACCAGTGTTGAAGCAATGATTCTTCAACATCAACTTTGCTGGACTGGTCATGTTGTGCGGATGCCTGATGATCGTCTTCCAAAGTAACTACTCAATTCTGAACTTAAAAATGGAAAGCGTAATGCTGGTGGTCAACAAAAGAGGTTTAAAGACTGTCTCAAAGCAAATCTTTAAAAATGTAGTATAAACACCGACAACTGGGAAACACTGGCCTGCGAGTGCTCCAGTTGGAGAACAGCCTTTGCCAAAGGTGTCATGGACTTTGAAGACACTCAAACTTAGGACACAAGGGAGAAACGTGCTAAGAGGAAGGCACGCTTGGCAAATCCACACCATGATCAACTCCCACCCAGTAACCTATGTCCCCACTGTGGAAGGACGTGTAGATCCAGAATTGGCCTCCACAGTCACTTATGGACTCATTGTTAAAACTGTGTTTATGGAAGACAATCTTGAGTGATCGCCGAAGAAGAAGAAGAAGAAGAAGAAGAAGAAGAAGAAGAAGAAGAAGAAGAAGAAGAAGAAGAAGAAGAGGACTCCTTTCAATATTATATCTGTCTACCATTGAAAGGTTTTGAGAAACAATTTGGGGAGCGGGTGGGAAATTTGCAACAAGTACAGCAAAGCATAAAGACAAAACTCGAGGCTTTTTGTTATCTTTATTTATTTTTTATTAATTAAATTTGTATACTGCCCTATACCCAGAGGTCTCAGGATGGTTCACAAACTGAAATCGCAATATAAAACCACAATATGCATATTCAAAATAACAACTCAATAACCCCCCCCCCAAAACCCCCACATTGGATCACAATCAGTCAAAGGCATAGTTAAAGGGGGACATTTTTGCCTTTTATTTGCTGTTAAAGGTAGGATTTCTGCTCCTTTTTCACTTTGACTTCCTGGGGCCAACCAGTGCCCAGCTTTGATTAAAAAAAAAAATACCAAAATTGGATACTCACCTTTGAAAGCCTCTTTCTGCTGACGATCACAGCTGAACATTGCAAGAACAATAAGGATTTTTAGGGGCATTATGACTGGGTTAGTAAAACACAGCTGCCCCTGAAAGTCCCTCATTTTTCTTGCTGCCTCTCATCCATCCGTCCGTCCTGTCCCTAGGAGCTAGGAGTGCTGAAAGATTTTGCTTTCTTTTGGCATGCCAATGACGAGACCGCGAGCTTGGTATTTACCCAGCCATTTTGCACATTGCCAGCCTGCATCAGAATTTAGCAATGAGCTGCAACATGGGAAACAAGGCAAAGTTCAAGATCTTTTTTATTTTATTTTAAGAATTATTGCACTTTCCCAACTGAGCCAGTTAATTTCAAGGCAGATATCTCTGTTTGTCCCTTGGAGTAAGCAAACAAACAGGTAGACTACTAGAATCATAGAATTATAGAGTTGGAAGGGACCATGCAAGTTATCTAGTCCAACCCTCTGTAATGCAGGAATCTTTTGCCCAAGATGGGACCCTGAGATTAAGTGTCTCATGCTCTACTGACTGAGCTATCCTACGAAACACTACACTCTTTTCTCCTGCCCATGTAATCTCTTGGTTGCCATTGCTGTGAGCCTCCCAGAGGCCCAAACCATATGCAAGTCTACACATTCGAAACATTGCTGAAAGTGCGCACATTGCACGTAACTTCCAGCAGTCCTAGGGATGTAAGAAGGTATTGGTTTGTGTTCCAACCTTTGTTTCCTTTCCGCTGCAGTTTCACTTCCGACAAGAGCTATACTATTTGTCTCACTGTGGCATCATTTTACATAATTATCTACTGAATTGGTTACATTGCTGATATATTATTCCGCACCATTCGTTTCAGCGCAAAAACAAAGCAAATGCAAACAGAGAAAATGCACGACGTTGTTTGCAGACAGGAAAACAAAGGAACAGCGATGTGTTGAACAGCCCAAGGAGGACAAACGGCCGATACTGTAGTTTAATTCTTTACTGACAAAGCGTGAACTTACAGGAGCCTCTGAATGTAAATATGCACACACATGTTTCTGGTGATTAGGTAGCTGGCACCCTTCCCCAGACTTGCGCCCTGAGCTGAACTGTTGGAGCCACAGTGTGGCCACTGCCACACGCAAACTTCGTCTGATGGTAAGAAACCTGCAACTTCTCCTACAGGTAAGTAGTCACTGTGCTTGTCTCTTCGAGCCCCTCCTGACAGTCAGGGCCGTCTTAAGCGCCCCTGGCGCCATGGTGCGCCGGATCTCTCTGGCGCCCTCCCGCCCCGTTTCCCAGCGCGGTGGGCGGGTGGGTGCAGCGTGCAGCACCGCTGCCACAGGCGCAGCTGCGCGGCGGACCGGCGGGCCAGCGCAGCTCGCGGAGCCCTCCTGGCGGGCCGGCGCCGTGGTGCCCTGCGCCACCAAGCCTGGCCGTAGGGCCGGCCCTGCTGACAGTGGGGGAAGGGACGGGTGGGATGCTGCTGCTGCCTCTTCCCAACCCTGGGTCTCCAGCCGTTTTTGGACTACAACTCCCATCATCCCTAGCTAGCAGGACCGGTGGTCAGGGATGCAGCTGCATAGCTAGCCGCTAAACCTGAAGGCACCCCGCCGAGGGGCGGGGTGTCAGTCACGCACATGCGTCGCGCGTCACAATGCATGCGCACACAGGAGGCATACGACGCAGCGACATGGCAAACCCCGCGAGCAAACCACAGAGTGAGGCAGTCTCGCTTGCATCGGGGTTTCTCCTTGATGGCAGCGGCCGCTTTGCACGGCGGCGGCGGCGGTGGTCAGCCCCGCCCAGCCTGCTGCCCCTGCGGTGGCACACCCCCCACCCACCCCCATTACCACGCCACTGCAGGCATGCTGGGAGTTCTTTGTAGCAATTTTGGCTCAGCCCTCAAATCTGGGTTCTTTGTCATATGTTTATCTCATTTTTGATATAAGATATATGATTTCCCAACTCCAGTCTGCCCTAAAACTAGACATTTTAAAGCAGGGCTTGCCCAAAGGCTTGAAGAAGGGGTGTTATTTTGTTGCTTTTATTTGTATGTTGATTATTGATTTTGTGTTTTATATTGTGATTTTATCTCGCAAACCTCCCAGGGACCCAGGTGGCGCTAGGGACCCAGGTGGCACTGTGGTTAAACCACTGAGCCTAGGGCTTGCTGATCAGAAGGTCGGCGGTTCGAATCCCTGTGACGGGGTGAGCTCCCGTTGCTTGGTCCCAGCTCCTGCCAACCTAGCAGTTCGAAAGCACGTCAAAATGCAAGTAGATAAATAGGAACCGCTACAGCGGGAAGGTAAACGGCGTTTCCATGTGCTGCTCTGGTTTGCCAGAAGCGGCTTTGTCATGCTGGCCACATGACCTGGAAGCTATACGCCGGCTCCCTCAGCCAATAATGCGAGATGAGCGCGCAACCCCAGAGTCGGTCACGACTGGACCTAATGGTCAGGGGTCCCTTTACCTTTTATTGTGATTTTATCTCGCAAACCTCCCAGAGACCTGCGGGTATAGGGTGGTACACAAACAACAACAACAACAACAACAACAACAACAACAACAACAACAACAACAACAACAACAACGGGAATTTCTGTCAAAGCACCCACCACCGTCTATCGTCTTCTATAAGCAAAGATTGCTTTAAATTGCAGCCTCCAGGAAGACTGTTGCCCTAGCTATAACATAGTGGACCTTTTAGTGGAGATCTCTTTCTTGGTGAAAGGAGCACTCAGCTTGCCAATTTATGACTGAGTTACGAAAGACTGAGCTGATCAGCTGTGTAAAACTGTAGTTAAATTTAAAGATTTTGTTTGTTTGTTTGTTTCTTGCTCAAGAGCGTACTAATCAGTCAAGGGTATTTGCTAATCACTGCTCTCTGAGCAGATTGATTTTTTTCCTCCCCCTTCCTGCAAGCACGCATATTGAAATTACATATGTACTATATAAGCTAGTGTCAAGAGGCATGGGGAAAGCCTACATTGCCCATCGCTGCAATGCCACCATCTGAATCAATTAATCAAGCTCACCTGTGCTTTATCAAGTTTAATTTGCTTCATTAAACACCACACACTTTTAACAGCATGCGTAGCAGCAGGACGTGGCTAGACTCAAATGCTCAAGTAAATGGGATGCCACAGCTGCAATTGCATCTTCTGGCTTCCATTGTTCTTTTCCTGGCCACATTATTTTAAAACACCCACCACATCTCCTGCTGCCATGATTATCACCACTATTCCTCACTTATATTGTTTCTGGCAAAAGAGAAAACAGTCCTTTAAAAGTGCCACGACAGGGCAGTATAATGCTTGTAAAAAAATAAATGATTGTAGTAGCAATATTTAATCATCAAAGTAATCATGGAATTGTTTAGATGTATTTTACTGCCGTGCAGACCCACTAGAAAGATACAAATAAGAGTTATATAGTTGTATAAATCAGTATTAATTTGTGGTGGTGTGAATTTTCTATGAAGTTATTTTTATGAACTTCAGTCTGAGCCATGCACTGTGGAATATTATCTTTTTATTTTATTTTAAGGCCATATGAAGAGAAGCAATACAAAATGCTGTCATCTACCAGAATAACCGGATTCATAAAGAATGAAACTTTGGTTCAGATCAGACATAACAAATTGTCAGCCTGGGTAGCTCAGTTGGTTAGACTGTGATGCTGATAAGGCCAAGGTTGCAGGTTCAATCTCCATTTGGGGCAGCTGCATATTCCTGCATTGCAGGGGGTTGGACTAGATGATACTCAGGGACCCTTCCAATTCTACGATTCTATGAATCCCAGTCCAACAAACTACGGTTTAGTGGACCAGGAATGAACCATGTGATTTGTGTAGGCTTCCTACTCTTCCCTCCCTCCCCTGCCTACGTTCTCTTCTGCACCTTAACACAGTACAGTGGTATCTCCGGTTATGAACTTAATCCATTCTGGAAGTCTGTTTGTAACCCAAAACTGCTCGTTAACATGAGGCACACTTTTGCTAATGGCGCCTCCCGCTGCTGTCGCGCTGCCAGCGCACGACTTCCGCTCACATCCTGGGGCAAAGTTCGCAACAAGGGGCATCTACTTCGGGGTCAGGGGAGCTCATAACCCGCAGCGTTCGCAAGGAGGACGGTATGTAACACAAGGTTCCACTGTACTTCTAAGGTTTGTTAAACCACTTTCTCCTGTGACAACCAGGAAACTGTTAGATTTAACTAATACTTACAAACCCAGCAATCAAATTATTGTTTGCTATCCTGGATTAGGTAAAGGGACCCCTGACCATTAGGTCCAGTCGTGACTGACTCTGGGGTTGCGGCGCTCATCTCGCGTTATTGGCCGAGGGAACCAGGGTCATGTGGCCGAGGTCATGTGGCCAGCATGACAAAGCCGCTTCTGGCGAATCAGAGCAGCACACAGAAACGCCGTTTACCTTCCCGCTATAGCGGCACCTATTTATCTACTTGTGCTTTGACGTGCTTTCAAACAGGAGCTCACCCCGCCACGGGGATTCGAACCGCCGACCTTCTGATCGGCAAGCCCTAGGCTCTGTGGTTTAACCCAAAGCGCCACCCGCGTCCCTCCTGGATTAGGGATTTGTTAAACTCAGTGAAATATACTCGGAGTCGAGAGTGAATTTCATGCTCTTTATTCAGCTCATAGTCATCAAGGAGGAGAAGAGAAGACGAATGGCTCTTTTCCCAAAACCATCTGCTTATATACATTATTTACACAATGGGCCTTGCGTGATTGGCTACTTCAGGGCTACACCTGTGGGCCAATTATATTGTGGATTGACTTCTGCCTGCAGCCTGATTGGCTGCTCCTACAGGCCAATCAGGTAGCAGATTCAATTCTGCCAGCCGCCTGATTGGCTGCTCCAGCAGGCCAATCAGGTTGCGGATTCACTTCCACCTGGAGTTGGATTGGGTAGCTCCCGCTGATTCTGAATCCTATTGTTCTAGGATTCAGCTCAGTACATAACACCCCTCCCCTCTAAGTTCCAGTCCTGCCCGGGAAGTTGCATTCGTAGTCCCCAAGGTCTGCTGGCCGCCTCCGTGTGCGTTGTGGCCTGGGGTGTTCCTTGGTCAGGGGTTCTGGTTCTGGCTCGTGTTCCGAGGCTGCCGGCTGTGCCGGGGCTGTCTGGTCTGGCGCCACTGAACCACTAGGTTGTAGCTCTGGTTCCGGTGTCCTTCCAGCCTCGGGGCGCCCCTCTGTGCCTACTGCTTCTGCTTCCCCTGCCCACCCCTCTCGCTCTACAGGCCTCACTGCCCTGCTGTCCCCTTGGGACCCCTCTGTCCCGCTCTCCTCCCGGGTTCCTCCTGGGAATCGTCGCCGTAGCTGGTCGCAGTGGCGGCGCCAACATTGCCCCCCTTCCGTTAGTACCTCGTACGACACGGGACCGGTCACCTTGGTGACTGTGGCGGGTACCCATGCTGGGCCTGCCCCAAAATTCTTTGCATACACTGGGTCCTGGGCCACAAATGTCCGGGGGTTCCTGCATTTCCCCACCACTACCTCATCCTGAGCTCTGTCGGGGTGAAGTCGGTCCAGTCTAGTTGCAAGGCGCCGGCCCATTAGTAATTCAGCTGGGCTCCGGCCCGTCGTTGTGCTTGGGGTGCTGTGCTGTGCTAGAAGAAATGCGGCAAGGCGGTATTCCCAGTCCCCTTGTGTCATGCGGCGGAGGCTGTCCTTGGTGGTCCGCACCATGCGCTCCGCTTGGCCATTGGTGGCAGGGTGGAATGGTGCTGAGCGGATGTGGCGGATGGCGTTCTGCGCTGTGAAGGTCTGGAACTCCTCTGACGTGAATGCGGTTCCATTGTCCGAGACGAGGGTGTCAGGGAGCCCGTGGGTCGCAAACAGCTTACGTAGTACCCGGATGGCTGCCGCCGTAGAAGTGGATGGTACCAGTGCGACCTCCAGCCATTTGGTGTAGGAATCCACCACTATGAAGAATGTTTTTCCCTGGAAGGGGCCAGCGAAGTCCACGTGCAAGCGTGACCATGGATGTCGGGCGGACTCCCAGGGCTGGACTGGGGCCCTTGGGGGATCCGGGCGGGATTCTTGGCAGGTCTGGCAGTGTTGGACCCAGGCCTCTATCTCTCTGTCAATCCCCGGCCACCACACATAACTCCTGGCAAGGGCCTTCATCCTCACTACCCCTGGGTGTGTCTCATGTAGGGCTGTGAGGACCCTTTTGCGGAGGGGCTGGGGAACAACAACCCTGCTTCCCCATAACAGGCACCCCTTGTGGGCCGACAGTTCATGTTTGCGGTTTCTGTAGCCAGCGAATTCTGGCCCGGGGCTGCTGCTGGGCCATCCTCGCCACACCCAGTCCAGGACCCGGGAGATGACCCTATCTTTTGTGGAATGGTGCGCAACTTCTTGTGCCTGAATGGGTCGGTCGGGAAGCAGCTCCAGGGTCATAACCTCTTGCGCAGGCGCTGGGTCGGGGCCTGTTTCTGGTAGTGGTAGCCTGCTGAGGGCGTCTGCGTGGCCCATCGCCTTCCCAGGGCGGTGGATTAGTGCATACTGGTAGCCGGCAAGGAAAATTGACCACCTGAGGACACGTGGAGACAACACTTGGGGGGTCTGCTTCTCAGGGGCAAACAGGCCAAGCAACGGCTTGTGGTCAGTCACTATGGTAAAGGGCCGCCCGTACAAGAAATCATGGAATTTTTTTACGCCCTTCACGATTGCCAGACCCTCCTTGTCAATCTGTGAGTAGTTTCGTTCAGCTGCAGCAAGCGTCTGGGAGAAGTATGCCACCGGCACCTCTCTTCCATCCGGGAGTTGGTGTCCCAGGACAGCGCCGATGCCATAGGGAGAGGCGTCGCATGCCAGCACCGCTGGCAGCCTCTCGTCGAAGTGTGCTAAGACCGAGTTCGAGACGAGCAAGTCCTTGACTGCCTGGAATGCGGCCCTTTGTCGCTGGCCCCACACCCAAGGGGCCCTTTTATCTAGGAGTCTGTGTAGGGGCTCCGCTACCGCTGCCTTATGGGGAAGGAAGGCATGGTAAAAGTTCAATAGTCCCAAGAATGACTGAAGTTCGGGCTTGCTCTTGGGCGCTGGGGCCTCACAAATGGCCCGTACCTTGTCACCGGTTGGATGGACCCCTTCTGCATCCACCTTAAATCCCAGAAAGTCCACCTGCGGCACTCCCAGTAAACACTTTTCCCGCTTCACCTTGAGGCCCGCCGTCTGGAAACGGTGCAGGACGGAGCGGAGGCGGTCCTCAAATTCCTCTGGTGTGGGCCCGGCGATCAGTACATCATCGAAGAAGGGGGTGACGCCAGGAATCCCTTTAAGGAGAGAGTCCATTAGATTCTGGAATATGCCTGGTGCCACGCTAACGCCAAATTGCAGCCGCTTTACTCTGAATGCCCCTCTGTGCGTCACAATCGTCTGAGCCTCTGCTGTGGCTTCGTCCACAGGCAACTGTTGATACGCTTGGGCCAAGTCCAGTTTGCCAAAGATTTTTGACCCAGCCAGGGTGGCGAGGACATGGCTGACCACTGGCACTGGGTATGCATGGGCCGTGAGAGCCTTGTTTATGGTGCATTTGTAGTCTGCACAGATGCGGACCGAACCGTTAGGCTTGACGGGTGTGACAATTGGAGTTTCCCAGGGGGCGTTGGGCACCGGCTCCAGCACTCCTTGCTCCACGAGCCGGTCCAATTCCTCGTCTATGCGGGGTTTCAGGGCGAACGGGACCCGGCGGGCCTTGTGCCTGATGGGTCGTACAGCGGGGTCTAGCTGTAGGGCAATGGGGGGTCCTGTATATCGTCCCAATGCCCCATCGAAAACCCCTGGAAACTCTTTGCATATGGCGTCCACGTCCACTTGTAAGCTAGTGCGGTTCACCCCGGTAACGGCTAGCCCCAGAGGTCCAAACCATGCCAGTCCCAGTAAGCTAACGTAGGGGCCCTTAACTACCAGCAAGTCCAATTGTTGCTTTCGCCCTCGATATTGCACCCTGAAGGTCCCCACCCCCATAGTAGGGACCTTACGCTTCTGGAAGTCCCGGAGGGTGAATGGGGCCGGCCTTAGTTTGGGACCCCCATTAGGGCACAGTTCCCTTAATGTTCGGGCCGAGATTATGGATAGAGTTGAACCCGTGTCCAGCTCCATGCGGCATGGGGCTCCCTCTATCTGTACCTCTATATAAATTTTCTCTGTGCTGGGATGGGGCAACTGGAATACCTGGTAGTCCGTGATCTCCGTCGAGTTGCCTTGGTGCATGGTGCCGTGTGAGCTGGGGCTCCTGGGTTGGTCATCTGATGCTTGTCGACGTGTGAGTCGAGCCCGACACACCCGGGCGATGTGTCCTAATTTTCTGCACTGCCTGCACTCTGCGTTGCGGAAACGACAGGTCCTCCTCTCGTGGTTCTCCCCGCAGCTTGCACAGTTCCCTCCTTCTCGTCGAGGCTGCTGTGGTGTGTGTGCTGCTTGAGTGCGCCGCTGTACTCTGTGTACTTCCTCCCTGTCAGATTCGGATTCGTCGGTGAGGTCTTCGTGGTAGACCCTCGGTTGGGATGGCGGGGCCGGTCGTGCCTCTTGCGTTGACCTCTCGGCGGCTTCGGTTGCCAGGGCTTCCTCCAGAGCAATCTGGAACGTGAGGTCTTTTTTGGCGTAGAGGCGTCGTTGCAACATCTCGTCCCTCAGGCCACCGACGAGGCGGTCACGAAGCATGTTCTCCAATTCTGAGAAGTTGCATAACCGGGCGGCTTGGCGGAGGGAGGTCACAAACCCAGTTATGGTTTCCCCCGGGGCTTGCCGCTTTGCGTAGAAGGCATTTCGGCAAGCTACCACCGAGGGCTGTGGTGAGAAGTGCTCCTTCAGCCGTTCCATTATTGTTTTGTAAGAGACGGTAGCGACATCTCTAGGTGCAAGGAGAGCCCGGGCGATTTCAAACGTCTCCTCTCCACAGACGCTGAAGAATGTCGCCCTCTTCATGGCATCGTTGGTGACTTCTTTCGCTTGCAGGAGGAAGTTGAAACGGGCGGCGTACCCTTCCCAGTCTCCTGATGCTGGTTTGAATGGCAAGAAGCTGCTGTCGGTTGCCATTCTGGGTTCCTTGGGTCCTGGAGCTGAAGCCTGGATGCACGGTGCGATGCAGCGGTGCAGCAGGTGGCGGTGCTGCGGTGCAGTGCGTGGTGGCGGTCAGCTCAGCAGGATCCCACCCTCGTCGCCAGTGAAATATACTCGGAGTCGAGAGTGAATTTCATGCTCTTTATTCAGCTCATAGTCATCAAGGAGGAGAAGAGAAGACGAATGGCTCTTTTCCCAAAACCATCTGCTTATATACATTATTTACACAATGGGCCTTGCGTGATTGGCTACTTCAGGGCTACACCTGTGGGCCAATTATATTGTGGATTGACTTCTGCCTGCAGCCTGATTGGCTGCTCCTACAGGCCAATCAGGTAGCAGATTCACTTCTGCCAGCCGCCTGATTGGCTGCTCCAGCAGGCCAATCAGGTTGCGGATTCACTTCCACCTGGAGTTGGATTGGGTAGCTCCCGCTGATTCTGAATCCTATTGTTCTAGGATTCAGCTCAGTACATAACACTCAGGCATAGGCAAACTCGGCCCTCCAGATGTTTTGGGATGGTGCGAGTTGTAGTCCCAAAACATCTGGAGGGCCGAGTTTGCCTATGCCTGGTTAAACTTAACACCGTTCCCTGGTTTAGATTTGCAGGAGCAGGTAGAATGTTCTGAACACATGAGGAATGCACTAAAATAGGTGGTGACCCCAAAACGGAGGGCAAGCAAGTCTCCCTAGCTTGCAAAAACAGTAACTGCAGACAGAGCTGCTATCAAACAATTTTGTAGCATTCTGAATGCACAAAGCGTATTAAGCCATAACTGCTTCCTGGATCAATCATTCTGAAACCATCCAATCCACATTGTTTCCAACTGTGCCTTGCCAGATGTTTCTGGGAAGCTTAGAAGCAGAAAATCATGTGATTTTCAGCCACTGTTCCACTTCTTCTGAACACAGAGGTCCTATTTCACTACCAAGCCACTGTTAGACCTACCCTCTGTAGATGTATCCAATCCTTTTTTAGAAGCCAACCCAATCTGCAGCGTTACCACATTTTCGAAACAAACATGCGTTATGGCTTGGATCCAAAGAATTCTAGGCACATGATGGGACGTTCTTGCCTCCCCTCCCCACTGAAGCTCCTCGCAACTACCAAAATGTAGCTGCTGAGGGTTGAGAAGTCCTTTGGAGCAGGATTCAAAGTGGCATAAAAGGCTGTGCTTGGAACGCAAAATTGGGAATCCTTCTGTACCCGTAAGCAGAAGCTGGCACCAAGGTATGAGGGTCTTTGGGTCCTGGACCTGGTCTCTCTGTTGTTTCCAGGGACAGGAAACCAGATAATGTTGAACCCCAACTCTGGTCAGCGCCCAACCAGCATGACTCACAGTTAGGATAAATGGGAGTTGTACCAACATCTAGAAGGCCAAAGTTCCTCCCATCCCATTGTATACAGTATGCAAAAGGGCTTCCTTCTGTCTGATCTGAACCTACTGATCATTGGCCCAATTGTCTCATGCAAGTAAATTGGTGCTATAGCAGAAGGATATTTGTCTCCATCTAGTCCAGGCATCCCCAAACTGTGGCCCTCCAGATGTTTTGGCCAACAACTCCCATGATCCCTAGCTAACAGGACCAGTGGTCAGGGATGATGGGAATTGTAGTCCAAAACATCTGGAGGGCCGAAGTTTGGGGGTGTCTGATCAAGTCTATGCACATCTTTCATAATATTATGCATTTCTAGTACAGCCAAGGATGTAAAATCCAAGCACCCAACAGCCATGAAAAAAATCTGGGTTTGGTCGTTAGCAGCTAGGTTAACTGCAGCAGGAAGCAAGATTTCTTCTCCTGTCTGATTCCTAACATTTGCAAAATGAAAATGAAAATTGCACATTCTGATTATATCCCATGTCTATTTGCATACTAAAGATTCCCAAGCTCTTTTGCCTTTTCCTAGAGGGAAGCCAGTCCAGCTCATTGATAATGACACAGTGCCTTGGAAATCTATTTTAATGATGGGGTGTCAATGCATATGATAAATAAATAATAGCCCAAAAAAATCAACCTGTCCTTTTCTGTAATATACAACTTTAAGATACCTGTTTTCAAATGGGGTGATCACTACTGAACAGAGCATTCTACATTTGGGGTGTACCATATATGTAAAGAACTGGATTATACTGGCTGCTGCTGTCTTATTTTTGGTTCCTCTCCTAGTAAGAATTTTTAGCACTCATTTGGCCTGTTTCAGTTATTGCAGGGAACTGAGTCGATGTTTTCAGTTAATTCTAGTTTGATGTCATCTTTCCTTGGTAGTCACAAACAACGTAGATCCCATTAGCACATGAATGTGCATCAGTCTGCATGTATCCCTGGTGCTAGATTTTGCCACAATGTTTGCCACAATATCAGTCCCACTGTCTGAATTCTTAAATCCAGAGTAGAGAATCCTAAACGGACCAATGGTGCGAATCAGTTTATGGCAGCTTCACATGCTCAGATTTCCCCTCCACTATCTTCCATACCTCTGGCATCCTTGGATGTCTAATCCACAGCCAACTTCCCAGGCAAAAGCCAGGAATCATGCTTTGCCTACATGAACTGCATTTCACATGCTGAGGTTCTACCCCAGGGCTTCCCAAACTTGGGTCTCCAGTTGTTTTTGGACCACAACTCCCACCATCCCTTGCTAGCAGGACCAGTGGTCAGGGATGATGGGAATTGCAGTCCAAAAGCAGCTGGAGACCCAAGTTTGGGAAACTCTGAACTTAGACATCCTGGTGTGTTTGGCAGGGTGGGCATGCCTGATTGGACCCTGAATCTCATAGATATCATTCTGGTGCATTAACCCTCCAAACAACCCTGCAAAACGAGTCTTTCATATATAATTGTGCCTACAAGGAACTCAAATAAGGGGTCACCCTAGGCCATCCAGCTGAGGCCAGGCCTCTCTGACCCAAGCGCAGCTCATTACCTGCTCGATCACATTGACTTCTTTTGAGACTTTGTAATTGACTCCAGCAAGGTCTCCAGAAATAGGAGCAATCCCAGGCGGTGTATTGGACGGCTGCATCTCGCTTGATTTTTTTTACACATTGGCACAGAACAGATATCTGACTACACTATATTGTTCTCCACAAAATACACAGGAGGAGGAACTACAGAATCAGTGAGAGTTACCTGACTGGAAGACCAGGGTTGCCATATGTCCGGGAAATCCTGAACATGTCCTCTTTTGAGGGGTCTTCTACATGCCCATCCAGAGGGATTTTTACAATTTTAAGCAAATGTCCAGGTTTGGGGAGAGAGATCAACCCCCAAAAAGCTCAACAACTCTTTTTTTCTGGATATTTACCTCTGGAAATATGGCAACCCTAGTAAGACAGAATACAGAGGTACAGTCATACCTCGGGTTACGAATGCTGCAGGTTGCACGTTTTCGGGTTGCGGACCGCGCTGAACCCGGAAGTACCGGAATGGGTAACTTCTGGGTTTTGGCGCTCGCGCATGCGCAGAAACTCAAAGATGACATCATAAGCATGCGCAGAAGTGCCAAATCGCTTCAGGCTGAGAACGCTGCAGGTTGCGAACATGCCTCCCACATGGATCACGTTCACAACACGAGGTATGACTGTACCTTGGTTCTCAAACAATTTAGTTGTAGGACAAATCGGCTCCCGGATGCTGCAAACCCGGAAGTAAGTGTTCCGGTTTGTGAACGTTTTTCGGAAGCCAAACGTCCAATGTGGCTTCTGCTTGAGTGCAGGAAGCTCCTGCAGCCAATCGGAAGCCGAGCCTTGGTTTTTGAACAGTTTCGGGAGTCGAATGGACTCCCGGAACGGATTAAGTTTGAGAACCAAGGTACCACTGTATAATCAAAACAGTGTGGTTGTGCACATGCATGCACACACGTAAAGAAAGAATCCGTGCAGGTTTCTGCTCAGAGTTCTTGTGTCTATTCTGAGAGGCAGTGGTGAAGCAGGCATTCCAACATCAGTTAGTTATGGTATTTATCCTCTGGAAGAACATACTCTCTTTTATGAATAGAGCCTTGTCTCAGATTTGTTCTTTAAAAACTCAATCAGGCTCATCATCTTAAAAATTATACTGCACATCTCCAAGGAAACATTAAAACCAGCATTCAGTCTAAAGAACAGCATTGCCCGGCTAGCTCTGGTCTGCGACAGCCACGGCTTATGGAGCGAGTAGAGCAGGAACAGCCAACATGGTGCCCCCCAGATGTTGTTGCATGGCCAGCAGTCAGGGATGGCTCCAACATCTGGTGTGCACCTTGTTGGCTACCACTGCACTAGAGGCTGTTGCACCAAATCCATAGCAAGAGGGTGAGTATTCAATGCCCAGTTCTTGAGCTGAACCATATTAGGGCTGGGTTTGGGGAAAGAGAAACATCTGCAAACAATCCCTTCATGATTTGTCCAAGTAAAGCAAGCAAGCAACATTTTCACACTAAGCAAAAGAGTAGCTTCTAGTGGCAGAATGAACAAGCTGACCTGCCAACAAGCCCTGCCTGGGGTGGGGGAATAACAGAGAAGCAGCCAGTGGATTTTTTCCCCGCTCTCCAGACCAGTTGCCAGAATTTATTGTGCAAAAGCCAGAGGTTTGCTTTGGATTCCAGAATTGTTTTGATTCAAAGCGAGCGGTATGTTTTTCACTCGGCGTGCATGTTTGGCTGGTTGGTAGTCCACACATTTACACCAGAGCCCCCAGCCCAGGTTGTCAGGCTTAGCCCCAGTATTACAGTCGTACCTCAGAAGTCGATCAGCCTTGCGAGACGAACATTTTGGCTCCCAAACACCGCAAACCCGGAAGTGACCGTTCCGGTTTGCGAACGTTCTTTGGAACCCGAACGTCTGCCATGGCTTCTGATTGGCTGCAGGAGCCAATCAGAAGCCGTGCCTTGGTTCCCGAACATTTTGGAAGTCAAATGGGCTTCCTGAACGGATTCTGTTCGACTTCCGAGGTACGAGTGTATTCCGAAAGCTCTTGCATGTGAGAGGTGCTCCGCAGCTGCTTCCCACCATCCACACGTCCCTCACATGCTCATCTGAACCTCTCCCCAAACCTTCAACTTGTCATATTGGCCTTCCTCAACATTTTATTCCAAACAAACAGGAAGTAGCCATTGCAGTTTTGCAACTCCTGGTTGGAAGGAAAGTCAAGGGAGCACACTCTTATATACCATTCCCTTGAGCATTTCTCCAATGAAAATAGTGACGTCTGGAGAGGCATAGCATCCTTCCAACTGAAAGTTGCTTGGGATGCTGCAAGACACCATCACTGCTAGAAAGCCTATAACTCTGGCTCCCATTAAGGAGGGCCGAAACCAAGTTCTCAAGGCCAAATTAATAATCACACCCAACCCAAGGGCTCCTTGCAAATTGGCCAATGCTTCACATTTCATCATAGGCGATGAATTCATCTCTGTCTCCATCTTAGATGTGTTAGATTTGAAATCACATTTTTAGGCCACTCAGGTGCAGAAAAAAACCCATTAACTATGCTTAAAAACAAACAGAATTTTTTAAAAAGGGGAACGGGAAATAGCTCGTGATTTAGAAGTAATCTTCCAGTTTCATGGCATTCTCAGCAAACCACTTGGACACAGTAGATGTTTCTGAACATTTTCAATCATGAAACTTGCATTCACACACACACACACACACACACACACACACACACAGTGGAAGCCGTTTAGATTTCTAAATAAAACTCTACCATTTGGTGTTGTTTTGTTGTTGTTTTGCTGGATTTGGAGCTTCTGCAAGAAAATACTTAAACAGTAAAAATAAAACAAACAAACAAAAGTTGCATTTTGATTGTAGAACAAGTCAACACTGGTAAACTTTGGACACCCATATGTAACTGATAATGGTTACTAATTTGTTTTTGGTAAGCCAAACTGGACCATTTAAGGGGTAAAATATTTTCTTTCAGAAGTATTTCAGGAGAAAATATAGTAGTTTCAACAACATAGAAAAGGCTTCACAATCTGGGAAAAGAGATAATGCAGTAGTTTTGTAAATTAAACAAATTAAACAACCACAACAAAGCCTGTGAAACGAATTTAAAATTTCAGATTCAATAGATTCACATTTGCCCAGCATTGGCAAAGCTTTAAAGCCCTAATTATTGATTGATTGATTTGGTTTTTTTTTTTCTATCTTTAGGGCTGATTTTATCCTTCAGAGTGCATCTCTGAACCTGGAAGGAATGGCAAATCAAACACACTACACAGATTTTCCATGTAGCTGTAAAACGGAGCCAGTCATTCAAAGAGCAACTTGCTGAAGTCTTTCAACCCCTTTGTGATTATCTCACCGTTATTTATGTGCAAGGGGGATTCGCAGACCAAGAGAGGAGGGACAAATCAAGGAGAGACTGTACCCGTGTGACTCAGATTACATTAAACAAAACAGCACCCATTAATTGTCCAGGGGAAGTCATTGCGTCCTCCTGCCCTTCAGAATGAACAGCAAAGCTACTGAAGGACCAAATTAAGGATGGGAGAGACATTCCCTCTGTTTAAACACAAAACTGACCAAGCCCATAGAAAGAGGCTCTCTGCGTGTGTGTCTCAGTCTTTAACAGAAAAATAGAGGGTTTCCATCTCTCCCTCATGCCTCTGGGAACAGTGCTACTTAATAATAATAATAATAATAATAATAATAATAATAATAATAATAATAATACTATATTATTTATACCAGGCATCCCCAAACTGCGGCCCTCCAGATGTTTTGGCCTACAACTCCCATGATCCCTAGCTAACAGGACCAGTGGTCGGGGAAGATGGGAATTGTAGTCCAAAACATCTGGAGGGCCGAAGTTTGAGGATGCCTGATTTATACCCTCTCCCAACAGAATATTAATAAATCATGTCCTCCCTTAAAGAGGGAACATGTTGCAGTGAGACCTGGCAACCAAATCCTGTGTTGTGGGTGGGTATGATTGAATAGCCACAACACCCAAGTGGTAGGTCCCTTGATGCAGGGTTTAATCAGGCCAATGGGACGCAGGCTAAAATGGATCAAGGGACCTATATATACCCATGCATGTGACCCAGAGCTTCCTCTTTCAGTGCGTGAATTGGAACACCGCCCCCCACCTTTCCCTACTTTTTGGGCTTTGTTGCGCTTGACCTTGCTATGCCGTCGTGTGTCGTCTGTCGTTGGGACAGGGGAAGGGCAGGAATTTCCCCCACTTGGCTGATTGGCTGTTGCCATTTGGGTTTTGCCTGCTGCATAGCAAAATGTCACAACTTGTAAGGTTGCAGATAGGCTCTGGTTCAGGTGATAGGGATGGGGGGAACGCTCGTGCCATCCGTATGTGAAGGGTATTCCATTAAAGGAATCCAGGGACTCTATGGTTTGGTCAACCCTGTGAGGGGGTTGTGCCAGTGCCTGAGTCCAGGGGGACATCTGGGTGGTGGACATAGCCTGTTCCCGGCTTTCCGCCTATCCGGGGTGCTCACCCTAGGCTGACCTAGGTCAGGGCTATCTGCCATGGTGCAGGGAGCTAGTCGAACCAGAGCCTATGCAACCACTCGCTTGCTGCAATCAATAAAGTTGTGGCCTAAATTCTGCCAAAAACCAAAGCAAAATTTGAGTCTTGTCTGAATTTATTTAAGGGGGAGCTTTAAGGGTCTAAACACGCAATAATAATAATAGTAGTAGTAATAATGAAAAAGCGATAAAACACCAAACATTAAAAACCTCGCTAAAGAGTGCTGCCTTCAGATGTCTTCTAAAAGTCAGATAGTTGTTTGTTTCCTTGACATCTGATGGGAGGGCGTTCCACAGGGAGGGCACCACTGCCAAGAAGGCCCTCTGCCTGGTTCCCTGTAACCTCACTTCTCGCAGGGAATTGCAGAGGTGGAAGGAACCGTGATGGCCATCGACCCCCTGCAATGCAGGAATCTTTTCCCCAACATGGGGCTCGAACCCACAACCCTGAGCTTCAGAGTCTCATGCTTTACCAACTGAGCTACCCCAGGTTGATAGCTTTTATTCAATGGATTGCCCCCCCCATATTATAATTCAACCACCCCCCCTGAAAAAAACACTAAGTATCTTCCTGCTTCACTTTCATAGAATGTCCCATGGAAGTGGCGGCAGGGAAAGTTAACCCCATTTTACTTAAAATAAGTCTACCCCCCTCTTTCTCCACTATAGTGGCAGCTGTACATTCAAACAGACCATCCCCTCTATTTGAGCTCTTTGCAAAAATTGCTTTTAAACCACTAATAGATTTCTATTCCGCAGATGGCTGGCTGCATTTCCAAATTCCCCAGCCGCAGAGTCGTGAAACGTGCTTAAGGCCGGCTCAAATAAATGGGCTAAAGTGAAGTTAACACTTTAACAGGTTGTGGTCCCACACTTTTTAAACACCACCTCGCAGTTGTGCGAAGGGGTTGCCATGAGGGGATTCCTGTAAAAGGGTGGCAGGGAAGTTTATGGGGATACCACATAACTAGGCGGCCTAGTTTTAAACGCAAAGCAAAAAGCCTTTGCAAATCTTCACTGGCTCTTTGTAGTCATTCCACACAAACACCCAGCAGAACAGCCAGTCGGTGGGAGGCAAAGCTTCTTCTGATTCCTGCCCGGGTGTTAACTTCACTGCTATCAGCAAAAAGAAAACTGAAACATAAATAAAACAACTGCTTTGCCTCTTAGGGGGCCGTGTGTGTGTGTGTGTGTGTGTGTGTGTGTGTGTGTGGTTGGCGGTTCAAATCCCCGTGGCGGGGTGAGCTCCTGTTGCTCAGTCCCAGCTCCTGCCAACCTAGCAGTTCGAAAGCACGTCAAAGTGCAAGTAGATAAATAGGTATCGCTGCTCTGGTTCGCCAGAAGCGGCTTAGTCATGCTGGCCACATGACCATGTACTCCAGCTTCCTTGGCCAATAAAGCAAGATGAGCGCTGCAACCCCAGAGTCATCTGCGACTGTACCTAATGGTCAGGGTTCCCTTTACCCTTTACCTTATACGGTATATATAAGCAAAACAAATACAAAAATAGGTATAATTCAAATTATCCAAATATATAATAAGGCACATTACGATATCATACATCATGATATTATGTATTCAAATTAGGATTCAATTTATATTTGTAAATCATAACTGAATCTTTAAAAATTATGCGTGTAAAAATAGTGCAACTTGGTTCTGATCCTAGTTTGTGTCCACTAATTCTGACCGCCCACACTTTAACTATTGGCTTTGTTGCATGGTGGCAAACTGGTGTTTATTTTGAATGACATTATCCCGCTTCTTTATAGTGCTGTTCTTACCCTTCTTCTGTTTGATGTTTTTGCTTTTTCATATTTTGCCATGGTTTTAATCCCGATGCTGATCTCATTTTATGAGTTACGTTCAAATGCTTTTCTTATGAGAGTCTTGTCGTCTGGGCAGCCCAGGACCTCCATACACACTGCCCAGGCTGGTAAGTAGCATTCCTTTAATACAACTGGCTGTTGTGAATGAAAATAATTGATAAATTGTGGCTGCTCCTCAAACAACCATCCCCCCAAGAAATCACATGTTGTTTGTTGGCCCACACATTAACTATTAATTTTAGTAATGTATTATCAGGGAAATTTACAATTGGAATCCCTGTGCTCAATTTGAAATTTAAAACATACTGAAATCCTTGGGTAAATTAAAAAGAAGTCCTAAAGTAACATCTGAACCTAAAATTCAGATTCACTGGGGAGAATGCCTCTTCTCCTAAGGGGTACATGGAGAAAGCCTTCTTTGGCTACTCTCATTTCTCTGGAAGACAGAAGACACTAGACCACATTTTTACTGGCTCTCGCTTCTGCACCTTAGCAACAAAAAACAGCTTGATCTGCATGCAAAGACAGGCTCTGGTGGATTGAGCAAAAGAGACCAAGACTGAATCCAACCGTCAAGATCAGGCATCCCCAAACTGTGGCCTTCCACATGCTTTGGCCTATAACTCCCATGATTCCTAGCTAACAGGACCAGTGGTCAGGGATGATGGGAATTGTAGTCCAAAACATCTGGAGGGCCGAAGTTTGGGGATGCCTGGTCAAGATAGAAAGTGGTTACTGCACGTGCTGTAGAGGGAAGTGAGGGGCAGGTGGGGGCTCGTCCACCTGAGAAGGGAGCCCAACTAGAAGGAGGAAAATGCTGCCTCGGGCCTATACTCAAGAAAGGCTTCAGGAGTAAACCCCAAGGAAAAATCTGTGCCCTCTACCTATGGGACATATTTGGGAGTAGAAAAGGCTAAGGAGTTAAAAAGGTAAAGGACCCCTGGAAGGTTAAGTCCAGTCAAAGGCGACTATGGGGTTGTGGCGCTCATCTCGCTTCAGGCTGAGGTAGTCAGCGTTTGTCCACAGACAGCTTTCTGGGTCATGTGGCCAGCGTGACTAAACAGCTTCTGGCGCAACAGAACACCATGATGGAAACCAGAGCGCACGGAAACACCGTTTACCTTCCCGCCAGAATGGTACCTATTTATCTACTTGCACTGCTAGGTTGGCAGGAGCTGGGACAAAGCAACGGGAGCTCACCCCCTCATGGGGATTCGAACCACTGACCGTCTGATCGGCAAGCCCAAGAGGCTCAGTGGTTTAGACCACAGCGCCACCCGCGTCCCTAAAGTGTAAACCCTACACACATCCAGAGTGGAGTTCCGAAGACGGTTGGATTGCACCTTGTACACCTCCTTCCAGCGACTCCTGCAGCCCAGCTGGTGCCAAATGTATTGCTCTGTTTTCCTTCAGACCACATCAATGAGGCTGAGAGTCTTGTTGTCTGGGCAGCCCAGGACCAATATACACACTGCCTAGGCTGGTAAGTAGCATCTTTTAATACAACTGGCTGTTGTGAATGAACATAATTGATAAATTGTGGCTGCTCCTCAAACAACCATCCCCCCAAGCAATCACATGTTGTTTGTTGCCAATAAATTCATGAAAAGGCACATTTTAGTCATGGAAGAGAATTAAGGCCAAGAAAGCGGGGGGCGGGGGATCACATTGCCAGAGAGATTGCTCACTGTAGCCTAATGTTTTCTCCTAATTTCTAAATTGCTTATTATATGATCAACAATCTCTCTTCAAAGCAGAATAACCTCGTGGCCAGAGTCTCTCTCCAAATGCCTATGTCTGCTTCCATAAGACCTCTTGTTATACAGTATACACAATTAATATTTCTACCAAAGTAGCCTCTTGTTAGGTTATCAGCAGAGTTCAGATTACTGCAGTGGTCCAAGTCTTGAGCAACACTGCAATGTCCTTGGTCCAGAAGACATAGAAGTAGCAACCCCCAGCTCTTTTTCCACTCTAACTCATTTGAGTTTCTGCAGTTCATACCTATATAGCCCCAGGGAAACAAAAAGTGCCACTATTTTTGAACTTTCTCCAAGTTTCTAGTCCTCATGACCAGAAACACCATAGAGATACGCTGGGCAATTGTGATGGATAAACAAAAAGGTATAGCTGTTGCCTCAACTTCCTGCTTGTAGGCTTTCCAATCCCAGAAACAACAGGCTGCTCACTGTTGCAACCAACAGCCGGAAGGCACCAATACTTTCATCCATGATTTGACCTAAAAGCGGCAAAGTCCATTCAAATAACTTTGCCACTTGGTGTTTCCAAACATAATGGCAGCCCACGTTATAGTCCTATGGGGGTCTAGGGGGTTGCCGTAGATGATCCTCAGGGTCCCATCCAACTCCACAACTCCATGATTCCTCCAAAATTCGCTGCACTAAAAGGCAACCAAGAAGAATAAAGTAAAAAGAGCGTTGTTTTACATTGCCTGTATCTGCAACCCCAACCGAAACCTTGTACTCTGGATTTAGAATGGGGTTTTGCGCTTTCTATCTCCCTGAAATGACAAATTGCTGCCTAAAAGCTGGCCTTGCCGAAATATTTCCATTGTTTTTCTATTCTTACAAATTCTGTTAAGATTCTACCAGGGCTGAGTCATATTTTCAGGGTAACATTTTCGTACAGGTTATACAAACAGAGGCCAAATATGTCTATCAATGGCAGGATGTCACCTGCTGAAGTTACTCACAAATAATTATATAAAGCAGCTCAATTTCTTGCAAATAATATGGAAATGAGCTTTGGTTCACTAACTCTCGCGAACTGTTTCCTGTACTGCCTGAGCCGCCGGGGTGTTGGTGGAAGGCAACAGCTATGGAAGGAGAAAGGAAAACTTGAAAGTTAAAGGAAGCAGATCACACCCCATTTTTAGAAGCTATATTAGTACACTCCAGTAAATTCTGAAGTGATCTGTTTGTTTCAGCAGATTATTCCTTCTTTGCAGTGGGCCACTTACAAACACACCCACAAACACACCCACACGACAGGGTTGTTTTCTATTTATTTAAGTTTTATATTAAATGGAAACAATGCAACACACCACTCTAATAAATCTGGGGTGGTGATGTTCCCACCGGAACTCCTGAAACAATCCGTTAAGAAAATATAAAATAGACAACGCTGCATTACTAAAATAAAACAGGCAAAAAAGGAAACTCCTCGATATGTTCTCTGACAAAACCCACACAAACCCTCCATGCTTGGCTTGCTAAGGCTTTAATAAGTGAAACAGCTGCTCCTATGATTCCTGAGATGGATAGAGAAGCTGGTTCCTCCAGAGAAAGACCACAGTGGCTGGACCATTGACAAATGAAAACGGGCTTCAGCTTTCATCACTTGAGCTGGTGCTTTGGCAAAACTGAAGCAGAGAGCAAAGGTGGTTGTGTCGGTCTGACGTCACAACTCGTGCCTCCCTGAAACATACGTTTGTACGGTGCTCTATACTTCCTAAGATTGGGGAGAAAGTGTCAGATTGTATAATTACAACTGTCCAGACGAAGCTAAAATTTCCAGCGAATATTCGTCTGAACTATATACCTGTTGAATGGGAGTTAACAATGGGACAACGAAAATGAGAAGTGGTAACCTGCCCAAGGTCACAGCTGTCCATGGAGGTGCAGGTCAATTCTGTGTCCAGGGCAGCTGTCTACCAGCTCCATCTGGTACGCAGGATGAGACCCTCCCTGCCCGCGGACTGCCTTGCCAGACTGGTGCATGCTCTGGTTATCTCCCGCTTGGACTACCGCAACACGCTCTACATGCAGGGCTACCTTTGAAGGTGACCCAGAAACTACAATTAATCCAGAATGCGGCAGCCAGACTGGTGACTGGGAGCGCCACATAACACCGGTCCTGAAAGACCTACATTGGCTCCCAGTACATTTCTGAGCAGAATTCAAAGTGTTGGTGCTGACCTTTAAAGCCCTAAACGGCCTTGGTCCAGTATACCTGAAAGAGCATCTCCACCCCCATTGATCAGCCCGGACACTGAGGTCCAGCTCTGAGGGCCTTCTGGCGGTTCCCTCACTGTGAGAAGTGAGTTTGCAGGGAACCAGGCAGAGGGCCTTCTTGGTGGTGACGCCCACCCTGTGGAGCGCCCTCCCATCAGATGTCAAGGAAATAAACAACTACCGTGTTTCCCCCTTTTTAATACGTAGTCATAAAGTAAGCCAGGGCAGGATTTTTAAGCAGTTGTGAAATCTAAGACACCCCCTGAAAATAAGCCATACCTTGTTGCGTTCCTTTAGAGCGCAAGCGCTCGCCTGGCAGGGTAGAGTTACACGGAGGGATGCGGAGGAGGGAAAGCGTTCCCCCCTCCCCCATCCCTGCCAGTTTCCATGTCCTGAGGCTGAGCGGCGGCGGGAGGCCCGCGGGTCCTTCCGCGCCGCCGGGGCGACGGACGCCGGCGAGAGCGCTGCTGGCTCCTTCTGCGCCGACGGAGTGTCGTGGGCTGCATGGCCCAAAGCTGAGCGGTGGCGGGAGGCCCGCAGGTCCTTCCGCGCCGCAGGGGCGACGGACGCCGGCGAGAGCGCTGCTGGCTCCTTCCGTGCCGACGGAGTGTCGTGGGCTGCATGGCCCAAAGCTGAGCGGCGGCGGGAGGCCCGCAGGGGCGACGGACGCCGGCGAGAGCGCTGCTGGCTCCTTCCGTGCCGATGGAGTGTCGTGGGCTGCATGGCCCAAAGCTGAGCAGTGGTGGGAGGTCCGCAGGTCCTTTCGCGCCACCGGGGTGACGGGCGGCGAGAGCACTGCTGGCCCCTTCCGCCGGATCAAGGAAGCGGCCTGCCGGGTCGGTGCCCAGCAGCACCGCGCGGAGCACCAGATCGAGTAAGCGGCCTGCAGAGTCAGCGCCCAGCAGCGCCGCACAGAGCACCGCCTCCTCAATCCAGCTCGGGGCTGCTGGGCACTGACTCGATCTGGTGCTCCGCGCAGCGCTGCTGGGCACCGACCCGGCAGGCCGCTTCCTTCATCCGGCTGAAGGGGCCAGCAGTGCTCCCACTGCCATCCGTCATCCCGGCGGCGCGGAAGGACCCGCGGACCTCCCGCCGCCACTCAGCTTCGGGCCATGCAGCCCACGACGCTCCGGCGGCGCGGAAGGGACCAGCAGCGCTTCCGCCGGCGCCCTGGTGGCAGGGAAGGACCCGCGGACCTCCCGCCGCCACTCAGCTTCGGGCCATGCAGCCCACGACGCTCCGGCGGCGCGGAAGGGACCAGCAGCGCTTCCGCCGGCGCCCTGGTGGCAGGGAAGGACCCGCGGACCTCCTGCCGCCACTCAGCTTCGGGCCATGCAGGCCAACCAGACCCAGTAGGCCGCCTCCGGGATCTGGCAGCAGCAGGAGGCGGCTTGCTGCGCGTCCCGAGCCCTGAGCCAGCAGGACCCAGTAAGGAGGTACCGTACTTATAGAAACAATAAAAAAGACACCCCCCGAAAATAAGCCATAGGCTTATTTTCTTGAGTGAAATAAACATAAGACGGTGTCTTATAATGTGGGAAACACGGTATCTGACTTTTAGAACACATCTGAAGACAGCCCTGTTTAGGGAAGCTTGTAATATTTGATGAATTATTGTATTTTAATATTTTGCTGGAAGCAAAATAATAGCTGGGGAAACCCAGCCAGATGGGCAGGGTATAAATATATTATTATTATTATTACTAGTGGGGATTTGAACTCTGGTCTCCCAGATCCCAGCCCAACACTCTAGCCACTAGACCACACTAACTCTCATTGTGTCAGTGACACAAATGGCTTGCTGATGATGCAGGAATTTGTTTGCATGTTTGCCCAGGCAACATCCAGCATTCTGGATGGCAGCAACAGATGTGGTCATACCAAGCAATGCCTGCCCCTTTGGGGAAGTGCAACGAGGACGGGTTTTCTTTTTTTTAACACACAAAAAAGAATGCATGGTTGAAAGAAACTGAACCCCCTTTCTCAGATCTGTTCGCCCTTGCGCCAGCACTTTTCCTCTCAGCCTATCACACTCATGTTGTTTTGGAGGCATGCTGGGAGAAAACAGCACCCCAAAAAATGGTGTATGAGGAGGAAGAGATGGGGATGAATTTTAGTGTGCAATAAAATTTATACTGTAATAATATGTACATTAGGGGGAAGTACGCATACAGCTGGTGGTGCTGTGGTCTAAACCACTGAGCCTAGGGCTTGTTGATCCATAGGTTGGCAGTTCGAATCCCTGCGACGGGGTGAGCTCCTGTTGTTCGGTCCCAGCTCCTGCCAACCTAGCAGTTCAAAAGCACGTCAAGTGCAAGTAGATAAATAGGTACCACTACAGCGGGAAGGTAAACGGTGTTTCCATGCGCTGCTCTGGTTCCCCAGAAGCGGCTTAGTCATGCTGGCCACATGACCCAGAAGCTGTCTGCGGACAAACGCCGGCTCCCTCAGCCTATAGAGCGAGATGAGCGTGCAACCCCAGAGTCGGACACGACTGGACCTAACGGTCAGGGGTACCTTTACCTTTACGCATACAGCAGTGCAAATAATGAACAAAAATAAAGCTTACAAAAATGTGTACATTAAGCAAAGCACAGACAAGCAAAGGGCAGAGATTTTCCTCTGACATGCCGTGTGTGTGTGTGTGTGTGTGTGCGCGCGCGCGCACTACCCTGAGAAACAGGCCTTCACACATTCAATCCCACACCTACAGCCGGCAATGAGATATTCCAATAATGGACCATGTAGCCTGGCTGTAAGAAAGTCTTCTAAGTCTGGAATCTGTGTCTCTTAAATACCGTTCCTAAGGAACAGAAGGTAATGACTCAGCTATAAAGCTGCAAATATAATGTTTTAAGGGCGTTTTGATTGCATTATACAAATATAACTCCAGATGGCCATGGTGAGCTTATGGCAAATTCATTCCCCCCCCCAAACACTTAAAAAAAAGCATTTTCACAGTGTTTTTTCTGTATGTGTCTAGATTCCAGCTAAGAAACAGCCAATTCAAAAGCCGATATCCCTTCTAGTAGACGCTGATTTTACCTTTATTTGTTTTTTCTATCTTATATTTTGGAAATGTACATCCAGGTTTTTTTCTTTAGTTTTTTTTGGGGGGGGGGCAAGAGAGTGGGACCCTAAGCTATAACACTGGAGAGCCAGTGTGGTGTAGTGGTTAAGAGCGATAGACTTGTAATCTGGGGAACCGGGTTCGCGTCTCCGCTCCTCCGCATGCAACTGCTGGGTGACTTTGGGCTAGTCACACTTCTTTGAAGTCTCTCAGCCCCACTCACCTCACAGAGTGTTTGTTGTGGGGGAGGAAGGGAAAGGAGAATGTTAGTCGCTTTGAGACTCCTTTGGGTAGTGATAAAGCAGGATATCAAATCCAAACTCCTCCTCCTCCTCTTCTTCTTCTTCTTCTTCTTCTTCTAAGCTATAACTTGTTTAGCTTATCCGTTAATCCAACACCGGGCAGGGCTTACCTGCCCCCCTCCCCAATATTTTATTCAAGTTGGCACCCCTGCCACAGGGGAAGTTTGATTATTCTTGCATCAGTGCTTTCATCAGGCCAGTGGACGATTTGGAAAAGGGCAATGCGACTGAAATGAGTGAAACTTTAGGTTTAGTAGTGCTGAATTGTGAGTCATGAAACTATCTTCCTTTGGGCTGCTACGTCGGAACGTGCCCTGGAATCCACTGATGTTACCAAAGAGATTTTATGTGCAAATTAATTTTGTTCTGATTTGGAGACTTGAGAGGTACGCTCTCTGCCAAATTGGTGTCTTGGCAATGTGCAACACATTTTTAATAATACAAAATAACGTTCCTGAGCATTTTATCAGACCATCACTATCGTGCAATACTTGATAGCATGTAAAAGGTTTTCCCCAACTCCTAGATCACCCCACAGCCTTAATTAAGAAGAAATACTTGTGTTGTTTTTTTCCTGCCATGACGTAGACAATGCCCTCAACTCCATGTTAATTTAGCCAGGTTTAATTAGTAGTCTGGAATAACTACTGTTCCCTTTCACAACTATTTAGGCATCACCAGGATTGTTAATACAAACGGGTGATGAAAATGTGCTAAAATGAACGTAACGAATGCAAGGGTGGGCTAGAGAATATACCCTTAATCTGAATAAATTGAAGTACTTCAGTTTAAAAGGGTAATAAATCAGGATTTCTTATCCCTCAAATCTCAGCCCATCATTGCTCTTTTTGAAGAAAATTCCGCTTGGTGGAAATACAATATTATTCCAGATGTTCCCGCACAAGGCAAACCCATCACAGTTCTGTAACAATGCCGAGGGTTTAGCAGTTTCTGGAATTTATTCCTTTCATTATTGCACTTGCATACTTGAATTTAACCCTGTAGTTAACTTTGAATTTAATAAAGCTTTTTTTCTATCTTAGAAATACTCTGAATTTGAAATCCTATATTCAAAGGAAGCTTCTTCTATGGGGAGAGAAAATTAACATTGAAATCTAACTAATATGTGGTACAGTGTGTTATTTTAAAGCTGTGTAATCTCATTGTTGAACTTCCAAAAACTTTTTGAACTCTGTTACAATTTCATTTTCAGACAGAAAATGAACTGAATTGATAGCATTTGGATAAATGACATTTTTGGGTGTGTTTTTTTCAAAGCTAAGAAACATTATTTAAAAAGGTGGAAACCCACAAAATTCAGCTGGCCTAGCACTGCTTCAGACCCATGCCCTGCCAATAAAACATTGAGATTTGCAATAGATTTACAGACTGGCCAATCCAGGTTGCACGTTTAGAGTCGATAGCAAGGCCTCGTGCAACAAACCTGCTTCCTAGAATACCGAACTTTTCGCAGTGGTGAAAGTGATGGAGCTGTACCCGGGGAAAGTTGCTCAGAGGCATCATCGTCTAACCTCCCCAAAACGAATCAGAACAAATGCTTGTCTAATCTCCGTCAGAACAAATCAGGATGAATTCTCAATCAAGTGGTTGTCTGGAAGCATCCCTACTGTGAAGTTTTCCAAAACAAAGTTTCAAAATCTAAGGGGGGTCGATGGGGATTTTGTTTTGCTTTTTCGTTTCCCGATATGAGAGGCATCCATTATTTTACGCCGTACACATATTTGAGATCCTGAAATAAAGAGCTATTTTCATGCAAAAGCTTTTTTTAAAAAAAATTAGGGCTTCTCTGCCAGAAGCTGCGACTTGTTCAAGATTTACCCGTATCATCAAAAGATACCAAAGGAGGCCCAAATCCCCCTTGCTCGGGGGAACTGTTTCAAACCTTGTGGCTAAATAAACCCTCTGCTGTTTTCACTTTCTAAAAATCAGAAGAAGTGTGCATGCACACGAAAACTCATACCAAAATAAAAACTTAGTTGGTCTTTTAAGGTGCTACTGAAGGAATTTTTTAAAATATCAGAACTTAGCAGAAGAATGTTCAAGGGTAACTTAATATTTAAAAAAGAGGAGGCGTGGAAGGAGAGAGAGAGAAAGAGAAAGAGAACGAGAGAGAGATTTAAAAACAGCAAACACAACAGTCAACAAATTGCTCTCCTGCATTTGAAAACTTCCATGTTCCATAGTTTTTCTTCCCCTGAATTTTTTTTCCCATCGATGCTGTGCAGCTTGACACATTTCATTCCCTAGCTTTCCTCTCCTCCCCCTGTCCTGTTGCCAATTTGAGCGCTGGATCACTCCAGATAGTTTTGTTTCAGCTCTTATCGCAGATAAGATACAACCCTTCCCCGTACCCCACTCCACCCTCTGCATCCCGTGAACCAGCTCTGCCAAATATTTACCAATCCTTTCAGAATGTTGGAAATGTCACCTTTGCAGCACAATAAAACTTTGCAGGATTTTAAGTTTTGGAGGTAGGGAGAAGAGGACGAGCTGACCCACCCCACCCCCACCCCCGAAGTCTTACCATTATGGTGTGGCAGCTGTCTGTCACAGCTGCTGAAGGGAGCCTCCCTCCCTGTTCACTAGCAAAAGCAATGTCATGTTTTGAAGAGAAAACAAAGCGAAACTCCTTTATGGACAGCAAAAAAGGCAAAGAAGATTGCAAGCTTGCTGAATAAAGGCCGCCCGAAGTGCAAATAACAGTGTGCCATCTGTTTAAGGGGCTAAAAACATTCAAGTATATAGCTGTGAAGTGGTAGGGAGGTCATCTTGCCAATCCTATAACTGTCAGGCAACATTTAAGCCAGTGACTTAGAATCACAGAATTGCAGAGTTTCTGCCCAATGTGGGGCTCGAACCCACCACCCTGAAATTAAGAACCTCATGCTCTACTGACTGAGCTGTGTCCTATCACCTGGGGAGGTGTGGCCACATAGGCAGGGTATTATTATTATTATTATTATTATTATTATTATTATTATTATTATTATTTCAATAGATCAGGATAAAGCCATATGACTGATTGGTTATTCCCCGCATTTGGTTACCCTACACATTTTATTCTTCATTTTGAGGAATGTGCAAAGTGTCTTGCATATCCCCTAACCGAGTATTACATGTGCTTGGGAAATAAATTGTGTGAAGTGGGTGGTCATCCGAAATACACATTGAGGAAGCTGGGGGGGAAATGACATGGAAATTGTTGCTGAACAGCCCTCATCTAGCTAAAGTTTGCTGTGACTGAGTCCACTGAAAGCCATGGGAAAAGATAGTCAGGAGGACTCATCTGAGTCCCACTGGTTTCAACGGGATTTTACGAATCGCTGACTTTAGCTCGATTGTGCCTACTTCACAATACAATTCACCATGTAAAAAAATCTGCTTGCCCAGGGCTGCTCGCAAGATCCAAAAATGAATTGCATGAATCGCCCTTTCCAGGGAAGCTGGAAGATGATTTGTAATCATGGATTGTACGGACTAGATTTTAAGCTGCTGTCAATGGATGGGTAGGTTGTTTTTACAGTGGTGCCTCGCAAGACTAATTTAATTCGTTCCGCGAGTCAATTCGTTTTGTGAAAAATCCATCTTGCGAATCGCGGTTTTCCATAGGAGTGCATTGAATTATTATTATTTTGCTCATAGGAATGCATTAATTAAATTTCAATGCATTCCTATGGGAAACCGCAATTCGCAAGACGATTTTTTCCGCAAGATGGATTCGTCTGGCGAATCACCGTCAGATCGCAATATGCATTCATCTTGCGAAAAATTCGTCTTGCAGGGCATTCATCTTGCGAGGTACCACTGTATTTTATAGTAGCGTTAATGGCTAAAATGGCGAAACTAAGTGCTCAGTTCTGCAAACGCTGAATATCAGTAAAGTATGCATTTTTCCTACCGTACACTAAGGTTGTCTACGTCTAGGAAAACAGTCACGAGAGGAGATTACCCTTTGAGATTTATTTGTACTGAGCCAGTTTGGAAGTATAAGCATGAATAAATTACTGCTTATGCATCAATTTGGAAATGGCATTCATTCACGCTGCATCTCTCCGTTTCTACCTAGATGTGCATCGCCTCAGGCCACTAATCAGCAGCAGCACCAATTAGATGCTCAGAACGGGACTGGGTGGGGGAGCTAGTTTTAGACACTCTTAGATACTCCATCAAAGGTGATTGGCGGTTTCGTCCCGCCTGCAGCGCAATTCAACCAGAGCCACTGGCATTGGACAGGCAGCCAGTTTCACAAGCAATGTTCAGCTGCATACATTTTGCATTCCCTGCATCTGCAATTCCACTGTACAGTGGTACCTTGGTTCTCAAACTTAATCCGGTCCAGAAGTCCGTTCCAAAACCAAAGTGTTCCAAAACCAAGGTGCGCTTTCCCATAGAAAGTACTGCAAAATGAATTAATTCGTTCCAGACTTTTAAAAACAACCCCCAAAACAGGAATTTGGCATCAATTTTACTATCTAACGAGACCATTGATCCATAAAATGAGAGCAATAATCAATGTACCGTACTATAAAATAAATAAGACAGTGTTGTAGAATGTAGATGATAAAATCTTTTTCCCCCCTTACCTGCATGCTGGTAGTCATTGTTTGGATGGGTTTTTTTTTAATCCATTTCCGCAATCAACCAACCAATCAATCAATCAATCAATCGATGAACTGGGTTCCACACAGTCACAAAAACCAATTAACCGAAAAAGCCTCAAAAACAAAAACGCAGAATAAATAGCAAAAACAAAAGCGCCAAACTTAATCCACTCTGGAAGTCTGTTTGACTTCCAAAATGTTTGAAAACCAAGGCAAGACTTCTGATTGGTTCAGACACCCCGGAAACAATAGCCAACAACCACATCGGATGTTTGGCTTCCAAAAAACATTTGAAAACCAGAACACTTACTTTCGAGTTTTCGGCGTTTGAGAACCAAGGCGTTTGAGAACCAAGGCACCACTCTAAATGGTTAGTCTATAACCAATATAGCACCGTCTAGATGTTATTGGACTCTAGTAGGGCCAGGCGATATCTGGTTTTCAACATTGTGATACATCACGAGCTAAACATCGCGATATACCGATATATCACGATGTCTGAAATAAGGATGGAGCTCCGTAGCGGCATTGGCTGGCTTCATGGTTTTTCCTGCATTGTAATTTTTGTATAGCACACACACACAAAATAATCATGATATATTGCCAGGTCAAAAATCAGGAAAGTGATATCACAATACAGTGGTACCTCGTCGAGCGCCCATTCCATCGAACGTCCGGAGCAAACCCGGAAGTACCGGAACTTCTGGGTTCACCGCTCATGCATGTGCAGAAGCACAAACCGCTCTGTGCAAGTGCGCAGACACAGCACTTTGTCCAGCGTCCTTTTTAGCCAGCGAACGGAGCCCGGTCACAAAACAAGGTACTACTGTATGGACTTCAAACTGGTTTTGGACAATATATTGATATATCACCCAGCCCTAGACTCTAGCCAGAATCATGGGGTACAGGTGGCACTGTGGTCTAGACCACTGAGCCTCTTGGGCTTGCCAATCAGAAGGTTGACAGTTCGAATCCCTGCAATGGGATGAACTCCCATTGATCTGTCCCAGTTTCTGCCAACCTAGCAATTCAAAAGCACACCAGTGCAAGTAGATAAATAGGGACTGCAGCAGCGGGAAGGTAAATGGTGTTTCTCTGTGCTCTGGTTTCCATCAGGGTGTCCCGTTGCGCCAGAAGCGGTTTAGTCATGCTGGCCACATGACCTGGAAAGCTATCTGTGCACAAACACCGGTTCCCTCGACTTGAAAGTGAGATGGGCGCCGCAACCCCACAGTCACCTTTGACTGGACCTAACTGTCCAGGGGTCCTTTACCTTCTAGCCAGAATGGCCAGCAACATTTGGGACTCATCCTGTTGGCAGCCCCTTGAATAGTTGATCCATACAAGGATCAATTCTACTTTTTATCCCTCACTCACAGCACTCAGACAGGTGACTCATGCTGGGCTAAAAAAGCAGGGAGAGCGAGGCATTGCGAACACGCCCTGTTTGCATTTAAATCAATCAATTATAAATCTTTTAACATTCACACTTTTGTTTGTGCAATCCATTCATTCCCACAGTTGCTGTGCAAGAAGCCAGTCCATTTTACTCTTTTTTTTTTTTTAAAAAAAATGCTAATATCCAAAATATGTAGAGTTCAATGACATTTACTTCCAGAGTAGTATGCCTGAATGCTTCGGCATGGCTTATTAGCAGGGGTGTAGCTGACTGCTCTGGCGCCCGGAGCGGCAGGGGCGGGGCGATCTGTGCAGGGGGCGGGGCGGCGATCCACCCAGGGGCACGCGGCGAGCTGCCCACGGAGTCCGCCTGCCGGATGCAAGCCCCACACTGCTGTTTCGGGCAGTGTGGGGCCCTGAGCCACTGCGTCACTCCCAAGAGAGATGAGTGGCTTGGGTGCACTGCAGGCCCCATAGTAAGTGCCACCTCCTGCAGTGTGCCATTTTTCCACCCCTCAGGGATGACACCCGGGGCGGCCCGCACCCCCCCCCACCCCCTTCCTACACCCCTGCTTATTAGTGAGACCTACTTCTTTGAGTAAATATGCAAACTGTCTTGCCAGAGTGGTGCATGCTCTGGTTATCTCCCGCTTGGACTACTGCAATGCGCTCTACGTGGGGCTACCTTTGAAGGTGACTCGGAAACTACAACTAATCCACAATGCGGCAGCTAGACTGGTGACTGGGAGCGGCCGCCGAGACCACATAACACCGGTCTTGAAAGACCTACATTGGCTCCCAGTACGTTTCCGAGCACAGTTCAAAGTATTGGTGCTGACCTTTAAAGCCCTAAATGGCCTCGGTCCAGTATACCTGAAGGAGCGTCTCCACCCCCATTGTTCTGCCCGGACACTGAGGTCCAGTACCGAGGGCCTTCTGGCGGTTCCCTCGTTGCGAGAAGCCAAGTTGCAGGGAACCAGGCAGAGGGCCTTCTCGGTGGTGGCGCCCGCCCTGTGGAACGCCCTCCCATCAGATGTCAAAGAGAAAAACAGCTACCAGATTTTTAGAAGACATCTGAAGGCAGCCCTGTTTAGGGAGGCTTTTAATGTTTAATAGATTATTTTATTTCCTTTTTCTGTTGGAAGCCGCCCAGAGTGGCTGGGGAAACCCAGCCAGATGGGTGAGGTATAAATAAATAAATAAATAAATAAATAAATAAATAAATAATTAGGATTCTTCCCTTTGTGAAACACTTAACATAGCTCTAGATCTCAAAGCAGCTGTTTTATTACAGAGAAATTTCAGGAACAGACTGGAAAGAGAAGTTGCTGAATTGGAAATCATTACCAAGCTTAAAACCATGGAAGCACTTGGGATGAATAGAGACATCGGATTCTTATCTCATTATGCATGATCAAGCTTTCTTTAGCACCTCAGCCCAGGACTAATTGCAGCCATCAGCAGCCATTAACAGCCATCTACAGGTTTACCACTCCCATCAGCCCATCACCCATTCCCAACCACCCCCACCACCCTCTGTATATATATAGGGTCTGACACTTCTGTTTCTAGTGTATCTGAAGAAGTGTGCATGCACATGAAAGCTCATACCAAAATATAAACTTAGTTGGTCTTTAAGGTGCTACTGAAGGATTTTTTTTTATTTTACTTAACATAGCTAATAGCCTGATTCTCCTGGTTGTTGTTTAGAGAGCTAAGCAGCCAGTATTAATTCTGCTACTGGGGCCACATTGTTACTAGGACCAGGTTGCGTAAGGGCTCTAACGTGGGGGGAACTGCAGCACCACAAGGTTATTTGTTTATTTAGATTTCATTCCGGGTCCAATCCAAGGACTCCGGGTTGCATCTTTATCTCAAGAGAAAGAATCCCTTGTTGTACGAGCTGGATGACGGGGATTAATCTGAGATAGGGGGCTGAGGTCTGGAATCTGTTTAACAAGTAGAGAAATGAAAAGGCAGGGCAAGAAGGCCAAAGTGGCATTGCACCATGGGAGCGGGGGGGGGGGGGATGCTGTCGGGGATATTTGTGTCCTCTCCTCCTGCTCTGCAACAACTCCAAAATCCCCAGCTCAACACCAGTAGGCCAATACCCCCAGTTGTCTAGTCTGATTGCCAGCCCAGGAGGATGAAGAACCAGGGGGAAATTTGGTTACTGGTTTTATTTTTTCCCCACCACCACCACCACAAGATGCATTTAAAGTAAAGAGAAATGTGGTACCTTGAGGGTGCACTCTGCACATGCTCAAATGCATCATGCGCTAAACTGCTTCTTGTCAGAAGGGGGAAAGGCCCTGCACAAGCTTACAGGCACTTGGGCTTCAATGCTGGTTTGCTTCTTTATAATCACAAAAAGGACAAGGCAACTTGGAAAAATGCAACTACAGGGCTGGAAGGGACCCGGAGGATCATCTAGTCCAACCCCCTGCAATGCTGGATTATGCAGCTGTCCCATATGAGGATCGAACCCACAACCTTGGCGTTATCAGCATCATGCTCCAACCAACTGAACTATCCAGTGTTCCCACATTTGACGAGGCATTCAAGCTAAACGGCTGGAGTTCTGGAAACAGAAGATGGCAGCCTCATCAGATGATAGGAAGTGACTCTGAGCATGTGCAGACTGCATTCCTTGGAGGATGAAACGTTTTGTACCTGAAAGCACAATACTGGGAGGAGGAGAGGCGGCTCATCATTCTGTTCTAATGCAGCCAAGTTTCAAAGGGCACCGCCACCCAAAGGCCACGCTTGCATGAGCTCAAACAGCCCCTATATTGACCACATCTTGTGTACCGATCCACACTCCTCTCGATATCCACGCATTGCGCATCAGAGCTTTGTGGCTCTGCTCAGCCGGCTATCTCTGAAGGAGTTTTCTAATATACCTGAACTGGTGCCAACTAAGTCACAGGGCTGGCCATTTTTCAGCTGGCCCTCGCCTCGCAATTTCTGCTTTTTTAAAACGGCAGCTTGGCGTGCAGATGTAGGTAATGTGTGTCTCTGCGCTGTGAAAAGCTTCCCCCTGCTGAGTTTTGCACATCAAGACGCTGTCGAGAGGCACAGGAACAAAGCCAGGTATGGCTTTCTTTTCTGGTCAATTGGTAGCCCTGCTGAAGAACCACAACTGGGGCTGAGGGGCTTGTGACGTCCTTTGCAAAAGACCGCCCTCTATCTGCAGGACTTTTTGGCCCCTGTCTACTCTTAAAGAAGCATCAGAAGCGAGGAAGCAGAGGACGTCTTTATGTTACCCGTCCACAGTTAGCAGCGGAATAAAGAGCAAGATTGAGCAGACACATGGCTCACGGCATCCCAGCAAGAGACTTATTTCTATTCAATTATAGTAATTATTACTGATAAAGTGTCATCTGTACTTACAAACGAGCATGCTCAAATTTCAGGCAAATCGGCGTCCTTCTTTTTTTCTGCTCACGCATCAAAGTGCCCATCCTAAATCGCAACCAGCCTCTACCTGCAAAACATCGTCTCAACTAAAGCCTAAGGCAGAAAGGCATTCATATCAGAAGGTGCAACTTCCACCACCCTAGAGTCATAATATACTTCATTTTAAATGAAACCCTGGTGATAGGGCTTGAATGACTCCAGTGAATAACTTTTTTTCTTTTTAGGCTGCTGCTTCTCCATTATACAGTCTACAAGAGTCCTTGCCGATCTATGCCTGCTGCATAGCTGAGCAGGACTGTCGCCACTATTCGCCTGTGCTTTTGGAGCTCCCCCTTTCAAAAGCATGCAACTTGAGGAAGAGCCCTGTGTGACTCAAAAGCCTGCATCTAGCATGCTGAGATAGGGTTGCCACATTTCAAGAACTAAAAATCCGGACACAAAAGTTGTTGGGCTTTTGGTGGGGGGGAATCACTCAAAAACTTGTTGAGCATTTTTGGGGGGAATTGCCCCCCAAAGGCAAAGAGTCAAACACCTGTTTCTGTTGCCAAAAACCCAGACATTTTGCCAATTTTTCAAAAAATTCCCCCCAGACGCTAATTCCAGACATATGGAAAACCTAAGGAAAGCTACCTCTCCAGAATGGCTCCGCCGTTTACAAGGCAGACATGACTGCTGCGTGCATCCTGGTGTTATATTGCTATTTCTCAGAGATAATATAGAAATCGTGAGAGACATGCCTAGGCAAACCCCTCTTACACACAGATCTGGGAAGCCTGGCCTGATCTGCGTTTGCCTTGTAAAGTCCAAAGACAAATTAACTGCTACCCCAACTTTACTTGGGGCTTGCTTCAATGATATAGGGACAATAAGCTATTTGTCAGACCTTTTGTCTATGTAGCCCAATGTTCTCCAACCTGGTGCCCACAAGATAGTGGTGGACCTTGCATTCACATCATCTCTGACCAGTGTTCAAAATTAGCCAGGTGCCAAGCACATTTTGCAACTGGCTATCAGCCACTTGCAACCAAGTGAAGATGCCCAGGTGCCAGGATGCCACCAGGTATCTCCAACATCTGGGGATCCTTGGATCACGGTTGTTTTTACACACTAATAACCCATCCTGTAGAATTCTATCGCTTATATTTTATCTGCACCATCAGAAAGAATTCCAGGAACCAAAATGCTTTTTCTGTGCAGCCTGAGCAGAAGTGGTGAATAATATTATCGTTGATTGTTGTCACTTGTCTTCACTTCCCCCACCCCACTCCCCTGCACACAGTTGTGAAGAATATTCTCACGTTATGAATGATCCATGTCACCATTAAGAAAAAGATGTCGGAATAGGCCAATATATATGTGGCCGACCCTGGATCAAACAACTTTTCTCCTTTAAGTTCTCAAAGCTCTTAAGCTAGTTCAAGGTTCTCATCTGAACTAGCCAGATGCTTAACTGAGAATCAATCACAGTCAGCTGGGGAAAAAAGACTTTAGAGCCATCTTAAAGGTAAAAAAAAGGTAAAGGACCCCTGGGCGGTTAAGTCCAGTCAAAGGCGACTATGGTGTTGCGGCGCTCATCTCACTTTCAGGCCAAGGGAGCCGGTGTCTGTCCACAGACAGCTTTTCAGGTCATGTGGCCAGCAGGACTAAACCGCTTCTGGCACAACAGAACACTGTGACAGATATCAGAGAGCATGGAAACTCTGTTTACCTTGCCCCCGCAGCGGTGCCAATTTATCTGCTTGCCCTGGCATGCTTTTGAACTGCTAGGTTGGCAGGAGCTGGGACAGAGCAACGGGAGCTCACTCCATCAGGGGCGTAGGAAGATAGGGGCGGTGGGGGCGGGCTGCCCCGAGCGGCGCGATCCCAGCGGCGCCATGGCGGCTCCCCGCCCCGCCCCCAAATCGTGCGTCCTGCCCCGCCCCCAAAATGCACTCCACGCCCCTGGGGCAGCACGCCTGCTCTCTGCCCCCGGTGGCGGAGCATGAAGCTCCGCCGCTGCATCCCATCACGCAGATTCGAACTGCCAACCTTCTGATCGGCAAGCTCAAGAGGCTCAGTGGTTTAGACCACAGCACCACCCGCTGTCTTACCCGTTGTCTTACCCCCAAATGGCAACTGGACATTCCATTTTGGTGACTGTAACACCATTTGGCACCTGGCTTATATATCTGGGTTTCTAAAACTGGCTGGAGCTGGCTGGAGCTGACGGACCCTGGAGTCCAATGTCACCCAGAGGACACAGTCACCTTGGGGAAAGCAGATCTAGCCTAGTATTGCTAGCTGCAGGGTTGAGGATCCCATTAGGCAGGCACCCCCAAACTGCGGCCCTCCAGATGTTTTGGCCTACAACTCCCATGATTCCTTGCTAACAGGACCAGTGGTCGGTGGAGATGGGAATTGTAGTCCAAAACATCTGGAGGGCCGAAGTTTGGGGGTGCCTGCCATTAGGGTTGCCAGACTCAATAGAGGACAGGACTTCTGTGCCTTTAATTGCCCTGCTCTCTTTTGAATCTGGAAACCTTAGAGAAACCAGCAGGCCCTTTGCTTGGAAATTATACAAAGGGTCTGCTGGTTTCTCTTTAAGGTTTCCAGACTCAAAAGAGAGCAGGGCAATTAAAGGCACAGAAGTCCTGTCCTCTATTGAGTCTGGCAACCCTAGATCCCATAGCCCTCTAGTTTGAGATGAACTCTGTCTCCCATCTGCCCCAACCGCCATGTCCAATAGTCGTACAGAAACACACTTCTCCCTTTCACACTTTGCCGGTTGGCTGCAGAAAATGCTAATTTAACCCCCGTTCAGCTATGGCAAGCACTGTTGCTGCAGAGTGTGTGGAACATGCCCCCCGCTGTATGTTTACAGATCTCCTTTGGCACCTTCCCCCCATGCAAACCTCGCTTAATAGTAAGAGCCTTCTCTTTTGTCCAAACATTCACAGTCCGCGCAGACAAGTCAGCTTGTGATACAGAACACATGGAAGCCCATGATATAAAAATACTTCTTAAAAGTATTTGGGCCTTGGCAACTCCAAAGTGCCACAAGCAATCAAGTATACCGTGGAAAACTACACGACGAATAAAAATAGCTTGACTATCCCCAGAAATCTGAATCAAAAGGAATATTGTGTATGAAATAGAAAGAAATGTCATGAATCAAAAGATGTGTCAGAACCGTACACTTCAGCCTCCCATCCTGTAACAGATCTTAAAATGGCTATACTGGTACATCAAAACTTCAAAGGGAGGCTACTGTATGAAACTATTGCGCTATAACTTGTCAAGCAGTTCAGTTCTATCACTTGTGGACAGAACTGTGACAAGGGTTGCTTTATGTTTGTTTTTAAATCGCATACTGCATGTGTCAATGGGCATACCGATGCCAGAATACCTGTGTTATCAACAGCAACTGGCTTTTGTCAATGATGATTGATAATGACATAAACATCACCTTCTGTCCTTTTCCACATTTAATTTCCTTCAAACCTTATTCTGTACAACCCCCCTTTCCTGCAACCACATACAGTGGTACCTTGGTTCTCAAACTTAATCCGTTCTGGAAGTCCGTTCCAAAACCAAAGCGTTCCAAAACCAAGGCACTCTTGCCCATAGAAAGTAATGCAAAATGGATCAATCCGTTCCAGACTTTTAAAAACAACCCCCTAAAACAGCAATTTAACCATTGATCCATAAAATGAAAGCAGTAAACAATGTACTGCAGTCACACAATCAATCAGTAGCTGAACTGCGTTCCACACTGTCACAAAAAAAAGCCACCAAAGCAAAAACGCAAAATAAAAAGCAAAACCAGACATACCTCAGCGTACCACTCAAAACGGAAGTATGGCACTCAAATCGGAAGCGCAACTCTCAAAATGGAGCATGTTCGGTTTCCGGAAAAAAGTTCCCAAACCAGAACACTTACTTCCGGGTTTGCAGTGCTTGGGTTCCAAGCTGTTTGAGTACCAAGGCATTTGAGAAACAAGGTACCACTGGACTTGCAAGCAAGTATAATCCTGCCTGTATTTGATGAAATGGACAAAGCTTGTGCTATGTTAAAAATTTGTTAGGGCAATGTCCATTTGTAATATCTCACTTGCACAAAAACACGACTTACGCTCCCAAGATCTGGTCCGGAGAGTTGGGGGCCATTCTTTGCGACAGATTGGGGGGGGAGTCACAAGGGGTTGATGAAGGGGAGGGGGATCAACTAGCACAACGTTGGATCTCACCCTTAGTCTTCAAAGTGCCACCAGGTTCACCAGCCTGTTTTATTTACAACCAATGTCTATGACAACGATAACATGGAGAACTTCGAAGCAGAACTTATACATACAGTTTGTCGGAAAGAGAATGAAGCCCAACAGCATTAGCAGACAAAAGGCAATGTCACCCCCATAAAGAAAGCCTTTGGCCCGTCTGCCTGAAGTTAAAAAAATAAATAAAAGAAAGTAAAACCCCCACCAGAGTCCAGTTAAGAGTCTTGTGTGTAACTGATAGAGGGAGAAATTTGCCAGGCAGGGATTCCAACACTGAAGAGCAGCCTGGAGCAAGACAGTGTTATTGATTTCATGTAAGCTGCTTGGGAGAGACTTTTTGGCTGGAGGGGAGAAAAGAAGTAATGTTTCAAAGAAATAATTGAGAGAGGGGAGAGAATCCTCTTCTATTCTACGGGAGAAGATGATCTGAGGATGGATAAATCTTCTGTAATTTTGACCATCAGAGAGTTTCCCATTGATTGGAGCGGTGGTCATAATTATGTTTCTGTGTATGTGTGATATCTATCGATCATCCATCTACCTGAGAGAGCCAGTGTGGTGTAGTGGTTAAGAGCGGTAGACTCCTAATCTGGGGAACCGGGTTCGCGTCTCCGCTTCTCCACATGCAGCTGCTGGGTGACCTTGGGCTAGTCACACTTCTCTGAAGTCTCTCAGCCCCACTCACCTCACAGAGTGTTTGTTGTGGGGGAGGAAGGGAAAGGAGAATGTTAGCCGATTTGAGACTCCTTTGGGTAGTGATAAAGCAGGATATCAAATCCAAACTACTACTCCTCCTCCTCTTCTTCTTCTTCTTCTTCTTCTTCTTCTTCTTCTTCTTCTTCTTCTTCTTCTTCTTCTTCTTCTTCTTCTTCCTAAATGCCCTGATCCAGTGATAGTGCCGTGTTTCTCCGAAAATAAGCCATACCCCGAAAATAAGCCATAGTGATAGGCAGTTTAACCTTGTAGGTTACACTGTACCCTACTTAATAAAAAATATAAGACATCCCCTGAAAATAAGCCACCACGGGTTTTTTTGAGGAAAAATAAATATAAGACGGTGTCTTATTTTTGGAGAAACACGGTATGTGCACAAAGTCCTCTCATTCTCAGGAACATCACTCCAAATGAATATGTTTATTTTTTTCACAGTGAGGAATCTACATATCGTCCCTGTATTTCTATTTGATAAATTTTGGGGGGTGGGTGCGGTGGGTGATCTATACTGGGGAAACAACATAGGTGGGAAAGGTATAAACACCAGAGGCTACTGCAAAGTTTAGCATGGGCCACATACGGAGTGAGTGAGCAAGCAACTCCTCCCCCCTCCATTGCTGGACTCCTGCGGTGACTTCAAGGAAAGGCACTTTTCACATACAAATTATAACTGACTCATAAACTGGAAATGAAAATAAGGCTGCAAACCTAAGCATGCTTACGGTAGTTCATTCCATCAAAACCAACGGGACTGGCTTCCGAGAAAAATAGGAATGGAATGAAATGCCATTATTTCTTTCAGAAATCTAATAAATAGGTGGGGCAAAACGTCTCCTGACTCTTCTGGAAATGCAAGTTCTGTGTGTGTGTGTGTGTGTGTGTGTGTGTGTGTGTGTGTGCGCGCGCGCGCGCCACTGAAGTTAATAATAAAAAAGAGGTGCATAGTCAAATCCTGTTCATGTTTGTTCCAAAGTTAAGCCCCGCTGGACTCAAAAGGGTTTACTCCCAAGTAAATGTGCCTGCCTCAGGCTGCAATCCTAGACGTACTTACCTGGGAGTTTGGATTTGATATCCCGCTTTATCACTACCCGAAGGAGTCTCAAAGCGGCTAACATTCTCCTTTCCCTTCCTCCCCCACAAAAAACACTCTGTGAGGTGAGTGGGGCTGAGAGACTTCAGAGAAGTGTGACTAGCCCAAGGTCACCCAGCAGCTGCAGGTGGAGGAGCGGAGATGCGAACCCGGTTCCCCAGATTACAAGTCTACCACTCTTAACCACTACACCACACTGGGAGTAAGTCAATAGTGCTTACTTCTGAGTTAGGCATGTATAGGATTGCTCTGTTAGTTGCAGATCCCACCCCCCATGTCTGTTTTGGCCCTAAACCCCACACCAGTGGGCCTGCATGTAAGCAGGCAGCCAGTGAACAAAACAGAACTCTGCTCTGATGTCCATCATGCACTTAGGCAATTTTCGACTCTGGGTGTCAGGATTCCCCCTCTTCAGATGGTAATGTTCATAAATGACTTGTTTTGTATGTGGTGGGAGAGGAGGGGGAGTGTCTCCTGCTCATTCTGCTGAGTGGGGCTCCAGAGCACTACCCTATTATTTGTTATTTTACAGTCATACCTTGGTCCTCGAACAGAATGTGTTCCGGGAGTCCGTTCGACTTCCGGAACCATTAAAAAACCAAGACGCGGCTTCTGATTGGACTCAAGAGTGTCCTGCAGCCAATTGGAAGCCACGCTGGACATTCGGCATTCCAAAAATCATTTGAAAACCGGAACACTCATTTCTGGGTTTCGATCGTTCGGGAGCCGAAACGTACGAGTTCCAAGGTGTTCGGCAACCAAAGTATGACTGTATTTTGTATTAAATGTATGTACCTCACAGGGTGGTTTACAGTACCATGGCCTGGTGATCCTACTGTTTGCTGCAGACGATTTTAAAAGAAACTTAAACACAGGTAAACTATGTGCTGCATCATGCCCTTATTTTGATGAATAATAATAATAATAATAATAATAATAATAATCAACAGCCCAATCCATTGCACATTTCCCCTTTCTGTGACCACAGCATGAACCAAACAGAATTCCTAATGTAATAAATGGTGCCCATTCTTATAGATTTAAAGAGAATTTATAATCCACACTTTTGGAAGTGTTTCAGCAAAAGTGTCCCAAGTTCGTGTCGTTTTCTCTCTCACCCACCCCCTGCCTTTCTGCACATCTGCGACACTTCTGCGTTAAGCAACAAAACTTAAATCAGGGGGAAAGAAAGCAAGAGAAACAGATTTTTAAAAGTCGAAATTATTATTATGATTTTGCTACAAGGCTATCTGGCTATTTTGGACAGCAGCAAAAATCCCTGTCATTTTCCTGTATGCCTAGTCCATACAACAGGGAGAGGCTGGGGGCCTATGAATGGAAATAGTCGACATTTCATACACATTGGAATGTATCCCTGTATAGGCCATATTAGGCGACCCTTTTGCAATAAGTTTGCGGTATGCAACTCTGTGCATTGACACTCTGCGCGAACACACATTATTTCAATAAGATGTCGCTAAAGTATGCCGATAACGGCTTTGAAAATAAGTTTTGGTTGCCGTTTGTAAGATGACTTGCGTGAAATAATTTAAGTCTGGGACATCATAAGATACAGATTTCCAGACCACTCTGGAACCGAGTAGCTTTAGCTTTGGTATACAACTCGGATTTTTAAAAATAATTTATTTAAGTAAATTGACACCCTGCCTTTCAATCCGGTGATGTCCAAGAAAGGCCATCGAACAAGAACACACCTATATCGCTGGGTCTGGATGAAAACATATATGAGCTAGCAATGTTTTTAATGTCGTTCCAGCCTATTAACTTCTGAATAAATTCAGTGCAGCTCATTCCAAAGGAACAGCACAATCTTAACCATGTCTACTGAAGACCTGTTGAATTTTTAGGGGTTTTTCTTCAAGGCAAGAGGGTTAGAATTGCGGCCTAAATGCAGCTGACAGCACCTTGCCCTACGATGGGAGTTTCCGAGTAAAAATGTATAGAATTGGGCTTCATGCCTGCCGTTCTGTGGCAGTGGACTCAGAATCAAGTCCCATTGACTAAAGTGGGATTTTCTTCCAAGCATGTATTTGCCACATCTAGCTGGCATTCTTCATCTGAAAAAGGTAATGACAGGCAAGATATACTGTAAAAGGTTTGTATCTTAGTAGAAGTTACTTGAAACAAACAGTTGCAAAAAAAAAAAATGGAGCTCTTTGGAAGCCAAAAGAAACGGCGTAGAAATTGTATCCCAAGTCCGCTTTTGAATCTGTTATCTGAAGAAGTGTGCATGCACACAAAAGCTTATACTGTACCAAGAACTTAGTTGGTCTCTAAGGTGCTACTGGACATTTTTTATTTTTATTTTTAATATTTTGACTGCGTCCAACCAACACGGCTACCTACCTGAATCTAGAGCTTTTGAATCGTTTGGCATAATTTCGTTACGAGAATGTTAAATTCCATCCTGTGGATCAAAAACTGGCACTTTGATCCTAAAGGTGATGTGTCACTTGGAAATGAATTGCTGTGATTTCAATGGCCTAGTCTTCCAAACATGTCCACTTAACGTCACATTGGTGGCCTCCTAATTAAAGAGGGCGTTCTGTATGTTTATGGCTCCTTGGCCTTATGTTTTTTGGGGGGAGGGCAGAGGATGGGACACTCTTAATATCATATCCCAAGCTCCCAACGGTTTTTTTAAAAGCCTTTGCAAACTAACTTATTCATATTATTTATTATTTACATTTATAAACTGTTTCCTAGCAAAATAATCATAACAATAAATGGCTCTCTTGAACTGTGTAGGACTTGAAAAAAAAATATATTTACCCAAAGAAATGTGTGACTGCAACAGATTAACAGGGGCACACACACACACACACACACGGTAAGCGAAGGCCAAATAGGAGGACTAGTTTTGAAAAAGCTGGGGAAACATTAATTTTGTTTTATTCGTGAATTGGGGTGTGGGTGAATTCATAACGCACCAGTTTAAATCTAATTAGCAAAGGCCGGATACAAATTTCATCGGTTGCGTCATCTGAACATGCGAGTTCAGATCTAGGGGAATTGGGCCAGGATTTTTTCCATTGCTCATAAAGATACAGGAGAAAAGGAAAAATCATCAAGATTGTTTTAGAATAAATCTGCAGGAATTTGAAATATTTAACTGAAGATGGGATGGGGTTTGGGGCAGGGGAATACTCCCAGGCTGAGGAAAATTATTTATTTATCCATCTATCTACCTGTTTATGTACAAAAGTAATGTACATAATGTAAGTTACATGTCATGGGACTTTGGATAAGTATACCGTAATGAGCACATTAGTTATGGTAAGAATAATTTATCGTGCTGATTTGTAGCTTTTGCTTCAGGGTTTAAATTCAGAGAGAGACTTTTAAATGCTACTGTCGTACGTACAATTACTTATTCCCTACTGAACTCAGAGAGGCTTACTTCTGCGTAACACACATGGACTCAGCCTTTGCCTTTCCTCCATAGCAATGAAGTGTTGCCTGTAACTTCATTTCAGTGAAAGGTTTTCCAAATTGCACCAGATACACAAACATACGTAAATGAAACAGCCACCATCATTATGAATACAGGCCGCATATTTTTTTAAAAAAATCATCTTCATGTTATTAATAGGAATGATAAAAGACAACCTTAAAAAAAAGAAGACAATCTTTAAAATAAGCAATTTAACTATTTTAAGGATCGGATGTTAGGTTTTCTGTTTTTAAAATACTTACGTTATACAGTATGTATGTAAGCAAAAAGATATTCATTGTCGCAGGCAGTATATAAAGTTTTGATGGCCTAATTTTTCTAGGCGTAAAAGTGAGATCATCAGCTCATTTGTGCTTTTAGCCAAAAGAACTATATGGAGGCAACATGTGTAGTAATTAATTTCTATTTTCATATATATATATATATATGGAGAAGAGTTTCTTTAAAAGACAAAGTAAAAAAGCATAGGTAAAGAGATGAAGGCCTTGAACCAGATTTGATTAGCATGACTTGCAGATTGAGGAGACATAAATATCTTTCCTCATGGGCCTGCGAAATCAGTTTTAGCGGAAAACAACCTCGAACTTTCATTTGACAGCGACACCCTGTTGGTCCTGTACTTAATATTTTGAATAGCAAATTACAGGGCAAAAAAAAAAAACAAGTCTGGTCTCTGAGCAAGTTTAATTTAAAATATTTTTTAAAACTTTTTTTTTAAGTGTAACCTCTGAAACGTTGGCATCTGTTCTTATACTTTCTTTGATTTCTATGTTGGTTTGGAGCCGGTCACTACAGCTATGGTCATTTGCTAAAACTAGAGTCAAAACGAAGCGGAGTGGAAACCCACTGACAGCTTAGCAAGTGCTCTTAAAAGTGCTCCACGGTGGCTGGATCATGTCCTTGATCAATACTGTATGCCCTGCCCCAAGTGTTAGGGTGGTTGGAGCAGAAGCACGCCAAGCCATTGCCAGCTTTGGATGGGAAGGAAGGGGAGATCTCGTTTGGGGATCTGCGTTTGCAAAGATGCATTAGATCCCCCCCCCCACACCTCTCACCCCGGCCTGTAATATTAGGAAGCTCCCCACGTTTAAAACTTTCAGCCGCTGAGGGAAGAGGACCTCAGGTTGGCAGCAGACAAGAGCGCAGACTTGGGAGCCGAGAAATGGGACTTTGTAGGCCAGTTGAAGGCAGAAACTTCTCATCTCGCCCGCAAAGACCCAGCCCCAAACTCCCCATTTCACTCGCCGCTCGATCGTTCACACGTGACGCACCTTCAGGAGGTCTTGAAACATTTTGTTGCTGTTGTTGTTCTTTAAAATAAAAAAAACGATTGAAAGATAGTCAAGGCAGAAAAACAAATAGGCCAACTCCAGATATTTCGATCAGGAAGTTCTGGAGAACTTGAGACAAACTCCAGCCTCGCGCAACTCACTGATGTTATGGGGGTCAACTCTGTTTTCGTTTCGGTTTGTTTCAAACGCGTGTTAATTTTTAACTCGCTATCTCCCCGTTTAGGAAACGTGTTTGGGGCAAAATTGAATTGGCACGGGCAGCTCTCCAAAACAGAGCACTATTGCGACAGAGTCAGAGAGGGGCGTGTGTTGGTGTCCTTTTAATTCCGAAAGGAGGACCCGCGTCCGCGCCAGGTTCGCCGAGCACGCCCTGAGCATTCCGACGAGACACCGGTCCTCGATCGCGTCTCCTCACGCCCCGGTCGTCGGAACGTGCGCACGCTTGATCGCCCAACCCTTCGCAAGGGACCCGGTCTCCCTAATCGCCGTCTGCTGCGAGGAAACGGATCAAACGGGGCAGTGACAACGACCGCCTAGTCTCGAAGCGAACGCAGCTGAAAAGTTGACATGCGCACGCAAAACACGCTCCCTCCACCCCAGCCCTCGCCGCTTACCTTAGGTCCGGGGGGTGGAAGCAAACGAAGTGGGTCTCCTGGGCGTCAATTGCATGGCCTTCCAGATCTTCTCGAAACTATAAAACGGACCGGGGAAGGAACTAAAGGAGGGAGGTGCAGGGAGGGCGAGGTTCACCACTCGGGGTAAAAAAAACAACAGACAGCAAAACCCCAATACCCAGAGCCCATTCCTTCCAAACACACGCACGCCACGTTTCCCACACGTGAAGAAGAGGGCAAGGGACAGGAGGAAGAAGCGGGTTGGCGTGTCCAGACGCGGTTTCAAGACGCGGGAGCGCAATTCCAAGCGCGAGCAGAAAGGGAAGGCAGCGAGGCGACCACGTCAAGGAAAGAGGCGTCTGGATCGGTGCAGTAGATCGAAGAGCTCTCTCTCTCTCCCCCCGCGCCTCCCCATTCCGATGTCGCCGTGCGCGAGTCCAAGTTGGAAGCAAGTATCCCTCGAAAGTTTCCGCGGCGCAAAAAGAGCCCCACGTGTTCGATGACACATGCAGAGAAGCCTGAGCTGCAGCTGGGCTGGGCAGGGCAGGGCTGGGCGACAGCAGCAGCGGCAGCAGCAAATCCAGCGGCGGCAGCGACTGCAGCCGCCCAGGAGGAAGGAGGATCGCGGCGTGCTTGGCCTCCCTCCGCCCGCTCTCCTTCTGGTGCCTGTTTAAGGAAGCGCCCTCGGGTCCCCACCCCCCTGCAGGGAGCCCGCTCCGATGGTGCAATTCCGCCTGGCACATTTGCAAAGTGGAGCCGCCCGCCATCCAAAAGGAGCGAGCGCCTCTTTGCGCTCACGCCCTGCGCGCCGCGCTCCATGAGACACACGGCTGGGTCCTCGCGAGGAATCCGGCAGGACAGTCGCGTCGGAATGCCGCGCTCCCTCGGGCGGAATCTTGACACCACCTTCGTGTTTCCAGTATTCCCCGCTCTCGCCTCTCGCCCGCCCCCCTTTGCTGCCATCTGAGCATTCAAGAGCAGGGTGATTCTCTCTCCACACACCCTCCCCACCCGCGCTTCGGTCTCACTGCCTTTCGGCTGCAAGAAAGGGGAGAGGTTGCCTCCTAGTGGTAAAAGCTGCGGAGATCCAGGGTTCTCCTCGGAATCGCGTGCCCCGCCCTCTGAGCAGTAGCAAAGTCGATCTATATCGTGCGATTGATTCACGCACCATGTTTTTAAAGCACAGACAACCACGGGAACCGCAGTGCAATATGACACTCCCCCCCTTTTTGTTTATGGCGTGCACAAAGGTTGTGTGAATGCATGCCCAGAGCCTACCTGTATATACCCGGTATTACTGCATTCTAAAATATCTTCAAAAAGAAGGCGGACTCAAGTGGTGGAGTCTTATTCATCTGGGATTTTGATCGTCAGTCAAGTCAACCCAGAATTCATTTATTTTCAATTACCCCCTCTCCCCATATAAACCACCACGGACTCTGCCTTCATCATCTGAAGCCCTCATGTGCCTCCTCAACGCGTGGTCCGGAGGGTGGCAACACGGGAATGGGCCTTCTCTGTAGTGACTCCCCATTTGTTCCATTTATTACTTGCCTTTCAGCAGCAAGGTCCCACAGAGTGTTACAATTCATAATTCAGTATTTAAAATAAATACAGTAAATAAAACAGATTGCAATTGTAGAATAGGGTGGCCCCTGAAAACACACATCTCAGGGTCATGAGGTGTGTTTGTGGGAGCCAGTGATGCTGTGGTCTAAACCACTGAACCTCTTGGGCTTGCTGATCTGAAGGTCGGCGGTTCGAATCCCCACGATGGAGTGAGCTCCCGTTGCTCTGTCCTAGCTCCTGCCAACCTAGCAGTTTGAAAGCTCTGGCACTTGTCATGGTGTCCTGTTGTGCCAGAAGCAGTTTAGTCATGCTGGCCGCACAACCCGGAAAGCTGTCTGTGGACAAACGCTGGCTCCCTTTGCCTGAAAGCAAGATGAGCGCCACAACCCCATAGTTGCCTTCGACAGGACTTAACCATCCAGGGGTCCTTTACCCTTTTACCCTGGTGCCAGTTGTTTTAATTCTTGCAGTTGTTTTCCATTGATTCCTTCCATTTTCACTGTTGGCCACCTTAAACTGGGGACAGCTCCAATCCAATTAGAAACTGAGTTGAAGTCAGTGCTCAATGGAACCAGTTTGGGAATGCTTCCATCTATTACAAGCAGATGTGATTGCCTAGCCTTGAAATGGAAATAGGGTTTAAAATGACCAGTGGACACATCTATCCACTTTTATTTGTCACTGCCCCTCCTCTCCAACTCAAAGTGTTTCAGATAGATTTCAGCATCTATACATAGACAAGCCAGGTATTGAAGAAGAAGAAGAAGAAGAAGAAGAAGAAGAAGAAGAAGAAGAAGAAGAAGAAGAAGAAGAAGAAGAAGAAGAAGAAGCCATTAGTTTACATAAGAATATTAGAATGATAGAATCATAGAGCTGGAAGGGACCCTGAGGATCATCTACTCCAACCCCCTGCAATGTAAGAATATGCAACTGGATCAAACCTGTGGCCTTGGTATTATCAGCACCATGCTCTAACCAACTGAGCTGTCCAGCAGGTAACAAATTAACATGGTTTTTATTCCATTCAGTTAGACCCGAATTGAGACAATGGTTTGCTCTTCCACATTGTGTGTGTGTGTGTGTGTGTGTGTGAGAGAGAGAGAGAGAGAGAGAGAGCACTGTTGACTGAAGGGACAACATGTCATGCATCTGATATAGTGGCCAATAATCCCTGACACTTTGTGCCACAATAAATTTGATAATAATTTAAAGTGGCACATGACCTTTTCTTGATTTTGGGCACAATGGCCAGAGAAACATGGCTGCCTCTCTGAAAGTTTTCATAGCTACTTCTTGACCATGTGTCAGCCCTTCCTTTAAATAAGACATTATGGGCTACGTGCTCAAAAGTTTTGTCCGGATTATATATCTTTTAGTGAGCATAATAAGGTGACTTAGTACTTAATATATGTCTGCTGAAGTCCCATTGATGTTAGTTTTTGGAGTGTTTAGAAGCTACTTCTTCACATTTGTATGAACTTAATTTGTTTTTCTTTTCTTTTCTAAACTTGACTACTGTGCTGCCTACTTAGCATGTGAGCTGGCATTTAATTGAAAATCATTGTTCCTAAGGTGATGCTCAGTGATGCCACAATTCTTCCAACTCCTTTGTTCAAGTCATATTTCATAGTTGTACAGGGTGATTTCTTTCAAAAAAAATTAACTGCCCGGAGTCTTTAGATCTGAGTTAGCTAATATCTATTTTAATACAGGGCGGTGGTGTCAGTTCCAGTGGGGCAGACTTAAGTGGTATCTGCTGGAGGAAAACAGTGCCAAGGAAATGCGTCTTGCTCAATCCACATTATTGGGTTGTGCTTACAATAAAAGTTTGTTTTGAGAGATTGGAAGGTCCAAGCCCAGGTCAGAGTTCAGTGGAATCTGGAGAACCTACTCTGCAGCCACTGTACTTTAAACTGCCATTTATTCTAGTAGGAGAGATCAAAACATGTAATTTACTCCTCCATGGAAATGAATGGGACAGACCCTCCAAGTGTCCCTATTTTCCAGGGACAGTCCTGGACTTACAGATGTGCTGTCCCGGTTCTGATTTGATCCTGGAATGTCCCACTTTTTCTTAGGACTTCCCTATTTTCACCAGATAAATGTTGGAGTTGTACCACTCCCCAAGCCAAGAAGAAAAGTAACTACTGGTATACAACCTTTAGAAGACATCTGAAGGCAGCCCTGTATAGCAGGCACAGGCAAACTCAGCCCTCCAGATGTTTTGGGACTACAACTCCCATCATCCCTAGCTAACAGGACCAGTGGTCAGGGATGATGGGAATTGTAGTCTCAAAACATCTGGCGGGCCAAGTTTGCCTATGCCTGCTGTATAGGGAAGTTGTTCAATGTTCAATGTTTTATTATGTTTTTATATAGTTTGGAAGCCGCCCAGAGTGGCTGGGGCAACAACGACAACAACAACAACAATTGAATAGGACACCCCTATTTTCAGCAGAGAAATGTTTGCACCCTGTACTGTAGGCGGGATAATGCCCACATTGTGCAAATACTTTCATCTTATTGCCCTTAGCTCAGCCAAGGTTGAGACTTGATAGGCATTGGCATGAGAATGAAAAAGAGAAGATCTTTTAAACATACACACAGAAGGCAAAACTCATCAGGATGTTTTTCTCCGCATCCCTATGGACATGACAGTGGGGTGCCAAGAGTCCTACTGCTCTTCTGTAGAGCTACAATTGTTCACAAGTGGTGGCGTAGCCTCGGGATTAAGCTGCTTATAAGAATGCGATGTTGCTGGAAGCTTTCCAGGCAGCCAACAGCTAATCTATTGGAGATGTACGAATATGCTCCCTGTATTCTGCTTGCTGGTATGGTACATGTGCATATGCGCGATCACTGGAGAAAGGGGAGCATGGAGGAGGTGGTGATAGGCAGGATTAATTGCACATTCACTTCAGATGTGATCACAACCACAGCAAGTTGTGACACATCCTCACTGCCACGTCTCTAAAAATAAAACCAAAAATATGTCATTCGTGCCAAATTGACAGTCCAAAGGCTAACGCATGAGCAACTTGCTTGACACCCAGGGGCAGGGAACAATGGATTAGCCGGCTACTGAAAATAGCAGCTTGGGAGACGTGGATGGTGAACACACCTAAGCCCAGGAATCCGACAATGGGTGGCCCTGGTTAGATCTTCACCAGGAACTCCTTTCACATCTAGATGTCAATTCAGTGTCAAAGGTGGCACATTGGCTTGCATGAGTTGGTGGCTGAAATGAGTTTGCAGCAAGGGAAAGGAACCCGTCTCTTATCTGCATCTTTTGAGTTTGCAAGATAGTGCAAGTCATAGAATCCTAGAATCCTAGAATCATAGAGTTGGAAGAGACCACAAGGGTCATCCAGTCCAACCCCCTGCCGAGCAGGAAACACCATCAAAGCATTCTTGACATATGCCTGTCAAGCCTCTGCTTAAAGACCTCCAAAGAAGGAGACTCCACCACACTCCTTGGTAGCAAATTCCACTGCCAAACAGCTCTTACTGTCAGGAAGTTCTTCCTAATGTTTAGGTGGAATCTTCTTTCTTGTAGTTTAAATCCATGCCATCCATCCCTGAGATCCACATCATGGGGCAAAGAGAGGTGTGCAAGTCAACCCGGAAGTCTCTCTGGGCTAAATAGTATATTTAAGGCTTTTTTTCAGCTGGAACTAGCTGGCCGCAGCTGCTGTAGCAGACGTCTAGAGGGCTCGAACTTCCGCCTGGAGCATGGCCACCTGAGTGTGTAGAATCTGGAGCACCATGGGGAGGACTGCTGCCCAAGTACCACCCATCTTGAACCCAGGTCAGGACGTAAAGTTTGGGCCACAGCAAATTGTCCCAATCAGGGGAAGGAGAGTCCACAACCTCCCGAGGGAGACCGTCCCACTCTCAAACAGCGCTTACTGCCAGAAAGTTCTTCCTGATTTTTAGTCGGAACAGACCTGGGACCTTAGGGCAAAGGATAGGCAACAAACAAATTAACAAACTAACAACAACAACAATTTATTATTTATACCCTGCCCATCTGACTGGGTTTCCCCAGCCATTCGGGGTGGCTCCCAACAGAATATTAAAAACACGATAAAACATCAAACATTAAAAACTTCCCTAAACAGGGCTGCCTTCAGATGTCTTCTAAAAGTCAGATAGTTGGTTATTTCCTTGACATTTGATGGGAGGGCGTTCCACAGGGCGGGCACCACCACCGAGAAGGCCCTCTGCCTGGTTCCCTGTAACCTCGCTTCTCGCAGTGAAGGCCCTCGGAGATGGACCTCAGTGTCTGGGCTGAACGATGGGGGTGGAGACGCTCCCTCAGGTATAACAAACATGTCTACTCAGATGTCTTCTAAAAGTCAGATAGTTGGTTATTTCCTTGACATTTGATGGGAGGGCGTTCCACAGGGCGGGCACCACCACCGAGAAGGCCCTCTGCCTGGTTCCCTGTAACCTCGCTTCTCGCAGTGAAGGCCCTCGGAGATGGACCTCAGTGTCTGGGCTGAACGATGGGGGTGGAGACGCTCCCTCAGGTATAACAAACATGTCTACTCAGAGGTGAGTCTTATTGAATTATGAGGCTTATGTGGGTAAGCTTCCAGGATGTGTGGGTTTAGGATTGCAACCTAACTCTAATTACCTGGGAGTAATGGCCAGCGGGACATTTTTCTGAGCAGCTATCGTTAGGATTCTGTAACAAACAAACAAACAAACAAACAAACAAACAAACAAACAAACACAAGTGGGGGGGGGAGTCCCCAGTGTATTTCATTCTGCCCCACTGTGAAGCTATAGGTCTCTCATCCCAAGCTGTGGCTATTCACAGTGATTGCTTCGAAGGGCAGACATGCTCAGCCAGATGCTCTTCCAATTGACACATTGGCCATGGTTGACGCGGTTCTGTGTGCTGTTGAAATTATTATAGCTTGAGCAACAATTTACATATACAAACAACGTTGCACAGACGTGGACAGCTGTTGGTGGGGAAATGCCCTTTATCCCATGGTAATCCCACATCCTGGAGATTAACTCAACATGCTCATGTTATTCACACTCAAATTTTCTCCGTTGGGGATTTGGAGTCTGTGACATCTTTTTCCCTGTCGTTATTAGCTTCAGTCTCCCAAATAATCCCTGCACATTTTATATATTTGGTAATTTGCAAGCGTGACATTGTTAAGTGCTTGGGCAATGAAAAGGGGTTTTAAGTCAATAAGACTTTAATGAGAAATGTACCCAGATTTAGGAGGTGAAAGTCTGCACGCATTTGCCAAAAGATTTGTATAACAGATCTGGGTGTCTGTTGACATATTATGAGAAAGGACTAGCGGCTTGAAGGATTTATCAAGCTCTGTCTCATATGCAAAGCAATGCAAAGTCCTTCCCCAGTTCATCATCGTCCCTCTGTGAATCAAAGCCACCCCCATTTTACAGATATTGAGGCAGGACCAACTTGTGACTTGGCTACTGAGAAAAGAGATGAATTTTGGGGGCTTAACAGAGCAAAGGGTGTGTTGTGTGGCCTCTCTGTTCATGCAGGATTCTCCCCCCATCCCAGTATTGTACTAGACCTTTCTGCCTTTAAATGTGGGTTTTTAAAAATCTTTGGACAGTCCAAACTGGAAATACCTCACACTTAGTGGGAAAGGTCGAGGAGAATACTGGGGTGACTTCCACACGTAGTTCTGGTTCCACGGCGCATCATTTAATCCAACAGTTGACTCATCTGCCCTTCATCTAGGCCAGGGGTTCCCAACGAAATTTTCTCGAGGACCCCTCATCAAGCCGCTATTGTGACAAGGACCCCCATTAATTCCTAATCCTAAAATTAAAAAGTGGTTTTATTTATTTTTCAGTTGTTTGCCTCTTTTCTTTATCCTCCGGGGGGGGGGGCATTGGTGTGGTGGTGGCTGTGGTGGCGGCGGTGTGATGGCCGTCTGGGGGTCGGGGGGGTTTCCCTCTGGAGGGGGGGAGGTTTCTACCCTTTCACCTGGGTTGAGGGTGGTGGTGGGGCCCTCTCTTCCCTGTCGTCCCATCTTCTTTTCTCCTCCTCTGGGTGTGGCCGTATTTGCGGCGGTAGCAGCGCCAGCGCCAGCAGGTTCGGTGCAGCCTTTGTTCTTCAAGTCCCCACGAGGCTCCCCGTGTGGCGCGCAGGAGCTGCGGGATCGGGGGCCTTCACTTGGGGGGGCTCCTTCCCCCTCTTGGGCAGCTAGGGGTGATGGCGACTGCAGTCGCGAGGCAGGCCCCCCAGGATTGTTGCGCGGTGGGAGGTCTCGGGCCACAGAGCTCCGCTCGGCCGTCGGCCGGGCGCCCTCGGCTTTGGCCCGGCAGGCCTGCGGGGGGCCTCAGCGGCTCCTCGCTTGCTCCGCCAGATGTTTCCGACGCCCACGCGGTCGCCACGTGGTCCGCGGCCTGGAAGGCGGTTTCGGGCCTCTAGGCCCAGGGGTTCCGCCAAGTCTCCGGCCGGGCGCACTCAGCCTCGGTCCGGTGGGGTCGCCGGGGGGCCTTCAGCGGCTCCCTGGTTGATCCACCGGGCTCGCTTGGCGCCCGCGCACCGGCAGTTCTGCCGGTTCCGGCAGGCCAGAGGCTTGGCATCTAATAGCATCTTGAGGACCCCTCTGGCATAGCTTGCAGACCCCTGGGGGTCCCCGGACCTCCTGTTGGGAACCACTGATCTAGGCATTACAACATTTTAAGGCAGAGGTGAGTCATCTGTGGCCCTCTAGATAAGTGTTTCCAGACCTTGGGTCTCCAGTTGTTTTGGGACTACAACTCCCATCATCCCTAACTAGCAGGACCAGTAGTCAGGGATGATGGGAACTGTGGTCCGAAAACAGCTGGAGACCCAAGTTTGGGAAACACTGTTCTAGACGTTCCTGGACTCCAACTCCCATCAACGCCAGCCAACTTGGTCTATGGTCAGGGATGATGGGAGTTGTAGTTCAAAGACATCTGAAAGGTTACAGGTTCTCTATCCCTGGCTTAAGGATACATTCCACCCAGTCAAAAGCCCTTGAGATGAGGAGTAGGTGGGGTTGGTGAGCAACACAAGCAGCAGCCCCTATACTGCTTAGAGTTTGTTTCATTAAGAAAAGTGGGGTACCATTTTTACATAACTTATGGCTGAAATCCTGAATGTTTTTAGTAGGGAGTAAGTTCCACGGAACTGAATGGAGCTGGGTAAAGGTGTACAGTATAGGACTGCACCGTTAATAACTAAATAAAACAGATTTAAACCCCAAACTCTTGGTCTTGTCTGGAAGCTGTGGGAGAAAGATCAAGGTAGGCAACCCCAGGGCAAGAGGGATTCCATTCTCTTTGACTCCAGGTGAGGAAGGAAAGAGTAACAGGGTTTGTAAGTGAGTTACAGTATTTTGTTGGATGTTGGTTAGCCTATTCATCAATTTCTAAAATAGGCAACTGATACTGCTAAAACAGATAGGAACTTCTCAGCAAGTGGTAAAGCAGATGGCAGGCAAGTTGTTGTTGTTGTTGTTGTTGTTGTTGTTGTTGTTGTTGTTAATCCTCAGGGTCCCTTCTACTCTACAATTCTATGAGTCTATGAGTCTGTTATAGAATCGGACATCCCTATTTTCATCAGAGAAATGTTGGAGGGTATGCAGTTGGTTGAGTCCCCATGTAAAAACAGTGACTGGGTTATTAAAAAGCAACTCAAAAGTAAGACTACTCAAAAGTAAGTCCAGACCCCACTGAGTTAAATGGGGCTTACTCCAAAGGTTATGTGTATAGACCAGTGATGGGCAACCTTTTGAGCTTGGTGTGTCAAAATTCGGCAAAAAACTGAGCATAACTCGGGTGGTGTGTCACTTCGAGAGAAAAAACCATAATTTCGCGATATTTATAGTTTAAATAATAAAAATGTATAATTGTAATATATAACTGTATTTAATAAACCAAAAACTAATTGTTTAACCTAACCTAACCAAAAACCCCTTATTTATCACAAAGTGCCCAGAGTCATTGAGCTTTTTGGGGAGAGCTGCTGACCAAAGTTTTGGAGGTTTTGTTTGGGGGTGTGTGCAAAAGTTGCTTTGCTTTTTGGGGGGGATGCCCAAAAGCTGCTGCGCTTTTTTTGGGGGGGGGGAGAACAGAAAAAAATGACGAATAATACCTTCGCTAGAACTAACATGCAGCACTGACATAGTCTGCCAAAGCGCAAAAAAACCCAGCACAGAATGGGTTAAAAACAAACACTGTTACACCCAATCATCGTCTGCCAAAGCGCCAGAAAAAAACAGCACAGAAAAGGTTAAAAACCAATCTCTGGCTACCAGCAGCAACAATAACAAAAAAGGATCCTGGTTTTAACAGCGGAGACAAGCTGTAGCATGAGGAGGAGCTGGAGAACAAATGGGGGGGCAACAACAGCACGGATGGGGCAGTGAGGGCTCTGCATGTCATGTCTGACACGCATGTCATAGGTTCGATCACGCAAGTGACAGTCAAAAATACCACTGAGTTTTTAAAATCCTCTATCTATCTATCTATCTATCTATCTATCTATCTATCTATCTAATCTATTGCATTAAAAATATAAGAACATAATTAAAACATTCTGGGGTCAATCCACCCAATGTTAAGGACTGCTACATTTTATTGGTTTAAATGGGAAAATTAAGCATGTGGCAAAAACCTTTCCGCCGAAATCAACAGAAACTTCAGTGGTGCCCCATGCCCGTTGGTGAGTTGGCCATAAATGAGTTGGAAAATTAGGAAGCTGGCTTATCCTGAGAGAGGCCACTGATCCATGCAGCTCAGAATTGTCTACAGAACCTGCTGGGCAGTGGCCAACGCATAAATCTTTTAAACAATTGCATACACATATACATGAGGGCAATTTCTTCAGGAGTTCCAGAACTTTGGTTTGCTGCCAGCCCCACTGATTAACTGGGGGAAGAATTTTGATTTGCAACGAGAGCTTAGCTGATTAGCTGCCCCACTTAATCGATTCAAGATTTGTCGGTGGGCCTAAGATTAAGAAATGTGGCATCGCAGGATCTCTAGGCCCTTCCCGCAAGCCTGATTCCTGCTGTCTAAGTGTGACAGCAAAGTGAACCTGCACTGATCCTTCACCTGTCTTTGCCAATCCACCCTGTGGACAGCAGCAGCTGGACAAGGAGAAAGGGAAGCACTCGCTGAGGGCACAATCTGGCCGCAGCCAAGCACTCTGAGAGCCCATTGATTTAGAAAAAGGGAGAATTAACAGCTCGGCCCCATGTGGTTTTCATCCCAAAGTATGTCCTGTTGCGTTCAGTAGACCTTACTCCCAAGTAACGCTGCACAGAATTGAGTCAGGGCCTTGAGGTCTGGTCTACACATGGCGAAGCAGAATGAGGTAGCAGCACACCCTCCAACATTTCTCTGTTGAAAATAGAAACATTGTATTTATTATTATTATTATTATTATTATTATTATTATTATTATTGCTTTTTTCAAGAGGGTACTCAAGGGTACGCAGTACCGGCACCTCTGTTTTTTATTGTTGTTAAAAAGAGTGGCACTTACTGTAACAACTTCATGGTGACTACCGGCACCTATTTTTCTAGAAAAAAACCTCTCCTCCTTCTCCTTCTCCTTCTCCTTCTCCTTCTCCTTCTCCTTCTCCTCCTCCTCCTTCTCCCTCTCCCTCTCCTTCTTGTTATACCCTGTCCATTTGACTGGATTCGCCCAGCCACTCTGGGCTGCTTCCAACATATATAAAAATATGGAAAAGCATTAAACTTTTTTTTATTATAAAAAACCCTTCCTTACACAGGACTGCCTTCAGAGGTCTTCTGAAGGTTGTATAGTTACTTATCTCTTTGGTGGAGGTCACATAACTCCATACCCTCCAACATTTCTCCAATGAAAATATGGACGTCCTAGGGAAAAGTGGGGCATATCAAGATCAAATCAGAAACCAGGACAGCTTCTGTAACTCCAGAACTGTGCCTGGAAAATAGGGACACTTGGGAGGGTCTGGGCATGTTGACATGTGAGAAAGGACTGCTGGGTTTCTGCTCGCATCAGCCTCAGCCAACGTGATCAGGGAGGATGGGAGTTGTAGTCCAACAAGATTTGGAGGGACACAGGTTCGAAAGTGAGGCTTCGTACCTTCAAAGCAACAGATGTACAGGAGAGTGAATTTCAGCAAGGTTGGCTGTCTTGCAGCCATGGTAAGGAGAAGGACACTCACTGAAATTCTTCTTTTTGCTATGAAAAGCATTAAGCACCCTGTCTTCTGGCCAGTTTTCCCATCATGAGCTCAGCAGCAGGACCTTGTGTAAGTGGTCCCTCCTTCTTGGCATTGCCAGAGCTTGTGGCACTGTGGTCTAAACCACTGAGCCTACTGGGCTTGCTGATCAGAAGGTTGGCAGTTCAAATCCATGTGATGTGTGAGCTCCCATTGCTCTGTCCCAGCTCCTGCCAACCTAGCAGTTTAAAAGCATACCAGTAGCATGCAAGTACAGTAGATAAACAGGTACTGCTGTGGCGGGAAGGTAAACAGCGTTTCCATGCGCTCAGGCACTTGTCACAGTCCTTCGTGCACCAGAAGCAGTTTAGTCATGCTGGCCACATGACCCGGTAAGCTGTCTGTGGTCAAACACCAGCTCTCTTGCCCTGAAAAGCGAGATTAGGGCCGCACCCCAGTCGCCTTTGACTGGACTTAACCATCCAGGGGTCATTTACCCTTTTTTTTTACCTTTACTAAGTTGGCAAGGGCCGTAGCTCATCGGTAGAGCATCTGCCTTGCATGCAGAAGTTTCCAGGTTCAATCCCCGGGTTCTCCAAGTAGGGTTGTGAAAGGTTTTCTGCCTGAAACCCTGGCACTCAAACGGCTTGGCTCCTGAACAAATCGGCTCCCGAACGCTGCAAAGTGTAGGTGTTCCGGTTTGCAAAAGTTTTTTGGAAGCCAAACATCCGGCACGGCTTCCAATCGAGTGCAGGAAGGTCCTGCAGCCAATCAGAAGCCATACCTTGGTTTTCGAATGGTTTCAGAAGTTGAACCGACTCCCGGAACAGATTAAGTTCGAGAACCAAGGTATGACTGTATAAAGAGCTAAGTGGACTGTATAAAGAGCTAGATGGAGCAGTAGTTGGACTCAGTCTTAAGCAGCTTCCCAATGCGGAATTGTGATACAAGTAGCCCCTTTGGGAAGGCAGCAGGGGAACAGGCGGGTGAGAGAGGGAAGGGGGGTTCGGGATCTCCTTACAACCGACGCTTTGTTAAGAGCTGTTTCGAGTGGAATTAAAACTGATGCCTTGTTTGAGCTCTGTCGCTACTGTACAGAAGGCAAAAGCATGCTTTGCTTCCTCCCTGAGCTTGTGCAAAACCAAGGAGGTCAAATTCCAGAAGTTCCCTGGGCCTCATGAGTCACAAAAGTCAGAGAAATTCATGCGCTGAAATCAGAGGCTTATTTCACCCTTTCCAGCACTTGCTCCGCACACAAGGGATTGATGGCAGCAGACAATTATGGATTTTTGTCCTTCTCTCTAATAGGCAAAACGATCCAGTACTCCCACCTCGTTTTGGAAAAGGAAAGGAATCCTTTAGGGCTTTGGATATTCTACACACTCATAGTTTCATTCAGCAAATGAAGAAGCAGGTGACAACTAAGGTTTCCATTTTTTTAAAAAAAGGCAATTTCTACCACACCCACTCCTTGATGGGAAAGTATAGAAATTGGAGAACTGGCAAGATTAACAGCAAAACTAATGATGAGTGTTTTATAGAATGGACGTCTTTATCTGACTATTTAAAGAAATATTATAGTATGATGGACTTGCGAGCAGGATTTGAGCTATGAGCAACAGAAGTAATTAGATTATCATATTGCAATATTGCAATATTTAACGTAACATTATGTAATAGGTTGCAGAAGTAACAGGAGCAACAACTCCATGGAAAGCGTGGTGGGAAGTCGACAAAAACAAGAGAAAAGATGAAATTGCGTTTTGACTGTATATGTTAAAAATGTTGGAAATTAGAAGAATATAATTGAAAAAAGGGAAAGTATACAAACTGGGACTGCAAGATTGAACTGAATAGTCTACTTGCAGTGGAACTCTACACGGCTATCCATAAGTAAGTCTCACTGAATTCAAGCAATCTTTCTCCTTGGCACAAGATCCAAGTCTAGAATAATAGGCTTATAGCACAACCCTAAACATGTTTACTCAGAAGTAGGTTTGCAGTCTTAATTAATTATGGACTACTAGAGAATAGGAAAGATTTCACATTCTTTGAAATAATAATAATAATAATAGCTTGCCCATCTAGCTGGGTTTCCCTAGCCCCTCTGATTTTAAATTATATTATAAATGATTTTCATTATTTGATAAACTATGGAAGTCTGTTTTTACTTCAACTCTAGTTGTTTGTTCATGCGTAAATCTCAAAAACGTGATGAAACTTTGCACAAGTGCTGTTTGTCCCTGGCGGAAGTACAAAGAATACACTTACTAATTCAAAATGCTGGAGATGTGGGCTGGATTATGCTGATTTTAAACATACATTGGGGGGCTCATTGCATATTAAGAAACATCAGATAAATGTAATTGAATATGGTAAGATCATTGCAGAACATTTTATCATATTGGGTAACACAAGATCGTGTAGATATCGCAAATATGCAATTAGTTGGTAATAAGTTGTTATCAGCCAGAATCTTAGCAGCCTCTAAAATGGAAACCTGTTAGTGTTCCTTCTGTGACAGAACGGCTTAATAAAATACAGTATATGGCTAAAGCAGTAAATTAACAACATATGCCTGACTAGGATTTGCATTGCAATCCTAAATGTACTTACTAGGGAGTAACATGGTGACATTACTTCTGAGTAAACATACACCTTTTAAATCTACGTAGGAAAAAAATGTATGCCAAATGGGGTTCTTTTGTTAAAGTTCTGAAGCAACACAGGGATCTATTTCAATATTTCCACAAATGTTATTGTGTCTGTTTGGCATATTTTTCTTTATTGTTTGCTGAATGTACACATGCCTTGTGTTTAATGTATTTTTAAATATTTAAATATTTGAGGAAGTACTATCAACAAATTAGCAGCTGCATGAGAAACCAAAAATTCAGCAGGGGAGTCCTTCCCACAAAAGCGGCGATTCTGTCAAAAAGGTAATTTTAAAGATGTCCCATGTGCCATTTAATGTGTGTTAAATTGTATGTGACCCCCTCATCACCTAGTATTTTTAAAATTATGTTTACTTAATGTTCTTTCTTATACATGGAGATAGCAACCGTAAAGTTTTTTCCCCCATAGTTCTGCCTTGACTTCCCACAAGGGGGCACGTTTTTAAGAGTAAGTATTCCTTGGAACAGTGTTTCTCAACCAGTGTGCCTCCAGATGTTTTGGGACTACAACTCCCATCATTCCTGACCACTGGTCTTGCTAGCTAGGGATGATGGGAGTTGTAGTCCCAAAACATCTGGAGGCACACAGGTTGAGAAACACTGCCTTGGAAGGTTGACTGGGTATTATGCAACTTGGAATGATAATTTCTCCCTGACACTTAATTTAATATGGTCATTCTGAAGTCTCTAAAATCCTGGATCTGAATGATTTGGGGATATTGAATACCTGCTCTAGGCTGGGAGAATTGCCCCCCCCCTTACTCTTTCCACATTCAGTGGTTAGAAAGTTGGACTAGGGCCTGGGGGGGGGCTAAGATTCAAATCCTCAGTCACCCATGAAGCTCACTGGGTAACTGTGCACTACCTCACAGGGTCATTGTGAGGACAAGATGGTGAGAATACCTTGAGGTATTTAGAGGAAAGATGGTATTTTTGTTGTCGTTGGCACCTGTCTGTCTCAAGAGACAATGGAATGTGCCTTGGGGGTGCAGTGAAACTGCTGGATTAGCAGTCCCCCTGGGGCAGCGTGGATGGAGGTCCTGGGCTGCCCAGATGGCATTGCTGATGTGGTCCAAAGGTAAGCAGAGCAATAGGTTTGGCACTAGCATGGCTCCAGGAGTTGCCAGAAACCGGCGTACAAGGCACCATCCAACTGTCAGTAATTCGGCCGTCCCGGGGCCAGTTGTCAGACTGGTCCCACAGGCCAAATATGCGATTGCTCTCACAAACGTGATGAACAACACACAAGGCAGTAAATAAGGCTTAACTGCTTTCTTTACATATAAACAAACTGGGAGCGCTACATCATGGCTCCCTCTCTCTGGCATCACAGCCAGTAAAGAGAAAGAACAAAGGAACAACAGTCCCACGTAAACATCCTGTCTACGTCACTTCCACTCTGTGGGAATGAAAACACATACAGTCATATGATACACAATAACCCTATGACTGCAGACGGGGAATGAATCCTAACACCAACCGCCTTAGGGACTCCACTCTGGATTCATGTTGAGTTTACTCTTTCTTCTTCCAAAGATATCCTGCAAGGCAGCGGGAGTTTAGGACCAGAGTTTTCCTCCTCTTAGATGGGTTCCTTTCCCAAGCTGACATGCCCCATCTGCCCCACACTTCCCTCTACAGAATGTGCAGGAGCTGCGTTCTTGACCATTGGACCCACTATTGGTCTTGTCTGCCCAATCCACCAGAGCCTGTCTTCACATGCAGTCTCTAACTCACCAAGGGTTTGAAGACCCATTGGCTAACCTCACCTGGTTTAGCCAGCCAGTCGAAGGCATTTCCTAGGGTGGGGCTGCTGTCACATGCTGGCAGCTTCTAGGAGCCACAGGTGGGGGCTGAGTGCAGGGTAGGGGCCAAAGGTGGAAAAACTACCCCAGAAGGAGCATGACGTCTGCCCCACCAGAGGCACTACCCCTCCGATAACAAATAATAAACAGTAGCACTAAAGAATATAATTTTCTTTTTCTCAGTTTGCTTTACTTAAGCCCAAAAAAAGTTCTACAGTGGTACATATCTTGGAAGCCGAACACCTTGGCTCCTGAACAATCGAAACCCGGAAGTGAGTGTTCTGGTTTTCGAATGATTTTCAGAAGCCGGACGTCCGGTGCAGCTTCTGATTGGCTGCAGGAAGCTCATGTAGCCAATCAGAAGCCGCACTTTGGTTTTCCAACGGGTCTGGGAGTTGAACGAACTCCCAGAATGCATTCAGTTTGAGAACTAAGGTACAACTGTACTATGTTTGCCCAGTAGAGGGAAAGAGCGGAGATGCATGGAGGATTATCCTAAAGTGGCATATAATACTTCAAGCTTCCAATTAAGTGGACTCTCAGCCCCGAAAGCTGTTGCCACAATAACAGTGCAGTGAGACAAACTCCCCGATAAGGGAGTACAGTATAATATTGCAGCCTAATACTGTTAATCTTTAAGGTGCCGCAATTCTCTGTTGTGTTTGCTGCGACAGATTAACACAGCTGCCCCTCTGGAATTTGAAGCCATTTCCCAGCAAGCATTGGATGAAAAAAAACAAACCACCAAAGGCTACCAGGGAGGCTTCTCGTGACCTCCAACATTTCTCTGATTAAAATAGGGATGTCCTATTCCATTTAACAACAACAACTTTATTGTTTATACCCCACCCATCTGACTGGGTTGCCCCAGCCACTCTGGGCAGCTTCCTACATATACTGTAAAACATAATAAAATGTTAAACATGGGGGCCGGGGAATCCTTAAACAGGGCTGCCTTCAGATGTCTTCCAAAGGTTGTATAGTTAACTTATCTCCTTGGCTTGGTGGGGGGGGGGGTCACATAACTCCATACCCTCCAACATTTCTCCAATGAAAATAGGGATGTCCTAAGGAAAAGCAGGACATTCTGGGATCAAATCAGAAACCAGGACGGCGTCTGTAAATCTGGGACTGTCCCTGGAAAATAAGGACACTTGGAGGGTCTGGTTTTTGTTGTTGGGTTTTTTTAAAACAAGAAAAATGTTATACAAATAAGTATACAGTATCAAGTTTTCTCATGTCATTTGTGTATCACAAAAATAGCATAATAAATGTGGAAAAATATCTACAACATGTGTTTCATTATTAGTGGTCAATGTATAAGTTCTTGGTTCATGCTTTAAACCAGGCACGTCCAACAGCTAGATTGTGATCTACCGGTAGATCACTGGATGTCTGTGGTAGATCACTGGTAAACTACTGGATCCCCCCCTAAGAAGCTCAACAACTCCAGCTCCCCTAAAAAAGCTCAGCATTTTTGCCCTGCTTTCCTCCTCCCCCCAAAAAAGCTCAACAACTTTCACCTGAACCCCTAAAAAGGGGGGGCTTCCTCTTCCCTAAAAAAATGGGGTGTGTGTGTTCCTTCCTAAAAAAAAAAAGCTCAACAACTTTGACCTGAAAGAGGGTAGATCACTGCCAGTTTTTAACTCTGAGAGTAGATCACAGTCTCTTGGGAGTTGGCCACCCCTGCGTTCAAACAATTAGGAAGAAGAAGGGAGGGGAAGGGGGGAAGAGGAGGAGGGGAGAAGGGCGAGTGGGATTGGGGGGAATGTAACAATTCATCGAAGAGTAGTTCATCCAAGGAACCAGTTACCTTGAAGGGGTGGGTTGGTGATGTCAAGCCAAGGCTGGCAAGCCATCTGTTGGGGGACACACTAACTCCATACTCCCTGCCTCTGGAGTAGTAGAGTAGACTTCAAGGGTACTTCAAGGCCTACCCTGATTCCATGATTTTGTGAAAATCTCAGGGCTGCTTCTAGGACTACATTAACTTTCACCACCTCTTTGAATAAGTTCGTACAAATTTATTAGAGCTAGTATATGTATGGGAAAAATTGAAATATGAAATAAGGAATTGGTTATATAAGAGGAAAGCATAGTTGATGTTACTTGTAGATAGGGAACGGATATGGAAAATGGTAAGTTTATTTAGTTTTATGTTTGTTTGTGGTTTTCTTTTGTAGTTCCTTTATTTTTTCTTTTATTAGTTTTCTTTCTAATTTCGTAGTTTTGTATAGTTTTGTACAATTTTGAATTTGTGTTGTGTTGTGTTGATTTATGTTACTTCTGTTGCTTTGTTACTTATGTTATTTTTGTTGCTTTGTATTTTATGTTATGTACTAAATAAAGATATTTTTAATATTTTTTTTAAAAAAAACTTTCACCACCTCTCCTGCTGTTGGACGCCTTTAAGCTTTGAGTTTGTTCAGTGCTCAGTTCTGCAGACAAAACTGTTGTCCATTAGCCAACGGTGGAGGAGGAGGAGGAGGAGGAAGAGGAGGAGGAAGAGGAGGAGGAGGAGGAGGAGGAGGAGGGAAAGGCTAGAGACATTTGACGTGAAATCATAGACAAGTTCTGGGCTTCCGTCCAGAAAGTCTGTGTTGCCTGCTCTTTGGGTCGATCTGTTTGTCTGCTGAGTCACCCTTTTGAACTGCAAGTTTGCATTTCGCGGAGAGAAATGCAGCGTGGGGCCAGCCTTTGGCCTAAACATTAGCTTGTAAACAAAAAGGGGAAAAAAGGAGCTGGTGAGATTGTGGTCAAATGCAGTCACGGGCGGTGGAGGGGGTGGAACTTGCTTGCTCAGTTAATTTAAATGTGGGTATACTGCCACACCTGAAAGGAAAAAGCATGTTTCCTGCTGATGTAGCACAAACGCTTCTGGCACAAACACTTTCAGCATTGGCTGATGGGGCAGCCAATGAAACTGGTGCATGTGTTGGAGAAACATCATGCACTCAGCAATGCCAATAGGTGAAGAGATGCTCTTAGGGCAGCACTGGGGAGCGGGAAATATATTGTTACAAACGCTGGGTGCCTCTTACTCCCAGTGTGGTGTAGTGGTTAAGAGTGGTGGACTCATAATCTGGTGAACTGGGTTTGATTCCCCACTCCTCCATATGCAGCTGCTGGGTGGCCTTGGGGCTAGTCACACTTCTCTGAAGTCTCTCATCCTCACTCACCTCACAGAGTGTTTGTTGTGGGGAAGGAAAGGGAAGGAGATTGTTAGCCGCTTTGAAACTCCTTAGGGTAGTGATAAAGCGGGATATCAAATCCAAACTCCTCCTCCTCCTCCTCTTCTTCTCTGCCAAGTGGCAGCAAGAACCCATGGCATTCCAGGCACTCACCCAGGGTCTGTGTTCATTTGGAGAACTGAGACAAGGCGGAGACTTCCATAGCTTTTAAAATTATGGTTTATTCACCTATTTACAGCTTCAGTCAGCCTGGTTATTTCAAGAGGGCCTTCAGCCAGCCTACCCAAGATGGATCCCAGTCTTTCCTCCTCCTCCTCTTATTCTCAAAGATTCCCTTTTCCACTCACCTCAAACATGCACCCCATCACCATGGCAACATCCATCTCCCCAGGCCAAAGGATTCCTCTGGAAGGGCCCATCAACACCTTTTGTCATCTTAACAGATTTGCTCTTTGCTAGGCCAGCTAGGTTGGTTTGCATAAGCCAGCCCAGGGATTCCCTGCCTGGCACAGCTCTGCAGTTTGTACTTTCATCCATACCCCAATTAATCCAAATCCTACCATTTATTGTGGGACCCAGGTGGCGCTGTGGTTAAACCACTGAGCCTAGGGCTTGCTGATCAGAAGGTTGGCGGTTCGAATCCCTGTGACAGGGTGAGCTCCCGTTGCTTGGTCCCAGCTCCTGCCAACCTAGCAGTTCGAAAGCACGTCAAAATGCAAGTAGATAAATAGGAACCGCTACAGCGGGAAGGTAAACGGCGTTTCCATGTGCTGCTCTGGTTTGCTAGAAGCGGCTTTGTCATGCTATACGCCGGCTCCCTCGGCCAATAATGTGAGATGAGCGCGCAACCCCAGAGTCGGTCACGACTGGACCTAATGGTCAGGGGTCCCTTTACCTTTACCTTACCATTTATTAATTTCTAGGGTTTAGGGGAGGTCCCATCCTTCCACAATCAGTAACATCAAGAAAGTATGAATTGGTGCCTGAAAGGTGCAACAACAAAAGGGGTGAGGATGGGGTGGGGGAGACACCATTCGTGCTCTGCTTCAGACAGAATCAGGCTAATAATAATAGTAGTACTGTAGTACCGTAGTTACAGGTAGGTAGCCGTGTTGGTCTGCCGTAGTCTGAAGAAGTTTGCATGCACACGAAGGCTCATACCAATGACAAACTTAGTTGGTCTCTAAGATGCTACTGGAAAGAATTTTTTTATTTTGTTTCGAATAATAATAATAATAATAATAATAATAATAATAATAATAATACCCAACCATCTGGCATGTGTTTCATGTCCTAAACATTACTGGGGAGATGGGTTTGGAAGCGGTCCATGCTCCATCAGAGCATGTGGTTGTTAGGCCTTGTGACAATAGTCTCCACAATTATTTTGCCTTCCCCCCCTCTTTTGCTTTGGATACCGGCAGCCCATGTCTCTCTGAAAACCAGTCATTCAAGTCAAATGGAAAACCCTATCCGGCTCTTGTATCATCTACAAGAAATGTTACATAATTCCTACGTTTGATCTAAGGGCATGCCACAACATGTGGAAGTGCCCTTCCCTGTCCCCTTCCAATTCATTAGGGAACAGAAAAGTCAAGGGAAAAAATCTAGGGTGAAATAACACCTAATTATCTCATGCAAATCCGTAGGGCTGCCAACTCCCCCCCCCCCCAGCTGCATGGGACTTTTATAAGGACTTGAACCACAGGCACTAGCTTGGTTCTGTGCTAGTGGCTCCCAAACTTTCTTCCCCATGGACCACTCAGAAATTGCTGAGGGTTTTGACAAGCCACTCAGTGATTCTTCTGCCTGTTGCAGCAATTGTAACATGCTGCACTAAATGCTGCATGGTGTCAAATTGTGTTTTTTTTTAAAAAATTGCTTCTTCTATTTCTTCTATTGTATTTTATTATATTGGAAATAAAAGTGACAAGAATACAATTTAAAATAAATATAAAAATGCCGTGCGAGGGATTATTTATGACTATTCTTTATATTGTGATTTTATCTTGCGAACTACCCTGAAACCTGCAGGTATATAGGGTGGCATGCAAATTTATACCTGTATACCTGAAGGAGCGTCTCTGCCCCCATCATTCAGCCCGGACACTGAGATCCAGCACCAAGCTTCTTCTCAGTACTGTAGTCTTGCTTGCACCGTGGAAATAAACAACTATCTAACTTTTAGAAGATATCTGAAGGCCAGCCCTGTTTAGCGAAGTTTCTAATGTCTGATAGTTTACTGTGCTTAACGAGTTTAATTTGTTGGAAGCTGCCCAGAGTGGCAGGGGCAAACCAGTCAGATGACCGACATATAAATATAATAAATTAATAATAATAATAATAATAATAATAATAATACTCCACCCATCTGGCTGGGTTTCCCTGGTAATCCCCGATTCCATTTTTTGGAGCATCCATGCAGAGGCCAGCCCTTGGGAACCATTTTTTTAATCCCTGGATGGGAGTGCCCATCCTTTCCTTCTCCCACCCCCAAAAAGAGGGCTCCAGGTGAATGCGAGGCGAAAAATTCCAGCTCCCACTTCCTGCCTCGGACCGATTGCGGAGCCGTCGAGGGAGGATCCTAATTTAGGGATGTTCCCCATCGTGCGGGGGCGGACGGACGGGGTTCTATTCGGCGAAAACCCGCCCTCCCCCTTAATGCCCTCCTCCTCTGCGCGAGGTTTTCCTCCTCCTTTCAAGAGCGAGCCATCCCCACACGTCCAAGGATTTCCCCCACCGCAACTAAATTTAATTCATGTGTCAGATAGACAAGTGCGCATGACGTCAAGAGCAGAGCGTGGGGGGGGCGCTCTCTCTCCCTCCTCTCTCGGGTTTCTTGCAAAAGGATTGCATTGCATGCATTCTCTCTGCAAGACCAAGACTAACCCTGAAGCAGCAGCAAACGCAGCACTTGAAGTATTATTATTTTTTGTTCTGGTGGGAATGCTGCACCCGTTGTTGTTTTTTAAAGAAAAGACCCTGGTGCCACCGTGTCGGGTGAAATCCACGGTGGTGGTTGTTTTTATTGCAACGCCCCGCGAGGGAGTTGCGTGGCCTCTCTGCCCTTTACTGCGGGAAGAGGTCTGTCTGTCTGCATTCATGTGGTTCCGCGCGTGGGTCTCTCCTCCGCAGCAACGCCATTTCCCATTCCCGCTCCGCCGTGCGTGGGCTGCAGCAAAGGCTCCTAACGTGGCTTCCTAACTAGCCTTCCTAACGTGCCACGCCGCAGCAGTCTTTTGCAGCCCTGCTTCTTCCCCGTGCAATGGAGGGGCCTTGCAGCCGCTTTCGCTCCGAGCTCCCGCTGGTCTCGCAGGGCAAATCGGACAGCTTGCGCGCGTGCCTGAGCCGCCTCCCCAGGGAGGAGCAGCCAAGGAGGAGGACAGGATGGCAAAGCCCGCAATGCTAGCCCTTCCCCGTCCACGCCGCAGCGCTCCACTTCAAAAGCGAGAGTGGGGGCGGGCGGAGGAAATTGAATGAAAGGAAAGGCGAGGCTGGTGTAAAACAAAAAACGGCTCGCGAAAGGGACTCCCATTTCCATCGCCCTCGTTTTGCAAGCCGTGACGCAGTTAAAGTCCCAATTATGAGGCACGGACGGGGTTCGAACCCGCGATCTTCGGTTTACGAGACCGACGCCTTACCACTTGGCCACCGCGCCTGACGGGCTAGCAGCAGGGAAAAGCAGCCAGTGGAAGGGAGGTTCCGGGTTCACGTTCTGCCTGCGCGGCCGAACGTTCCATCCGCCTCGCGCGCCCGGTTCCAGCGTCTTCTGTTGCAACAAAAAAAGCAAGGAAAGGGCAAGGCTGGGCGCTCGTTCGCCTTGCCAAAACGAAATGGGTTTTTTGCAAGCGCCGCGCCCGGGCGCCTTCGGCGGGCGAGCTTCGCGGTCTTTATGCACACGCAGCTCAACACACACACTCACCCCACGCATTGCAACACGCCTCCCCATTCATTTCCAAGCGCTTGCGAAGCACCAGTTGCTCCCAAATGGGCTACAGCACGCGAACAGGCGTGCAAAGGGAAGCAGCTCTTTCTTTTCTCTTCTGCTTCTTTCTCTTCCCATGCAAAAATAAAACAAGTGTGCAATTCATGTTTTTAAGGGCAATGCTGATTAGATGGTATGCAAGCTGCGCCCTCCAGGTCTCCAGCGCACCATTTCAAGTCCCTGCTGCTGCTGCTGCTTTTTTGTGCGCTCGGAATTTCGAATCCAGGCAACATCAGGCCAAAGTTTCAGGATGGATCGGGCGGGGAAGGAATGGAAATCAGCCATTTTTAAACCCCAGCACCGCTTGGCGGAAGGCGGACTGCTGTTTTTGCCTCCCGTTGGGATGAAAGGCTCTGCTCAAACGGGAGACGAAAAGAGGGTGTCCGCGGCTCCTGAAGGGTCTGGCGGCTTGAAAACAAGCGAGGGGCGAAATCGGCTCAGACGCCGGATTAATGGTGCCTGTGCTCCGATTCCTCGTGCGCTCCAGAAGCCATTTTGGCTGAGCTATAGCGCTGCTGCTGGGCTAGGCAAAGGCAGACTCCGCTTCCCAAACTAACGCGAAAATAGAAGGTTAAAGATGGCCTCTCCTTGTAATAGTTAACAGGAGCTTTTGTTCTTTCAACTGAGAAACTTGGGGACCTCCCTTGAATTTCTTTAAACGTGCTCCCAAAATGAGGGTGGTTGTTTGTTTGTTTGTTTTGGATAATATTGCTTTAATCGGGATTCTGTTTAAGGATTACTAGATTATTAGTTTCAATACATTTTGCCAGCTCAGGCTGAGTGCCTCTGAGTCAATGCCTTTCCGCTAAGGGGAACGCATTATTTTGGGGGCGGAAAATGGGACAGTCGTGCGGCTCTGCAAATGGACTCCCCACAAATGGGACAGTTGTGATGGGAATCGGCTTGTTCTGCTCTGCTGGGGGGCGGGAGGGCTCCCCCTGCTAAAGTGAGCAAGCCCCAATGTCGCCCCCCCCCCCGTTCTTGAGCAGGAGCATCATGGCTCCTTTGCATGGCTGAGATGCGGCGCGGGAAGGCTCCCGTTCCCCAGCTGAGCGTTAAACTGCTCCTGCCCCCCCCCCCCCGCTGAGCGAGCCCCATGCCTCTCTGGCTCCTATGCTGGGCAATGTGGCTTGTGCAAAAGGGGGGTGGGAGCAGTTTTAAAAAGCGGGGGGGGGGGACACAGCTGTATCGGCCTGGCGATTCAGCTTGTTCCTCCCTCTGATATGCAGGGCAGAGCGATGACGGCTTCACCTGGCAGTATATTGCGGGTGACGCTGTGGTCTAAACCACGGAGCCTCTTGGGCTTGCCAATCGGATGGTCGGTGGTTCGAATCCCCGCGACGGGGTGAGCTCCCGTTGCTGGGTCCCAGCTCCTGCCAACCTAGCAGTTCGAAAGCACGTCAGTGCAAGTCGATAAATAGGTACCACTGTGGCGGGAAGCTAAACAGCGTTTCCATGCGCTCTGGTTTCTGTCACGGTGTCCCGTTGTGCCAGAAGCGGTTTAGTCATGCTGGCCACATGACCCGGAAAGCTGTCTGTGGACAAACACCAGCTCTTTTGGCCTGAAAGCGAGGTGTGCGCCGCAACCCCATAGTCACCTTTGACTGGACTTAACCGTCCAGGGGTCCTTTACCTTTTTAAAAAAATATTGGGGGTGAAACTGCCCCTTCTCTCAAGTCCCTCTGCTACCAGTGGACTAACATTGAAAGCGGCGCTGGTAGCAGAGGGACTCAGGCCGATGTATCAATACTAAGTTCGGTCCATTAATTTCAATAGGTCTGCATAGACCAAAACTTAGTTGAATCAGTGGTTCTCTGGACACCATTGCCACCACTTCATATATTTCAAATTGTCTCCCAGGGAGGCCTCTTCTTAGATGGTAATGTTTGTTACTTCACTTATTTCAAAATGCTGTAAGCCAGCTCTGGTGCAATGCTTGGGGCAGATCCCCCCCCCCCCGCTGAGTGGGGGGCACTAGGCTTCTGTTTCCCAAAATTCTGCCCTGATCGCCGAAGAATTGATGCTTTAGAATTATGGTGCTGGAGGAGACTCTTGAGAGTCCCATGGACTGCAAGAAGATCAAACCCATCCATTCTGAAGGAAATCAGCCCTGAGCGCTCACTGGGAGGACAGATCCTGAAGCTGTGGCTCCAATACTTTGGCCACCTCATGAGAAGAGAAGACTCCCTGGGAAAGACCCTGATGTTGGGAAAGATGGAGGGCACAAGGAGAAGGGGACGACAGAGGACGAGATGGTTGGACAGTGTTCTCGAAGCTACTAACATGAGTCTGACCAAACTGCAGGAGGCAGTGGAAGACAGGAGTGCCTGGCGTGCTCTGGTCCATGGGGTCACGAAGAGTCGGACAACAGCAACAGCAACAAGCACTGGTTTGCTAGAGTGAGCTGACGCAGACAGTGAACAGCTGCAGTAACCAACTCATCCAAGTCTTTGCCTGGGAACTCCAGTTGAAGGGACGTCTAAACATAGAATAAATAATAATGTACTCGGCAAATACAAATAACTATCCATTATCTGCTACTTGCACAGCATGGTTGCTTGTGACGCTCATTAGAAGGCAGTTTTTAGCATTCTAGCTTCCACTCTTTTCTGGCCCCTGTTAAAGAATTGAACAAAGATCTTAGAGCACCATCTACTGTCCTCGCTTGTTAACGTGATATTAAAACACACACACACAGATGTTAACTTCTAAAATGTCGCGCTGCTAGGAGTAAAGCTTGCCATTTGGGGGGAAAGAAAAGGTTTGGGGCATGTGCTGTGGTGATCCGCAGAATCACATTGATACTTTGCGGAAGATTGTTCTGAAGAAGTCATCCATGGACCACAATTTTCAAAACTTAGAAAGAAATCCCTTTCACTTGCTTTCTCATTTTTACACCGTGGCAGAAATATAGTTGTGATTCCCCCCCCCAAAAAAAGTGGGGCAGGTCACCAATAAGCAACCATCCATTCCCTGCCCCCCAAATCTCTCTCACCGCCAACAAAAACTAATAAATGAATAGAACTAGAACCTACCCATGTGATGCCGACACAAAAACCTTACACATACACTATGTATAAGAAGGGAAGTTTACTATCTTATTCTCTCCTCCCACCTCTTTCCTCCCCTAATTTTATACTGTCTATCACAGTGTCTCACATCGAATATTGATTATCTGTAGAAGGAACTCCCTGAACTGAAAGCAGAGACGCTGTATGTACTTTTGTAACCCAAGAAAATCTTCAGTAAAAACATTTTTTTTAAAAAAAAGTGTGGCAGGTGAAAAGGGGCAACTGTCGAGACATCTTTGCAGCTTCCATCCAGTTCAGAGTGCCTTGCTTGAGCTCCAGAATCGTGACTCTCGAACTCTGAGTTTGCTGCCAAGCCTAGACTGTTAACCTGCTTGAGTAAATATTTCTTACACATAAGAGCCTATGTGTGTGTTGGGCATAAGGCAGGGCAAAGGGCTTATCTGTAACAGGACTTTGGGAACAGGCAAATCCCATCAGTTAATAACTTGTGCAGCTATGAAACCCTATTAATATATATGTGAATTTGCCTGTTTGGCATCCCGAGGAATTCAATGTGAAGCTAGCTATAATCCCCTAACTGTAATCTCAAAGCAATGTGCAGTTAACAGACCCTCCAAGCGCCCCTATTTTCCAGAGATGGTCCTGGATTTACATAAGCCGCCCTGGTTTCTTATTTGATCCCAGACTGTCCCGTTTTTCCTTAGGACGTCCTTATTTTCATTGACAAAATGCTGGAAGGTATGGAGTTATGTGACCCCCGCCCGAACCAGAAATCAATCAATCAATCAATCAATCAATCAATCAATAAACTTGTATTTGCATAGCCAACAACCATAGCAACAGAATACACACAATATACAATTAAAAGCAGCATGGATAAAAGGATCAATCATATATCTATGATTGTCGTTCAAAAAGTGGCCCTTAGTCTCATTGCACCCTCGATGAATCTGGCAATCAGAAACCTTTAGAAGACATCTGAAGGCAGCCCTGGACAGGGTAGTTTTTAATGTTCAATGTTTTTTATGTATGTTGGAAGCCACCCAGAGTGGCTGAGGCAACTCAGTCAAAAAAGAATTATTATTATTATGGAATAGGATGTCCCATTTTTATTGGAAAAATCTTGGAGCGTACGGATTAATGCGAAATATAAAGAGGTGTGATCTTGCGTGGGTAGCCAAATCTATTGAGAAGGGGGATTGGCAAGGCATTTTCCAGCTCATTTGAGGAAATGTTTTAAATGCTAATGTTGCCAATTAAAATAAGAAGTCTGTCCGGCAGGTGACACTCAGCCACATTTCACTATTGACCTTATTTCCTCTTAGTGACCTTTAGCATTTTAAACACAAATCTAATCACACTCCAAAAGGGCAGGTTACTTTAGAGGGAGGAAAACATTCACACAGACTGACCTGCTGGGTGTGGGTAGTTACAACCCTAATCTCTGCAAAATGAAAAACCGGCAACAGCAGCACAGCAATTGATTCTACTTGCCTGATAAGGATATATATTGTTAAGGTGTGTTGCTATTACTATTGACTTGTCTATTAACTATACAGTATAGTTTAATGTTTTAATGCTGCTCTTGGAACCCTGTTACCCTCAGTGGCACTTTAGGGGGGGAAGGGTGCAATCCAAATTTATTATCTTGGGGAAAGTCGCTGGCACAGCTGCTTCCCACTTGCAAACATCCGACAGAGCCCTGCAGGATCAGGCCCCAGGCCCATCTAGTCCGCGTTCCTGTTCTCAAAGTGGCAAACCAGATGCTTGCAGAAAGCCTACAAGCAGGACCCGAGTTATTGTTATTCCCAGCCGTTGGTTTTCAGAGGCATGCCTCCTCCAATACCACAATTTTGTGTGTGTGCAAAAGCAAGACTCGCTCAAATATTTGTTTTACTTCTGTTTATATGCTTTTATACTGCCGTTTGGTTAGTTTTAGGTGGTGTTTTTCTTTTGCTGGATGTTGTTTGGAAAGAGCATATACAGTGGAACCTCGGTTTATGAACACCTCGGTTTACGAATTTTCGGTTTGCGAATGCTGCGGACCCATCTGGAACGGATTAATTCACTTTCCATTACTTTCAATGGGAAAGTTCGCTTCAGTTTATGAAGGCTTCAGTTTATGAACAGACTTCCGGAACCAATTACACCCATGCTTCGGGTTAAGTACACTTCAGGTTGAGTACTCCGCGGACCCGACTGGAACGGATTAATCCACTTTCCATTACTTTCAATGGGAAAGTTCGCTTCAGTTTATGAACGCTTCAGTTTATGAACAGACTTCCGGAACCAATTGTGTTCATAAACCGAGGTACCACTGTAGTGTGCACCACTTAAGAGGCTTTTAAAATATTAAGCAATTTAGGAATGCTTCAAAGTACAGTGGTACCTTGGTTCTCAAATGCCCCGGTACTCAAGCAACTTGGAACCCAAACACTGCAAACCCGGAAGTGTTCCAGTTTGCGAACTTTTTTTTGGAAGCCAAACATGCTGTTTTGAGTGCCACACTTCTGTTTTGAGTGTTGTGCTGAGGTCTGTATGTTTTTGCTATTTATTTTGTGTTTTTGTTTTTGCGGCTTTTTGTGTGTGCGACTGTGTGGAACCCAGTTCAGCTACTGATCAATTGATTGCGCCTCCCATTTTAGCTCACCCCTCCCCACACACGTGTTTTTACTAACTATAATGAGAGCACAGGAACTCTTACCTCCTCGGCAATTTTTGTCGTCTTAGCTGTACAGGACCTGCAGAGGTGAGGTGCTGTGATGTTCTTTGAGAAGTAGGTTGCTGGAAAAGATCTCCGTCAAACCTTATGTCTTTCTCTCGTGAGAGATCGCCTGGAATGCCATTATCTTGTGAACTAGATTTCCTGTGCACACCATGGTTAAGCTGGGAAGACAGCCCAACCTAACCCAGGCAGGGGGGGGGCAGATCCGGCAAGACTCACAGCTGCTGGATTCAGGTCAGAACAAGGTGGGCTCTGAGGCGTAGGGAGCAGCAGGAGGTACGCTCTAGCAGGCTAAGGCAGGCAAGGGCCCACAGCCAAAGGTTGGGCTTGCTAGCTTGGGGAGGAGGTGTGTCATTCTTCAGATGGAGTAGGCTCAGGACAGGTTAGGGTCACCTGTCTCGTCCAGCCCAGAGGCTGCAATCAACATGCAAGGCTTAAAAGGGAAGCAGAGCTGAGGTGCTGTTTCTGCTCACCTGCAGGGCCCATGTTGATGAAACTTAGCTTGGACAGGCTTCCTCAAACTTGGCCCTCCAGATGTTTTGAGACTACAATTCCCATCATCCCTGACCACTGGTCCTGCTAGCTTGGGATCATGGGAGTTGTAGGCCAAAACATCTGGAGGGCAGAGTTTGAGGAAGCCTGTTCTAGGATCTCTACAGGGCTGTGGTTTGCATTTGACTCTGTGATTGGTCTGTGTTACCTGACTGCTGGACTTTGGACTCGACACACTGTCTACGCCAGTGGGGCTTGCCACCAGATAGAACAAATAAGCCTTTTTTGGTTGCTGCTTCACACTGTCAACTCATGTTAATCTAATGGTTTACTAAGACCCCTAGATCCTTTTCACTGGCAAGCCAGGTGTCTCCAATACCAAACTGGGCAAACTGGGGTGGGGGATTTTGCAGCGAGGGATTTTGTAGGGTCTTGAAGTAGCCTTTTCCGTATTGCTGATATTATCCCTTTGCAACTCGGCAAACTGGGCATCCCTGAGCACTGGTCCTGGTAGCTGGGGGTGATGGGAGTTGTAGTCCCCACACAGCTGGAGACCCAAGTTTGGGAAACAAAGGGCTGGCCTATAGCGCAACAGCAGAGTCTATGCTTAACGCAGCAAAGGGCTCTCATTCATTCCTGTCCTCTGCAGTTAAAAGGTTCAGCTAGCAGGGGATGGGAGTACCACTTTCTATCCGAGACTTCAGAAAGCCACAACCACAGAGTAGACAATGATGGGCTTGGATAGATAATCTGAGCGGACATAAGGCATCTTCTTATGTTCCAATAAGTGCAGATGGAATTAATGCAACCATTAATGCAGATGGAGTCGTATTCTTCTGTCAAGGGTGCATTTCTTTGGGGATAATCTGCCTGGGCTACATGCCAGCGGCAGGGAGAGCTAGAGACAAAGTGAGTGGAGGTTGCAGCAGTAATTTTCTCTACTTCGGCAGCATCCCTCTTTCTTTCTGCTCTCTCTCTCTCTCTCTCTGTCTCTCTCTGTCTCTCTCTGTCTCTCTCTCTCTCTCTCTCTCTCTCTCTCTCTCTCTCTCTCTCTCTCTCTCTCTCACACACACACACACACACACATTGTGCCGCTCCCTTTCCCTTCCCCATATTACCTGTGCCATCCCATCTCCTTCCTTCTGTGCTACCCCCATCTCCTTCGCTCCCCGACTCTTTTCACACATGCAAACACAGAGGTGGAAGTGATTCTCGGAGAGGTGGGTCTGCAGCCACATTATATTAGGCTATGGGCTACAAGCACACATCAAGCTCTCGGGAGCACTTCCCATATTATTATTTTTAGCAGTTCTTTCAAGCTAGGTGAGAGTGTTGTCAACCCCATATTGCAGGTTAGGGGTGTGGAACAGGGTAAGGCTGAGAATAAGCGGCATGGAATATGAAGCATCTCTGCAGAAGTCTCCACTCCAGTTCATTTGAAACGAGGAAGATGCGAACCCCTTCTTAAAAGCAAATGAACAGCATGTTTGCGTAAGCCATCAATTTAATTTGCTCCAGACTCTAAGAATGGACAAAATAGATGTAACTCATTATAAATAACAGCAAACCAGGAAGGATTACAACGTGTGTGTGTTTGTGTTTGTGTGGCACGCACACACTGCTTTTTTCAAAAAGACGAGATAATTACTCCTTCCGTTCAACACAACAATTCAGAAATAAGACAGGTCAGCTAGTTATTTTTAAGTTGCTAAATACTCAGGACAAGAATTAGTGCTTCTAAGAGAAGAGAAAGAAAAATCTGTACAAAATGAATCATTTCTTTTTTTTCTTTTTTCTTTACATCCTATTGAGGCATGTGAAATACAAATCCAGTTCTATTTTATATATACACATTTACAATAGATTTGTGGGGGGAGGGTAGGACAGGTGCCAGGAGGAATAAGAATGAGCAGAAACAAATAAAAGACCATCAAAATATATAAAAGTCGTTGCAAACAGATGATCAAAGGGGACGGGAAAGGTATATCTGTACACAGTCATGACAGGCAAGTTAAAGGCACAAATACTAAAAACTATAGTCATGCAAAACAATTTTTCTTTTAAACCCCAACCCTTAACTCGTAAGTACAATCTGTGCAACAAAGCAAAACTAATGGCTCCCACATTAAAAAGTTTACAGTAATTCTCAGTATATTATCCGTACTGAAACATACTGGAAGTGCAACATAGGTACTGCCTCGTAGCATACTAGCATGTCAATGCAGGTCGAAGCTATTTCCCCTGTCTTGCTAGCTTCAGATGGGCAGAATGTTAATTTTACAAGGAAGAGTGAGCAGTGATAAAAGCCAAGGGATTTACACAGATGACAGACGTGGTTATGAGTCCAGTCGGTTGAATGGAGGCATTGCAGCGTCCCCCCATTTTGGCCTGGCCTTTGTGTAAGTGCTTGGCTGCCTGAATGGTCCTTCTCCACAGTGCGCAAGTGGTGTCGTGCCGCTCACATCTTCACGAGAACCAGAATAGAAGTTTGCACAGCGACAGAATCTGATGGATTCCCCAACATTGGTCGGTCTGGAAGTGCAGCGATTTTCACGCGAGAATGATATGCCTTAAAATTCTCCAAAAGCAAAAAGGGTAGCTCTGCCGGCCCATCAGTGAAAACTCACAAATCTGTCGTTGGGCAGTAAACCCTTATCAGGACCAAAAGAATGGTGCACAAATTATCGCCAAACTTTCAAGTTCTCCAGAACACTTACCTGATGGAGGAGTTTTGAAGAACTCAAAAGCTTGCTACTCTTTTACAAAATTATGGCTGGACCTAATAAAGACCTACTGATAAACTATGGATTTTGGACTTAAATACTTATTACTGCAATTTGACTTTTGCTGCCCAGGTCCCAAAACTCTGGTGCAAGGTTGGCTTCCGGCTGTCAAGTTTCCCCATTAATATTTGAAAACTAAAATTCGCATTTTGAATTTTAGAATTCAACATTCATACTTAAAATTCACATTTTGACATTTGTCGTTTATATGCAATGCACACACATTCGAAATGCCTTAGTAAGTGTTCTAGTACTAGCTCAACTTCTCCCACTAGGCAGAGGAATATCAATGAGCTTGTTTGGCCACACAAATACATTACATGAATATCTCCTGCCTGAGATGAATAAGGTTGTCATATTTCAAAAAGTAAAAACCAGGACACTCTGAAAGACCCCAAATTTTCTACAAAGATGCCAAAAAAAATCCCACAGTTTTTCAAGGTCCAGGACAAAGTGCCACCTTTCGGGGGGAAAAAACCTAGACATATGGCAGCCCCAGAGATTACTATTGCTTCCTGGGGTTCTTAACAGTTGTATATTATGCATGCGGAAAAGCTTGCTACACATCCTGTATTTCAGAGTTCCAACTTGCATCTGAAATTGTTGCCTTGCCACCCTGCGACACCCATAACATTCACACCAAGTCAACAATAGGACTCCCATGGAAATTCCAATATGATGGATGCGTCCTAAACCCCCGGCAGAAACTCCTGCTGGGTTGCAAGCTGTTGTCGTACCAGTGGCAACGTTTTGCTGCTCACAGGTGTAGCTATTCTTTTTGCAGTTTACAAGCTCTTAGGCCATAAAGGTCAGTGGCACTTGGGGTTGGTTGGGGAGATTAAGACAAGGATTAAGAGTTTGAGAAAAGCAAAAAGCATAGCTTCGGCCAGCTGCATTTCTTAAGTAAATGCAGAATTCCTTCAACACATTAGAAAAAGTCATTCCATTTTTTTTTGTGGGGGCAGTTTCTCCCTCCTCCTCCTCCCTCCTTAACATTTTTAGTAATGACAGGACCACAACTGGGCCATGGTATGGCCCAATAGTAATACCCAGGCTTTCAACTGGACTGCATACTTAGATTTGTAAGTAGATTATACTGACTCAGGCCTGGCTTGCCCATTGACTCTAGTGGCGCGTTGCGCCAGGGCGATCAGGGGGCGCCCCAGCAAGTGGGGGAGCTGCGCGGCGGCCTCCCTTTTCCCTCCACCAGCCGCGCCGGGAGAGCAGGGAGGTAAGCGAGCGGAACAGGGGCACTAGGACCCTGTTCCGCTCTGCAGCGCCAGGTTCATCCCTCACCCCGGCGCTGCGTTTCATTGGTAGAGGCGACGCCACATGGCAGCACCTCTACCAATGAAACGCAGCGCCCTGTTGGCGGGAAGGAAACGGCCGTGGACCCAGCAAGCGCCGGAGACGGCCGGGAGAAGGGAGGAAGGCCGCGCGGAGCAGTGGCACCCCCTCCCCCACTCAATCCAGCATCGGACAGGTGGGCGGCCTCCGGCACAGCGCGGCCCTGCTGTGAGGCATGGGGGCCGCCGTGAGGCTCCCCCCGCCCCCGGCACACCAGGCAAGAGCTTTCCTCTCTTTTTTTAAGAGTGGGGGGGCGCGCCCGAGGGATCCCTGCACCAGGGCGCCCGATGACCTTAAGACGGCCCTGGGTTCACTGCAAACTGGTTTGTGGATTGCACCACACAATGATAAGTCAAGTGAACAGGGAGAGCCCCCTGGCATCATTTTGGATCAGTTGGTTCGTGCCAATGATTGGAGAAATGACCTAGGCAACTATGGCTTCTCCTCTCTGAGATCAGAAGCAATGTGCCTTAAAAGGTCTCTGACAACAGAGGCACTTGGATGTGACGGTGCTGATGTGGGTGTGCGCAGTTATATGCAAGGGCTTAATCCGAGCCAATTCACACGTGCAGCTAAGTGGATGGGGACTTGAAGGGTTAACACTCAGCCAGCGACTGGAATCCTACCTAACAGTGCAATCCTATACATGCCTACTCAGAAGTAAGTCCAGCTGAATTCAGTGGGGCTTACTCTAAGCTAAGTAGATGTAAGATTACAGCCTAAGGCAGGCATAGCCAAACTTGGCTCTCCAGCTGTTTTGGGACTACAATTCCCACCATCCCTGACCACTGGTCCTGTTAGCTAGGGGTGATGGGAGTTGTAGTTCCAAAACAGCTGGAGGGCCAAGTTTGGCCATGCCTGGCCTAAGGCATCCTATGCGGGTGGGGGATGACAAAACGCATAGCCAACCCTACTCTCCCTTGGTAAAAGGGCTGGGACAGATTACAACAGATTATCCAATTACTCCTCCTGTATTCCTGGACTCCACATTTATCAACATTTGCCTTTCAGGTGTTTTGTACATACATTAGCACATCTCAAACTTTTTTTTAAAAAAGCTCCCACACAAACAAGGATATTCTCTCTTTTTTCAGGTGTCGCCACCCCAAGGATGTGGAACTTGTGGTCTTCCAGATGTTGTAGCATGTAGCAAGGCAATGGTCAGAGATGATGCAGCAACATCTGGAAGGTCCAAAGTGCCCCATCCTTGCTCTATCTACTCTTTCAAAACGGCTGCACTAAGGCAAAGGCACTAGAATATAACAAAGACAGTCGGTTTAAGAAATTCAGATAGCCACTTGACAAAAAAACCAATGTATTTCTGTGCAACATCATATACATCAATAGCTATAAACAAACACAACAGCATTGGCACATCACTTACAAAGTTTCATTTAAAGATTGCCTCGAATATAAAGTATTTGGGCTGAGGACCCAAATAAGTAATCACCCATCACCTTGCTAGGAATCGGATATCCTCTAACCCAGGGTTTCCCAAACTTGGGTCTCCAGCTGCTTTTGGACTACAACTCCCCATCATCCCTGACCACTGGTCCTGCTAGCTAAGGATGATGGGAGTTGTAGTCCAAAAACAGCTGGAGACTCTGCTCTAACCCAAGCCTGCCCCAACACATGCTTATCCAAACTAGTTTACATACTTCCGGCAATGAAGCTTTCCCAATGCTAGAATTCATCTAGCAGTTTCCAACCTATCACTTTCTGCCCTAGCCAAAACCAGCACTTTCTCTTTGTGTCCTTTCAACTTCTCCCTCTCTGTCCCACAAACCTCAACATGCCTGGTTCCTCCAACTTTTAAAAACAATGCATAAATGACCCATTGCTCAAACCCGCACGGAATCAAACGTTCAGATTCACTCTATCTCCATCCTGTAAAAGCTGTCAATGAAATTGGCAACCCTGCGCTATCAAAGCCCAATCACTGGAAATATTGGGGAATAAGCACTCTGTCAAAGACAGAAGAAATGTTGTATGCGCTGTTAGAATGAATGACTCACAAAGGTGTATGCTTCAGTAACTAATGAGCATCTGCAAGACTCTGCCATTACCTTATCTTCCGTTGAATGCCAATGTATTAAAAAGGTCAAAAGACGATGCAATACTCAAAACAACCCCCTTTTTGCTGGTCACACACTGTCAGAGTCGTTATGACTACTCCCGAGTAACGACCTTCCGCATGCTTGTCTTTCAAAAGTCTTTATTAGTGCACATTATTGACAGGTGGCGCTGTGGTTAAATCACTGAGCCTAGGGCTTGCTGATCAGAAGGTCGGCGGTTCGAATCCCTGTGACGGGGTGAGTTCCCGTTGCTTGGTCCCAGCTCCTGCCAACCTAGCAGTTCGAAAGCACGTCAAAATGCAAGTAGATAAATAGGAACCGCTATAGCGGGAAGGTAAACGGCGTTTCCATGTGCTGTTCTGGTTTGCCAGAAGCGGCTTTGTCATGCTGGCCACATGACCTGGAAGCTATACGCTGGCTCCCTTGGCCAATAATGCGAGATGAGCGCGCAACCCCAGAGTCGGTCACGACTGGACCTAATGGTCAGGGGTCCCTTTACCTTTACCTATTGACAGTGTAGCGAGCTGCTGGTTTCATGTCTCCTCATTCCGAATCGGAATCCGGCACTGCCCCTTTTCGCGATTTTGACCAACATAAAAGCCTCGGGACAGTGAATCTCCTCCCTTTTCTCCTCCTTCTCAATACCGGTGTCGGGGGTGTGTGTGTCTATGGTCTGCCCTCTTCCTGTCCACCCTTCCCGCCTCTCTCTCTTCCTGCCTGTGGAGCAGGGGCTCTCCAGTGCTGGCAGAGCCCTGGCACTCCTCCTCCGTCTCCTGACTCATCCCTTCAGGCTCCTCGCTTTCCTGACTGCTCGGAGACGGGCTGCTTCTGATGAGGGGGGGGGGTGTTCTCTGTAATCCCTCCCCCTTACACACACGGTGGCTAATTACTTTTGTTCCTTCAAAGAGCCTTCCAAAGGATTTTAACAGTGGTTGCAGTCGATCCTGGTGATATTGAAAATCCCCACAACACACACCACAAAGCGGGGGGTGGGAGGTGGAGAGGAGATGTAGTTCAGCAATCTTTTTTTCCTTTCTGCCATGACCGCAACTAAAAAAGCAGCAGTGGCATGGTAGAAGTAAACGTCAGCACATTTCAAAAGTTACACGTGCCAAATGGAGAGGTGATGTTAGAAGTTCAGCCGGCGATTCAATTAAAAAGAGCTGGCATAATTATTATCCCATTGTTATTACTCTCACTGCGGTGGGAACCACCATCAATATCCACTAGACTTTAAGAGTTTCTTGCTCTGTTGTCACCAATATTACCATAGCCCATCTTGTTCCTTCTTCCAGTGTTATGGATAGTTTTGGTGGCTTCCTGGTTTGATTCTGCTAATACTCTTCTTGGTCTCTCACCCACCTCCCCATCCGTCAACTACAACGGATCCCTTACATGTTGGACATGCAATAGGAAGCTTAATCTGTGTGGAGTACTCCTGTTCAGGGTTCCAGTCAGCCATGCCTTTCCCCAGGAAACTCCCCATTTTCATCCTTGACCATAAATCAACATTCAGTGCCCTCTGCGCATGCTCAGTCCTCACTTATGTCTATAAACTTTGGGGTTCCCTCAAGCCTGCTCCTGCCTCTTGTGTTTAGATGGTGCTGTTTTGGCTTCATAAGGATGGGGAGTCAGGTAGCTTGCTATTGGTGTATATGATCACAACATCAAGTGGGAAAAATCTGTAGGCAACCCATTGGCAGGAGTATCATATTCCCTGTGAGGGAGCTACAGAAGCATACATGAATGCTTCATGTAGAATAATTTTAATTGGTTAGCCCAGTGTTTCTCAACCAGTGTGCCTCCAGATGTTTTGGGACTACAACTCCCATCATCCCTAGCTAGCAAGACCAGTGGTCAGGAATGATGGGAGTTGTAGTCCCAAAACATCTGGAGGCACACTGGTTGAGAAACACTGGGTTAGCCCATTTCAGAGGAAACCACGGAATCTCCTTTCTGCCCTTTTGCGAAGGGCATCCTGTTTTGTCCTAGATATATCCAGACAAATAATAATATAGAGGCATATTTTCAAAGGAGACAACATGGTTTGTTTTCTACATTATTTTGCATCACTACTCTGGCTGAATTTGCCACGGATGTTTGGCAAGATTTGCTTGATATCAAGGAGATTTGATACCAAATAGCTCTGGGGTGTAGGCGTAATAAAAAACCTTCAGAAAAAAAGAGATTATTCTAGGGCACACCCAAAGTTAGGTCTCAGATGCAATGAACCTATAGGGAAGATCATTGGTGGCAATGGAATGAGGCGAGGGAGTTTTCCAAGGCACCAAAATACCACCCTACTCTTTGAGGTGTGTCAATTACCCCAATGCATTATTTGGATCATGAATCTTCTACAGACGCAGTCAACACATTTCCAAGCATTTCTCTTCGGCTGCCTTCCCCAACCCGGTGCCCTCCAAAATGTTGTTTGCCTCCAGTTCCCATCATCTTCAGCCAGCATAGCCAGCAGTCAGGGATGATGAGAGGTGTAGTTCAAAACATCTGGGAGGACATTAAATATAGAAAGAAGGCTGCTTCACAAGGCATGGGGAGAGATGTAAGATTTCACATGAGCAAAATAAACACCATGGGCATGTTGAACGCATGCAGACTGCTAACTCTCAGATAGCTCACCCCCTATTCTGTTTATGAATTGCATTCCCTTATCTTTCCCAAAAGAAAGGAAGATATACCGTTGGTTGCCCAAAAATATGGTTGCCCGGAAAGCTAATGCTTGTTTGAACATGAAATGTGAAACCACAGAAGAATTTTGATAATGATTTCCACAGAACCATTTTATATCTAGAAATCAAAGTGAGGGGCGGAGGGGTTGAGAGTGTTTTATTGCAAAACACTTTTGCCGGATATAGATCAGTTGTTTTCAAAACGATTAATACCCAAGAGTCTTCCAGTTTATTTTGGGTAGCTACAGCCCCTAGAAATCTACACACCCAACTTCCTTTTTTAAAAACAAAACAAAACAAAACCAAAACGCTGCCACCAAGTCTGTTTTTTTTTTAAACTTGGAACTGTAGGCTGTGATCAGTTAGGGAATGAATACGCAACAGGTGCTAACAGATAAAAGCATCGCCTAAGTCTTGCAGATGTTTTTACACACTATGTATTTTCTGCACGCAAACCACTATGGAGTAGGAAATAACAGGAAACCCATGTGACTGAGTTCCCACCCCACCCCGCCCCACCCCTCTAATCCATGCGTGTGCCTGATTGCCAAATTCAACAATAGACATGCCGCTTCCGTGCAGCTAATGTGTCATCTGTGCAGCAGCTGTCACAAGGCATCTTTGAGTTGGACAAGCCAAAACTGATAGCCACCATGGTCTGGGAACATGGTGTCATTTCGTTACCAATTTTCCCCACAGCCCGAAGGTCAAATTTGTACAGGTTTACTTTGGATATGGAATGGGGGGAAATGGATGACCACGCTGCAAAGCCGTGGTTTTAAATTAGGGATGGAGAACCTCCAGATGTTTCTGCACTCTACCCCACATCGTCCCCATTGGCCATGCTGACTATGGCTGATGGGAGATGGAATCCAATGACAACTGGAGGGCGCCAGTTTCCCTACCCCAGATTAAATAGTGAAAAAAGAAAAGGAGAAGCCAGAGTGAGCCTGAGAATGCTTTTAGGTGGCACGCAATGGAGGTGTAGGTGATCAATCCTGTTTTTTCCAGAGTGATCACACCCAGAATCAATAGCACAACTGTGTGCATGTCTGGTGACTCACAAAAAGCTGAGCTCAAGAGCCATCAAGCTGGATAAATGTTGTGCATAAACAAATAATGTTCCCGAAGTTTCAGAGAATTAAAAAAACAACAACAACTTTGTTCTTCAATGAAGCACATGGTTCATTGCAGCCACTGGTCTTTTCTGCAAGGCTTTGGGTGCCTGTTAAATGAAGCATCTGTAGGTATGCCCCCATTCCTTCAATTAATTTGCGCCTTGAATGGCTTTGTAAATAGGCACAAATCAGCAGGGAAAGGTTTGCCCAGATCTAAAGCAGCGACAGCAACAAAATCTCCTGCTTGTTGATTTCTATTTGCAAAGCACGCAGCCTCACCCCGCCCTCGGAAAACTTACTAGCCTTAAGTAGGTGGCCAAGCCCATATGTTAATGCAGCGGCTGCTAAAGCGATGAAAGCACAGTGAGTTTCAGCTTGCATTTGTTCCCTGGTGCAGCAAACAGTCTAAAATCCATTAGCAGCCCTTGATGCAGCCCAGTGATAATTTTGATGCAAAAAAAAAAAAAAAAAACAGCTTTACGGGTGTGAAGCTCAGAACAACATTGGCAAAACCCCAGCCCTATTACATGCTTGGACACATGGTTCTGCGTAATACTATCAGCTGCCCAAGAGGATTCGTAACCATGTACATTGAACATTTTTAAAGTGTTTTTTCTAGAGTGTGTGTGTGTTTAAAAAATAAAAATTCTATACTCTTCCCCCTTCTGTATCATACATACATTCTTTTTGACAGCACTGACCTTCCTGTAGCTTAAGTAGCGCAACACTGGCAAAAAGGAGAAACAATCAGTGCTTTGTGAATCCATCCCGGACCTGCTACACATTTCTGGCAAGAGGAAGGGGCGAAAACTGATAAGACATGGAACTCAGCATTGTTTAGGGAGGATTGGCACTAGATATGCTCACATTGTCTTTTTCTCCTTGCATCTAGAGGTAGTGTCATTTGTGTGTGTGTGTGTGTCCAGTATCTAAAAACAGTGCAAATCCAATTACGTACGTGGTTATTTCGTTACAATCCCATAACAGTCTCTTCTCACACACAACCCCCCCGCCCACGGCCCCACGTAGTAGTGAAAGTGCATGGAAAAAACCGGACCGAGCCAAATTATGATTCACAGACAAGGTGTACCAAACCTCATATAAACACGTCCTGTGCATCCACACAAGTGTGTGTGTATATATATATATATATATATATATATATATATATATATATATATATATATATATGGTGTGTGTGTATATATATATTTATATATATGTATGTATATAGGTTCATTTACAGTAGCAGAGTGATATTTGGATCCAACAGCATCTCATCAGATGCCAAGCTCTACTTGCTTCTTCTTCCCTTGCTCCAAGTCTTCAGTTTTTTATTTCCAGGATGGATGGGTTGTGGTCTAAGATGGCGAGGATTATCTTGTCCATGTATTGGCGCAGTCTGTAGTTGATCTCTTCCTGTTCTTTGAGGGCTTCCATGAGCTGAAACGAGGAAGGACTACGTAAAAAAAAACCTCCATTGCGACATGACATAAAGACTCTGAGCTACTGAGCGATCAGGCACACTTGGGCCTCCAGCTTATTTTAATGGAGATTATTTTAATGGACCAGGCAGGGGAGGGGATGGTGTGGAGATTTCCTGGTCTCTCCCCTACACCCCCACCCCCACCTATCAGTGAATCAAACAGGTCAGGTGGTTAAAAAGGCAGTTATGGCTCATATTTCCAAACCCAACTCTTATTTCCCCCTTGTATTTTGCCCACCAGGGCCGGCTCTAGGTAGACCCCCGGTGGCGCAGGGTACCACGGCGCCGGCCCGCCAGGAGGGCGCCGCGAGCTGCGCCCACCCACCGCGCTGGGAAACAGGGCGGGGGAGGCGCCGGAGGGATCCGTTGCTCCACGGCACCAGGGGCGCTTATGATGGTCCTGTTGCCCACCAAGGAGAACCGAACTGAACCAACCTTTAGCTAGCTCTGCCACAGGTTCCTCTCTTTCTTGCTGTGCATTTGCAGAGAAAGGGAGACCACAAAGTAGCAGAAAGGCACACAAGTTTCAGGGGGTGGGGGTGGGGGTGGGCATGAACGTAAACTTAATACAGGCTAGTCAAAAGCCAGATCTGTCCTCTTTCCAAAAGCGTCCAAGCCCTAAAGGGCGAACTGCTTCCCCTTCGAAATGAGGAGCTGCGCTCTCTCCCTCCTCAACCTGAAACCTTTTTGTTGTTTTTTGATGGGTGGGAGGATGAGGGAAAGTGTCAGGGCTTTTATCCAGCTGGAACTCTCCGGAACTCAGTTCCGGCACCTCTCAGATGGGCGCCATTGCCATCCTAAGAGAACACTACATCTTTGAGAAGTTGATTCCTGGTTTAACCATGTGTATAGTATGAAGGACACGAATTTAACTACCTGTTTGGATACTTTAACCCTGGCAGCAGACAGACCAGAACAACCATCAGGGCTGTCTTGAGCAGGTCGGGCGCCCTGGCGCTGAGGGGCGGAGATCGCTCTGGCGCCCCCACCCTCGCAGGGCGCAGCAACGGGGCTCTACCTAGAGCCGGCCCTGACAACCATATTAAGTCCAGATGACTATGGGGTTGTGGTGCTCATCTCACTTTCAGGCCGAGGGAGCCACCGTTTGTCTACAGACAGCTTTCCGGGTCATGTGGCCAGCATGACTAAACCGCTTCTGGTGCAACGGGACACTGTGACGGAAACCAGAGTACACGGAAGCACCGTTTACCTTCCTGCCACCTATTTATCTATCTGCACTGGTGTGCTTTCGAACTGCTAGGTTGGCAGGAGCTGGGACAGAGCAATGGGATCTCACCCCGTTGCGGGGATTCGAACCGCCGACCTTCTGATCGGCAAGCCCAAGAGGCTCAGTGGTTTAGACCCCAGCGCCACCTGTGTCCTGCCACATAAATAACGTTTGGAAGAAACAGGCAAGAAAATTCCATCTTGATTTTCTTTTTTCTTTTTTCAAGTACACTATTTGTTTGCTACAGCATGTCTGTATCATCTATTGCATTTTACCTTTAGAGACTCTGGGAGTTCATAAGCCTTAGAAATCTCTCGAATCTTCAGCTTTTGATCCCTGTCCCCTTGCAAAAGCTCCTTTACCATAACTCCCTAAATGTCAAATCATATTCTCACTTGAATAAAATACAGCTGTAAAAAGTTTAAATATATATATACATAATTTAAAAAGCTTTGGATTTATCTCTACAGATATTTCAGTTTCTCTTAGAAGTCAAAGTTTAGCAAAGGTTCTTCATGGTACAGAAATATTAATACAGATGCTATATAGCAAAGGAGAAGACAGATCATGGTTCATCATGGTGATTTCCTAGCAGACCAATTGGTGCCTGCTGGTTGCCAGGAATTCTTGCAAGGGCTGCTGGGGCAGGTATTAATACCATTACTGTTACTAATTATAGTTTGCTCTGACCTATCAAAAACTCATTGATTGTGCATTCTTGCTTTATAATATTTAATCCGTACCAATGGACCATAAAGAGTCTAGCAAAAGGCTGTGTGGTGCTGGTGTCAGTTGCTGCTAACTCTGCATTCACATGGGTCAGTGTGTCTGGCTGTTAACCAGAAGGTTGGTGGTTCGATTCCACCCAGGGGTGGCTGCTGCAGGCAGAATTCCTGCTTTGCAGGGGTTTGGACTAGATGACCCAACTCAACGATTCTACATCGCCCAGTGACTACAGAGCTGAAGGCAGCACACTCCGCACTCGGGGCCACAAGGAGGCTGCTCCCCCAGCCATCCGGGAATAATACAATTACAAAGGGGAGACTAAGCAGGCTGCCCCATCTGTTGGCTAGAGAAGGGGCAGCTGCAAGGCTCCCCCCCTGTCCCCCAACAGAAAGAACACTCCAACAGCCAGTTGACTGCATAAATGAGGGGAAAGGAAACTCTGGCCCAATCCATCGGCCAAAGGAAGAAGAGTGATCAAATGCTAATCAAGCCAAGCAGAAGAAGATCTGCCTGGATGCTGGGTATAAATGCCCACTTCTGCTCACCGCTTTCTTGTGGCCTTTAAGACTGATCTCTCTCCTCTACCTTTTCCCACCAATTCCCAGCCCTTGTGTGCATTTGTAAGGTCAGGGGGCAGGAACCGCCTCCCTTATTAATTTAGGTGAACAGCTTTGGAATAATTCTGCCCACCTTTCATGATAAGGAGGCCCTGTTTGTTTTGTTTTTTAATTACACCAACCAATGTTTCAACAAAGCAAGCCACCCACAGAAATCTGGGCAGTGCTTAGAAAACGGGTTTCGAAATTCTATCGGAATCTTGTCTGCTCAAGATTTTGCAATCTTACACTAATATCGCTCCGAGGGCCTTCTGGTGGTTCCCTCCCTGTGAGAAGTGAGGTTACAGGGAAGCAGGCAGAGGGCTTTCTCAGAAGTGGCGCCTGCCCTGTGGAACGCCCTCCCTTCAGATGTCAAGGAAATAAACAACTATCAGGCTTTTAGAAGACATCTGAAGGCAGCCCTGTTTAGGGAAGTTTTGAATGTTTGATGTTTTATCGTGTTTTTATGATTCTGTTGGGAGCCGCCCAGAGTGGCTGGGGAAACACAGCCAGATGGGCAGGATATAAATAAATTATTATTATTATTATGATTATTATTGTTGTTATTATTAAACAGACAGGTGTGTGTGTGTGTAGATGCGCACACACATGCTCTGCCAGCGCACTCATTTAATCAGCTACAAACTATTTCTTTTTCACACTTTACCTCATCTCTGGAGGCAGAATCAATTTCAGCGGCCAACGACTGGGCTTTTGTTTGTGTCGCAAAAAGGTTTTTGGCTTCGTAAAGACTAAGACTAAGAATTTGCCCATTGAGGTCATCGTTCTGGTCACGAAGCTTCTGATTCTCCTATCAAGAGAGGAAGGAGGGGAGAAAGGGAAGTAAATTTCGCATCAGGCTGAATAAGAAAAGCAGCAGTCAGAATGCCATTGTGGATATTTCCGCATTGCAACAATAAAGAGGTTGCTCCTCCTGAAAGAGGTATGAAGGCGCCTCCGAATTCTCCCTCACTCCAGCCCCAAGGGCACCTCACCTGCTTTAGCCTTTTAATTTCATGTTCCATTTCCACCTCTCTCGTCTTCGCATTGAATTCGCTCAAGCTGGAGGAAGAGCTTCTCCCTCGACCAGGCCGCTCACATTCTAGCTTGTACAGCTGCAAATGTTCCAGCTCCTTCCGCAAATCCTCAATAAGCTGTGTGGGGAAGAAGAAACAGGACGCAGAGTGTACAATTTGTTAAGCCAACATACAGAACGGAATCTGGCGGTACACAGCCAACTGACAACTTAAAAATGTACCTGACAGGACTAAGCAGCAACGAGGCGGCGGCTCACCCATAACTAGGTAGTCAAGCTTTGCCTCTCTTGCAAATGACTATCGCAATCAAATAAAATAACGGGGATGTTCTAGGGCTCACTGTGGACTGCGAGGCCAAAAAGATGCCTAACTGAGCCACTTCCAAATGGACCCAGACCTCAAACCTTTGAGTCCGTCCTTCTGAAGCCCAAGTGGCGTAATTAGCTCCAATCCATGAACTGTAAAATCCCTCACGAGGTCTTGAAGAACCACGACAGTTTGAAAACTGCTGCTAACCAACAACTGGTAACTTCTTTTCCAAAGCAATTCTGCTGTGTCCTTTTGAAAGGACCTCTGGGGGGGGAGTGTAGAGAGGAGCAATGCTTCTCAGCAGTAGCACAACTGGACACCTTCCTCTCCCCAGCTGCAACAAAACATGTCTGTCCTGTATCTCTCTCAGCAGACGCTGTAACCTTCCAACAGTTTGACTCCATCCCCAAAGGCACACGCTTCCAAAGTCTCCCGAGACAGAAATTGGATGCCAACCAACCAATTTATATTTAAAAAGTTCCACTCTTCACTCTATTACCCCTGCACATGGGCAATATTAGCCCTGTACCATTAAAAATGGTTACCTACCTCTTGAGTAGCCTCCCTCTCCTTGTTAAATTGCAGCCTGTTCTGTCTCAGTTTGTCCATCATCCTTTTATACAAATCCATCTCATCCTTGAGCCGCAGACTGGTGTCTTCCAATCGGTCTGACATTCGCTGCCTCTCCTGAGGAAAATGAAAAAATTACAAGTTGCCTAAAACCCAAGAGTCACTCTGCATGTTCAGGAGAAATATGTTAGTCTTTGGCCTCCTGGAATGGTGTCATTTCAGAGGGGAGGAGACTCAACTGTTTGAATGCCCCCAGTGTAAACAAACAAACACCAAATCAAACAAAAAGCTCACCTTGTGCACAGAAAACTGTTGCGGAAAATGCTAGAATGTTGGTTTTCCTAAGGCAAAGTGTTGGTTTTTTTAACACGGGTGAGCATTCAAAACATGCAATTTCCTACAACTGAAGAGACCACCTCATTCCATATGAACAGGCACAGGCAAACTCAGCCCTCCAGATGTTTTGAGACTACAATTCCCATCATCCCTGACCACTGGGGTCTTGTTAGCTAGGGATGATGGGAGTTGTAGTCCCAAAACATCTGGAGGGCCGAGTCTGCAGGTGCCTGCTTATGAACCTACCTGGACCCTGAGATCATCTTCTGAGGCCCTCCTTCGTGTGTCTCCTCCTTGAGAGGTGTGGAGGGTGGCAACATGAGAACGGGGCCTTCTTTGCAGTGGCTCCCCATCTCTGGAATGCGCTCCCCAGGGAAGTTCGCATGGCGCCTTCATTGTACACCTTCAGGCCCCAGGCAAAAACGTTCCTTTTTAACCAGGCCTTTGGTTCATCTGATTGACATCCTTTTAAAATGTGGCTCTTTTGGGGGGTGGGTGGGTGTTATTGGGTTATTGTTTTTATTTTTAATTTATATATGGTGATCTTTTCTGTGAGCCGCCCTGAGACCTCCAGGTATAGGGTGGCATAAAAATTCAAACAAACAAACAAACAAAATAAGAGGCACTGTTGACATAGGGCTTGGCCATGCAATTCTTTCAAAGGCATTTATCAGCTCTCAGTTGCCCCCCCCCTTTATTTGTCCTAGAGGTTTGCCTATGGTAGATTGGGATGCATCACTTTGTGATTTGCAGTAGATGCAAAGGTTTCCCAATTCCCAAATGCTTAATAAGAAGGCTTCTTGATCCACTGAACTGAAGCTAATAGGAGCTTTATCCAATGGCAGGTGTGTATGCCGTCATGATATTATTTTAGGGGCTGCCAGTTTAGAAATACCTTTAGGAATAAAATGACATAAAGGCAAGACTTGTGCTACAGACCCGTCAGGACTTAAGAGGTGACAGACCTGCTGCGATTGAAAGTTAAGGTGTCAAAAAAAAAATTCAGGAGCTCCATTACCTCATCCAGTTTCTCGCTTTGCGATTTCAGCCGCAAAACGGTGGTTTTGAGTTCAAAGTTTTCCTCTTCGAGCTGCTGAACCCTGAAATTGAAGAAGAAAAATGAATGACTGCACACAAAAACATTGTCCAGCTGTACAGGCACAAAGGAAGTATCTTCTTTTGCCAACTGGCAACGTACAACCACACATCAGCTACTGAGGAGTCCGATTTTCAGAGCACAATGCTCAGCGTCAGGGCTGTTTTCTCTAAATCGTATCAGTTTTCCTAATCAGAATTTTCCTTGGCCCAAGAAATTGTTCTAAGATTCTCTTGCCTGCTTGCCCCCCCCCCCCGCCCCAAATGTGACTTGATACCCATAACATTCTCAGCTATGGTAAGTTTGGTACACTATATCAAGTTAAAGCAGGACACTTTGCTCAGGAGTCACTTCATCAAAAATTGGTCTACCAGACGTTTGTTTCCTTCTAAACTAATAACAAGAAACAGAGTCGCCATTTGTCTATTGCATTCATTAAGAACTCATTTAAATCCTGCTTTTCCATTCCAATGAACCATGCCTAAACAAACAGACTTAAACTAAAAACTAAACTAAAAACAGAGTGTACAGTATTACCAAAAACAAATCCAAGCCAGAATACACCGGTAAAGAGCATAAAAACAGGAATAAAAGAGCAATGCCAATGTTCATTTAAAAGCCATGGGAAATAAAACAGTTTGCAGCAGATGCCTAATTTGGGCTGCGTGGATGCAGCAATGTTGCAGGAGCACAGAGGAAGAGCCAAATGTGGTACTGAGAATTCAGCTTCCTGAGATTCTCAGGTTTTGTTTTTGAAAAAGCGTGCAAGTTTCTAGCCCTTATCGCTGAGAAATATGTCTTGAAATGTATAGGTCGATGGTGCATAATTCCAGACAGCAGCCAGAGAGACGCATCTTGCATTAACAGCAGCTTCTGGAAAGTTTCATGAGGTTGCAAATACAGTTTTCCTTGGCGTGGGGTTTTAAATGCCTAGATACAGAATTTCTCCCTGCATGTAAAAGGTAAAGGTAAAGGACCCCCGGACGGTTAAGTCCAGTCAAAGGCGACTATGGGGTTGTGGCGCTCATCTCGCTTTCAGGCCGAGGGAGCCAGCGTTTGTCCGCAGACAGCTTTCCAGGTCATGTGGCCAGCATGACTAAACCGCTTCTGGCGCAACAGAACACTGTGATGGAAACCAGAGCGCACGGAAACGTCGTTTACCTTCCTGCCAGAGCCATACCTATTTATCTACTTGCACTGGTGTGCTTTCGGACTGCTAGGTTGGCAGGAGCTGGGACAGGGCAACGGGAGCTCATCCCGTCACAGGGATTCGAACCGCCAACCTTCTGCTTAGCAAGCCCAAGAGGCTCAGTGGTTTAGACCACAGCGCCACCCGCATCGCTGCATTTAAAGAACCCTTGACAGTCCACGTTTCAGAAGACTTGGGGCTTATGTTGACATGTGCACTATTTGTTCCCTAGGCATTCATGCCTGTTGCCTGTTGCAACTTGGAGGCAAGCATGGCTGAGGAAAACCAGCAGGGCGACAATGAATATTACCTTGTGTTCAGCAGTTCGATTTCCGTGCTCTTCTCTTTCTCGTACTTGCTGTATGCTTCTCTGTGCCTCTTTATCTCTTCTTCCAGAGTCTGCTCAGCTGACGTCTCTTGGTCTTTCAAGATTTCTTCGAGTTCGTGAACTCTTAAGCAGAAAAAAGGGGGGGAGGTCACCCATTTACTTATTTGATTTCTATTCCGCCCTTTGTCGTAAGATCTCAGGGCGGTTCACAGGATAAAATACAGGATAAAAACAAATAAATAAGTTAAGAGTACAGCTGCTGACTAAGGGATAATTTTGCAAAACGGAATGTAACTAGAAGTAAATCAAAACAAAATTTAAAAAATCCTTCCTGTAGCACCTTAGAGACCAACTAAGTTTGTCATAGGTATGAGCTTCCGTGTGCATGCACGCTTCTTCAGATAGTGTGCATGCACACGAAAGCTCATACCTATGACAAACTTAGTTGGTCTCTAAGGTGCTACTGGAAGGACTTTTTTAAAAATTTTGTTTTGACTGCGTCAGGCCAACACGGCTACCTACCTGTAACTAGAAGTAAATCAGAATTTGTAAACGCAGTGTTACCAGATGTTAAGGACACACTGAGAACGGTGTGTGGAAAGTCACTTAAACAAAATTTTATTAATTTGGAAATAATTTGTATAATTGGGATAAAATTTGGAAAATCATTAAAAAAAATTTTTTGCAGAAAACAAAAACAAAACAGCAAACAGAAGTAAATCCTGCCTGCGATTTCATTTGGTTGTTATATTTTCTCAAATAATCAAAAAAAGCCTTCCACTCTTCCATAAATAGTCCATCGTGCTGATCTCTTATTCTATTAAAATTATTATTTAATGATAATAATTTATTATTTATACCCTGCCCACCTGGTTGGGCTTCCCCAGCCATTCTGGGCGGCTTCCAACAAACGATTAAAAAGAAAATAAATACATAAAAATGTAATAAAAAGACACAGTTGCTAATAATACACATCTAGTCTGACCCTGAATCTCAGGGCAAAGAAACTCCTTTTTTTAAAAGAGACTTTCCCGCCCACCCTCAAATCACAGCTCTTGCAAATATTCTAAACATCTCTGTTTTGAGGGAAATCCTTTTGAAAGCAGACAGCCAGCAGGTCCAAGTGATCATTATCACTTCCATTGTTGCTGGAGTCTTTGCTCTGCCTAAGATCCTCATTATAGCTCCGTGGAGACTGCAGAAAGGAAACAGCAGGCAGTATACTAGATTACCTGTGAACTAGGTGTGTGTTCTCCTGCTTCAATTTGCTCTTCAGGTCACCGTTTGTCATGCTATCATTTTCCAGTTCTGTCACTTTTTTCTCTAAATAAGTAACCTGTAAAAACGAACGGGGGGGGGGTGTAAGCTTCTGCCCACCTTGCTGTTGTTGTTGTTGTTTAGTCATTTAGTCGTGTCCGACTCTTTGTGACCCCATGGACCAGAGCACGCCAGGCACTCCTGTCTTCTTCTGCCCAGCAGTGATGGCCAAACCTGGCCCTCCAGCTGTTTGGGGACTACAACTCCCATCATCCCTAGCTAACAGGACCAGTGGTCAGGGAAGATGGGAATTGTAGTCCCAAAACAGCTGGAGGGCCGAGTTTGGCCATCACTGCTAGAGGGTTTACAGAAAATATAGACTGGAGGAAAGAGCAAGTTAGACCCTTATCGGTTTATTAGAATCACAGAGCTGGAAGGGACCCTGAGGGTCATTTAGTCCAAGCCCCTGCTATGAAGAAATCTTTTGCCCAATGTGGGGCTCGAACCCACAACCCTGAGATTAAGAGACTCATGCTCTACCGAGTGAGCTAATCTTACTGGTTTACAAACGGTAACAGCTTCGGAAATGTTGGGAGGGTATCGGAGTGAACTTTGTTTCTTCCAGCATGCTCTGATCGGCTTGCATTGACTGCGTGAAGGAACAGGAAGCACGTCATTCAGCACCAATTTGGGTGCCGCAAAGAATTTCACCACTGCTGGGGGCTGGCGGGCCACCAGAAATTGCTTCGTGGGCCTGATTTGGCCTGCAGGGCATGGGTTCACCACCCCTTGTGGGGGTGGGGTTTATTGCTTTGTAGTTCTCTCTCTCTCTCTCTCTCTCTCTCTCTCTCTCTCTCTCTCTCTCTCTCTCTCTATATATATATATATATATATATATACACAGTGGAACTTCGGTTTTCAAATGTAATCCATTCCAGAAGACCATTCAGCTTCCGAAATGTTCAAAAATCGAGGATCAATGGGCTGACTGCAAACTCAATGGAGAAAATTGAAAAACACTCCTCGGAAGCTGTTCGGCTTCCAAAAATCGTTCAAAAACGTGAGTATTCACTTCTGGGTTGTTGGTGTTCAGGTTCCGAATTGTTTGGCTTCCGAAGCGTTTGACAACCAAGGTTCCACTGTATTAAATTTTCTGTTTTACATTTTAGAACATTCATTTAAACATCCTTAAAATATGAATGACTTCCCTTCTTCTTTTCCCATGGTTCATTTTGTATAACATAAATCCCTGCATATTTCATATAAAGGAAACCATCCATCATTCCATCATTACATCCAGCAAAACCTATTTACACTGTTGAATTTATCTTAATGCTGCCGACACTTTCAAATGCACACAATTCCCCCCCCATATATTCAACAAACACATCCCATTTTTCTTTAAACCTTGCTGAAATTCACTCTCCTGTACATCTGTTGCTTTGAAGGTATGAAGCCTCACTTTCGAACCTGTGTCCCTCCAAATCTTGTTGGACTACAACAGGCATCCTCAAACTTCGGCCCTCCAGATGTTTTTGGACTACAATCCCCATCATCCCTGACCACTGGTCCTGTTAGCTAGGGATCATGGGAGTTGTAGGCCAAAACATCTGGAGGGCCGCAGTTTGGGGATGCCTGTCTTATATAGCTTGTATTCTTTGTAGTTTTCATCTTGTTGTTTTTATTATGTATTTTACGTTTTTATCTTGTGAGCTGCCCTGAGATGAAGGGTGGTATACAAATTTAGTAAAAATAAAGAAATAAAATAAAGAAATTGTGCTAAGAGGGTCATTCCTCAACCACACTTTGCCTAATTTAAAATTGCTCCCCAGTTTCTGTCTATATCACACTCATACTGCATGAGAATTCAGGAAAGCCTCAGGTCTATAAACTGACAGATAAAAAAAAAGCAGCTTTGGCACATTAGCAAATCCCCAGGGTGGGGAACTAATGACCCTCCAGATGTTGTTGGACTCCACCTCCCATCAGCCTCAGCCAGCCTAGCCGGATGTCAGGGATGATGGGAGTTGTGGTTCCCCGCCCATTCCACATGACTCCTTTTCACTGGGACAGGATGGGAGATGGTGTTGGACTTTCGGAGGAAGAGAGGGGAGCTAGCCCCGTTGTATATCCCCGGGGGTGTGTGTGTGGAGAGAGTCTCTTCCTTTAAATACCTGGGAGTCCATCTTAGTGAAGACCTAACTTGGAAGGTCAATACAGCCCAGGTGGTTAGGAAGGCCCAACAGAGACTTCATTTCCTTAGGGTCTTGCTGATGATTTCCTTCTATCGGTCCATGATAGAAAGCATTCTCTCATACTGCATTACGGTGTAGTATGCTGGTTTGACAGCCCTGGACAGAGAGTCCCTACGCAGGGCCGTCTTAAGCCCACCCAGCGCCCTGGCGCTAGGTCCCTCCAGCGCCCCCCTCCAGCGCCTCTCCAAGGGCCCAGGAGTGCCAAGCGGACCACGGCAGCAGTGGGAGGCCACCTCCAAGGACTCCATGCTGCGCCTCCTTCTCGTTTCCCCAGCGCTGGGTTCCGCTCAGTCAAGCTTTGCCACCAGCGCACCGCGGGACCAGCAAGAGCTGCTTGGGCGCTGTGCGCGCGCTGGTGGCGAAGCTCGACTGAGCAGAACCCAGCACTGGGGAAACGAGAAGGAGGCGCAGCGCGTAGTTCTCAGAGAAGGAGCGCAGTCCTGGCCAGATCACCGGAACCCTGCACTCACTTGGTGCCCTTCCAGCGCCCGGCGCCGTGGTTCTCTGCGCCACTAGCCTCTATGGCTAGGACGGGCCTGTCCCTACAGAGGGTGGTGAAGACAGCACACGATATCGTGGGCTGTCCCCTGAGTCCGCTAGATGTTATCGCGGGAGACCGTTGCCTCAGAAGAGCGAGGAACATTCTCAGGGATGACTCACACCCTGGCCAGCACCTCGGGCAGGAGATATAGAAGCATGATAAGCCACACCAGCAGATTAAAGAACAGTTTCTACTCATGGGCTGTGAGGCTGCTGAATGGAAGACAGCAACATTGCAGCTGACGTTCGGGGTTGGTGGTCGTATGACAGCACACAGAGTGTAACAAGGACTGAGAGATTGTGGGGTGGGTGGGAGGGGAGGCTCGTTTAATCTCACTGTAAACAAGAGGTACAGGTACAGTGACAATAAAATATTTCTATTCTATTCACCTCACCTTTTCCGTGATATCGTTATCGCATGAGTCTATGCTGTCTCTGAACAAGTCCTCTGTGCTTCCGTTGCTGCTGCTGAAGTTGCTGTTATGGAAAAGTTGCCTGTTGGGAAGACAAGAGGACAGCTGCTTTGACCCTCTGGAATAAGGAAGGGGGCTCTGTGAGCCACTTTAGTGGAGAAGCCTCCAGTGTCTGTACTGTGGTAACTTGGTTCTCAAACTTAATCCGTTCCGGAAGTCGGTTCCAAAACCAAAGCGTTCCAAAACCAAGGCGCGCTTTCCCATAGAAAGTCATGCAAAATGGATTCATCTGGTCCAGACTTTTGAAAACAACCCCTAAAACAGCCATTTAACATGAATTTAGTATCTAACGAGACCACGGATCCATAAAATGAAAGCAATAAACAACGTACTGCAGTCCCACAATCAATCCATCAGTAGCTGAACTGCATTCCGCACAGTCACAAAAACAAAACAAAAAGAGCCGCAAAAACTAAAATGCAAAATAGAGAGCAAAAACAGACAGACCACAGTGTAACACTCAAAACGGAAGTATGGCACTCAATTTGGAAGCGTAACACTAAAAAAAGAGCATGTTCGGCTTCCGAGAAAAGTTCGCAAACGGGAACACTTACTTCTGGGTTTGCAGTCTTTGGATTCCAAGTTTTTTGAGTACCAAGGTGTTTGAGAACCAAGATACCACTGTATTTAAGGGGGGGGGGGTTCATTGTAAACGGCCAAGACTCAAGTAGAAATGTGCGCTGCTTCTTACCTGCCAAAAGCCGTGCTTGTTATTTTTCTGTTTGGGCTGGAAGAAACAAAAAAGAAACAACACAGGATGCGTTAAGGTTAACCCAAAGCTGCGGTTTTCTGCATTATGGCGGCCCGAATACACAAGTCTCAGGACATACCCAAGGCTGCAATCCGAAAAATATTTACTAGCCAACAAGTCGCACTGAACTCAGTGGGATGGGCATTTGGGTCACCGCATTCAGGACGGTTCTGCTGCGTGGCTGGTCTCACTGGTCCCCTGCCACGGAAAGAGTGATCCCCGCTGCTACGAGGAAAAGCACAAGCCATGGACAGGGCCATTTTTCAAATGGGATGCCATAAATCTTTATGGGAGATTGGTAGTCTGTAATGTAATTATTACATCCTTTGCCAGTGGCCGGTGTGCACACCCACCAATGCCTTATTAAACTCAATTTAAAGTAGCCATGCAAATGACTGCACAATAAAGCTTTAGTGCAGAGGTTTTCAACCTTTTTGAGTCCACGGCTCCCTTGACCAACTACATTCTTTCTGTGGCACCCCTGTGGGGCTCAGGAGCCCAGTTTTGTCACCCCTTGCCTGCAGAGCTGGCAGTCTCTCACCCTTTTTTGAGCACCCTCCCTTGTAGAGTGTTCCCTCAGCCTCCTCTCCCCTCTCCTTGGGAAGCCGCTGCTACTGCCCCTGGTCTCTGAGCTGCCCCAAAGAGAGATGCCTTCTCATACTGCCCCATAGGGGCCTGGGAAGCCCCCCCCCGCCAGCCCCAGAGGCACTATTCGCCTGGGGAGGTTGTAGCCAGGGCTGTTGCAACAAACAGTTGTGCAAGCCTTTGGGAGGCAGAGACATGAGGGCATCGGAGGAGAGAGGGAAGGAAAGTGGGGCAGAAGCCAGAGTTGCCTGCGGCACCTCTGACCATCATTCAAGGCACCCCAGGGTACCACGGCACAGGTTGAAAACCACTGCCTTAGTAGATTTATCAGCGAAAGCAAATTTCAGTTGTCTGGGTTGCCACTTAAAGGCAGTTTGACCAAACTGCAGGAGGCAGTGCAAGACAGGAGTGCCTGGCATGCTATGGTCCATGGGGTCACGAAGAGTCGGACACGACTAAACGACTAAACAACAAGAAGTTTATTTCTAAAAGTTGCTGTGAAATAGGGAACAGAAACAAAATCAATCCCAGATGACCTTTCCTCCTATACCTTAGTAAACAAAATTTATCCTACACTTCTTTCAGAATTTCACAATGACACAGATATTGAGGTTTCACTAATGTGCAACTTTGTTTAATCAATGAAACGTCAACTAAAAAGCAATCCTATGCAGGTCTACTCAGAAGCAAGCCCTATTAACCTATTCAGGGTGTACAGAATTGCAGCCTGCAACCATAATGAAATCATATTCTGCCTCATTTATTACTAAAGTTAATATAGCATCACTACCAATGCCCAGGGTTGCTTGAGGCCTCTTGAAATGTTCCTGCAAGTCCACTGTGTTTACTCACCTGTTTGCTTTTAGGTTTTTCAGCCTGGCTTCCAAGTCATTCAGCAGGTTGATTTTTTTACAGCACTGTGTGCAGTAGACATCCAACAGCTCGCTATTGTAAATATGCCTCATTTTTCTTGGCGTCTGGCCGGCACTGTTGGCAGAAAGGCAAAGAGGTGTTAGAACGGGTCCTGTGCGGACCAGCCATAAATCAAATCCGCCCTTCTTGAATGATGACACCAATGTTGCTCTTACAGAAGTTGTTGCCCGCATTGCCCTGTTCCTAGTATGACCCCCAAACAAAAACAACAATTTTGCCCCCCGACGCCCCCAAAACCCAAAACAAAAACAAAAACTCAACAACTTTGCCAAAAAAAGTCAAGAACTTTTGTGTCTGGACTTTCACTTTTTGAAATATGGCAACCCTAGTACAGTGGAACCTTGGTTTACAACTACCTCTGTTTATGAACGCCTCTGTTTACGAATGCTGTGGACCCAGAAGTGTTTACATCTGGGTTCCACAGCGTCGGATGCGCAGATCGCTTCTGTGCAGCTCACGCAGGAACAGAAGCGATCTGCGCAGCGCGTGCGTGTGCAGAAGCGCTCTATCGGCGCTTCGCGCACATGCAAAAGCGTGCCTTCGGGGAGCGAATGCCTCCGTTTACAAACACCTCCATGGTAAACCGTTGTAAACCGAGGTTCCACTGTACATAATTATTTTGCTGTCCAGGCTTCCTAAACGCTTTTCCAATACCATCTTCAACAATGATATTTTAAAAAAAAACCCAGCATGCACACAAAAATGGAAGGAACCAAAGTTCCCACCAATGAAGAATGGATAAGCAAGGTGATGGACTAAGCAGAACTGGCAAAGTTAACAACCAAAATAAGAGAACCTAATGATGCAGGTTTTGTGGAAGAATGGAAGCCTTTTTCGGACTATTTAATGAAATATTATTATATGATGCAGGATTTAAACTATGAGCAACAGAATAACTTAAAAGATTGTAGTAATGTTGTTAAGATATAAGAGACAGGGTGCAGCAAAGAGAGAGAAGCAAAAACACCATGGAAAAGGAGGTGGGAAGTAGACAAAAATCACAAAGAAAAAACGTTTTGCTATGTATTGAAATGTATGTGTTAAATTTCTGAAAACTTAATAAAAGGTGTGATTAAAAAGAAGCACAGCACACACAAGAAAACCTTTGTAAATTTTAGATTATATGGTGCGCAAGGTCTCCATAAATTTGTCTTTGGGTTTGGAAAAGAGGTTCTCTCCGAAACAAATAAACAAAAACAAAGGAGAAAGCAGAGGCGAAAGCTGGATTTTATATTTGTGAAAAATGAAGCAACGGCACACACACACAAAAAGTCTCTGGGATATATTAAGTAGGCAGTTTCTCCAACTCCCCAAAAGGGGGCAAGGGGCGGAGGGAAGGATACGGTTTAAGAGACACAAATTACCAACCTGGAAGAAACAGATGAGCCAAGGTCCGAGTAGGCATTTGTTCGGCTCTCGTCGTCGGGGCAAGGGCTGCTGGGAGTGTAGTCCACATCGTCGCCTTCTCCGTAGTCCTCAAACTGTTCTTCGTTACTGATCAAGGAGGCAGTGGAATAGGTGGAGAGGTCAGATGCCGCGGAAGGGTTGAGGGGGCTGGACCTCAGGGCGAGAAAAGGAACGTCAGGACACATGCAAAGAGGCAATTCTAATGGGACGCCTTCCGTATTCAAGACAAAAGGGTGCCTTTAGGTCACACCCATTGCCCACTTTGAGAAAACAGGGATGAATGGGGCAGAGAAGTGTTCAGACAGCCACCCCAAGGTTTATGGGGGAATCCAGTTTGGGGCCATAAGTGGGGAAGGGGGAGGGGAAGGACAGAACTCCACCCCCAGGTTTTGGACAACACACAATTATTCCACAGGATTGTTTTCTCTCCTTTTCTACGACTCTTTCATTGTATTTTTGAAACATGTAATAAAAATAATATTGCAGAGAAATTATTCCACAAGAGCCCCTATTTCTCTCAGCGATTCACCCGTTTTACGCTACCGAGTGCCTTTTGTTCTGTACATCTTGTCGATGTATATGCAGGCATATAATAAAAAAACCCTTGGGGGAGGGGGGAATTATTGGGTTGTTCTTGGTTTTATTTTTATTATGTATTTTGTGTTTTTATATTGTGAATTTATGTTGAGAACCGCCATGAGATCTGTGAGCATAGGGCGTTATAGTAGTACAGTGGTACCCTCTGGTTACAGACGCTTCAGGTTACAGACTCCGCTAACCCAGAAATAGTACCTCGGGTTAAGAACTTTGCTTCAGGATGAAAACAGAAATCGTGCTCTGGTGGCACAGCAGCAGCGGGAGACCCCATTAGCTAAAGTGGTGCTTCAGGTGGTGCCACTGTGACAAGAACAGTTTCAGTTTAAGAATGGACCTCCAGAACGAATCAAGTTCTTAAGCTGAGGTACCACTGTAGTGGTAGTAGGGCCAGCTTACCCATTAGGCGCTAGGGGTGCGGGGCACCCGGGCGCCAGGCTCTCAGGGGCGCCAGGCCGAAAGTCCAGGGCCGAGATTTGGAGTCCGGGGATTGAAGAGCCAGCCCAGCCAACAATGCTGCTGTCAGAGCACCACAGGCTTTTCTGCTGCGGGCGCTGAGGCAGCTGGCTGGCTCCGCCCTCCTGCGCGCCTGGGATTGGCAGGCCGTCGAGAGGCCTACCCAGCGCATGCATGCTGCTCACCTGAGGCACACAGCTTCCCTCCCAAGCCTCTGTGGGGAGAGAGAGTTGCATGATGCCCCCTCCCAAAAAAGCTCAACAAATCTGAGATGTCCCCCTAAAAAAGCTCAACAACTTTAGCTGCCCTCCCCCTCAAAAAAAAATTGGGGGTGTTGGGCAGTTTTTTGCACCCCGATGCTGCATATGCTAAAGACGGCCCTGAGTAGTAGTAGTAATAATAATAATAATAATAATAATAATAATAATAATAATAATAATGTTCCCCCTTTTAAAAAGCTGGTACTGCATGTGGGTGCAAAAAGACAATAAGCACAACCACAAATGCATCTGTTCCCTGATGAAATATCTTCCTCACCCCCAACTGAAATGCTGTCCTTGACATTTCCCCAGGGAATTGCACCTTCATGGGGCAGCTTACACCCCGCCTTTTTATATTTTACAAACACTGGCTCTAGGCTCTCTTTATGGAATCCAGGGCAAACAGGGCATTAAATATATTCCGGAAAGCTTGCTGCAATCCCAACACAGTTTAACAAAATCATGTTATGCAGTTATGTAGCAGCCCAGCGCAGGTTTATAATGGTTGCCACTGGGCCACACCTAGATAGCTAGACGCAACCTATTCCAAAACTGCACCCTGGTCCTACTTAAAGTTTCTATGCTTCTGTGCTTGCATCAGGTGTTCTGTTGGGAAGGAACCTTTGGGCCAGGTCAAGACGTTAAATACCAAAAGGGATATATGAAGCAATACAGTGGTACCTTGGTTCTCAAATGCCTCGGTACTCAAACAACTTGGAACCCAAACACTGCAAACCCGGAAGTAAGTGTTCCAGTTTGCGAACATTTTTCGGAAGTTGAACGTGCTCTGTTTAGAGTATTATGCTTCCGTTTTGAATGCCGCACTTCCGTTTTGAGTGCTACGCTGAAGTTTGTCTGTTTTTGCTAAATATTTTGCGTTTTTGCTTTTATGACTTTTTTGTTTTGTTTTTGTGACTATGTGGAACCCAGTTCAGCTACTGATTGTTTGTTTGTTTGATTGATTGATTGTGTGACTGCAGTACATTGTTTATTGCTTTCATTTTATGGATCAATGGTCTCGTAAAGATAGTAAAATTAACATTACATTGCTGTTTTAGGGGTTGTTTTTTAAAAATCTGGAACGGATTAATCCATTTTGCATGACTTTCTATGGGAAAGCACGCCTTGGTTTTGGAACGCTTTGGTTTTGGAACGGACTTCTGGAACGAATTAAGCATGGGTAGGCAAACTAAGGCCCGGGGGCTGGATCCGGCCCAATCGCCTTCTAAATCCGGCCTGCAGACGGTCTGGAAATCAGCATGTTTTTACATGAGTAGCATGTGATCTTGTATTTAAAATGCATCTCTGGGTTATTTGTGGGGCCTGCCTGTTGTTTTTACATTTGTAGAATGTGTGCTTTTATTTAAAATGCATCTCTGGGTTATTTGTGGGGCATAGGAATTCATTCATTTTTTTTCTTCAAAATATAGTCCGGCCCCCCACGAGGTCTGAGGGACAGTGGACCAGCCCCCTGCTGAAAAAGTTTGCTGACCCCCAGGATTAAGTTTGAGAACCAAGGTACCACTGTATAGGAAAGGCGATACAGAAAACACTCAAGAGCTTTCTACTCACTTATCTCCAGGCAGGAAGAGGCCACCCAGCATGCCATCCTTCTCCTCACTCCGACACACATCCGACGCCTCTGAGCTGTGGGCGCTTTCAATGGCACTGTCCATGTCAGACTCATGGTGGACTTCCTGCTGAGCCAGGGTCATGTTGTCTTCATCGGGAAAGAGATCCGATTCGCTGTACGCACTTTCACTGTCCAAATAGCTGCCGTCTTGAATTTCAGGACCCTGGGAAAGAGGGAAAGAGAGCCTTTTAGGATCGGAGGAAGATAAAAAAACAGAAAAACAAACATTGATGATGGATGTGAAGGGGAGAAGAGAGTACAGCCCTTTCCCATTAAGTCTAATGTTGACTTTGCCTCGGACAGCTGAGCGGGTTCAAACAGATTGCCCAGAAGTTGAGCAAAGCTTGCCAAATTAGACCTAAGCAAACTAATTTAAATTTCATCTGGTATATACCCTTTGCCAGACAGTGGAGCTTGACTTGGAGCTTCAAAATCAGGGTGGTGGTGGCAGAACCCCTAAGATCTCTGTCTTTTCCAGTATTGGGAAGTACAGTGGTACCTCGCAAGATGAAAATAATTCATTCCACGGGTCGCTTCATCTAGCGAGATTTTCGTCTTGCGGAAACAAATGGCAGGCGTCAAAAAAAAAAGCAGCAAAAAAAAAAAATGTCTTGCGAGATGCGGCCATAGAAAGCTTTGTCTAGCAAGGCAACAAAGCATCGCTAGACGCTTTCGTCTAGCGAGTTTTTCATTGCGCGAGGCATTTGTCTTGCGAGGTACCACTGTACACAGTAATGGATGACTGTCATATCAAAGAGTGGAATTCTGCCCCACTGAATTCAATGTGACTCATTGCCAGGTAAGTGGGTATGGTATAAAATCACACCTGGAGTCCCAAGTAAAATAATATAGTACGCTAAGTAGGAAAAGCAGCTGTAAGCTCTTGTAACACAGTACAAAGCTAACAGACAAGCCTGCAGTTTTAAGTTCCACGTGCTCCAGGCAAGCACAATGTCCACTTTTGACTTAGTGCTTTCCCCCTGCAACTTCAAATCTGATAAGAGGAATGACTGTACCTTAAGTTTCAAAATTTACCAAACAAGTACCAGAAAGACAAGTTCTTATCTTCAAGTCCCCCCCCCCCAGAACATAAGTCAACAAAAGCAACAGTCGGAGTTTGGAATCAGAAATGCTGAAGTAAGCAAATTGGCACTGGGAAGAACATGTTTTTATTCACCCACTGAGCACTAAAATCTTACTCAAAACTTCCTGTCAGAGAAGAGGAGCCCTCTGCACTGGGGGGGGGGGTAATTCTCTGTAAAGACCTCTGAATTCAAGTTTCTATAATGCAAATTTTGACCCATTGAGTCTATGACACTGATTGACAGGCTGCACTTTAAAAACTTATGCAACACCTTGTTGATATACTACTGAGAGATCTTTACATGCCAGAGCAGTCTGCGTATCAGTGCCAAAACCTTAAAGCCCGGTCCTATGAGTGGCTGCCCATAATATGAGACCATTAGACAAACTTTGAAAAACCAGAGTCATTTAACACAGTATCCCCTCCTTGCAAGATGGTTAACTTCCAGACTAAGTGAAGAAACCACAATATAAAACAAGGCCAATTGTAGGAAGAGTTACTGATATGGCTTTACATAAACACATACCCTCCAACTTTTTCCCGATGAAAATAGGGACATCCTAAGGGAAAGTGTGGGACGTGGGTGGCGCTGTGGGTTAAACCATTGAGCCTAGGGCTTGCCAATCATAAGGTTGGTGGTTCAAATCCCCGCGACGGGGTGAGCTCCCGTTGCTCGGTCCCAGCTCCTGCCAACCTAGCAGTTCGAAAGCACGTCAAAGTACAAGAAGATAAATAGGTACTGTACTGCTACAGCGGGAAGGTAAACGGCGTTTCCGTGTGCTGCTCTGGTTCGCTAGAAGCGGCTTTGTCATGCTGGCCACATGACCTGGAAGCTATACGCCGGCTCCCTCGGCCAATAACACGAGATGAGCGCGCAACCCCAGAGTCGGTCACGACTGGACCTAATGGTCAGGGCATAGCTGCCAAGTTATCCCTTTTTTTAAGGGAAATTCCCTTATGCTGAATAGGCTTCCTCGTGAGAAAAGGGAAAACTTGGCAGCTATGGGTCAGGGGTCCCTTTACCTTTAAGGAAAAGTGGGACATCCTGAAATCAAATCAGAAACCAGGATAGCTTCTGTAAATCTGGGAGTGTCCCTGGAAAACAGGGATACTTGGTGGGTCTGTAAACATTTTATTGGAAGTGCTTAGTGTCTGCTAGCATCAGGCATGAAAAAACTTTTAAGCCAGCAAGACTTTCTAGGAGCCAGATTGAAGGGAGGCAGAAGTGGAAAGTTGTGTGGTGGGAGGTTGACAGGAGCAGACACTTTGTTGCGTGGTGGGAGGTTGCGTGGTGGGAGGTTGACAGGAGCAGACACTTTGTTGCAGAAGTAAGCAGAATCAAAGCTTATGAGGTCTACTTTGGTCCCCCCCCCCCCCAGAATCTCAAGGTCTACCATTAGGGGCAAAGTGCAAAACAGAATTAAGTGCAGCTTAACCCAGGAATTTGTTTTCAGTACCAGAACTGAGCTCGCAGTTCTGTCACACAAAAATCGATTCCTCCCCCCCCCCAACCCTTCCACAAAATCTTTGTAAATGGTTTTGTTTTTGTTTTACCTGACCTGTCAAGGGTTAACCCACACTCCAGGCTCATGTTTAAAAGGGAGGAGCAGCCGTTTGTCAGTTAGTAGAGGGTTTTGGGGAATGGGAGCGTGGGTGGTTAATAATAAAAAAAGAAGGTCTTATAGTTAGGATAGGTTTAGGTAAAGGTTGGAAAAGATATACAGTGGTGCCTTGCTAGACGAAATTAATTTGTTCCACGGGTCTTTTCTTATAATGAAAAAATTGTCTAGCGAATCCCATAGGAATGCATTGATTTTTTTTTTAAAAAAATTTGCCCATAGGAACGCATTAATTGAATTTCAATGCATTCCGATGGGAAACCGCGATTTACCAGACGAATTTTTCATAAAACAAATTCGTCTAGCGAGGCAACCTCCACTCGAAAAATCCTTTCGTTAAGCGGAAATTTCGTTAAGCAGGGCATTCGTTAAGCGAGGCACCACTGTACTGTATACATTGAATGTTTGACAAAAGGTGAAATAACAAAAACCAAGCTTGTACACATGAAACCATAAAGTATTTGTTATGACTAGAGGCAAATAAATATTCATCGTTTAAGTGCCAAGTAAAGAGTTGTCTGTATTATTTTCCAGCAAGGTATCAACACTTGTTTAGGTGGAGACACCGCAAAGGACAAAACTTCCTACAAGAGAAGAATGGATAGTTTGTGTCTTTGAGTCTCACTGAGGGGGCCAAATAGGAGGACAAACCTAAAGTGTCACAGTGTTGAAACCTGGCCGCGTGTGCTGGAAGAAAAACCTCATTACAGTGGTACCTCGGTTTATGAACACAATTGGTTCCGGAAGTCTGTTCATAAACTGAAGCGTTCATAAACTGAAGCGAACTTTCCCATTGAAAGTAATGGAAAGTGGATTAATCCGTTCCAGACAGTCCGCGGAGTAACCGTTCATAAACTGAAGCGAACTTTCCCATTGAAAGTAATGGAAAGTGGATTAATCCGTTCCAGACGGGTCCACAGAGTACTTAAACTGAAGCGTTCATAAACTGAAACAGGGGGGGAATTGGTTCCGGAAGTCTGTTCATAAACTGAAGCGTTCATAAACTGAAGCGAACTTTCCCACTAAAAGTAATGGAAAGTGAATTAATCCGTTCCAGATGGGTCCGCAGCGTTCATAAACCGAAAATTCATAAACCGAGGTGTTCATAAACCAAGGTTCCACTGTACTATCAAGCCCACGGGGTAGCAAGGCGAAAGGGAGAGAGGGAGGTTAGTTTTACCTCAGGATTCCCTAGTAGCTCTTTAAGTAATATAGAGGTTAAAGTGGAAAAGACGAAAGAAAAGGATTTCGTCGCACTCCCCCCCCCCCACAAAATCTTTGTAAATGCAAACCATCAGTTAAAAACACCTCCTAATATCTGTAAAAAAAACACCGTGAGATGAAGAGGCCAATATAACAGCATTTCAAGTTGGCTGTTAATATAAAAATTAACAGATCGTGACTTCTCTGGAGAAAATAAAATCAGCAGAAACATTTATTTCAACTAGCATGTCCTTTGGGGGAGGCTTTCTACAAAAATGGGCCAAGAAACGCTTTTTTAGAAAACACATTTCATTGGCACTTACGCACACAGAGAAAACATGAGGTAGGACCATCTGATAATGACTCCTATTCCGAGGCCTGTTTATTTTGCTAATAACCATTTTTAATTAGTCACTCTAAAATAGACCTGTTAGCAACCAGGCACGTAGCAACATCTCCAGAATCAAGGGTGCTTATTAAAACTTCTCAGAAGCTAGTAAGGTTTCATTTCAACTCATTTCAGGAGGGATAGTTTGAGGTCACAGTATAAAAGCACACCTTAGTGCCAAATATTTGGTAGATGTGACACAACTGAGGATCGCAATTGAACACAAATTTGAGCGTGCTTCAGCAGGCTTTGACACAATTAACTCTCTGTGTGTATGACAATACCCTTCAACATTTCTCCAATGAAAATAGGGACATTGGCTTTGATACAATGGTACCCTGGTTCTCAAACTTGATCCCTTCCGGAAGTCCATTCCAAAACCAAAGCATTCCAAAACCAAGGCGCGCTTTCCCATAGAAAGTCATGCCAAATGGATTAATCCGTTCCAGACCTTTAAAAACAACCCCTAAAACAGCAATTTAACATGAATTTTACTATCTAACAAGACCATTGATCCATAAAATGAAAGCAAAAAACAATGTATTGCAGTCACACAATCAATCAATCAATCAATCAGTAGCTGAACTGCGTTCCACACAGTCACAAAAACAAAACAAAAAGAGCCTCAAAAATAAAAACACAAAATAAATAGCAAAAACAGATAGACCTCAGCATAACACTCAAAACAGAACAAAAAAAAATTCATTCCAGTAGCACCTTAGAGACCAACTAAGTTTGTCATTGGTATGAGCTTTTGTGTGTATCTGAAGAGGTGTGCATGCACACGAAAGCTCATACCAATGACAAACTTATAGTTGGTCTCTAAGGTGCTACTGGAAGGAATTTTTTTATTTTGTTTCGACTATGGCAGACCAACATGGCTACCTACCTGTAACTCAAAACAGAAGTGTAACACTCAAAACGGAGCATGTTCAGCTTCCAAAAAAAGTTTGCAAACTGGAACACTTACTTCCGGGTTTGCAGTGTTTGGGTTCCAAGTTGTTTGAGTACCGAGGTATTTGAGAACCAAGGTACCACTGTAACTCCTATTGCCCCAGCTAAGAAGAAAGGGGAAAGAGACCATGAGAGGGAATCTGAACACTGGTCCCTCAGAACCAAGATTGGGCCCAAATATTTTGGCACCTGATGAAGGCCCCAAAATTGTATCACGCTCCCCAGTAGGGAAGATCTACATTAGGAACAAAGGGGGAAGAAAGAATGACATAAGGATCTGATGCCCTGGTGGAGCTTTGCCATCTGAGACAGTCATCTGAGACCTTGCCTCATGGTTGGGCCGGCCCTGAATAAATACTACTGTACATCAGTATCTGCTGTCTGTATGGATCTTGCCACCTGAGGCAGTCACCTCATGGATAGAAAATGTTACTATGCTGTGTTTCCTAGAATCATTTAAAATGTGTAGAGAAGTGCGAAGAAAGAGCTCTCCGGATTCCAGAGTTAGAAGGAACATTTCTAAATTTTGGACAGTGAAGATTTGTCCTGGTCTGGTGCATGTAATGTATTTCATTTTGTAAGTTCTTTGATTTGTGCTCCTACTGTACAGTCAAACCTCAGTTTGTGACCGCCTCCGTTTGCGACTGCTTCGGTTTCTGACCACCGCGGACCCAGAAGTGTTTACACCCGGGTTCCGTGGCGCTCGGATGTGCAGAAGCAATCTGCGCAGTGCGTGCATGTGCAGAAGCACTCTATCGGTGCTTCGCGCATGCGCAGAATCGTGCCATTGGTGAGCAACCGATTCGGGGATCGACCAGCTCCACGGAACGGATTGTGGTCACAAACCGAGGTACCACTGTAATGTGATGGTCATTGGCTATAAGCAATAAAATTTACTAGATTCCAAAATTCAGCCCTGTATAAAAACAGGACTGCATTTTGGAGGCCATCTCCTATGTACAGTGGACCCTCCGGATACGAATTTAGTTCATTCCAGGGGTCCGCGCACACCCCCAAAAATCCATAGCCAGAAGCGCTGCTTCTGCGCACACACACGGCGTGATAGAGCGCTCCTGCGCATACGTGCGGTGCACAGAGCACTTCTGCGCATGCACGAGCGGCAAAACCTGGAAAAATACTTCTGGGTTTGCTGCTTTCAGGGCCGGCTCTAGGGGTAGGCTGGGTGGGGCAGGGCGCCAGGGCGCTGACCTGGCAGGGGTGTGTCGCGCTACCCCCTGCGCCTGGCCACCAGCTGTGACAAGAAACAGGGCGGAGTGGGGGCGCCGGAGCGATCTCCGACATGGTTGAGACGGCCCTGGCCGCTTTCACAACCTGAAGTTTACGTTACTCGAGAGTAACGTAACCTGAGGTTCTCCTGTGTATCTTGCTGTTGAACGCTGATAACTGCAAGCCCACCCTATATGAACTACCTGCATCTGTTCACATCTAACACTGTAAGTTGAACAAATGCTAGGTGCTGAAAAGCCCAACTGATACTATTCAAGGCCAGTGGCTGGAGCGGAAGAAAAAGAAATAAATTCGGGGGGAAGGACGCCACTTTAAAGAGCTGTAATCTAGACTCGAGGCACCCCTGAAAATAAACTCATTTGTGCTCTCGCTGCTCCTCGCACTAGAGACATGATGTGGGCAGAAGGCGAAAGGGGAAAGCACATGAAAAGCAGCTTTGTGCTCCAGCGAGTTACCACTGTGTTTTTTTTTCTGGGGAGGTAAAAGCCAAAGAAAAACTGGCCTGGAACATGGAAAAGGGCCAGGAGCTACAGGCATGTTTGCATTTACACTACTGGTCATTCAGATGTGTCAGTTTGCAGAAGTGCCAGGCTGCTTAACATGAGAGAACCCATTCAAAGCACTGGTTATTATTGCTATTTTTTAAAAGCAAAAAAACCTGGTAGTGTTTGCTGTGAATTCATTTTGAATGCGCCCCAAAGGATTGTCAGTAAAAGAAAACAACTCAAAAGTGGAGCTGACCAAAGCTGGCAATGTGTAAATTCATGATACCGTATGAAGGAAGCTTTAATATTTTTATGGCACCTTTGCTGTCGAAAGCCTGTTAGACATAGGAGCTCTTTTCGTAGAAAAAGAGGTGCTCACCATGAACACCTCCCTTGTTCTCTTACAATGGCAAAACAGTCCAAAGTTCAGACCCTGGCACCCCCAATTAACAGGGCCAGGCAGCAGACAATGGAAAATACAAACTATTCCTGAGACCCTGGAGAGCTATCACCAAGCAGAGTAGACTAATGAGACTAATATAGTCCGATCACACAGCCCTAAAACCAATATTACGAGTGTAATGGAGGCTGCATGCATCAACAAATAAAACAAGTGGAGCTTTTATGACTGCAGACTGAATTCTTTGTCTCTCCGAGGAGGTACCTCCAGACTTTGGGGGATTGAGTGTGAAAACTGTAGAGCCTGCAACAGTAAGACACACAGAACTGATAGCCTTAGTATTTTCCTAAAGGTTTGCAGAAGTGCAAAGAAATCGGGAAAAGGAAAGGTAGAGACCCCACTGTTATGTACTGGGCTTGGTTCCTAGAACAATAGGCAGGTAGGATCCTAGAATGCAACAATCTGATTGGCCTGCAGGAGCAGCCCAATCAGGGCCCAGGAGGAAGTTAATCAGCCTATTAGGTAGAATGCAACAACTGATTGGCCTGCAGGAGCAGCCCAATCAGGCTCCAGGAGGGAAGCAGAGTCAGCCAATCACACGGGACCCGTTGTGTAAATAATGTACAGTATATAAAGCCTGAGGGTTTTTTGGGGGGGGGATTCATTCACTGATACGAGCTGAAATAAAGAGCATGAAATCACTATGCGACTCTATATTTCACCACCCCCAAAACAACCTGACCCAATGAGGTTGAGACTGTTTACTGGACACAGAATGCTGATTGTTGGGGAGTGGGGGTTACGTTCCCACAATAGAACTGGCTGGATTTATATATAGTACAGCTACCACTCCTGAATTCAGTAGGGTACTATTGCCTGGATAGGGCATTGTAGTGAAGGGGAATCAACACACAGGTATCTTGTGTGCCTACAAATACATATTCACTCAAGAGGCATTTACGCACACAGCCCAATTAGCGATTTCTCAAAACCCAGGGGACAAAGGTGAAGACTGGAGAACTCTAGGGTATGTTGACACACTTGAACACTCGTTAAAAGCACCTCCAAGTATCTTGTCAGAAGACAATAATTAGGACAGCGCTAACGTCAAGTCCCTGAAATATTCCTGTTCTCCCAGGCAGAAAGAAAAGGCAAAAACACCTTACAACATTTTTATCAGGTTGCTAAAAATGGGACTGATATTCACTAAAATGATGATACTTCAAGTGAAGACAAGGAGAAAATATTTTGCAAACTGGCTTGCTGATCTGTCATACTGGACCCTATTTTCCACCTCATCCCTTACGCTCCAATCCTTGATCTTACAACAAACAAAACAAAACAAAACCTTCACACCTGGATATATATTTGGAAATGAGTCACCATGCACCTCTCTCAAGCCAAGAGTCACATGCTAGTAGTGGTGGGCGGGGCCAGAGGGAAAAGTAGGCGGGGCAATGGATGCAACACTTATCGCTGTACAATCCAGCCATGGAAAAGGCATCCACACACACAACAAACACTTGCTTCAGGCAAACAAGAGACATTATCACCATTCAAAGACTAATACCAGCCAGGCAATAACATGGTTACAAAAGTTGGGTGCCACCCCCACTCTCTGCCGTGAAATAGCAAGATCTATGGGGGTTTCAAGCACTCACTCAGGAGTTGTGTTCCACTGGAGAATTGAGACACGGCGGAGACTGTTGCACCTTTAAGAAATATGGTTTATTCACCTATTTGCACCTTCAGTCCAGACCCATCAAATGCCCCAATTTAATTAGGACGTCACTAATTTATAGAAGCTGCCCCGGCTTCTGATACTAATACAGCTTTACCTTGGTTCTCAAACACCTTGGTACTCAAACAACTTGGAACCCAAACACTGCAAACCTGGAAGTAAGTGTTCCGGTTTGTGAACTTTTTTCGGAAGCTGGACGTGCTCCGTTTTGGGTATTACACTTCCGTTTTGAGTGCCGCAATTCCGCTTTGAGTGTTACGCTGACAATTTCAGTGTTACGCTTCTGATCTGAGTGCCACACTTCTGCTTTGAGAGTTACGCTGAGGTCTGTTTGTTTTTGCTATTTATTTTGTGTTTTTGCGGCTTTTTTGTTTGTTTTTGTGACTGTGTGGAACCTAGTTCAGCTACTGATTGTGTGACTGCAGTATATTGTTTATTGCTTTCATTTAATAAAATAATAATAATAATAATAATAATAATAATAATAATATATTTATACCCCGCCCATCTGCCTGGGTTTCCCCAGCCACTCTGGGCAGCTTCCAACCGAATATTAAAAACAGTACAGCATCAAACATTAAAAACTTCCCTAAACAATGGACCAATGGTCTCGTTAGATAGCAAAATTCATTTTATATTTCTGTTTTAGGGGTTGTTTTTAAAAGTTTGGAACAGATTAATCCATTTTGCATTACTTTCTATGGGAAAGCATGCCTTGGTTTTGGAATCCTTTGGTTTTGGAACACACTTCCGGAATGGATTAAGTTTGAGAACCAACGTACCACTGTATAGGATGCCCCAATTTCCCCAGAGGCCGCTCTAGGCTGCACAGCATTTGGAGATGCTGTACCTCGTGAGCAGGAGGCCGAAGATAGCAAAGGTAAGAGAGGGGAGAAAAGGAGGGGGCAAGGGGACAGTCGACGAAGGGGTCAGCAGCAGGGAGTGAGCAAGCGAGCGATGGAGATGGGGGATGGTGGGGGGTGCCCCCAATTGTTCTCACAAAATGTTGGAGCAGGGCTTTTTTTCCCCCCAGTTCCAGCATCTCTCAGGTGGGCACCATTGTAATCGAACAAGGAAGGCGTTCATGGTGAGTTCAGCCACCTCTTTTTCTGTCGAAGAGGACAAGTGAACAGGAAGGTGCGGCAGTTGTCAAGGGGTTCCAGAGGTTTGCTGAGGGCCTTCTATTAGGGCACGAACCTTGTGCCCAGTACAGTGGTACAGTACCTCAGTTTAAGAACAGCCTTGTTTATGAACTATTCGGTTTACGAGCTCCACAAAACTGGAAGTAGTGTCCTGGTTTGTGAACTTTACCTCGGTTTAAGAACAAAAGCTGAATGGTGGAAGGGCACCAGCAGCAGGAGGTCTCATTAGGGAAAGTGCACCTCGGTTTAAGAACCGGTTTGGTTTAACAATGGACTTCCGGAATGGATTAAGTACATAAACCCAGGTACCACTGTAATGCCAACTCAGGACCACAGTCCTGCCTGATCACATGCAGACGCAAAACACAATGAAGGCCACCAACCAGTCTTCTTCCCCACCTAAAATTTCACCCCTGGTATACCCTCTTTGAATCATAAACACAATAGCTCACACTTAACTTGCTTTAACACCTACGCCAAACCTGTTGGATTTTTCCTTCCAGCACGCAGCAGAAGTAACCTTAGTAACAGCCATGGAAAAAGCACCCTAAGTGCTGGAAAACAACCATCACCATGGCACAGAACAAATCTTACCACTGTGGCAGAAATGTGATCCTAAAAATACCTCTGATTTCAGGGAGATCAAGCCTTACCGGTACCAAGCTTTGGGTAGCATTTGCACTATAGCAGGCATGTCCAACAGGTAGATAGTGATCTACCAGTAGATCACTGGACTTCTGTGGTAGATCACTGGCAGAACACTGGCTCCCCTAAAAAGATGCTCAACAACTTTGGCTCCCCTAAAAAAGGTCAACAACTTTGCTCTGCACCCCTAAAAATTGGGGCTTTCCTTCCTAAAAAAAAAGCTCATCAACTTTGACCTGAACCCCCCAAAAGGGGGTAGATCACTGCCAGTTTTAAACTCTGTGAGTAGATCGCAGTTTCTTGGGAGTTGGCCACCCCCGCACTATAGCAAAGGAGGAAACAGTGGCAGAAGCGAGCTCATCCCTAGGGGAAGCAAAGGGACGTACTGGACTGAGAGACAGACAGACAGACAGACAAACAAACAAACAGACAGAGGCCACCAGCAAAAGTAAGAAAGCTTGTAGGCCAGGAAATGAGGCAACAGCAGAACAAGGAGAGATTAAAAAGAACACACACCAAGTTAGCCTAAGTTCCCATGACTTGGGAACATTCATAGGCATCAATGGTCAATGAGAACCAATGCACAGAGGGGGATAGGATGGGACAAGAAAGAGATTGTCAGTATTTGCTTAATTCGAAAAATGTCTATGACATTTGCTCCAAGGTAGTCAGTTTGGTGCTATACTGGTTCCAACCAGCATTGAGCTGAAGCACTTTGAGGAAATGCATTTTTGAGAAGCCTCAAGGTTGAAGAAGTGGATACAGAGTTACAACACATCTGCTTGTGGAAGGAACATAGCAGATGGAGAATGAAGCCTTGATCACTTGTTTTATGGCCAAGTTGACCAGACACTAAAAGGCAGAAAGGAAAGGAAGCTTAGCTCTAAAACTCACAGCAATGACAGTGTGTTGTAATGGACAAAATACTGAGCTTATACTGTACCTGTTTCACGTGGCAAAAAACATTTCCTGGTAACTGGGGAAGTGGTACATAGGAATGAGAAGGAGCCATTCCCCTCTCACAGTCTACGTCCCTAATCAAAACTGGGGCTGGCTGTAGCTAAACCTAGCCATTTTTGATAAAAATGGGAGAGCACAGATCTCCTAGATGGTCATGGGCAAGTCACTTTTTCACCAAAGACATTCAATGTGACCCATGCGCAAGCAGGTTGATTAACCCCAAAACCACATGTTGAGAATGTTGAGTTGAGCATGGACTGAGTTGTTGCCTCTCAGTCTCTCTCTCTCTCTCTCTCTCTCTCTCTCTCTCTCTCTCTCTCTCTCTCTCTCTCTCTCTCTCACACACACACACACACACACACACACACACACACACACACACACACCACCCTGATTATCTTGGGAGGGCAGGTGGAACATGGAACACAGCTGGAATATTGAAATAATTGGCGAGACGTTTGGCTGCCATTGTGATGCCAATCTGACAGTGAGACAGGGAAACCATTCAGCCACTAACAATGCTGTTGATCATGGGTAGGCAAACTAAGGCCCAATCGCCTTCTAAATCCGGCCCGCAGACAGTCCGGGAATCAGCGTGTTTTTACATGAGTAGAATGTGTCCTTTTACAGTCATACCTCAGTTTAAGCACGCTTCGGTTTGAGTACTTTCAGTTTAAGTACTCCGCGGACCCGTCTGGAATGGATTAATCCACTTTCCATTACTTTCAATGGGAAAGTTCGCTTCAGATTAAGTATGCTTCAGGTTAAGTATGGACTTCCAGAACCAATTACACTCATACTTCGGGTTAAGTACGCTTCAGGTTGAGGACTCCGCGGACCCGTCTGGAATGGATTAATCCACTTTCCATTACTTTCAATGGGAAAGTTCGCTTCAGGTTAAGTACACTTCCGGTTAAGTACAGACTTCTGGAACCAATGGTGTACTTAAACCGAGGTACCACTGTATTTAAAATGCATCTTTGTGGGGCATCTTTGTGGGGCCTGTCTGATGTTTTCACATGAGTAGAATGTGTGCTTTTATTTAAAATGCACCTCTGGGTTATTTGTGGGGCATAGGAATTCATTCATATACGGTATTTTTTTCAAAATATAGTCTGGCCCCCCACAAGGTCTGAGGGACAGTGGACCGGCCCCCTGCTGAAAAAGTTTGCTGACCCCTGCTGTTGATGCTTAAAACATTTCATGTGGAGAGCCTTGTGTCGTTGTTCTTCAGCTACACAGTAAGCTGAACCGGCCAGCTGCTTTGAAGGAGAGATGAGGGAAACATCCATCACGGTGACCCGCCCAGCGTTTGACTACTTGCAACCAAGTGAAGATGCCCCGGTGCCAGGATGGCGCCTGACACCTCCACCATCTGAAGGGGCATGCTTGGGGAATCCTTGGATCTGGACGGGTTTCACACACTAGCAGCACATCCTGTCAAAATCTATCTGTTATATTTTATCTGCACAGACAGAATGAATTTCAGGAACCAAAAATTCCTATTGAAAAAATACGACTTTCAAGCCGCCTGGCCCCAAAATGGCAACTAAGCACACCATTTTGGTGACTGCAACTCTGGTTTAAGGAGTCATTTGGTGCCTCGCTTATATATCTGAGCTTCTAACAATGGACCCACCCAATTGTACTGAACGCTGGAGCTCACCTGCCAACTATGCCTATTTAACAAGAGCAGTACCACCCGTCTTGCCTCAAACTTGTTATACACTTATACAGTATGTTCTAGCATGTATCCCATTGGGTGTGTGTGTTCTAAAGCCATTAGTGTACAGTGGTACCTCGGTTTACGAACTTAATCTGTTCCGGAAGTCCGTTCTTAAACCAAAGCCATTCTTAAACTGAGGCACGCTTTCCCTAATGAGGCCTCCCGCCACCAGTGCCCTTCCACCGTTCGGCTTCCATTCATAGACCAAGGTAAAGTTTGCTAACCAGAAAACTACTTCTGGTTTTGCAGAGTTCTTATACCGAATCCTCTATAATAAGGTCCAAGTGTCTCTGCATCCAGTCCCTGTGTCCGTGGGATTGCGCTACTGCGCATGTGCCCCACGGACAGCCGTTGGGACTTGGAGCGCAGAGACGGAGCACGTTGGCCGGCGCGTAAGGGAGCTCAGCCTCTCGGCGTTCGGAGCAGCTCTCACGAGAGAATCCAGAGTACGCGCGAGATAGTCCCATGCTCGCGAGCGAGCACGCTCTGTCTCCACGCAGGCGCACTCGCGAGGCCGTTTATTTCTCGCGTGGACTTACTTCTAAGCGGAAGCGGCCGTTACAAGTGGCGGCGGGCGAGCAATGTCAGCTCTGCGCATGTCCCCGAGGTTGCTAGAGCAACAGGTCTGTTCTAGCACCCGTTAATTTAACGGGCTTCATGACTAGTAGTTCATAAACAGGGCTGTTCTTAAACCAAGTTACCACTGTCCTTTGAAAGAAAAAGCAGATGGAGAAGCACTGGCGGAGGAAGAGGAGTGCGGGGGAGCGCACTGCCCCCGGCAGCGTGATCCCAGTGGGTTGCCATCATGGCTGCCCCCCCACCTGTGCTGGGCGCCATGCCCTCAGGACTCGCACCAGCCCCGCCTGCTCTCTGCCCCCCCCGGGGCCGGAGCATGAAGCTCACCCACTGTGAAGAAGGGAACAACAGCATGCAAGCTCATGTCTTTATGTGCCCATGGAACTACAGCAACATGCCTATTATTTTAGGTTAATACTTCATGGATTAACCTAAGGGAAAGATAACGCTGGGCGGGTCACCGTGATGGATGTATCTAACCTAGGGAAAGATACAGGAAACTGAATGCAGATTTCCAAAAAACAGCAAGGAGAGACAAGAGGGTCTTCTTAAATGAGCAATGCAAAGAAATAGAGGAAAACAATAGAATGGGGAAAACCAGAGATCTGTTCAAGAAAATTGGAGATATGAAAGGAACATTTCATACAAAGATTACCATAATCAAGGACAAAAGTGGTAAGGACCTAACAGAAGCAGAAGACATCAAGAAGAGGTGGCAAGAATACACAGCGGAATTATACCAGAAAGATATGGAGGTCTCGTACACCCCAGGTAGTGTGGTTGCTGACCTTGAGCCAGACATCTTGGAGAGTGAAGTCAAATGGGCCTTAGAAAGCACTGCTAATAACAAGGCCAGTGGAAGTGATGATATTCCAGCTGAACTATTTAAAATTTTAAAAGATGATGCTGTTAAGGTGCTACACCCAATATGCCAGCAAGTTTGGGAAACTCAGCAATGGCCAGAGGATTGGAGATCAGTCTACATCCCAATTCCAAAGAAGGGCAGTGCCAAAGAATGCTCCAACTACCGCACAATTGCGCTCATTTCACACGCTAGCAAGGTTATGCTTAAAATTCTACAAGGCAGGCTTAGGCAGTATGTGGACCGAGAACTCCCAGAAGTGCAAGCTGGATTTCGAAAGGGCAGAGGAACCAGAGACCAAATAGCAAACATGCGCTGGATTATGGAGAAAGCTAGAGAGTTCCAGAAAAACGTCTACTTCTGCTTCATTGACTATGCAAAAGCCTTTGACTGTGTCGACCACAGCAAACTATGGCAAGTTCTTAAAGAAATGGGAGTGCCTGATCACCTCATCTGTCTCCTGAGAAATCTCTATGTGGGACAAGAAGCTACAGTTAGAACTGGATATGGAACAACTGATTGGTTCAAAATTGGGAAAGGAGTACGACAAGGTTGTATATTGTCTCCCTGCTTATTTAACTTATATGCAGAATTCATCATGCGAAAGGCTGGACTAGATGAATCCCAAGCCGGAATTAAGATTGCCGGAAGAAATATCAACAGCCTCAGATATGCAGATGACACAACCTTGATGGCAGAAAGCGAGGAGGAATTAAAGAACCTTTTAATGAGGGTGAAAGAGGAGAGCGCAAAATATGGTCTGAAGCTCAACATCAAAAAAACCAAGATCATGGCCACTGGTCCTATCACCTCCTGGCAAATAGAAGGGGAAGAAATGGAGGCAGTGAGAGATTTTACTTTCTTGGGCTCCTTGATCACTGCAGATGGTGACAGCAGTCACGAAATTAAAAGACGCCTGCTTCTTGGGAGAAAAGCAATGACAAACCTAGACAGCATCTTAAAAAGCAGAGACATCACCTTGCCAACAAAGGTCCGTATAGTTAAAGCTATGGTTTTCCCAGTAGTGATGTATGGAAGTGAAAGCTGGACCATAAAGAAGGCTGATCGCCGAAGAATTGATGCTTTTGAATTGTGGTGCTGGAGGAGACTCTTGAGAGTCCCATGGACTGCAAGAAGATCAAACCTATCCATTCTTAAGGAAATCAGCCCTGAGTGCTCCCTGGAAGGACAGATCGTGAAGCTGAGGCTCCAATACTTTGGCCACCTCATGAGAAGAGAAGAATCCTTGGAAAAGACCCTGATGTTGGGAAAGATGGAGGGCACTAGGAGAAGGGGACAACAGAGGACAAGATGGTTGGACAGTGTTCTCGAAGCTATGAACATGAGTTTGACCAAACTGCGGGAGGCAGTGCAAGACAGGAGTGCCTGGCGTGCTATGGTCCATGGGGTCACGAAGGGTCGGACACGACTGAACGACTAAACAAACAACAACTTCATGGACTCCTTAGCCAGCTGAAGCAGCTCTCATTCTCACTCATACTATGAACCCTCTGTTGACCTAATGTAAAAACAGTTCACCTTTTGGAGGTGGCACATTTTCAAGGAAAAGAGGCCCTTGCAGATGGCAGCCAAGGCACCACATCCAATCGTATAACACTATGGGATCGTTCGTATGATCAAGAAATTTCACCATCTGTTTTTAAAACCAAGATAGCTGCCTTTAAGAAGATACAAATTATTTGGGATATTTTTTCTGCCTCCACACAAAGGATATTGCGGAAAGATGGGGCTGCCAATACTCAGAGGAGCCTTAAAATGTAACGCAATTAACCCACTCGCAAGTTCCCAAGGCAGGGAAACAATTAACATCTCATTTACAAGCTTCAAGTTCATGCTTGTAAAAGCCTTATTTTTTGTCTTTCTTGTGACACCACAGATAAGTGTGGAAAGCGACAAAAGCATGCTAGCAAGGAGGAGGGACCCTCCAGGTTAAAAGGAAAGGAGTGCCAATTTAAACAAAACTAAAAATGAAAGAGAAGTTCTCTGCTAAATATAAATTAGGAGAACTCTGACTAACAGAAGCTCCAGCTTAAAAACCAAAAGAGACTGGCGGGTGTTTCCAAAATGTGATAATTAAAAGGTCATATGTCTAAAGAGGACGCTTTGTTATAGACAGCAGAAATTAAATAACTTGATGGCAAAGCTGCCCACATTTCTGTCTTGATCTACCACGCTCTTCAGCCTTGAATATGTATTTCAGGCTTAAACGCTTTCCTAAAACACATATCCTCTCTTGGGAAGTCTTGCTGCTTCCAAATGATTTGCTTAGTAATGATCCACACTCAATGTTTCCAGTGTTCCATGATCAGGAGTGCAGGACAGGAAGAATCAGTTACTCCAACAACTTTTCACCGACATCCTTTTAACTCTTTGAAATAAAGAATATGCATCTGAAAAGAGGCTTTAAAAATAAAGTTTAAGGCTGCAGTGCAGTAACCAGTCAGTCAAATTGATTGGAAGCATTTTGATTGACAGCGTTTTTTTCAGGTCTACCCCATGTAAGAAGAAAAGAGTGAGAACGCCCCATGTGAAATGTCTGTTGAAACAAATGTGTATCTCGTAGCAAAGCAAAAGAAACACACTTTCCCCTTTAGGATATATGTGCATATATTCATGCACATATATCCTATTAGTTAAACCTCATGCAATTAACCAACTCAGATTTTGCTACAGTAATTGAGTGTCATAGTGCCTCTGCCCTGCACCCCCAAGAAAGGAGCGGTACCCAGACCAACTGCAAAGCAGGTAAAACCTTTGCTACCATCTCCCAGCTTTGCCTTACTCCTGCTCCCCTCTGAAGGAGAGAAGAGAGATGCTGGACCATCTCTAGAGGAGAATAGACCCACAAACTGATTATTTGCAACAGCTGGCCCTTGGGAGGTTGTAGACCAGGCTTCTTCAACCTCGGCCCTCCAGATGTATAATAATACCAGCAATAATAATAATAATAATTTATTATTTATACCCTGCCCATCTGGCTGGGTTTCCCCAGACTACAATTCCCACCATCCCTGACCACTGGTCCTGCTAGCTAGGGATCATGGGAGTTGAAGGTCAAAAACATCTGGAGGGCCAAGGTTGAGGAAGCCTATTGCAAACTCTCCTTCCTTGGAGGTTTTTAAGCCATCTGTCATGGATGCTTTAGTTTAGATTCCTGCATCGCAGGGGGTTGGACTAGATGACCCTCGGGGACCCTTGCAACTCTACAATTCTGCAATACCAGACTTTTGGCTAGGGTGGGGAGGTTAAAAGTGGAAGTGGAATAATTGCTTATCTGCTAATTAGCGGGTGAGATTATTCTTTGTTTAGTATTTGAGTACAGTGGAACCTTGGTTCTCGAACAGTTTAGTTGATGAAGAAATCGGCTCTCAAACGCCAAAAACCCGGAAGGAAGTGTTCCAGTTTTTGAACGTTTTTCGGAATCTGAATGTCCGATGCGGCTTCCACTTGAGTACAGGAAGCCCCTGCAGCCAATCGGAAGCCACGCCTTGGTTTGGGGAGTTGAATGGACTTCCAAAACGGATTAAGTTCGAGAACCCAGATTCCACTGTATAGTTAATGTTGGTTTTTTTATTGGCAGGTATGTTGTGTTTATTTTTTCAAAAATGTTATATTAGATGATATATTGATACGTTGTTGACACCTCACACCCCGCCCCCCGTTTTCCTCCCCTTATGGCAGGCATGTCCAACCGGTTGATCGCGATCTACTGGTCGATCGGGGGCGCCACTGGCCAATCCTGGTTGATCAAATGATCCTGATTGTTCGTTTGGCTCCCTAAGAGAATCTCAAAAACTCTGGCTCCCCAAAGAAAGCTCAACTACTTTGGCTCCCTAAGAAAACCTCGATACTTTGGTCAATCTAATGGGTAGATTTTTTAAATAGTAGGAGTGGATCACAGTCTTGGGAGCTGGACATTCCTGCCTTATGGTATTATGTGTGTATTGCTGTAGGTCACTTTGAAACCTTCAGGTAACATGCAACTAATAAATTTAATTCATTAGTAAAAGCTCAGTAGCAAGCTCCACAGAGTTCAATGGGGCTTCCCCTGTTGACTCTGGGAGTTTGGGACTGCAGTCTTAGTTACTGTTGTGATTTTTTTTTTTAAGGGATGCCCTAAATTTGTCTTGTGCTTACCAAACACACGAAGATTTCTGCAAATAGCTCTCACACTGGTAAACTTTAGCGGCTTGCCATTCTGCACTTCTGAGAGACTAATTGCTATAGGCTTCCCCTTAATACCAGAGCAGAACAAGGCTATCCTTTTCAAAACAAAGGCTGCCATTTCCAAATTTAAAACAGCCAGACAGCTAAAGATGGCTCAATGTTTGGACAGAATACTGTTTAGATCATACTTAGCTCAGCAGTGACCCATGTCAAATTATGTAACTGTGTCAATATTCTATCGGGAGTCAGGACTATGCATTGTTATTCAGAAAATGGGGGGGGGAGTCAGTTCCACCAGTTAATTTAGCTGCTAAGTAGCATGATGAATGAATGGGCAATTTAACATTATAGCACATTTCAGTTGCTGTTAGAAAGAGCAATGCATTTTGTCCTCTGCTCTCAAACGAAAAAACATAAAGAAAACATTACGGCTAAACAAAGGCGATTACAGCTGGTCAGGAAACAGGAGCTCTCTTTGCGGCACAACAAACAGACAGAGCAAATAAATAGATATCTTGAATAGTTCAGGGCGACAAACAGAAAGAAGACGAAAAGCACGTGCAAAAGATTCATGACACCTGGTGCTAACGTTGTAAGAATTTTAAGGTCTTATATATATAATAATTGTTCATAAACATGTACAGGCACTTGAAACCATACAATTGGTTGGATTTGCTACAATTGATAGTGATAACACATGTAACTGCTCTGAAATCCAATGCATGCTTTCCAGTGATGCCACATCTTGTGACTTGTACTGTACGGTTAAGAACATATGGTGATCACACGCCAGGAAGTTGCAACGGAAGGAAACTTCACTGAGTGTGTCTACTACTCGGCCCCTGTGGAGACATAATGCTTAGCCATGGATTGTTTCCTTTAAGTGTGGCTAAAACATGTCACAGTAGCTAAGCCACAGCTAAAGACTGGCTGCAAAGCAGGATATAAAACCATGGTTTGAAATGATTTGACCATACCATGGTTGGCATTAACCATGGTTCAGGGTTTCTCTGTCTCCCTAGACTCTTTGGTTGCAATGTGACAAGAAGGTAGTATTACTGAGCGCTGCCTTCCTGTACATGACTTCCGGCGAGCAGGGTCATCACAGCAAAAGTGCAACATGATTTGTGGCTGAGTGGCGAAGCATCTGCCTTGCTAGCAGAGGCTCCCAGGTTCAACCCTCAGCAACACCAGGTAGGAGTTGTGGGAGACTGTGGTCTGAAACAGTCAGTGCAGACAATACTGAGCTTGATGACTATGGGTCCGACTTGGGAAAAGGCAGTTTTCTAAGTTCCTATTGCACTGCAAATTGGGGATCCTAACCAGGATTGAGGCTGCAATATACAAGGTGTGACCAGAAAGTTTGGTGAATGGTCACAGAAATCGGACAATAAATATTCAAACATAGAGGCCTTCAAAGTAGGCCCCATCTGATACAATGCACCATTGAAAACCATAGAACTGTAGGAAACTTCTGGAGAAGTCCTCTTTACATACTGCTTTCAGTTCCCTCATCACAGCAGGTTGGGCGTGTGAAATGTTGGGAAATCTGTGCCCTTTCAGTGCAGATTTCACTTCTGGAAAAAAGAAAGAAATCTGGTGGGGCCAGATCGGGAGAATAATGGAGGGTGGGACAACTCAGTAACCTCAGTAACGATTTCACATGGAATATGCAATTCTTCCGCCATCATTCGGATGGACAAATGCAGATTCTGCATCAATAACTCACAAACTCTGTTGACGTTTGCTGCCGTCCTGCCCGTCGACGGTCTGCCAGACTGAGGGTCACCTTTGATGGTTTGCCACCATTCACAGAAATGCTTAAACCACTCATATGCTGTCTTTCGAGTTACAGCTTCATCTCTGTATACAATTGTGAGCATTCCGTTGGTCGATTGTAAAGGTAAAGGGGCCCCTGACCATCAGGTCCAGTCGTGTCCGACTCTGGGGTTGCGGCGCTCATCTCACTCTATAGGCCGAAGGAGCCAGCGTTTGTCCGCAGACAGATTCCAGGTCATGTGGCCAGCATGACAAAGCTGCTTCTGGCGAACCAGAGCAGCGCACGGAAACGCCGTTTACCTTCCCGCCGGAGCGGTCCCTATTTATCTACTTGCACTTTGATGTGCTCTCGAACTGCTAGGTGGGCAGGAGCTGGGACCGAGCAACAGGAGCTCACCCCGTTGCAGGGATTTGAACCACCGACTTTCTGATCAGCAAGCCCTAGGCTCTGTGGTTTAACCCACAGCACCACCTGGGTCCTTCAAACATTTCTCGCTGTCCTATTTCTGTGACCATTCACCGAACATTCCGGTCACACCTTGTACTGTGAATAGTGGGGCTTTCTTCTGAGTAGACATGCCTAGGGTTGCACTGCAAGGCAACAAAACCATGGTTAAAACTGGTCATAGGTAAGTATGCTGTCTGCACCAGACCAGGTTTTCCAATAATGCATAATTATTGGAGCAAACAACAGGGCAAGAACTCTACATAGCATTTCACCACAAGATTCTCTCTGTTCAAAAGTGGGATACAATGTTTTAAGATTTGTTTGGGAATTTTTGTTACTTTGCACAAGCTTGTTCTACCTCTATTTTGGACCTTCTTGAAATATGTATCCACTATGAAACTTCCCTTAGGTCTCTAATAGCTCTAATAATTGTGAATGTTGAATCAAGGGCCAGATATTGGTGTAACACCAGCAGTTAAATTACAGTCATACCTCGGTTTAAGTACACTTCAGTTTGAGTACTTTCAGTTTAAGTACTCCGCGGACCCGTCTGGAACGGATTAATCCACTTTCCATTACTTTCAGTGGGAAAGTTCGCTTTCAGGTTAAGTACGCTTCAGGTTAAGGACGGACTTCCAGAACCAATTACACACATATTTCGGGTTAAGTAGGCTTCAGGTTGAGTACTCTGCGGACCGTCTGGAACAGATTAATCCACTTTCCATTACTTTTAATGGGAAAGTTCGCTTTAGGTTAAGTAAGCTTCAAGTTAAGTACAGACTTCCGGAACCAATTGTGTACTTAAACCGAGGTACCACTGTATAAGTGACAAGGGAAGACAACTGCAGTGAAGTGGAGAGTCAGATTTAAAGAGAGCCAAGTCCTTCTCCATCCTATCTCTCTGTGGTCTCTGCTGCTCAAACTTTTTTTCTCCAAGCCTGGATCCAATGCCAGAAATAAGCACAGCTGGGCTAGAAGACCCTGGAAGCAAGTGCAGTCAAAGGTTTTGGTTCCCTTCAACCTGTGCCTCTTTTGGATACGAGGAATCAGATCCCACTATTCATGCCCATGTTGGAAGCAGCTTCCTTGAACATAGCCCAGTGGGCAAGTTTAAGTGAGTTGCCCAAGGCACAAGTCTCTGGCCACACTATAAAAGAGGAAACACATGTAGAAGTAAAATAGATATAGGTGGTTAAAACCAGCCTTCCCTAAACTTGGTGCCCTCCTGATGTTTTGGACTATTTGACGTGCATCAGCCGCAGATTGTGGGACAGCTGGTAAAGCAATAAAGCTATAGCATGTGTCCAGTGCTTTTTTTCTGGTGGGACGCAGGGGGACGCATACCCCTAAACATTTTGCAAATCTTTGCACTTTTGTCCTTTTACTGTATTTATTTACCCCGATTCGATTTCCCCTGAATGGTGATTTTCTTGAATCAAAATGAGAGTACCCCTAAACCATAGCTGTCAAGTTCTCCCTTTTTTAAAAGGGAAATTCCCTTCTGCTGAATAGGCTTCCTCGCAAGAAAAGGGAAAACTTGACAGCTTTGCCCTAAACATTTTTTTGGGGGGGGGGAAGCACTGCATAGGTCACTAGAGAAGGTAAAAACTCACTGCGGTCATGGTGAGCCAATCTGATCTGGCAGATTGTGAGTGACAGTTGTTAATTCTAGATCCCAAATATGAGCAACAGTGGCACAAACAAGCAAAAAACCCCAAACCAAAACAAACCATGCCTCCTGAGCCTCCCTAAGGGAATGTACTGCAATTCCACTTTGAACAATAGGGCCAGGTTTTTTGCAAATAGAAGAAAAAGAGCAGAAACATAACACCCTCGCAGCCTCTCGTGAAATGTGATATTTCCACTAGGAAAAAGGAGGAAAGGGGGGGGGGGAAGCGTCTCATTTCAATGCTCAATCTGTGATGTGTTTCATTTGAATTACGAGTGCAACAGGAAGCTGAACCACAGCCATGGGGTTAACGTCTAACAACTGCCAAGGTAGGAAGTTCCCAAGGTATCTGGGCAGCAACAGATAACCTTTCATTCGCCAACACCATTGATTCTTCAACCCTCCTCATTTCGGAGAATCCATCTCCTAATGAGTTTCATGCAAGGTATCCCTGCACAACACAGAGGATTCTGGGACCAGAGGAGCATCTTGGCTGACTGGTGACTTACAACATACACAAAATGCAACAGATAAAGGCAGGAACCACACACTCAAAGGAAAAGAACCATATGAGTCAGCACCAGATCTTCCCTGCAACAGGGCAGTCAGTAGTAACGGAAGGTCCTTGGGGTTGTTGCTGCGGGGTTTTTTTGGTGGAGGTGGTGAGAGGCAAGTTGGTGCACAGTTGATCTGTGGTGGGCAGAGGACAGTCTCGCTCAGCTTTCCCCAACCGGGTGCCTTCCAAGTTTTGGTGGACTATAACTCACCTTATCGCTGACCATTGGTCATGCTGGCAGGTGCTATGGAGAACTGTAGTCTAACGACACCTGGAGGGCAACAGGCTAAGAAAGTCTGTGTTAACTGAAGCAAGTAAAGGGACCCCTGACCATTAGGTCCAGTCGCGGATGACTCTGGGGTTGCGGCGCTCTTCTCACTTTACTGGCCGAGGGAGCCGGCGTACAGCTTCCGGGTCATGTGGCCAGCATGACCAAGCCGCTTCTGGCGAACCAGAGCAGTGCATGGAAACACCGTTTACCTTCCCGCTGGAGTGGTACCTATTTATCTACTTGCACTTTGATGTGCTTTCAAACTGCTAGGTTGGCAGGAGCAGGGACCAAGCAATGGGAGCTCACCCTGTTGCGGGGATTCAAACCACCAACCTTCTGATCGGCAAGCCCTAGGCTCTGTGGTTTAACCCACAGCACCACCCGCGTCCCAAGCTGAAGCAAGTACCTGGTGTTAAACTTCACCTCTCCCCCTTGCTCTCATCATCACCCATGGGCAGTGTTAGAAACTCGGATATGTAAGCTAATCACCAAATACCCGCTTAAACCTTTGTTACAGCTGCCACCATGGAATGTCGAGGCACCATTTCCTCCCAATGAAGTTCCATTCCATTTCTACGCCGCTTTATATTTTTAAGGGGAAAAGATCTCAAAGCAGTTGACAACACATTAAAACAGTCCCAGCAAAGGAAGAATGGATACAAAAACTTATGGATTATACAGAAATGGTGAAACTTACCAGAAGAATAAGAAATCAAGATACCAAACTTTTTATAAAAGAATGGTAATGGTTTATTGAATATTTATGGATAAATTGTAAATAGATAAAAACACTGGCAGGATTATTGTAATAACCTGCAGCTATATAAGTGTGTGTGTGTGTGTGTGTGTGTGTGTGTGTGATAAATGAGTAAGTTAATTTTGGTATGCAGAAGATATTAAAAATAAATTTAAGGAACCACAGAAAGAGGGGGAAGGAAGTCAAGTTTCAAAATATCAAAATGAATGTAAAATCAGTGTAATGTATATATTTGAAAAGTATAAGTATTATTTTTTTTAAGACAACACATTAAAACATCCAGTCAAACCATCTGGAATAAAAGAAATTCAAGCTTCAAGGGAAATATGTCAGATCCTTCTATACGGAACATTTGTGCTTTCCCCATATTGATTTACTAGCTTAATTTACAGAGCTGCCCCATAGCAGGAGGGCTCCAGGAAGCCAGGGTGGTATATTGGTTAGACTAGAGCATGGGTAGGCAAACTAAGGCTTGGGGGCCTGATCCAGCCCAATCGCCTTCTAAATCCGGCCCACGGATGGTCCGGGAATCAGTATATTTTTACATGAGTAGAATGTGCTCTTTTATTTAAAATGCACCTCTGGGTTATTTGGGGGGCATAGAAATTAGTTTCTTTTTTTTCTTTCAAAATATAGTCCGGCCCCCCACCTGGTCCGAGGGACAGTGGTCCAGCCCCTCGGCTGAAAAAGTTTGCTGACCCCTGGGTTAGTGTGTCAGACTTGCTTAAGAAAGCTGGAGGGGCTAGCAGGATGGAGATGTCCATCACCAACCTGGCAACCAGAGATCTCCACAGAGTTGCACCAGTCACAAAATGTGCCTGGCTAATTTTGGACACTGCCCATGGGGAACATAGTTTAAATTCCTCGGGGAAAAACCAGTGGCAGGACATTAGACAAAGGATCAAGAATGGTTGGGTGTTGGTTTCTTCAAAGAAGCATGTCTGCCATCACTTATCTTCCCACTAGGGAACCCCAACCTCTCAAGGAATCCAGGGGGTACCCTGAAATACAGTGGTACCTCTACTTACGAATTTAATGCGTTCCGAACGCACATTTGTAAGTCGAAAAAAAATTGTAAGTCGAATCCCATAGCAATGCATTGGGGGGAAAAAATCCCAAAAGTCGAAGCAACCCTATCTAAAAATTCGTAAGTAGAAAAAATCCTATCTAAACCGCATCCAAGATGGCGGACGGAGCTCCGTTCGTAAGTAGAAACATTCGTAAGTAGAGTTATTCGTAAGTAGAGGTACCACTGTACAATTTTTAAAACCTATTCCAAAGTAGTCTACCCCACGTACACCATGCCAACATGGTTTTAAGACAGCAATGTCTCCTGGCAGCACCTGTGGATTATACAGAAGAAGAGCTTAAAGGCATCTAACACTTTTTTTCTGTTGGGACAGCTTAGCGAACAGCAGAGATTCACTGAACACGCCCATGCAGCCACTAGCTCAACTCAGTACAGCAGCTTCTTATAACTTTTTTTTTTTTTTTGCAAATATTTATAAACCACCGCTTCCTAAAAAAAAATGTAAAGGCATAATATATCAGAAAATTATAAAGCAAATGGCCAACAATGAATCAAACTTTCCATTTTTAGGAGCAGTCATGAAAAAGTGCTCAACCACAAGTTGGCCAGACTTTTCAGATTCTCTCTGCTACTAGCAAAAAAAAAAAAAACCTTTTTAAGTGGAAGCATATAGAATTGCTGAGAAACTCTGCCTTCTCAAGTACTGTATACCCATATGGCGGCAACTGCAAAACAGAGACCTGGACGGATCAGCCACATGGTAAACTTGATGTTAAAATACTGCAGTCCTCAGCTTGCAGAAACAGATGTTTTGGGAATAAGCACAGCAAATACAATTTCACACCTTGCTTGTTTGTACTACAATCTCACTTACTGGTAGCTGTTGTGGGTTGCCATCCACTTTCATGCATTGTTTGCACATTTTGGGAGTCAAAAGATTTCTCTGCTCAAAGGAGCCATGTCTAACCACTCCTAACATATGAAGATGCAGATCCACCATAAAAAGCCACTGAAATACACTGGGCTACCATGTTCAGTTTGGAGACCCAAATTGAAGGGGAAATCCCTAGTGATGTTGGTCTGTGTCTATCTCAGAGCTGCTATGACAAGCAAATGAGTCAGGAATTTATGGGGGGGGGGGTTTGTATTGCAACAGAAATTATTTACCATGATGTAAAAGGGAACAAACGATTGGCAAACCATTCGGATTACCACTAAACATGCAAATAAGAACAAGAAGTCTTTCATTTTACTTTGGGAAAGACTTAATCAAAAAAACACTCCTTGAACACTCATTACAGGATGCCTCGCACAAATGTAACCACTGGTAGCAACATACCATAACACCCTGAGCTCAACAACTTGCCCACAGATCATACCGTAGAATCGTTGAGCTGGAAGGGACCACGAGGGTCATCTAGTCCAACCCCCAGCAATGCAGGAGTCTTTTGCCCAAAGTGCAGCGCGAACCTGCAACTCTGAGTCTCATGCTCTACCAACTGAGCTATCTAGCCACACTGCATGGTAACCAGATGTTGTCTGGACTCCCAACTCCCATCAACCCCGGACAGAATGGTGGACGGCCAGGGATGATGGGATTTGTAGTCCCAGCGACCTCCGGAGGGCGCCCACGTTGCTTATAGCCTCATCTGTGCTTTTCCGTGGGGCACACCGATTCGTAGCTCGTGAAAGATCTCCTCAAAACTGGGCAGTAAGACGCTTGCGTAATCAAAGGCGCATCACAGGAAGCCAGCGATCTGATTTTCATTTCCCGATTCCCTGCGTCAGAATAAGTCCCCCAAAACAAAATCTTACAGAGAGCATTGACGCTGGATCCAGGCTTGCGGCTCTCACAAGCCCGACATTCATGGAGGGGGGTGGGGTGGGGGGAGAGAGGCAAGAGAACATAATGCACCAAGCTGGCGAAGCTGATGCGCCGGGTTGCCTCGGTCGTCTGCCTCCGTCCTTTCCCAGGGAATCCGGCGGAGCAGCAGCAGCCCCGCGCACCGCAACGCGCAACCTGGAAAGGTCACGGATCCGGCGCCCTCGAGCGCCCACCCACGCCGCCTCCCGACTGCCCTTCCTCCGAGGAGCGAGCCACCCACCCAGCCAGCCTTGCCCGCTCTCCCAGGACCTAAAAATAAAAACAACGTGAAATCTGCGGGAATTATACGGATAATCTACTTGCCCGCTTGCTGCAGTGAACGGGCTCCCACCCCGCGCTAGAGTGCAAAAAAAAAGAAGAAGGAAAAAAGAAGTAGCCGTTGCCAGACCTAACAAAGAAAGATCTCTCTTCTCTCTCCTGCTAGAATTTCGCTTTGATGGTATCTCGAGGTTCCCAGGGAGGAACGAGGGTTGAGGAAGGAGAGAGGAGGGGGGCGGCCAAGGAAGCGATTCCGCCGTTCGCCCACTCCTTCCTCCCGAGGAGAAGAAAACGGGGTTGCCCGGGGGGGGGCGAGAGAGAGAGAGGAGGGGTGACATTAGGAAGAAGCAGGTTGCTTACAGCCAACTGCTTTCCAAGCAGTGGCCAACCGGACTGGAGCCGCATCCCAAGCTTCATAAGGGGTCCCCCCTTGCAAAGAAATCAGCCCCCCCCGCAATTGTTAGACGGCCCCAAAAAACTTATTAGCCCCTTTGCAAGGAAAGACCTTTCCTTCCCTCCAGTCCCCGCTCCTCCCCCCCCGCCCCCGTCCAGCGCCTCTTTGCAGCAGCACCCAATTAATTTCCTTCTCTCCCCCCCCCCGCTCCATCCTTTCCCCTTACCTGGCTCAGCAGCGGATCCAGGCGATGCCTGCGCTCCCCCAGCCGCCCGGGAAGAGGACGGAGCCGCCGGTCGTAGCTGAGCGAGAGAGCAAGACCGCCCCCCCCTCTTTCTCCTGCTCCTCCTCCTTCGCCGCTCGCTCACCCCGCGCTCAGGAGCCAGCCAAACCCTCCTCCTCCCACCTTGGGCAACAGTTGGCAGTTGGCGCGGAAGCCACGCCCCCCCGCAGGCTGTTGCTAAGCGCCCCGGCCGCCTCATTGTATCCTTTCGGGGACATCAAAATGGGGAGGGGCTTCGAAAATTCTAAAAGGGAAAGTGGGCGGCGCCAAGAGTTTTTAGAGGTAGCCGCTAGCTAGCTTCCATCAGGGGTCTGTGGCGCGCAAGCAATGGGGATGATGCGGGCTGTGGTTGGGAATGCGTGGCTCGCTGCAAAGAGCAAGAAACTACGCCCGACACGAAAACTTGCGTTTCGTGGGGGGGGGGTGAAGTTCCCGTATTCCAGCATACTAGTCCGGCCAGCCTCAGCGGAACATGCCTCTGAGCAAATGGGTTTAGGGTCGCGCTTGTTACCATCCTTTCGGTTTGTGTTGCAGGTACACACGCGCAGAGAGAGAGAGAGAGAGCGCTAAGAGTTTGCAACTTAAGGGTTGGCCTTCACCCAGCTGTTATTAACGTCTGAAACCACCTGGCCGGGGTGCCAACTTGAATAAGTCCCACCCGCATAACTGAGCACATGACATGGTGCACAAGCACCCTTTGAATGGCAGTGCCATTCAACTTTGTAAGCCCTGGCCCCCTCAAATATTTTATTGGGGGGAGGGGAGGGAGAAAGACCCCTTGGTACTTTGAGCCCACCCAGGGGGGGCTGTGGGCAGGATTCCTGCATTGCTGGGGGTTGGACTAGATGACCCTCAGGGTCCCTTCCAACTCTACAATTTATATACTGTATGTGTGTGTGCACGCATGTATGTTTGTTGTGAACCTGAGGGTTTGCATGCAGAAGCTAGCTCCTAGGTGCAATGGCAGCATTTCCAAGTAGGACCGGGACAGCCCCCAATTCCTCAAGAGCTGCTGCCAGTCAGTGTAAATCAGGCATCCCCAAACTGCGGCCCTCCAGATGTTTTGGCCTACAATTCCCATGATCCCTAGCTAACAGGACCAGTGGTCGGGGAGGATGGGAATTGTAGTCCAAAACAGCTGGAGGGCTGAAGTTTGGGGATGCCTGGTGTAAATAGACAGTGTTGAAACAGATGGGCCAATGGTCTGATTTGGTATAAAGCTGTCCCCCATCCCCCCCCCATCCCCAAATGCCATGCCTGTACTGGAGAGAGTAAGATTAAAACAAAAATAAAATGCTTCGTGAGACAGGGAAATCAATATTCTATTTCTCTTATTGCTACAATATTCTCTGCAGGATACAGAGAAAAGTATATACCGTAACCCCCGGAGAAGTATTTACTGTAGTATGAATCAGCAGATAGCATAATTAAAGTTACTTAAGGATATGAAGGAAGAAATTCCAGCTGTGATTCCATGCACACTTACTTTAAAAGAAGTGCCTCACGCACCCCTAAAAAAAATCCCCAATGCCACTTTTTCCAATGACAAATTTAGGATGGATGAACTTTGAAGTCCAGATACTTTGCCCATCTATAGATGGATGTAGTGGAATGCAACCCTAGGCAGAGAAAACACTCCAGTAGCCTCCTGTACTGCAATAAGGAATCCAGATTCTGCATGCAGAGCATTATGGCCATGTAAGCAATGAGCATGCACATTTTCCTATGCAGGCATAATAGTAAGACTTCTAACTTCCTTTTCAAGGTCCCCCCTTTCTGGTGTCTGGAACGGTGGACTAGTAAGACACCATATTAAAAAAAGGAGGTTTGTAGAGATATATCATGCTATGTGCAGCAGTCTCCGTGTATTTCTCAGTGCAGATGTAACATTCCTTGCTGCATTCTCAATGCAGATGTAACATTCCTTTAGAAACTGAATTTTCAGGTTTCCACCTGAAAACAACTCTGCCATGGCTTTTCATGGATAGGCATTCTCCACTCCCTAAGGCAGAGTTTCATGTTGGTGGCACACTTTTTGGATGCGCATCATTTTGCGACGCAGTGATTCAGTTTTACTAGCAAATCGGAGCTTAAAATAATCCCTTTCCAGCCCTGGGAGGAGCGTGGGGAAAGTTTGTGGGACACACCTATACACTGTAGCCAACACACTAACGTGTCGTGACGCACAGTTTGGAAAGCTCTGCTCTAAGGACCTGTATCCTAGCTGCCGTTTCCTTCTCAAATTTGGCCTCTGCATTACCCACGCCTCTAGGGAATGAGCCCCATCTGCATTCTCGATCCTGCGATAAGGCAGGAAAACCTGCACTAACTTCTCTTATTAATGATGGAGGTTAGCGTTTTTCAATAAAAAATGAAATAGTAGTATGCCAAAACAATAACATAACTAGAAACTGTTTCTCATGCATGTTTCACGGCTACCTGACATTTTCCTTCTCCCTCCCTCCACACACGGAAAATTCAGATACATCAAGTGTGCATGAAACAGGCATAACCATCAGGAATTTTGCCAAGAATGAATTGCTGGGAGCCTTGAAAATTATGGCTGTTCCGTGAAAAGCATGCCAAAGCAAAAAGAAAGAATCTGGGATCTTTTGCTTTAGTATAAATCTTAACTGATGGGTCATTTTTTCTATTACTGCTCCAAAGAGATGGGTATCACAGACCATGAATAAGATCTTGGGATGATTGCCAGGAGTGAGCTATAGTCAGTCTTGCTGCTAAAGTCATGCATATACAGTCGTACCTTGGAAGTCAAACAGAATCCGTTCCAGAAGTCCGTTAAACTTCCAAAACCATTAGGTAAAAAGCTTCTGGGAAATGATTTACAATGAATTGAAGAAAGTATTGAAAAATACATTTTTGAAAAAAACAGAAGCTTTTTTACTAGGAATAATAGGGGAAGAAATCCCCAGAAAAGATGTTACTTTTTTATGTATGCTACCACGGCAGCAAGGATCTTAATTGCGAAACACTGGAAGAAAACCGAATTATCAATTATAGAATATTGGCAAATGAAGATGATGGACTTTATGGAACTCGCGGAACTGACAGGAAGACTCCGAGACCAAGCTGAGGAGACGGTGGAAGAAGACTGGAAGAAGTTTAAAGTATATCTAGGGAAATATTTTGGCGTATAAGAATCTGAATATCTATGGGAAACTTTCTTCTTGTTAAGGCATTAGGGAGGAAAGAAAGAGAGAGGAAAATTAGATAAATGATTTTAATATAATTGATTGAGGTAAAGAAGATGGGATAGCTATGGTAAATATTTAAAGTAATGAATAAGAACTGCTAAAGTCGATTTGAAAAGGAAATCAGTTAGGAGGGACCCGGGGAAGTCCCAGAAACAATGGTTGGAAGGGTAAAAGAAAGTTAAAAGGAAGATTTAGGTATTGAAATGGTGTGTATTGTTTTATTGTATTTTTTATTTTATTTGTATTTTATTTTAGTTTCTTGTTAAATATTTGTTGTTTGCACTTTTGCATAAGTGCGTTATGTCTCTATATGTATAAATTAATAAAAATATTTTTTAAAAAAATAAACTTCCAAAACCATAGCGCGGCTTATGATTGGCTGCAGGAAGCTCCTGCTGCCAATCGGAAGCCGCAGATTCCCCGTCGGACGTTTGGCTTCCACAAGAACATTCAAAAACCGGAACAATCCCTTCTAGGTTTCGATCGTTCAGAACCGATTTGCTCAGGAGCCAAAGCATTCAATATCCAAGGTATGACTGTACACAGTTCCTTTAACAGAATGTTTTCATTTCCTTCCTCAAAAATATTCAAGTAATGCTAACTGTGAACTTAGTGACACTTGTTCATTAAGGGTAAGAACCATCTCTGCATGTATCATCTTCCAATACCAGCACAAATGTTTATATTTGCACCACAAATGAAAATAAGTGCATATGTTTGCCACACCCTCTCCAATAAGTCATAGTGGAAAACATCTGAGACAGCTGTAAAGGTTTACAATACCACCTGTGAATTAACTTCAACGAATTCTCCCTAATGTAAACTGAGACTGATCAAAAGAGTCACACACCCCATATATTTTATTCTAATCTTTGGTTTGAATTTCACTCCCCAAACCTATATTGCTTGAAGGCTTGCTACGGAATTCAGAGTTACTCCTAGCATCTTACAGAAAGAAAGAAAGGTATCAACCCAAACACTTTGCTGTCATATTATAGTGCTTCTGCTTTCAGAAATTGCTTACAATAACTTCCTTTTTTGGTAACATCTTGAAAACTGGCATGTTGTTGTGCAAACCAGTATTTCGTTATTGTACAAATATATACTAGCAAACAAAAGGGAGGGGAGAGAATAAGTAAGTGGGACTATTGGGGAAAGTATTGGGGAAAGTATCCAATTTTTACACAAGGATTTCCCTGAATGTGGCTCAGTCAAACAAACTGAGTCACAAATGGGTTCAAATTATAAAAAGAAAAAGAAAAAAAGGCAGAGGTAGCTGTAGGCTTCACTGTAGTCTGAAAAATCAAAAGAACACAGAATGTCAGGCTATAGCTGTCAGATATCTTAAATAAGTTTTACATCCTCTTTATGCAGAAATGGTCATTCTTTAATGAGGAATAAGTTAGTCAACCATTAAAACGAACCAACCTGTGGCATATGCATTATGAAGTTATCACAATAGAAAAGTGTGGTTTGAATATTTGCTGCTCTTAAAAGGCAGAAAAAAGTGTGTGTGAATCTATATTGGAAAGGTATACATAAACATAGGAAGCAGATGACTGGTTAATATAGTCACATGGCCACAACAATGGCTGCATTTTAATGTTATAAGCCATAGTTTATCATGACAGGAGCAATTCTAGCCTCCCCCTGGGTTCCCATTTATCGTGCAGCTATGGAAGCTTTCATTTCCATTTTTTGATTAGCTACTGTTTGTTGTTTCATCTGAACCCAACAAACTTTGGTTAACCTAAACCAGGGTTTCTTTGAAACAAGCAAAGTTTAAAATTTTGGTTTATGAAACTGGCTTTGTTTCCAACACACGGTACCTAAGATAAATCCCAGTTTAGTGCTGCATCTGGCCACTAACTTCTGCTTCACTGCAAAGGAAGGTTTGTATCTTCTGCTCTTTGCTGTGTTGATGGAAGGTTTGTGTGAGAGTCAGGAGCGGGAGGCGAGGGCTATTCCACCACAACAAACATCATTTATTGTGATTTTCCAAATGCAGCCCCTGTCTTTGCAACGACAAGCCTGAGAAACTAGGGCTGTTTATAAATAATGTGAGATTCCCTAGATGCTGAGAAGGCCACAGAAAGGTAATCTTGAATTTATAAGTGGTACAAATTTGCATTAAGGGTAACACATCAGGGAGTTGGGCATATGTTTAGCCTGGAAAAGAGGAGACAGAGAGGAGATAGGATAGCCATCTTCACATATCTCAAGGGCTGTTACCTGGAAGATGGAGCAACTTATTTTCTGCTGCTCTGGAGGGTAGGACCCGAACCAATGGGTTCAACATTCAAGAAAGACATCTACAGTGGTACCTCTGTTTCTGAACTTAATTTGTTCTGGAAGTCCGTTCTTAAACTGAAACCGTTCTTAAACCAAGGCGTGCTTTCCCTAATGAGGCCTCCCGCCGCCGGTGCCCTTCAACCGTTTGGCTTCTGTTCTTAGACTAAGGTAAAGTTTGCAAACCGGGACACTACTTCCGGTTTTGTGGAGTTCATAAACCGAACAGTTTGTAAACAGGGCTGTTCTTAAACCGAGGTACCACTGTACACTGGACCAGAGGAGTCTGACAGAGATGGTTTTAAGGCAGTGTCCTGAAATGGACACTGAGCAGAGAGGGTGCCCAGTAAGCATTTGCCTGGTTATGGGCTGGAGGGGTGAGGATCCTAGAGTCCTTCCTCTGTCTCATTCCCAATGCCTAGTTAGCACTTGCCTAGGTTTAGGAAGGAGTTAGGAGGGCTCTACGATCCCGCTGGAGCCCTTGCACCTCCTTCCCAAAGCCTGGCATGGCTCAAGGACTGTCTCCCATATTGTGGAAAGGAAACTAGTACAATAGTCATTGTTATGTACTGAGCTGAATCATAGAACAATAAGATCCAGAATCAGCAGTCTGATTGGTCCGCAGGAGCCACCCAATCCAACTCCAGGTGGAAGTGAATCCGCAACCTGATTGGCCTGCAGGAGCAGCCAATCAGGCGGCTGACAGAAGTGAATCCGCAACCTGATTGGCCTGCAGGAGCAGCCAATCAGGCTGCTGGCAGAAGTCAAGCCACAAACTGATTGGCCCACAGGTGTAGCCCTGAAGTAGCCAATCACGCAAAGCCCATTGTGTAAATAATGGATATAAGCAGATGGTTTTGGGAAAAGGGCATTCTTCTCTTCTTCTCCTTGATGACTATGAGCTGAATAAAGAGCATGAAATTCACTCTTGACTCAGAGTATATTTCAGTCATTTTTATACAACCAAAACTACCTGGAAAAATTCAATCTTAAAGCAAACATTTTATGTAGACTTTGTTCAAAAACCCTACCTCTGGATCACAGCCAACACTGCTGTTCCACTAACACAGCAGACTGTTGCAATGCAACTTCTCCTTCTGGTCCCTATGTACCCCCAAAATCTGCTTCAAAGAGTTGGGGTACAGATTTTGAGGGCATGCAAGGAGAGGAAAGGCAAGTCCTGTTGGGAGAGCAGAACTCTGTGCATGCAGTGTAGGAAACAGGCATCTGAGTTTAACACCTCTGCATTGGGAATTGCCAATGCATTTATTTTTTGCATAATGTCTTCATTTGAGTGAAAGTGGTGTCCTTCTGCATTTGCGTCAATGTGAAAAATCAGATTTTCATACAGTTAATTAATATGAAGTAGTAAAACACAAAGCTTTACTGAAAGCCAAGGGGGAATACATCTGACAGTACTCGTAGCTTATTTAAATCCATATTCCATTTCACTGTATCTGAAGAAGTGTGCATGCACACGAAAGCTCATACCAAAATAAAAACTTAGTTGGTCTTTAAGGTGCTACTGAAAGAATTTTTTTATTTTAAATCCATATAACACTCTACAGACAGGGCTTGATCCGTTGAAGAAACACAGTTTGTAGTAACTTTGGTAAATTTCCATCAACAAGATGCCAATTATTATTATTATTATTTAATTATTGACTTGCAATGAATCATCCAACCCTGGGTTACTAATGGCACACTTGGTTTGTGTATTAAACATTAGTATATGGCACCTGGGCACCCATAGCTAAAAAAACATGCTTTCAGTAAAGCTATTATTAAACATTGATTGCCAGTATATTTGGTAACCTAGCGCAAGTTGGAATTCCATTAAATGCATAAACTGTCGGGTCTCAAAATAATGCAGGGTGATCAAGAGTAACTGGAGACATTTCACACTGAAATCTACAGGGTAATTATGAAAAATGTGTCTGACGGGTTCTTTTTATTTATCACACACTCATTTTTATAAAAGACATTTGCTGAGCAATGATTGCTTTCTTATCTAGCCTTTAAGACAAAACCATTTTTAAGGCGTTTTAGGTGTGCTTTGAAATCTGTTGCATATGACAGTCTACTGTTGTGTCCAATCAACGTGAAAAAGGAACAGATTCATAGAAATACTAAAACACAGAATTGTAGAGTTAGAAGGGCCCCCAAGGGTCATCTAGTCCAACCCCCCTGCAATGCAGGAATCTCAACTAAAGCATCCTTGACAAACAGCCATCCAGGTTCTGCTTTAAAACTTCCAAGGAAGGAGAGTCCAGAACTGCTGGACAGCTCTTACTGTCAGAAGTTCTTCCTGAAGTTAACTTCCCATTAAATTCTACTCAATATTGCGCCAGAGCAGGTTCAAATGTTTAGTTAGCAGAGTTAAAAACATAAACACGTTGCAGGATTCCCCCCAAAATAAGAGCAGAGGCAATTGTATTTCATCCAGCAGAGCTTTACTGCTACTGAAGGCAAATGAGCATAATGGTCACAAATCCAATACATTCAGGACTGGCACTGTCCATAAGAAATCCAGTTGCAGCAGACTTAACTGAAACTTACAATAACTTATAATAAGACTAAACACTATATTCAGAACACCACACCAGAAGGAAGAGAGATAGAAAGAGAAAGAGTGAAACCCAGGCTCCTTCTGGCCTATTATTATAGTCAGCATGACCTTGAAGAAGAGATCACAGAACCATTTTAAGCCAGCTATACTCAGCTTCTCTGAAGGAATAACCCAAACATCATAAACCTTCCGCTTGTTTCTTTCACACACAGAAGCTTCCAAAACCTTCTTGAATTCATTAGAATAGGAAATATCTCGACACATCAAATCAATCCTTTCTGCACTAAGAAATGCAAACTGACACAACAAAGGTAAAAGATCTTCCACATAATATTTTATTTCATCTTTATACTTGAAACCACATTTTAAATTTCTGGATTTATTTATTTATATATTCAGATTTCACTCAAAAAAACCCCGAAAATATATGCTATCTCTTGTACCAGCATCACTGAATTGTGGCTCCCTCATAAATACGTCATTGTGGGTTAAAAAAAAATTAATCGTTGGTATGCGTGGATCTGATTCATCAAACTTCTGTAGTGGCTTCTTGGTTGAATTAAGATTTTCAAAGCCCCCTTTCCCCCTAAAATCCACACAGAAGCAATAAATTATTCTTCCAAAGCAAACCAGGCCTTTAGTTCCAGGCTACATAAGTTATCAGCCAGAAACAAGAGCTGCAATGTGAGGAACAGATACTAATTAACAATAGAGATAATGTAGAATCCGAAGCCACAGTGATCTGATGAAATAATATGGAAACTTGTTTATGCCTCAAAGCTCTTTAACCAACTTCTTTATGATGGGGTTTCTCGGATTACTTAGCACTGATATGTATGAAGCAATGATATATAATATAATAATATGAGATGATATGAAATAGTTGTTTTTTCATAAGAAGCAGCTGCATTCATTAAAAGGAACTTTCCTTCAAATTCTGCCACAGAAGTGTGTTCCTTGGTATGCAAGTTTATTTTGCTGTGTGAGCAACCTAGAGGATTGATTTTATTATTGTTGTTGTTGAAGGCAAAGGTGGAAGTTCACACCCACTTAGAATTATAAACTAAGTAGTGTTGGAAGGGGCCATAGCTGCCAAGTACCCGGCGGAGCAACTTGCGGTGTCGCTTTGCCCATCTATGGGCACTGAAAATGCCATGTCCAGAAGTGCGTAGATGCAACTTCCGGTGTCGGCGCCAGCCATTTTCGGTGCCCATAGATGGGCAAAGCGACACCGCAAGTTGCGTCTACGCACTTCCGGACATGCATAGATGCGACTTCCGGCGCCGGCCATTTTCTGGTGCCCATAGATGGGCAAAGCAGCACCAGAAAAATAGCCGCCGACAGGAACCAAAATAAGGGAAATTAACAGGAGAGGAGCTGGAACGGGAGACCTCCAGGAAATGGTAAGTAAAAACGGGGGTTTCCCGGGAAATACGGGGTACTTGGCAGCTATGGAAGGGACCCCAAGGGTCCTCCAGTCCAACCCGCTGCAGTGCAGGAATTTCAGCTAAAGCATCCCTGACAGATGGCCATCCAACCTTTGTTCAAAAACCTCAAATGAAGGAGAGTCCACCACCTTCCATTCCACTGTTGAACACCTCCTACTGTCAGAAAGCTCTTCCTAATGTTTAGTCAGAATCTCCTTACTGGTAGTTTGAATCCAGTGGTTCAGGCAAACCATTGGTTTGGTACCAGCATTTAAAATTAGGAGTAAGATGTAGAAAGGGCCAAGGATGTGAAAAGCTCATAAAGATGATAGTATTTTTTTAGCAAAGACCAAATGGCAATTTGGAGCAATGGCAAATAAGAATAAGAATAAGAATGATGGTGGTGATGATGATGATGATAATTTACCGTATACCCTGCCCATCTGGCTGGCTTACCCAGCCACTCTGGGTGGCTCCCAACAGAATATTAAAAAGACAATAAAACATCAAACATTAAAAACTTCCCTAAACAGGGCTGCCTTCAGATGTCTTCTAAAAGTCAGATAGTTGTTTATTTCCTTGACATCTGATGGGAGGGCGTTCCACAGGGCGGGTGCCACTACCGAGAAGGCCCTCTGCCTGGTTCCCTGTAACCTCACTTCTTGCAGGGAGGGAACCACCAAAAGGCCCTTGGAGCTGGATCTCCGTGTCCAGGCAGAATGATGGGGGTGGAGACGCTCCTTCAGGTATACAGGGCCAAGGCCGTTTAGGGCTTTAAAGGTCAACATCAACACTTCGAATTGTGCTTGGAAATGTACTGGGAGCCAATGTAGGTTTTCCAGGACCGGTGTTATGTGGTCTTGGTGGCCGCTCCCAGTCACCAGTCTAGCTGCTGCATTCTGGATTAATTGTAGTTTCCGGGTCACCTTCAAAGGTAGCCCCATGTAGAGCGCGTTGCAGCAGTCCAAGCGGGAGATAACTAGAGCATGCACCACTCAGGTGAGGCAGTCCATGGGCAGGTAGGGTCTCAGCCTGCGTACCAGATGGAGCTGGAAGACAGCTGCCCTGGACACAGAATTGACCTGCGCTTCCATGGACAGCTGTGAATCCAAAATGACTGCACACCTGGTCCTTCAGGGGCACAGTTACCCCATTCAGGACCAGGGAGTCCTCCATACCCACCCGCCCCGTCACCCCAAAACAGTACTTCTGTCTTATCAGGATTCAACCTCAATCTGTTAGCTGCCATCCATCCTCCAGCCGACTCCAGACACTCACACAGGACATCCACTGCCTTCACTTGGAGTTAAAGGGTGGGTTTTTCCTGAGAAAGAAGCCAGGCAAGAAGGAAACTGCCCGTGCTATCTAGGCACAGGGCAAGCAGAATTGTGGTTGAGCCCCAACAGCTGCTGATGCATCATAGTGGCAAACAAGTGTGCACTGTGTGAGCCACAGATCTCTAGTTTCAAGTCTCCTGTGCAATTGATGGAAATCATGGAAATGACTGGAGACACCATGGCCCTCAAGACAGTCACTGAGCACAGGACATCTGGTCCATCCTTCTGTCAGGTTGTGGGGCCTGACAGAGTCACGCAGGGTTCATGCGGGCCACAGGGAAGAGAATAGAGCATGGCTATTGTTGAATCCTATGGTCCTATTGTTTGTAGGAGGAAGGGGGTCATTAGGGAGACAAGCTGCTATAGTGCAGCTTTCAAGCGGGACAATGGTGTGTTTGTTTTTTAACAGGAGATGTCATTGGAGTGAAACAAGGACCACCTCCTTGAAGCAACTCCAAGGCCTACAGTACAAACCCTTTTATGAGATGGATCCGTACAACTTGACGCAGTAAGGGCAGACTTTTGAAAATCTCTTTTGAATGCACAGAGTTGATTTCTGTGGAGACAGTTCAGTCATCTCCCTTCCGCAGTGTTAAATCAGTGTGGTGGGTGTGGTTAAAGCACTGGGTGAATTCATCTCCACACCTCCTTGTTTAACAATGTGATTTGATAAGCAGTGTGTGCGGAGGTAATGATTTTGCTGCGTTTACACAAGCCACTAGCCCAAGTCAAAAACAAACCTCAAACACTTTAAGGTCAAGTCTCTTCTTCTTACTTAGCTCCCCTACTTCCTCTCCCACAACTTCTGCTTTGTGTGGCATCTCACCTGAGGAAGAGTTCTGCAGAACTCAGAAGCTTGTGTGCCACTTTGAAACAGTTCTGAAGATGGCTTTGTAAAAATATGACACCCCGATTCTGTGCTGAAACGTTATCATAGAGTCATTATCAAAGAGACTAAACGTTATCATAGAGACTATTTTTTTTTAAAATATATTTTATTAATTTTCCAATTAAAACCAATTATATCACATTCATTATTTCAAATTATACACATATATATATCAATCAAACCGAATGTTATGCCAAATCGTCTAAAGAATTTTTTATTTGGGTTCCCATGCTTCAAGAAATTGGGGATTCCTCGCAACCGTCCACTGCCGTCTTTTTTCTAAAGTTCAAATCGTCCTCCAAGTTCATAATAATCCAGATCTTCCCCTTACAGTCACATAGATGTTTTCCACTTTCAACCGATTGTTTCCCAGCTGCTGAGATAAATATCAAACGAGGTTTCACAAATGTTCTTTCTCCTGTGTGAGTTAATCAGTCCAGCCTCCCCATAAATCTTCTTAGTCTGTAGCTCCCTGTTGCGTCGAAGCAGCGCCATCTTAAAAAGCTCAAATCACTTTCGTTTTCTCTCATAGCCATGAAGATTAACGATCTTTATAAAATTTACAGCTTTTCCAGGCAGAAGACCCAAACATCAAACCATAAACTCTTGGTAAATTAATGGATCTCCTTGCCCTATAGCTGAACTTAGCTTCAGGTCGCTGCTCCAATTCAAAGTGCGTCACAGCTCATAAATCCTCCGAACGCGTCCAGGACTCCTTCCGTCCGACTAGGGGGGGGGGCTTTTCTCATCGGCAACTCCACATCTTTAAAAAATATTCTCAGTAACAACAGTTTATAAAGTTCAACTCACACAGTCTTTTGCTTCTCTTTCACTCCAAACAAGCCAGGACATCGCGTCTGGGAAGGTACGAAGTAACTCATATGAAGAAAAATAAAACTCCATTCCCTTATCGCTCCGTCCCCATCAATCCTTCTTCCAGATGATATACAGCCTTTAACTCCTCTCCCTCAGCAGCATAGATTTCTCAGCAGTAAACAGCGCTTCTTCCCCTCCTTCTGAAGTATGTCCATAGATTTAAGCCTAATTATCTTCTTTAACCATGGAAATCCCCGCCATGCAGATTAGCGTCCGGGAGTCCTGGCCCTCGTAAGTGCTTTTCAGCCCAAGCTCCCCCCACTCCATAAACAGTCGGAGTGGGTCTGGGGGCATCGCGGGCCAGCGGCCCCTCTCCGTAACCCCCGGAGAGGGTAGGGGGTTGCCATTTACTCCCCTAGCAACCGCCAAATTCCTTACGAAGGTCAGAGGGATGGAAAACAGGTCCGCCATTCCTGCCGGCGGAAACCGGAACCCAAACGTTATCATAGAGACTAAATGACCATGAGGGTCATTTAGTCCAACCACCTGCAATGCAGGAATATTTTGCCCAAACATGGGGCTGGAACCCCCGACCTTGAGGTTGAGAGTTTCCTGCTCTACTGACTGAGCTAATTGAGTCATGACTCGATTATGTGGCTGCTTTGGCTGCTGCAGCAGAGGAAGACGGTTGTTGTGCAATGGTTCTTCCTGCTCCTTTGCAAAGAAGGAGGCCTGGCCATTTCTGCTCTTCTTTGCAAAGAAGACCTACATCTACGCTGCTGTTTCCCATTTCATAGTATTAAAGGAGTTAAATGGGTATCTCTCTCACACACCAATTTAACAATATTAAAAATATTATAATACATGTAAAAAATTTTTTTATCATAAATGCATAATTAAGATTATGAAGCAGTTGGTTTTCAAGTTTATGAAGCAGTTGGCAACTCTGCAGAACTGCCAGGCGGATGCACGTCGGGAATGCTCCCACCAAGCCTACAGCAAGAATCCATCCTTTCCTACCCACTGTTACATCTGAAAACTAACAAATAATGGTGATGTTCTGACAGTATTAGTAAACCTCCCTAAAATGAATCATAGAGTTGGAAGAGACCACAAGGGCCATCCAGTCCAACCCCCTGCCGAGCAGGAAACACCATCAAAGCATTCTTGACATATGCCTGTCAAGCCTCTGCTTAAAGACCTCCAAAGAAGGAGACTCCACCACACTCCTTGGTAGCAAATTCCACTGCCGAACAGCTCTTACTGTCAGGAAGTTCATTTATTTGTCTAAATGGATATATCCCTCCTTAACATATAAGCCACGATGCAAATCAAGTTTGGCAGGATCTAGAATAAGTGCTACAATGTATTGAAGAAACTTTCCCAACATCTGAGATTCTGCTATGTGGGGATTTCAATGGGAGAATTGGGTGGGGGGAGGGGGCAATGACAAAATGAATAAAGGTATTGCCCTGGATGAGGACAATATTAACATCTCAAATAGATCCTTGCAAGATAAGATTATAAACAAATAGGGTCTAAAGCTATATTCCCTCGCATACCCACTGTTATCCTGCCACAAAGAGAACTTTTTTGTAATGTACTCCTATTGTACTCCTTGCACTGGCGTGCTTTCAAACTGCTAGGTTGGCAGGAGGTGGGACAGAGCAATGGGAGCTCACTCCGTCACGGGGATTCAAACCGCTGACCTTCCAGTCAGCAAACCCAAGAGGCTCAGTGGTTTAGACCACAGCACCACCTGCGTCCCATGGTGAAGATAATACTACCTCAAGGACCACCTCTCCCCATATAAACCGACCCGGACTCTGCAGTCATCCTCTGACACCCTTCTTCATGTGCCTCCTCCACAAGAGGTCTGGAGGCTGGCAGCATGAGAACGGGCCTTTTCTGCAGCAGCTCCCCCACTTGTGGAATGTTCTCCCCAGGGAGGTTCGCCTGGTGCCTTCATTGAACATCTTTAGGCGCCAGGCCAAAACGTTCCTCTTCAACTAGGCCTTTGGCTGATTGAGGTACTACAGCCTTTAAAATTGCATTTGTTTTTGTGTGTGCTTTTATCCTGTATTTTTATTTTGTGAACCGCCCTGAGATCTGCAGATGAAGAGTGGTATATACATTTAATTAATAGGTAAAAAGGTAAAAGGTAAAGGACCCCTGGATGGTTAAGTCCAGTCAAAGTGACTATGAGGTTGCGACGCTCATCTCGCTTTCAGGCCAAGGGAGCTGGTGTTTGTCAGCAGCCAGCTTTCCGGGTCATGTGGCCAGGCCAGCAGGACTAAAGCACTTCTGGTGCAACAGGTTACCATGACGGAACCTGGAGGGCACAGAAATGCCATTTACCTTCCTGCCGCAGTGGTACCTATTTATCTACTTGCACTGGCATGCTTCAAACTGCTAGGTTGGCAGGAGCTGGGACAGAGCAACGGGAACTCACTCGGTCGCAGGGATTTGAACGGTGAACCTTCCAATAAGCAAACCCAAGAGGCTCAGTGGTTTAGACCACAGCGCCACCCACGTGGTCCTTGGACCAGACCTTATGACTTACTGTGATAGCATCAGTCAAGCCAGGGTTCGGTGTACTTATCAGCCCAATTGAAACAGTCAACTCTGCAATCAGTTTTGCGGCACCCCTGAAGGGCAACTATATAAAGATTTTTTTAAACTCATCAGTTTTAAAGATAAAAACCCACATCAATACTATGGGCTTCATTTAAGAGTTTTTGTTTTTTGTTTTGCAAACAACAGTTCTTGCCAATGTTAGCAATTGAGATGTACCACATATTTATTAACTCATTTCTGGCACTGAGTATTTTCACACAAGATCATGTATGCACTGAACCAATAGGACGGACAAACTTTTAAGACCTAAAAACAAGTATATTAAATATACTGGCTCTCCCACCTCTCCAATCTTTCAAAGTTTGCTTGATGGCCCTTGAGTTGCTTCCAACTTTATAATTCTATGATTTTTTTTAAAAAAGTCCTGCAATTCAAAAAGCTTTTGCATGGCTTTTATTGGTTTTGTTTTTAGTAGTGCTCTAAAAGCTTCCATGGATCAAAAGCAGACGCATCGTCTTAGGCTAGACAAACATCACCCTGGGGAATCCTTGGGACTCATCTCCTGAAAGCATGGGATCTCTCATTTGTCAGTTTTAATAAAAAGCTACCAAAAAAATAAGCGTGTGCCATGTGCTCTCAATAAAGGCGAGACCAGATCAATCAATGGCGAACACAATCTGCTCAGTTTGCCACCCGCAGCAAAAATCTATGTAACACATGACCTCACTCGAGGGCTCCCTTCTCCATGTCGCTTTTCACGACACAATGAAGCCACTATGCTCAAAGCTGCATCTTGTACATCTGGCCACTTCACAGTCACATGTTTTTCTCCATCCAGAATAAGGCTGGAAAATATTGTATTTACTTAAGACTTAAAGCCCCCACTGAAATCAGCGGGAGTTACTTTTGAAGAAACGTGCAGAGCATCGGACTGCGCAAGCAAATCCACACGACTAAGTTTACTACAGGGCTGCAAACTGGTGGTTTCTGCCTAGATGCCATGCTTCAAAAAAGCAGTGCCAGCCCAGTGCATTTTGCTGGCAGATGCCCCCCCCCCAGCAAATTAGGACCAACACTTTACAATCCTTACTGCTGCACCAGACAATGATTCCCTTCGCTCTCTATGCTACTCCAAGCTATGGTGTTACTGGAAACAGGTTGCCAGAATCACCTTCTGCTCCTCTCTGCTTCCATTTGCTTAAAGAGGTTGAGAAGTGATGAGGTTGAGAAAGGGATTCAGTTATTTACAAGCAGGCTTGCCATATTTCAACAAGTTAAAAGCCAGGACACCCCAAAAGTTGAGCTCTTTATAGGAAAAACCCAAAGTTGTGGAGCTTTATTTCAGACAACCACCAAAGTTGTGGAGCATTTTTAAACAAAAACGCCCCAAAAAATGCCTTCTGGAAACCTCTCCCCCCCCCCGGACATCACTTCCACCTTTAAAATCCTGGTAGAGTTTGGGGAAATCCAGACCTACGACAGCCCTATTTACAAGGATGTCAGAAAACAATTGGTACAATTGTTCAATTTAAACAAATTAGGAAGGAGGTCTTGGGCTGCGCAAACACATTTAATCCTAGAATCAATGGTGATGGAGTACTTTTTTTCTTCATAGTCCACACACAATCTATATCTAGTGCATATTTTTGCCCTTGAAAGGGCGCTCCTTGAGAAAATGTTTCATTGCAAAAATAAAATCTCATTGCTGATTATTTCTGCATTATCCCATGGTGTGTCCAGACATGGGCAGCCCTGGCAATTTGAGTATATCCCCACCAGCCTAATGGCATTGTGTGCAGGGCATATTCCAAGACTGCAATCACCACCTGCTTCTCCATTCACCGGGTAGCATGTGCAGGGCAGAAAAGGCATGGGTAACCTAATCGAGGTGAGGGTTTTCAAATGCACATCAAGCAATCTTACTCACCTTTATGGATGGCAGGCTGCAGAATAAATCCTGACTGAACCACAATTGTGTAAAAAGTGAGATCACAGGACAATCAAATGCAGAAAAAGTCCATTGATAAATACACATTTCACCAGGTTAATTCACTCAATATGTTTTGATGACTTAGACTTCCCGGTTCAAAACTTGCGGCATGGTGCTGAATTGTTAAGTTCCACTTCAGGCATGGTCTACTGTTTGAAACTGCATTACAATGATAATATAAATATGTAAAGCAGAGGCAAGTCACAGGTCTCCTTGGTGCCTTCCCGATAGCAACTGGCTTGGGGATCACAAATAATACAAGCTGGGACTGTGACACTGGCTAAAAGGTAAAGGACCCCTGGAAAGTTAAGTCCAGTCAAAGCCAACTATGGTGTTGCCTTGGCGCTCATCTTGCTTTCAGGCGAGGGAGCCAGTGTTTGTCCACAGACAGCTTTCTGGGTCATGTGGCCAGCATGACTAAAGCGCTACTGGTGCACAGAGGACTGTGACGAGTGCCAGAGCACATGGAAATGCCGTTTACCTTCCCGCCGCAGCAGTACCTATTTATCTACTTGTGCTGGTGTGCTTTCGAACTGCTAGGTTGGGAGGAGCTGGGACAGAGCAATGGGAGCTCCCCTGTTGCGCGGACTCGAACCTCTAACCTTCCGAAAAAGCACCAAATACACTTATACCATGCAAATTGCTATTGAAACTGTTCACGCACGTTCACTTGCAAATCCCTATATTGGAAAGTCAAGTTTAGCTTCTGCCGTAGAAAAAGAAAGAAAGAAAGATCTAACAAGTTGAGCTATTCCAAATCGTTGCAAGCCATTACAATTCACCTCTTGAAATATATTGGCACCTACCTTGTTAACGGATATCCATACCGACACCTATCAAGCTGGTTACTCTCAGCCTTGGACAAAAAGGAACACAATTTGCAGGCACTGGCAGAGGTGACAATTCAGTACTTTCCTATAACACCTCATTACACCACAATTTAATCTCTCCTTCTCTGCCTCCCCACCCCCACCCCCATTAGCTGGGAAAGAATTCCCCAAGCATTTCTAAATTCTACACAAGACAAAAGTGGCATGGCAAAAAAAGAGAGAAAGATAAAGGGAGGGGGACGAGGGACTCAAAATAGGGGAGAAAGGAGGAGATATTTGCCTATAACCACCTTCCAAATTATAAAAAGGACAGGATGCAAGAAACCCTCTTTTGGTGGAATCTGATAGGAAAGAAAGCACTACTGCTAAGTGCCTAGCACCAGCAGCTTCCCCCAGTGAAGAGCCACGCTAGACGTGATGGCTTAGGAGTGTGTTTGCAGGTAAGCTCACAGCCCACCAATAATTCAAGGTGAATTACAAGAGTGGCTCTTCATTTCCATTCTGTATTATTGAGCCTGGATAGCTCAGTTGGTTAGAACAGGGGTCAGCAAACTTTTTCAGCAGGGGGCCGGTCCACAGTCCCGCAGACCTTGTCGGTGGCCAGACTACATTTTGAAGAATAATAAAAAGAACAAATTCCTATGCCCCACAAATAACCCAGAGATGCATTTTAAATAAAAGCACACATTCTACTCATGTAAAAACACCAGGCAGACCCTACAAATAACCCAGAGATGCATTTTTAAATAAAAGGACACATTCTACTCATGTAGAAACACACTGATTCCCGGACCGCCCGCAGGCCGGATTTAGAAGGCGATTGGGCCGCATCCGGCCCCTGGGCCTTAGTTTGCCTACCCATGGGTTAGAGCGTGGTGCTGATAACACGAAGGTGCAGGTTCAATCCCTGTATGGGACAGCTGCATATTTCTGTATGGGGGGCTGGACTAGATGATTCTCAGGGTCTTTTCCAATGCTACAATTCTATAATTCTATGAAGACAGCTCTGACTGCAGTAAAAAAGGGGTTTCTTCCCCCCACCCCTTCTTAGACTAATCTTTTCAACATTTCTTTCCTGTAAAAGAAATGCTTCACCACCTGAATGAAATAACACTTATCTACTCAGATCCATTTAAAGGTAAAGGGACCCTGACCATTAGGTCCAGTCGTGACCGACTCTGGGGTTGCGGCGCTCATCTCGCTCTATAGGCCGAGGGAGCCGGCATATAGCTTCCAGGTCATGTGGCCAGCATGACAAAGCCGCTTCTGGCAAACCAGAGCAGCACATGGAAACGCCGTTTACCTTCCCGCTGTAGCGGTTCCTATTTATCTACTTGCATTTTGACGTGCTTTCGAACTGCTAGGTTGGCAGGAGCTGGGACCAAGCAACGGGAGCTCACCCCGTCACAGGGATTCGAACTGCTGACCTTCTGATCAGCAAGCACTAGGTTTAACCCACAGCGCCACCTGGGCAGCAGCATTATTTTTGTTGTTGTTGTAGGTACCCAATAAGTGAAAACAGATCAATATCCACCACTACAACTGATGGACGGTCCAAAAGGTCTCATCTGCAACCAATGTACGTGTCATTTGAAATTTCAACAGCTGGTGTCCACTATTTCAAGAAGCCACAACAAAATGAATTCAACGTTTTCCTCCCGGTAACATTTCCCACTATGGTATGCAAGACTGAAGCAAAGGATATATATTTCAATCACTTATAACAAAGAGTTTGGGCAATTCCCCCCCCCCAAACATCACTGGTGCTATTTTAAATGACGAAATTGCTTCTCGACAAAAGGCACTGCCACATCTATACTTAATGAAGCAATGTATAATTTATCACATCATGTGAACTCTGTAATAAAATTTCAAAATGTAAGAGCCAGTCCTCCTTTACGATTTCCTAGCGATAACTCTAATAATGTATACAAATAATGTTAAAAGTGCCAAGACCAAAAGGGGTAATATCAATTTGCATGCAGTCCTTAAAAAAATATGGAAGAAATTGATTTGCTGAGAATTCAGAGAGAGAGAGAGAGAGAGAGAGAGAGAGAGAGAGAGAGAGAGAGAGAGAGATTATGCAGCTTGGACAAGATACCACTGTTTTGGTGATATAAACATGGAGTCACTACTGTAATTATGCCTCACATGAATCAGTGGTCTGGAAAACATGGCAGTTCTTATGCGCTTGATGGTTTTTGATCAAATTGACACTGATATCACAGATGGAAAAGATCTGCTTCATCATTTGCTATGACTGTAGCGGAAGAGATCTGAATGGCATCACTTGACACAATACTTCCTGCCTCCCATTTCAGGTGTTGCCGATTACATTGTCCATCTCCCAGTGAACACTCCATGGAGAAATGCAATTTAAACTGGTGGGACACAGTCCCTGCTTCTCAATTTGCATTGTATTATTTTATGCACTGTGGCTTGCTGTTGTTTTATTGATTGTAGTTTAGAAATTATTTATTGTAAATGTTACGAGCGGATTTCTGTTTAATTTTTACATGCCGATATTATTATTCTATACCAGGGATGTCCAACACGTCGATCGCGATCTACTAGTCGATCTCTGCCAGGCTTTGGTAGATCGCGATCGATCACTGGTCCCCTTCTGGCCCCGCCCCCTCTCCCTGCGCTGGCTTCCATTGTTGCAGAAGGGAAGCCGGAGTTTAGAAACGGAGGCTTTTAACTTGTCAGCAATCGTAAGGTTAATGGCTGCTTCTGTTCCTTCCCCAAATAGTGTGCTTTCCCCCTCCCTCAGAAGAGCTTGTCAAAATTCCCGGAACCCCTTCAAAACAGGGCATTTCCCATCCCTAAAAAAACCCCCACCAACTTCTGAGCTGAACCCCCCCAAAAACAGGGGTGAAAGTAGATTGCAGTATCTTGAGAGTTGGCCACCCCTGTTCTCTACTATTCTAATGATTGTTGAATGTTACTTTATTTGATGTAGGTTGCTTATTTTAAAGTTATGTTTTATTATCACATTTTTGTATTGCATTAGATCCTCAGCCTCGGCCCTCCAGATGTTTTTGGCCTACAACTCCCATGATCCCTAGCTAGCAGGACCAGTGGTCAGGGATGATGGGAATTGTAGTCTTAAAACATCTGGAGGGCCGAGGTTGAGGAAGCCTGCATTAGATTGTTCTAAGCCAGGCATCCCCAAACTGCGGCCCTCCAGATGTTTTGGCCTACAACTCCCATGATTCCTTGCTAACAGGACCAGTGGTCAGGGGAGATGGGAATTGTAGTCCAAAACATCTGGAGGGCCGAAGTTTGGGGATGCCTGTTCTAAGGTGTACATTCTTTGTTTCTTCAGCTTGTAAACCACTTTGGGTATTGTAAGATAGAAAGATGGTAAAGGGACCCCTGACCATTAGGTCCAGTTGTGACCGACTCTGGGGTTGCGCGCTCATCTCGCATTATTGGCCGAGGGAGCCGGAGTATAGCTTCCAGGTCATGTGGCCAGCATGACAAAGCCGCCTCTGGCAAACCAGAGCAGCACATGGAAACGCCGTTTACCTTCCCGCTGTAGCGGTTCCTATTTATCTACTTGCATTTTGACGTGCTTTCGAACTGCTAGGTTGGCAGGAGCTGGGACCAAGCAACGGGAGCTCACCCCGTCACAGGGATTCGAACCACCGACCTTCTGATCAGCAAGCCCTAGACTCAGTGGTTTAACCACAGTGCCACCTGGGTCCCTAGAAAGATGGTATACAAATTAAAAGTGATGATGATGATGATATCTCCGCCACCACCTGGTCGATTTAGGGGAGCATGGTTCTTGCCAGGTGCTGACCTGCTCACATTCCTGGCCCTCCTCTTTTAGACTGTATGTTAAATGCACACCGCACAGCTGCTCTGGAAATGTTCTGCTCTTCCCATATTTTAAGCGATTCACCATTCAAGACGACCATTCTCATACCTTTCAGTTTTTTCCAAATGCCCTTGCTTTGTTTATACCTCTTCTAAAACATCAGTGGAGTTTGGGCACACATGCAAATTAACTGCTGCAAACCCAAATTGCTTTCAGAACGAGCTAATTGTCTGTGTTTAATTGGCAATGAGCATGATTTAAAGTCTCTGCATTTTATTAGTCTCTCTAGACTACTGATGCTTACATACCACCGCAGAGATACTTTGTTCTACAGTATTTACATGGATACAACGATCTCCCAAGTCGAAGGAAACAACTAGAATAACTTTCCAAGATTTGACAATGTTGCTGCTTTTTAAAAAAGACGAGGCACTACTGTACTATATAATAGATAAAGGAATGCATAGGAATGTTCTCTCTTTTCCTCGTGCTTTTGGGATGCTTTTTGGTTCTCTTAATGCCACTAATTAGCATTCATTTGCGACTTTATGTGCTCCAAGGAAGAAGAGTTGCAGGCATTGCTCTTAAATTACAGTGGATAGTTTTGCTAAAATCCAGCTCAGCTAACTAAAAAAAGAAAGAAAAGAAAACCCAGCTGAGCTAAGGTGGAAGATGTTATCGAAAGTTTCCCGAATGCCCTCCCACCAGAGGTCAAAGAGAATAACAATTACCAGACCTTTAGAAGGCATCTTAAGGCAGCCCTGTTTAGGGAAGCTTTTAATGTTTGATGGATTTCTGTATTTTAATATTTTGTTGGAAGCTGCCCAGAGTGGCTGGGGGAACCCGGCCAGATGGGTGGGGCATAATAAATAAATAAATAAATAAATAAATAAATAAATAATTGCATCAGAAAAAAATAAATATCTGTTTTCCTTTCACTGGATCCTTACCTCCACCCATTCTTCTCTGACTGAGAAAAGACTTAGAGGACACTGAGTCCCTTGATGGAGAGTTGGGCTGTAAAAGGCAACTCCAAGTTTTTCTAGAAAACTGCTTTACTGCTATATGTAAGTTTTAGTTAGTAAAAATGGTGATATTATGGATATTTTTATCACTGTTGTATTTGTAAGCTGAGAAGCTTTTCAATGGAGACAGGGACGGGACCTGCCCCCGAAATCTTGCACAGCCACTGCCAGTCAATGTAGACCAGTGATGTCCAAAAAATGTTCAAAGAGGGCCAGATTTGATGAAGTAAAGGGCAGTGAGGGCCTACCAAAGGGCCAACCAAAGTTGTAAACTTTTTTTTTAGGATTGAAGTTGTTGAGGTTTGAAATAAATTGCCACAGAGGCTGATTAGGCCCCCGAAACGGACTTTGGACATGCCTGGTGTAGACAATGCTGTGCCCAGAGAGACACATGGACAGTTTTCCATGATCCCGGTACTCTTAGCTGCCTGCGAAACACAGGCCTCAGAATTTGCAAATATGTGCAGGGAGGAAATCAGGAGTAGCAAATGCTGTGATGTATCAAGGTGACCGAGATAGTCTGGCAGATGGGCAAAATCAAGCATATGCTACCTAAGGTGGGTACACAAGCAAGCCTGGGGGACGGGGAATGGACCCAGCTGTTATGTTATCTAAGCCAAACAACATGAAGGCCACATTATAACCTGAAGTCATATTGGCTCGCGTGTGTCTGCCATAAATAGTGTTGTTACGAATAAGGAACATGTACAGAGGAGAGCAACCAAGATGATCAAGGGTTTGGAAACCAAGCCTTATGAGGAACGGTCAAAGGAGCAGAGCATGCTTAGCCTGGAAAGGAGGAGAGATGATTGCAACATACTCCTAATAATGGAGGAAAGGCATGGCTTGATTTAATCACAGTTGTGACCATCTTGCAAAATGCTGAAAAGCATGACCTTTGGAATACCACCCTGCCAAGCAATGTCCATATACTTTCAGCTGCTAATTTCTGAAGATCAGAGCCCAGTACCAGAGATGGGGAACAACACCTAGCAAGCCACTTTTCACCCAACCCGAGCTTAGGCTGACAACAATTTCACATAAAATTAACCCACGCAGGTCCAGTTATACGCTATCTCAAACAGGATGTCAAAACAAAATAAAAAAATTCCTTCCAGCAGCACCTTAGAGACCAACTAAGTTTGTCATTGGTATGAGCTTTCGTGTGCATGCACACTTCTTCAGATACACACGAAAGCTCATACCAATGACAAACTTAGTTGGTCTCTAAGGTGCTGCTGGAAGGAATTTTTTTATTTTGTTTCGACTATGTCAGACCAACACGGCTACCTACCTGTAACTCAAACAGGATGTGTAGATGTGTTTTTATTACCATGCTATTGTATGTTGTACAGTATTATATATTATAGTAACATTCCGTTTCTAGTTTAAAAGTTACTTTAGAAACATTTACAGGGCAATTGTGCCTTAGTCTCTGGGTCTTCTTTAGACAGTCCATGCACTTTCTGTACATACTAGAGTCCCTGTGTGAGGCTTTGCCGCTAGAAGAACAGGAGAATTGAACATGGACTGGAACTTGTTGCAATACATTTCAAGGTCATGATCCCACTTGGAATTAATTTATTTCTTCTGGAGGTGTCTTCTTCTTTGGCGATCACTCGTAGCCGAGTAAGATTGTCTTCCATGAACACGGTCTTAATAGTGCGTCCGTAAGTGACTGTGGAGGCCAGTTCTGGATCCACACATCCTTACACAGTGGGGACATAGGTTTCTGGGCGGGAGTTGATCACGGTGAGGGTTTGCCAAATGTGCCTTCCTCTTAGCACCTTCTCCCTTTCGTCCTGAGTTCAAGTGTCTTCAAAATCTATTTACAGGTAGGTAGCTGTGTTGGTCTGAGTCGACCATGCACACGAAAGCTCATACCAAAATAAAAACTTAGTTGGTCTTTAAGGTGCTACTGAAGGAATTTTATTTTGCTTCAAAATCTATGACACCTTTGGTAAAGGCTGTCCTCCAACTGGAGCACTCGCAGGCCAGTGTTTCCCAGTTGTCTGTGTTTATACTACATTTTTAAAGATTTGCCTTGAGAGAGTCTTTGAACTTCTTTCGTTGACCACCAGCATTACGCTTTCCATTTTTTAGTTCGGAATAGAGTAGTTGCTTTGGAAGATGATCATCAGGCATCCGCACAACATGACCAGTCCAACAAAGTTGATGTTGAAGGATCATTGCTTCGATGCTGCTGATCTTTGCTTCTTCCAGTACAGTACACTGGCATTAGGATTCTGGCTAAGTTACGGTATGCCATGCAGGTTCAATCCCCATATGGGACAGCTGCATATTCCTGCATCGCAGGGGGTTGGACTAGATGATCCTCAGGGTCTTCTCCAACTGTATGATTCTATGTCATTGTAAGTTGGCTATTGGTGCTTATTTTGAATATGTTAAGTACAGAGCTGGAGCTCTAGCAAAGAATAGTTCAGGCGCCTAATACACTTGCAAAGCTTTCCCCAACTGTATAGAAAACCTTTAACCTTTTTTAAAATGATGATGATGATGATGAAAACCAACAGGCAGACAAAAATTACATAGCAGCAAGTAAAGCCAGCCAGCTAGTATAAGTAAGTGCTAGCTTGCCATGCAGGGAAAAAGAGGTTTCAGCAGCAATAGCCTGATGTACTCCTTGGTCTTACATTGTTCCATGTGTAAAGGAATTCATGTTATCCAACTATCCATATGGCCAGATCAGCTTGTGTGTTGTGTATCTACTTGCTTCTGCTGTGTGGGCTTGAAGTCGAGCCTGACCTCTGCATCACCCTGTTTTGTGCAACACAATATGCCCCATGAAGGCCTGGCCAGAAGCAGTTTCTGGGCTCAGAAGCCTGCAGGCACTAGAATGATGGCCAATTCCTTTTGTAGATGAAACAAAAGACACCCACTCCTCTTCCAATCTGCATAGCCGCGTCATATCCAATTTGCACCAGGCTAATTTCACTTTACATAACAGCTGATCTGCCGATCACGATTACCAGGAAACACATATACCCCCATGCAAAAAAACACAAAAAAGGGAAAAAATGTAAATAACAGTGGCTACATATCATAAAAGGCTGCTTTTCAAATGCCAACAATAATTGCAAAAACACTCACTCAAGATGTTTGTCACGATGATCAGTGTAATCCTTCCATTTGCAAAGGGGGACCAGGGCTTTTGTACCTTTAACAGGTGCATAGGAGAAGAGACTGTCTTAAACACAAAAAAATTCCCCTGCACAATAAAGTGGAATTGTGTCTTGCAAATCTGTCTTGCAAAAATAACACACAGGATTTTTGTCATTGGGTGCATCTGTATCCCCGTACTTTGATTAACAAGCTGCAATGGGCCGAGCAACGTTTTATGATTACTCACAAAAGACAACTTGGAATAGCCGTGATATTTCCTTACCACAAGGACAATTCATTGAATGGAACCCACACACCCCAGGGGTGCCAACTTGAATAAAATGTTGGGGGGGGGGGTAAGCCCTGCCCTGCATAATTGATCAGAAGACATGATGAATACTCTTTCTTTCTTTGGCAATCACTCATAGCTGAGTAAGATTGCCTTCCATAAACATGGTTTTAAAAGTGAGTCCATAAGTGTCTGTGGAGGCCAATTCTGGATCCACATGTCCTTCCAGAGAGGGGACACTGGTTTCCAGGTGAGAGTTCATCATGGTGAGGGTTTGCCAAGCATGTCTTGCTTTTAGCCCGTTTCTCCCTTTCGTCCTGAGTTCGAGCGTCTTCAAAGCCCATGACGCCTTTGGCAAAGGCTGTTCTCCAACTGGAGCGCTCGCAGGCCAGTGTTTCCCAATTGTTGGTGTTTATACTACATTTTTTTATTTTATTTGCCTTAAGACAGTCTTTAAAGCTCTTTTGTTGACCACCAGCATTACGCTTTCTATTCTTAAGTTTGGAATAGAGTAGTTGCTTTGGAAGACAATCATCAGGCATCCGCACAACATGACCAGTCTAACGAAGATGATGATGAAGAATCATTTCTTTGACACTGGTGATCTTTGCTTCTTCCAGTACACTGATATTAGTTTGCCTGTCTTCCCAGGTTACGTGTAAATATTTTCGGAGACACAGTTGATGGAATCTTTCGAGGAGTTGGAGATGGCATTTATAAGTGGTCCATGTTTCACAAGCATACAGTAAGGTTGGTAGTACAATAGCTTTGTAAACAAGCATTTTGGTTTCCCTGCGATGCATACACACCAAAAGCAATGCCCATCAACTTTCGGCCCCCCGTCAAATATTTTATCGGGGGTCCTGAAAGCACTCCTGCCCCTAGGAATTGGCTCCTATGACCCCCAATTGGTCCTGGCTTTGCCCTGGGGGCAGTAAGTATGTAGCAAATCATACACAAGGTGGAAGAATTATTGCTCCGCGGCAGAAGTCCCAACTAACCCACTCAACACACCATCATAACACTTGTGAATTGGCACCCCCATCAGTGAAAGCAGCCTTTTGCTTCAAAAGTCTGATTTTTATTAGCCCTTGAGCACAAAGTGCTATGGCACTTCTCCCCTCCGTTTTAAACTCTAGGACAAATAAAATAAAACAAAATACCCAAGTTTAAATGGAAAACTATGTGCTGACTCTATAAACTGCAGAGAGAGAAGATGTGTGCACATTTAAGTGTAGAGGTTTGACCTTCACTAAATCTAGAAGCAACAGAGATTACCACTTCCTGATCCTCATGATTAGGCAATGGGCTTTCTTTACTCCTAGGTAGTGATCTTCAGTGTAGAAGTAGGCAGACAAGGAGGAAGGAAGAAGCAAGGAAGCACTACCCTTCTGAGACATTTTCCCCCAAGCTGAAACAATCAATGGCCTAATCAGGTGGTGTTATCACTGGAGAAAGGAAAAAAGGGGCAGGGAAAGAAATAGAGGAAACAGAGGGTGGAGAGAGAGAGAGAGAGAGGGAGAGGGAGAGGGAGAGGGACCTACATATTCATCAGACTAGTTCCAACTGGAGTTAGCTAAGGGCAGGGAGTTATTTAGCAGGCATGAGCGTGCTCACTGAGGCGTGGAGGCCAAGGAAAAGAAAGAGATCTTGCCGGATCAAATAATCCCTCTCGGAACATATTTTTTTATTCCTTTGTGGTGCTTCCCTTCTTTCCCCACCCACTGGAATATAATTTGGCCAACTGCAAACAGGATGGTTCTCCATCCGCTATACGGTACTGTTGCATTCTGATATTGTACATTATTTGATGCTTTTGTGGTCTCTCTCTCTCTCTCTCTCTCTCATATCTGCTATCTCTATCTATCTATCTATCTATCTATCTATCTATCTATCTATCTATCTATCATCTACCTACCTACCTACCTACCTACCTACCTACCTACCGGTATCTATCTATCTATTGTTGTTAAAGGTAAAGGTAAAGGACCCCTGGACAGTTAAGTCCAGTCAAAGGCAACTATGGGGTTGCAGTGCTCATCTCACTTTCAGGCCGAGGGAGCCAGCGTTTGTCCACAGACAGCTTTCTGGGTCAAGTGGCCAGCAGGACTAAAACGCTTCTGGCTCAACAGAACACTGTGACGGAAACCAGAGTGCACGCAGCGGTACCTATTTCTCTGTTTGCATTGGCATGCTTTCGAACTGCTAGGTTGGCAGGAGCTGGGACAGAGCAACGGGAGCTCACTCAAATCATGTGGATTTGAACTGCCAACCTTCCAATTGGCAAATCCAAGAGGCTCAGTGGTTTAGACCACAGCGCCACCTGCATTATTTTATATATATATAAATTGTTGTAACCACAGTGGACCAGATCCTCTCCCCCACCCCATGGAGCAATGAAAATAGGGATGTCTTAAAGAACAGTGGGATATTTCAGGACCAAGTAACAAAGTGGGACAGCTTCTGTAAAATTGGGACTGTTCCTGGAAAACAGGGACACTTGGAGGGTCTGAAATCTCTGTCTGCCTGCTTGTCTGACACGCGCGTGTGCGTGCGTGCGCACACACCCACACACACCCCTGAAGATACAAATGTTCAGGAGAAGCATCTCTCCACAAGGAAATTGAATGATAAATTCTTTCTGCATGGTTGGCCCAGTAATAGACAGTACCTAAGGTGGAAGCAAGATGTGGCACGTACAATCCACATCACTCACCTGGATAATGTTAATATATGTTAAAATATTCCTTCCTGAAACAGAGGAATGTGATGGAATGGGCTGATGTAAGCCCAAGGGGGAAACCAATCTTCAGTTTCTTCACTTTTAAAAGCAGTTTAATAAGCAAGTGCCTATTTGGGTGGAAGCAGCACAAAATGTGCCCCATTTTTAGTTTGGTTTTTTTTTTTAAGAAAAAGGAACCATGAATCTCTTCCAAAAATGTTTGAAAGCGCCATGGCAGGCGGTGAAATTATCCCTCCTAATGGAGAAGTGTTGAATTGGGTGATTTTCAAAGACAAAGATGACATTTCAAATGCTAAGTCCCCTGTGGCTTTTTACCAGAAATCAAATGCCATTTCTAACTTGGATATTTTTAAATATTAGAGCCCTCCTTTTATTCATCTGCCATTAAATTATCTTTTTAAAAGGATTCTCAAGAAACGTGCTACAGTGGTTCACTTAGGTCAATTTTTAGACTGGACTTAGAGGTCTTATTCACCCCCTTTTTTAGATTGCTATGGGTTCATTATATGAACCCATGCTATACATGGGTTCATGTATAGCAAAATCCCATGAAAAGTGGGGAACTTCCTGCTCCTTCTACTAAGTGTGGCCCTGGGCACCTGCTCGTAAGTCTTGTCCTGATGGTACCTCTGTGTGCATACATTTGCCTTGTTCAGAGGCTGAGCAGTTCCTTGTTCAGCCAGCCAGCACAGCATTGGAACATTCATGCACTTTTTTTAAAAAAAATATTTTTTAAAAAAGAGGCGGTGGGTGGGGAGATACTTGGCAAACACCAGCTAGTCTACCTCATGAAGCACAAACACATTTATCAGTTCATCACATCAATACCTTGGCCTTGTTTCAAGGATCTCAGAGTGATGTTTGAGCCTCACAACCTCCCTGTGAGGCAGTTTCTGCTGAAAGGTCCAGGTATGGGTGTATACGGTGCTATTTTTTCTAGAAAAGAGGTGCCAGAATTCACCATGAACGTCTCCCTTGTTCTCTTAGATTGGCAATGGCGCCCACCTGAGAGGTGCCGGAACTGAGTTCAGGTGAGTTCTGGCTGACAAAAAGCCCTGGTTATATAGCAGGGTCCCCAAACTAAGGCCCAGGGGCCGGATGCGGCCCAACCGCCTTCTCAATCCGGCCCGCGGACGGTCCGGGAATCAGCATCGTGCCTGGCGTGCTATGGTCCATGGGGTCACAAAGAGTCGGACACGACTAAACGACTAAACAACAACAACCACTGTATTGGGTTCTGGGCATCTTTGAAATGCGGAACTCAGAACTTGCTGGGGGGGGGCAGGAGAGTATTCCCAATTCTTGTTTATACCAATTATCCTTATTTGTTTTTTAATTCACAAGTGTAATCTGTGCATTAATATAGTTCAGGGATCAGCAAACTTATTCAGCAGGGGGCCGGTCCACTGTCCCTCAGACCTTGTGGTGGGCCGGACTATATTTTGAAGGAAAGAATGAATGAATTCCTATGCCCCACAAATAACCCAGAGATGCATTTTAAATAAAAGCACACATTCTACTCATGTAAAAACACGCTGATTCCCGGGCCAGAATTAGAAGGCAATTGGGCCGGATCCGGCTCTCGGGCCTTAGTTTGCCTACCCATGATATAGTTCTTGCACAGGCACACATCTCCATATAAAAACCTTCCTTTAAGTAGGGTTGCCATACGTCCGGAATTTCCCAGACCTACCCAGAATACTGCAGTCTAAAGCAGTGTCTGGGCGGAAATCGTCTGCATGTCTGGGAAAATCAAGAACTTTTCTAACCTGATTTTCACTTTTTGAAATATGGCACCCCTACCTTTAAGTATCACTTGGGAATCATCAGCATTCCAATGTACATTCTGTTTCACATCACAAATCTCCTCCAAACCATCTGCAAGAAGCTACTTTAGCCTAGCAAGGCTGACTCAGAAAAAGCTGTTCTTCTTTGTTGCTGTACCGCTATGTTGCATTTTTGTTCTGTCATTCCGTTCCAGAACTCACTGTCTGTCAGAAAGCTGTCTAGCTGCTGAACCACAGTCCCCAATTCCTTATGGTGATTGACGTAGAAAAAAATCTGCTCCTTTTCCCTTATGGGGTATCCAAGAGCCCGTATAGAATCCTTAAGTGGGTTCCCTATCAGTAGGAGAAAATAACAGAGGCCAACCAGAGCAATAATATTGAGAAGCAAAGCGGCTAGTAAGCCTGGTCTTTATTAAACTGTTGCAACAGGGTCCTATATAGACTTTTGAAATTGCCCACCCTGTAGCCCAAGACCACCCCCCTGAAACATCATACATACATCACAGAAAGAGGCAGTCTACAGCAGAAATCCTGTCTGCCAGGATACCTAATGATTGCATTACCTGGACAGCCTGGCCATTCTTTTGTGATGGTAAATACTTTAATTCCTGAATCCAGGTCACAGGCTCAAAAGACAATGGAGAGGCTCTCCCATTTCCTTCCTCCTTGCAGAGAAATATTTGAAGTCACTGGGAGGGTCAAAATGACTTCAGGATTGTTCTCCTGTACTATTTCAGACACGTGGTTTATATACTTAATGAACATTATATATATATATGACCTTAGGTAAAGGTAAAGGGACCCCCGACCATTTGGTACAGTCGTGACCGACTCTGGGGTTGCGGCACTCATCTTGCATTATTGGCCAAGGCAGCCGGCGTACAGCTTCCAGGTCATGTGGCCGGCATGACTAAGCCGCTTCTGGCGAACCAGAGCAGCGCATGGAAACACCGTTTACCTTGCCGCTGTAGCGGTACCTATTTATCTACTTGCACTTTGACGTGCTTTCGAACTGCTAGGTTGGCAGGAGCTGGGACCAAACAACGGGAGCTCACCCCATTGCAGGTATTCGAACCACCGACCTTCTGATCAGCAAGCTCTAGGCTCTGTGGTTTAACCCACAGTGCCACCTGTGTCCCTATATATGACCTTAGAATTCCTATAAAGTGGTCCTGCAGTGGGGGTGGGTGGGGAAGCCACCACAGCCTGACAGGGCATTTTAAACACTCAGATCTTACTTCGTTTCCCAGCTTGTGATATAAAACTCCATGGACACAATAGATTATGTTAAACTACTGGTAAATGGCAAGCCACCTTGATCTCTTTGTGCATCTGAAGCCATTCACAAAGCCACCGCTGATGTCTTGGCACACAATGGATTTTCAATTTGGGATTAAGCTCGGGTGCCTTGCAAAGAGTTTGAGCAAACCAACAATAGTGGATTATGGTTTTACTGACAGGGAAAACTGAATGGCATACAGAGGAGAAAATATATAAGGGCACTGCGGCCCCACCATGAAAAGGGGAAAAGCACCCCCCCCCCTGGTTAAGCCAACTGCATAGCATGGGAACATGTAACCCTGTTTTCCCACTGGAATAAATGTTACCTGCTTCTACAATAGATACTGCATCCCGTTTGTGCATCAAGTATGTTTGTTTAAGAGTCTAATCCTATATAAGTCTACTCAGAAGCAAGTCCTGATGAGATCGGTGGAGTTTACTCCTGGTAAGTGGGTACAAGATTGAAAACTAAATGAGTTTTATTTTTTTTAATCCATTCACATTATTTCTTTCTTAAGATTCCTTGCAGGAGTTTGGGTTGCCTTGAGTGTCTGATCCAGCACATCTGATCTTAGCTGCCAAGTACCCCGTTTTTCGCAGGAAACCCCCGGATTTTAATCCATTTCCCGCTGTTCTCCCGAATGGAGAAAAATCCCGGAAATCCCCCGGATTTCCTACGTGATAGGGAGCCTCCATTTTGGGTGCTGCTCTGCCCATGTGTGGGCACCGGAAATTGGGCAGTGCGGCACCGGAAGCCGCTTCTATCCATGCCCGGCGGCCATTTTGGTGGTGGCCGCATGGCGGCAGCCGTCACCAAGATGGCTGCCGCCATGTGGCCACCACCAAGATGGCTGCCAGGTATGCGTAGAAGCGACTTCCGGTGCCGCTCTGCCCGATTTCCGGTGCCCACACATGGGCAGAGCTGCCCCAGAAGTTGCCTCTACGCAACCTCCGGTGCTGCGCCACTGCTGATCCCACATTTTTCAGCGGGAGACTTGGCAGGTATGCATCTGATCCACCTGCCGCACAGCAACTGGGCTGCTCCCTACCCCAACTGCCTCCTAGGGACAGGGCCGTCTTAAACGCCCCTGCCGCTGTGGTGTGCCGGATCTCTCCGGCGCCCTCCCGCCCCGTTTCCCAGCGCGGTGGGCAGGTGGGCGCAGCGGCAGGTGGGCGGGCAGGCACAGCGCGATCTCTCTGGCGCCCTCCCACCCTGTTTCCCAGCGCGGTGGGTGGGTGGGCGCAGCGCGGCTCCCACAGGCGCAGCTGCGCGACGGACCGGCGGATCGGCCGGTCAGCGGGCGGGCGCAGCTCGCGGCGCCTTTCTGGCAGGCTGGCGCCATGGTGCCCTGCGCCACCGGGGGTCTACCTAGAGCCGGGCCTGCCTAGGGACGTGGGTGGCGCTGTGGTCTAAACCACTGAGCCTCTTGGGCTTGCCGATCAGAAGGTTGGCAGTTTGAATCCCCGCGACGGAGTGAGCTCCCATTGCTCTGTCCCTGCTCCTGCCAACCTAGCAGTTCAAAAGCACGCCAGCGCAAGTAGATAAATACAGTGGTACCTCTGGTTACGAACTTCATTCGTTCTGGAGGTCTGTTCTTAAGCTGAAACTGTTCTTATCCTGCTTTCGCTAATGGGGCCTCCCACTGCGTGCGCAACTCTGGCGCACAATTTCCATTCGCATCCTGGGGCAAAGTTCACAACCAGAAGAAGCTACTTCCAGGTTAGCAGACCTTGTAACCTGAAGCGTTCGTAACTAGAGGTACCACTGTAAGCAACTTTTCCATGCGCTCTGGCTTCCGTCAAGGTGTTCCATTGTGCCAGAAAGGGTTTAGTCCTGCTGGCCACATGACCCTGGAAAGCTGTCTATGGACAAACACCAGCTCCCTCAGCCTGAAAGTGAGATGAGCGCCGCAACCCCATAGTTGCCTTTGACTGGACTTAACCGTCCAACGGTCCTTTATCTTTTTTACCTTTTCACTGCCTCCATAGTCTTCATGGGGCTCGCATGGATCTTACTGTTCCGACAGGGGAGTGTTGTGAACAACTCAACACAACCTGGCACCTTTTTCCTTCCACTGTTCCTTCTCATGCTTCTGTTTTCATACTAAATCACAGTCTAGGGGAGCCTTCAGGCAGAGCTCTAAATCCTCATATATTTCTTTTCATTCCTTCTCCTGCCCTATTTTAAGGCCATGCCTTCTGGGGAGTTTTGCATTTGTGCTTCGATACCCAAGTGTTATAATTATACAACATGTTTATTTATACCCCACTTTTTTCCCTGACGGGACTCAAGGTGGCTTACAAAATACTTAGAGAGCTAGTGTTGCAAAGGGATGAAGAGCAGTGGTGGGGCATTTCTTGGTGGTGCCCGGGGCCTGGGTCCCTAGCTGTTGTTGGAGTACAACTCCCATCATCCCTGACCACTGGTCTTGCTATCTGGGGACGATGGGAGTTGTAGTCCAAAAACAGCTCGGGACCCACACTTGAGAAACACTGCTCTAACCACTAAACCACACTGGTTCCATATGTTCCCCACATGGATCTGTAAAACCAGGCTATTTGTTGGTCTGTTTGCAGTGGCATGGCAAAAAAATGCTGGATCATCCATGTGATAAACCCTTATTACACATAGCAGGTTTTCCTTCATTGCAGTAGCCTACATACTGGCTTTGAATACCCCCCCCCTTAAGCCACACTGCCTTTCTTGAATCAGGACTTGCATGAAGATGATGATGAAGCAGTCCTTATTCCACACATGGGTTAATGAATGAAGTACACAGTGAAAGTGCCAGCAAAAATTAGCATGATGGTGTTCCTCAGCGAGAGGATTACATGAACTCACCAGCTGGCTGGTGACTAGGTGCCAATTTTGCTTTATTCGGAAACTGGTTGCTTAATAAGGAAACGAGCAACATGGCAATTTTGCAATGCTTGGAGCCGGAGGGAAACAATGTCTTGTTGACACCTTGAAATATAGATGTTGTTTTTGCCTAACAGGAGTATGCATGTTTTAGTGCTGAATACTCAGCAGGAAACATTTCACACAGCTGATGTGGGGATCAGATTCAAGTGTCCTTTCGCAAGCAGCTGCAAAATCTGCAGGCTTTTCAAGGAGCTGTGGATACAGAGGGCTCTTGTTGTGGAATGGGCAGGCATGCAACAGAAAGACTGTAGCCATATGGAATTGAGTGGCAGGGGCGTACCCAGGATCAAAACTAGGGGGGGCAAGGGGCGGGGCCAAGGCACGGGAGGGCAAGCGCCACCGGTGAGTCCTGGCCTGCCACGGGAGAAGGGCCCCGGTAAACCTCGGTGCCTTTCCAGGACCCGCCGCTGCACCAGGCCAGGCGGGCGGGTGGGCACTGGGCAGAGCACCAGGCACCAACCCCCGCCCAGCACAGACCACGAGGGTGGCCCCCGGCAGACACTTCCCTGCACCCAGGCCTCCCGCTTTGCACTACAGTTCCTGCCTTGGCAACTTCCTGCCGCAGCTGCCTTCCGAGTTACATTTCCGAGGTTTCTTCTTCTTCTCCTTGAGGAGGGGCGAGCGGGAGGCAGGGGGCCATACCTGCCAAGTTCCTGCCAGAAAAATAAGGGATCGGCAGACCGGAAGTAGCGCTGCCGCCATTTTGGAACTGGGTAGAGCAGCACCGGAAGTCGCTTCTGAGCATGCTCTGCCCAGTTCCAAAATGGCCACCGCGCCAGAAATCGCTTCTGCGCATGTCCAGAGACTCCAGACATGCGCAGAAGGAGCCTCCCCCGGCCGGTAAGTAAACCGGGGAAAAACAAAAAAAATATATCTGTTTTTCCAGCTGGGAACGGCGCAACAGAACACCATGACAGAAACCAGAGCTCACGGAAACCTTCCCGCTGCAGTGGTACCTATTTATCTACTTACACTGCGGTGCTTTCGAACTGCTAGGTTGGCAGGAGCTGGGACAGATCGGCAAGCCCAAGAGGCTCAGTGGCTTAGACCACAGTGCCACCCACATCCCCTTACACAGCCATACCACCAGGTTAGAATGGATCTAGCTCTCTTTTATAAAGCCATCACAGAGATAGGATATATAGGCAAACTTAGCTGCCGCTTCATTTCACAACGCTGGGTGCAGTCTCACCTCTTCCCATAAGGTCCCAATGTCAAAAGCAGAATTCAGCTGCCTCAGAGAGCATAATCATTGGGGGTCAAGGACAGAGGCGGATTTTGGGGAGTGTGACCGGTTCAACCGCACTGAGTGTCGAGCCGAAAGGATGCTGCATGGGCGCTGCAACAATGACTTAGAACAGAAGGCGAGAAGTGCTCCCTGCCCCCCAAATTTTGGCCTCACACAGGGCGTTGCTGGAATTTGAAAGCCCAAAGTCCGCCACTGGCAAAGATGCTGCCTTGGCCCACGATGATCTATGGAAGACGTCTGCCAGCCTCCTGCTTGAAATAGCTAGTATGGAGTTAGTCACCTCTGGCAGCTGGCAACGCAGAGAGTCCCAACTGTGCTCTCCTGTACAGTCATAAATTACCCAAGGATCAATAAGGTCACATCTGTGTAAGTGTGATTAGAATAGAGCTCTATCTCAGCTGGGCAGCAGAGATGGTTGGGAATATTTATATCTCATAGAATAGGCCATTGGGATTCTTTGCTGTTCCTTCCTTTGCAAGTCTCTGATTAAGCCATTGATTTCAGTGTCAGGGGCCTAGCAGACAAGCAGGGATCCTCCCCATTTGTTGTCCAGAGGTTGGTTGCTAGATAAGGTTAATCGTATAACATATCTTGAACCAATTGAGGGGTGAAATGAATGTGAATATAGCAGGTAAAATCAAGGGGGAGCGGGGGTTTGGGGAGGGTGGTTCAGGACGGACTGAAGGAAGTAAGAGAGGGCAGGAGTAGAGAGATGGTGCCAAGCAGTTTGCGATAAAGTAATCTTGGCTCCTGAGTTGCAGGTCGTAGACAGAACACCCGGTTCCTTCTGAACCTGAGCTGACACTGAAGATAAAGAGCTCTCAGCCAATCAGAGCACCAGGACGAGAACCAAGCACAATGTTCTTCTCCTGAATGATTATTTGCTTCTGGAAATTATTTCCATCTAACTCCTTCCATGCCTTTGACAATGGATGAATAAATTTTTATTTATACCCCACCCTCCCCAGTCAAAACCAGGCTCAGGGCGGCTAACACCAATAAAATTACAATAAGACATAAAAGAAAAGAAAACAATTAATTAAAATACAGATTAAAATACAATATTAAAATTTAAAATGCAGCCTCATTTTAAGTAGTCCATAAATCCAAACCGTGAGGGAGGAAAACACAGGGGTCAGACTGAATCCAACCCAAAGGCCAGGCGGAAAAGCTCTGTCTTGCAGGCCCTGCGGAAAGATGACAAATCCCGCAGGGCCCTGTTCTCCTGTGAAAGAGCGTTCCACCAGGTTGGGGCCAATACTGAAAAGGCCCTGGCCCTAGTTGAGGCCAATCTAGCCACCTTATGGCTCCGGATCTCCAGAATATTGTTGTTTGTGGACCTTAAGGTCCTCCGCAGGGCATACCAGGAGAGGCGGTCTCATAGGTATGAGGGTCCCAAGCCGCATAGGGCTTTAAAGGTCTTACTTAAGCCGAGGTTTGACTGTACTCCAAATGCAGAAATACTGATTTAATATTGACTTACTTTGCAGAAGGATATGGAGGGAATATTGGTATTGCTGCATGGAAAGCGTTCTATGAATAGTCTAAAGCAGTACATAAATGCCAAGGATTGTTAGTGCCATTATTATAGGTTCGCGTTAAAAACAAATATGATTTTATAAAAGTATAAAAATAACTGATGTAACACAAGGTGGGTTTTGTTTCCAAGCAGAGAGGGCGTTTCCGTGTGCTGCTCTGGTTCGCCAGAAGTGGCTCTGTCATGCTGGCCACATGACCCAGAAGCTGTACGCTGGCTCCCTCGGCCAGTAAAGTGAGATGAGCGCCGCAACCCCAGAGTTGGTCACGACTGGACCTAATGGTCAGGGGTAACCTTTACCTTTCGAGAGGGCAAGATATTTAGAAAGGTATTTCTAAGCAATGATGGGCACAGAGCCTACTCTCTCATACGTAGGAATGGAAGAGAATTTTGATTCAGTATGTATTTAAAGCCAAATTGATCAGATGTGCACTTTCCAAAGCAATGGGCAAAGTGAAACACAGCAATCCTTCAAAATTCACATATATCTGAATTTTGCGATGCAGTTCTCCATCCAAACTTGGTTACAAAAATGCATATATTAAAAGAAGGCTTGCATAAAAATGAATGTACTAGTGAAAAGAATGTGGAAATGCATTATATTAGGGAAAGGTGTTTGCCAAAATGTGTGCATTAGTCAAAGCTGCACATGAAAGTGTGTCTATTAGGGGAAATTCACACTTAAATGATGCTGAATTTTCATGAGGATTTTTTTTAAAAAAGAATTGCTGCAAATTATGAAGAACTAAGTTTAAGTCTGGAAAAAGGAGAAACCGAGAGAACCAGAACTGACAGAGACTTCGATTCCTACCCATGGAGACAAGGCTTCCAGGGGGCAGATTTTGGATGCCATTAAGAGCCAAAACATAAGAGGAGCACAGCCCATTGGGAAGCTTTCCTGCCCAAAGTGAAATAAATGGGGGGGGGCCTGTGCGAGAGCTCTGCTACGCTCTTGCCCAGCTCCTATTAATTTCAGTGGGGCTCGGGCACAGCAGGATAAGTTCAAGGTGGATCACGCCCCATATTAAATAGTTGAGAAGCGTGTGCCACAAACACCATGGAGACTCCTTCATGAATGTGTCTGTGTCCAAGCTCCATAGTGACACTTAGCTCAGCACTGAAGACCTAACAGAATTCAAACTCAACTTGAATTTTGGATTGACAGCCGTACGCTTCCAACAGAGCACCCCATCTGCCAGCTCCACCTGGGACTGTGTCAGTTTGCATTTCTTAGTGCAGAAAGTATTGATCTGATGTGTAGAGATCTTCCCTATTTTACTTAATTCAAGAGGGTTCTGGAAGCTTCTCTGTGAAAGAAACAAGCGGAAGGTTCATGATGTTTGGGTTATTCCTTCAGAGAAGCTGAGTACAGCTGGCTTAAACTGGTTTTGTGATCTCTTCTTCAAGGTCATGCTGGCTATAATAATAGGCCAGAAGGAACCTGGGTTTCACTTTCTCTTTCTATCTCTCTTCCTTCTGGTGTGGTGTTCTGTATATAGTGTTAAGGTTTAGACTTATTATAAGTTATTGTAAGTTTCAGTTAAGTCTGCTGCAACTGGATTTCTTATGAACAGTGCCAATCCTGAATGCATTGGATTTGTGACCATTATGCTCATTTGCCTTCAGTAGCAACAGGGCCGTCTTAAGCATATCTGGCGCCCTGGCGCCGTGGTGAGAAGATCCCTCTGGTGCCCCCCCCCGCCCTGGCGCCCTGCGCCACCCAGCCTTGCTGTAGGGCCGGCCCTGAGTAGCAGTAAAGCTCTGCTGGATGAAATAGAATTGCCTCTTGTATATTTTTTGGGAATCCTGCAATGTGTTTAAGTTTTTACTCTGCTAACTATACGTTGGAGTTCTACTCTGGATTAATGCTGAGTAGAATTCCGTCTTGAGGACACATTTTCCAGTGGGAGTATTGTTAAGAAAACAGAGCAAACAGGTTTAGGTTGGAATGGCTAATGATGGCTGGGAGCAGGGATGCCGCAAGTAGCTGGCCACAATTTCAAAGGTGCGCACTGTGTCCCTGTTTGACTCTCAGTGCTGTTGACTTTTTTTTATTTTGGAATTGATGGCTACTCAGAGATTTCCATCAGAGAGAACTTGGATCCTGGCCATAGATGAAGTCAACAGAGCAGGAGAGGAATCATAGCATTGCAGAATGCCACTAGCTCCTTCAAAGGAAGGTAAACAGATAGCTTTAGTTGGTACTTTGGAACCGTGCAAACACTGCCTTGACTTCCTACATGGTAGAAAGACCAGATTTATAATAAATATCGCCTTACAAAGGAAGGCATCTAAACATAATTGGCATTTGCTGGAGCTTTAGCACCTGTATGTGAAGCCAAGAGGTGGAATCTGGAGCTTGTATAGTCAGAGAGTAAGTAATGTATTATCCCTGAGACAGAGCGACACATCGGACTTGGAAATGCTCTTCCCATTGCAGCTGCCCCTTGTGGGTTGGTAAAAAGCATATCGGCTTCTTAAAGGTCAGGAGCAGAAAGAGTGGACAGGTGTGGCACCTGATGATAAAGAACCAGTGCAGGCAATTGCTCACTTCCCAGAGGGGCATTCACTTTTGCTGTAGCAGGAAAAACCTTTCATTTCAGGAGGAGCCGAACAAGCAACAAATTACAAACGTCTCAAAGGGGTCCAGATGTCATAGACAAGGCTGGGCGTAAATGCTTAGCAAAACACATTGACCATGAAGTGCCTGGGAGAGATCAGAACAACCGGCAAATTTTCGAAGTCTAGAGCAGGCATCCCCAAACTCAGCCCTCTGGATGTTTTGGGACTTCAACTCCCCTCATCCCTGGCTAACAGGACCAGTGGTCAGGGAAGATGGGAATTGTAGTCCCAAAACATCTGGAGGGCCGAGTTTGGGGGTGTCTGGCCTAGAGTAAGCGTTGGGAACATTTTTCTGCCAGGAGTCACGTTTCCTCTGAGACCATCTGCTGAGGGCCATATGTGGGCGGGGCCAGAGTCAAAAGTGGGTGGAGCTTGCAGCATTAAAGAGTTGCATAAGAGGCACTCTCTCTCCCTCTGCCACCTGATATCTCTCTCTCTCTCTCTCTCTCTCTCTCTCTCTCTCTCTCTCTCTCTCTCTCTCTCTCACACACACACACACACACACACAGGGCATGGAAGGGGAAGTGATTGCCTGAGGTGTGTTCTGGGGGTGCAAAAGCCCACTGAACCTGGGGGGGGGGAGCACATAAAACAAACCTGGGAGCTACATTTCATTTCATTTCACTTTTATTTGTCTACAGACAGCTTTCCGGGTCATGTGGCCAGCATGACTAAACCGCTTCTGGCACAACGGGACACCATGACGGAAACCAGTGCGCACGGAGATGCCGTTTAGCTTCCTGCCGCAGTGGTGCCTATTTATCTACTTGCACTGGTGTGCTTTCGAACTGCTAGGCTGGCAGGAGCTGGGGCAGAGCAACGGGAGCTCACCACCGTTGCGGGGATTCGAACAACCGACGTTCTGATCAGCAAGCATAAGGGGCTCAGTGGTTTAGACCACAGCGCCACCCATGTCTCTAAATTGGCTTGTGGGATGGGATGGGGTAGAAGATGCCCCAGAGCTGTGCACAGGGGGAGGAGAGGAGAGATTGTTCCACCAGGCAAGAACAAATGCTTGACTGATGGAACAATCACCTTAGCGCTACACTGAATTCCTACCTACCTATTTATTTCACAACATTTAGATGCTTGTCAGAAAAACCTCTAAGCAGTCTGCATAAAACAATTCTTCACATAAATCTATCTAAAACAAAAGGGAATCATGACAGCTTAGATGACTCTGCCAGTACACAGAGAATACATAGGCAAGCTTAAATCCCCCTGGCTGCAACAAACCCTTCAGCACGCATACCGATGCTCTCAATGCTGTCCTTATTTTGTACTTTGCCCTTCAGCTCGGAGGCCAACTGCTAGCTCCACTGGGAAAACTATTGGAGACTAAAGAAAGGTCTGCATTGCAGATACAAATACAAAAATATGAAACCAGAACCATAACACCAACCCAGAACAACCTAGCGGTGTGGAGTCACCCAAACCGTATAGGAACAAGTGACTCCGGATTCCCTAAACTACACCTACAGCAGACACAAGCTTTGGGAAGCGCTAGTGGTTTGTTTGCAGAGCCCCAGGAGCACTGTAGAAGGCGCTGCAACCATGATGCTTGTGTGTGTCAGTGTCGGATTTATGTATAATCTAAACAAGCTATAGCTTAGGGCCTCAGTCTCTTGGGGCCCCCCAAAAAAAATTAAAGGGGAAAACCACTGGATGTACATTTCCAAAATATAAGATAAAAAAACAAATAAAATAAAACCTACATACAGCAACAGTGTTTGGTGTTGTGTAGGCTCCTATGATGTAAGTCAGGCATCCCCAAACTTTGGCCCTCCAGATGTTTTGGATTACAATTCCCATCATCCCTGACCACTGGTCCTCTTAGCTAGGGATCGTGGGAGTTGTAGGCCAAAACATCTGGAGGGCCACAGTTTGTGGATGCCTGATGTAAGTAATGGGCCCCGTCTGCTAGCCTGCTCCCTAAAATATCACTGGTTTGCTCATTTCTATATATAGGGTGCCTACAGTCTGCATGTGCAAATGGCTTTAGATACCTCTTAGGTCCATAAATTACCATATATTCAACACAAAAAACAGCGGCAATTTGTGGTTGACAAAAGACAGCTGGACATATAAAGGGTCCCATTACCTTCAGTAGCTTAGGGCCTCATCAAACCTAAAACCAGCCCTGGTGTGTGTACACACACACACACACACACACACACACACACACCATTTTTATGGGGTGCACGTGATGCACCTCCCCTCATTTTTCTGGCAGCGTGCAAGCAGCCATCCTCACAACCTGGACACTGGAAACGGAGGGGAATGATATGTCATCAGAATGGATGAGGAGGCGAACGGGCTCTGTGGGAACGAAGCAAAATCTTGAGGCCAACAAGCTCCACAGGCAATATGGATGCAGCACACAGGCAAGCGGGCCTAGAGGAAATTGGCTGCTGTCCCCAAACCGTTTACTTTCAATAGGGCTGCTCCTGGACGAGCGGCTTCAGGAATACAGAAGAAGCCAGCAGGCACTCGGGCTCCATATCATCTTGCAGCGAGTTTTGCTAATGGCCGGCTGAAAACAAAAGCCCATTTTCTCCACCGTTTTGCTGCACGACAGGCCAAGACGACGAGGGCTTCTGCACAAGCAGCTCAGCTTAAATCAGATGGTTGGGGGGGTTTCTTTTTCATTTTTTAAAATGCTTTTCTTAAAAAAAACCCAACCCAAAGCTGTGCCCAACTCAGCAGATTGATCACTTTTTTCGCTGCATGCAGAAGCCCTATTGCTCACCACAGTGCTTGTATTCTTTTAATTAAAACAGCAGTGCCAAGTAATCAGCTGGGTCTGTCAATGGCACCGACATTGCTGAATGTATGGCATTAAGCGAAAATAAAAGCCGCTGAATGATCCTTTCCTTCTCCCCCTGGCCCCCACCTCGACACCCTCCCTCTCCGGCAGCTGCAGCTAGATTAGCAAACGCAACCCTGAAACGGTGATAGTGAAGAAAAGGCTGGGAACTGCCACAAAAATTGGCATCTCCATGCAGAGCACGGGGGCATGACTGGAATCCTGATCAGCTGGAACTGAAGGAGGAATTCCAACCAAAGAAATAAGATGATGAGGAAGAAGAAATGACAAAAAGGGAGGAAGAAATAAGAAAGTCTCTGCAGGTGCTGTGGACCATCTCCTTTGCTGCAGATTTTAAACAAAGATGCTCATCAATGCAGGGTTAGGAGCTGGACTGATGCTTGACCTTCAGGTCAACTCCAGGATCGTATGACTTGGGTTGTGTTCACACATACAAAAGTATTTCGGTTGCGGTGGAACTCCTGTTATTTGCAAATGTTTTCAGAAATGTTAAAAAAAAATACAGATCATGGGTTGTATCCAGCCAAGTTCTACAGAGAGTACACCTACTTAAATCAGTTGTTGTTGTTTAGTCGTGTCCGACTCTTCGTGACCCCATGGACCAGAGCACACCAGGCACTCCTGTCTTCCACTGCCTCCCACAGTTCGATCAAACTCATGTTGGTGGCTTCGAGAACACTGTCCAGCCATCTCGTCCTCTGCCGTCCTCTTCTCCTAGTGCCCTCCATCTTTCCCAGCATCAGGGTCTTTTCTAGGGAGTCTTCTCTTCTCATGAGGTGGCCAAAGTATTGGAGCCTCAGCTTCAGGATCTGTCCTTCCAGTGAGCACTCAGGGCTGATTTCCTTCAGAATGGATAGGTTTGATCTTCTTGCAGTCCATGGGACTCTCAAGAGACTCCTCCAGCACCATAATTCAAAAGCATCAATTCTTCGGCGATCAGCCTTTTTTATGGTCCAGCTCTCACTTCCATACATCACTACTGGGAAAACCATAGCTTTAACTATACGGACCTTTGTTGGCAAGGTGATGTCTCTGCTTTTTAAGATGATGTCTAGGTTTGTCATTGCTTTTCTCCCAAGAAGCAGGCGTCTTTTAATTTCGTGACTGCTGTCACCATCTGCAGTGATCAAGGAGCCCAAGAAAGTAAAATCTCTCACTGCCTCCATTTCTTCCCCTTCTATTTGCCAGGAGGTGATGGGACCAGTGGCCATGATCTTGGTTTTTTTGATGTTGAGCTTCAGACCATATATTGCGCTCTCCTCTTTCACCCTCATTAAAAGGTTCTTTAATTCCTCCTCACTTTCTGCCATCAAGGTTGTGTCATCAGCATACCGTATGGGAGGTTGTTGATATTTCTTCCGGCAATCTTAATTCCAGCCTTTCACATGATGAATTCTGCATATAAGTTAAATAAGCAGGGAGACAATATACAGCCTTGTCCTACTCCTTTCCCAATTTTGAACCAATCAGTTATTCCATGTCACTTCTAATCTAACTGTAGCTTCTTGTCCCACATAGAGATCAGTTAGTCATGCCCATTAACTTTAAAAGGTCTACTCTGAGTAGGACTAGCATTGGCTACAAGCCCATCTCCACTTTTTCAATGAGTTCTTTTTTGCTGCCCTTTGCAAAACAGTTAATGTATTCATTTGTATTGTCCTCATTTGCCCTCGCTCTAACTTGACTTCACATCCTTGGTGATATCATTAAGTAGCCAAATCTGAATGGCTGCATAGCAATAAGAAATGACAATGCACGATGGCTGAATGGATAGGCGTCACAAGCCACTGTCAAAAATGTACAAGGTGCTGTTAGAATGGTATACCAAGGATGAAGAAGTTAAATCAGTAATGGTACAATGGGCAAGGGATTTCGGATATAATATACAACTCTCTGCATGGGAGAAGTTATGGAAAGAGGATCTGAAATCTACAGCATGTAGTACATTGAAAGAGAATTACACCCTTGTGCAAATTAATTGAAACAAAGCATGTTTTTACTCGTAATCCGGTACTCAAAACAAACTCGAAAAGTCAGTTGATCATTATGGTGTCAAAGCCTGCAGCCAATAGAAGGAATGATGCGCTCGCCACAATATATTGAGGTTCTACGAAATAGGATTATTCCAGAGCTGGAAAACAGGTATCCTGACGGTCCTGGGATATCGCAGCAGCACCTAGCCCCCTGTCACACATCGAAAGTGGTGAAGAAATTCATGACAGAGCAGCAAATACAGGTAGCTTTTTTCTTTGGGGAATTATAGGGACAGAACTACCTAAACCGTGTAGAAATTTATTTATGTATGCTACTACAGCAGCAAGAATGTTACTTGCCCAAAAAAGGAAAGAAGCAAAAGTCCCGGTAAAGGAAGAATAGATACAAAAACATATGGAATATGCAGCAATGGCGAAACTTACTGGAAGAATGAGAAATCAAGATAACAAACTTTTTAAAAAAATAAAAGAATGGAAATGGTTGATTGAATATTTACAGATAAATTGCAAACAGATAAAAACATTAGCAGGATTATTGTAATAACCTGCAGTTTTATAAGAGTATATATTTAAAGAAGATGAACAAATGAGCAAATTCAGTTAATTTGGATATGCAGAAGATATTAAAAACCAATTTAAGGAACCGCTGAAAGAGGAGGTTGGAAGTCAAGCTTTGAAATGTCAAAATGAATGTAAAATTAGTGAAATGTGTAAAATTAGTGAAATGTATAAACTTGAAATAAAGAAATAACCAGTCAGTCACTGTAGGCAATACTGAGCTAAATGTATCAACGAGCCTGATTCAGCATAATACAAGATTCCTAAACAGCATGACCAGGACAACATCCACACCATACATTTGAAAACATTGCTTTCCCCCAGAGAAATAGTTTCCTTGAGTTACAATTCCCAGCACTCCTAACAAACTACAGTTCCCGGGATTCTTCAGGTCTGGATGTGACCAAGTAGGCAATTCTGTTCTCACTGAAGGTGGTCAGAGACTAAAGCCAAGCTCCTTCCTTGACTCATATCAACCTCTTCTGTCAAGCCTAGCAAGACAATTGCAGCAGCCCCCTTTACAGCATAGTTTGGAGAGACTCCAGCATCTCAGCTCCAATAAGCTGCCACCCCCTTATTCTGCTATCCCAGGAGATTTTCAGTCCCTCAAAACACAGATGGGTATTAGCTCGTTTTAATTTGAAAGCTGCCTTCTATGAGAAACAATGTAATCTCCTGCCTGTATCGACATGCCTCTGTGGGACAATATGTACAGACATGAAGGAAGATCTCTCTCAACAGGCAGGGAAATAAAATGGGGCCTTCACTGCTTCTTTCTTATAATAATTTCTCAGCAAGATCACATAAATGGGTTTGGGTTTTGTTTTGTTTTGTTTTTGCAACGTAGGCAGCCTCAAAGGAAGAAATGACGAGGGTGAGAATATCGAAAACCCACAGCCGGAATTAATTTTTATTTTAAAAGAGCGCTGAGTTTCTTATCTGCCTTGTGACATTACAGCATTCGTCATGCACCGGAATCCGAGGGAGCTTTCATTTGTCCTATGGGGAGCACACGCGGCACAAAATGAAAGTCTACTGCAGTGATTGGTGGTGTGAGCAAGAAACCTAAGATGAAATATTGTGTTTCCCAGTGGAAAACGTCTTTGGATTACAACTTCCATTTTCACATATGCAGCAAGACAGGGACTTTGTTAGTTGTTTATTTTATTTTATTTTTTTAAATAAACTTTATTTGGAATTATTTAAAATACACACACTCACAAACATACACATACACGTATAACGTCAAAGTAAAGAAAAACAAAACTAATATAATACAAAAAAAGAAAATAAAGAAAAACCTTATATTCGAAAACAATCACTTAAACAAATAATAGAATAAGACATAACAGAATCCAAATAATATTTGTAAAGTATCCAAATCATAATTATAACAAAAATTTTAACGTGAGAATCTTAATCATCAAACAGAAGATTTAAAATAGAAGCAAATAATGAATAAACAAATAATGAATAAACAAATCAAATATCTCTTCAGACAGTCATTCATACTCAACCCCCTAATTTATGGACTCTGGTCCAATTCATCTTAACCATTAAATCTGTTAAGAGAAACTTAAATACCCTCCCCATACCCTCCACCCTGGTGACTTCCAGTCATTCCTGTATGTTGATTTTCTTTCTTTGTTCTGATGCATGCTTAATACAATTTCCTCCTGCCCCTTAATTTCCTTGCCCTTCATATCTCTGCCTCAAGATTCGCTCATTTTACCTTATCTTTCATATATGATTCAAAAGATTCCCAATTTTTACCCGCTTTTTCCCTACCCAATCCTTTTGATATCCCATTTCGAATAGCCAAATTCTTATATCCCACTAATTTCATCAGCCAATCTTTAATATTTGGGATTTTGTCACTTTTCCAATTTTGTGCAATTAGAATTCTGGTGGCTATAGTGCTGTACATTACCAAACATCTATCTTTGGCCTTAATTTCTTCGCCTACCATGCTCAAAAGAAATATCTCCGGTTCTTTCTTAAATGATGTCTTAATTATCTTTTTTAACTCCTTATATACCTCATCCCAAAAATTTCTTATTTTCTTACACCACCACCAGACATGTATAAATGTTCCGACCTCCTCCCCACACCTCCAACAGGTATTGTTGTTTCCCTTGTATATCTTTGCCAGGCGCACCGGGGTTAGATACCACCTAAATTGCATTTTATAAATATTTTCCTTCAAATCATAACTAATAACCATTTTAATATCCCTTAACCACAATTTTTCCCAACTTTCATACATTATTGGTTTGCCCACATCCTGCGCCCATTTAACCATTACGTCTTTTGTTAATTCATCTTTAGTCTCCCACTCCAGAATCAATTCATACAATTTTTTTATAAATTTATTTCCCCCTTCCAATATTATTCCCCAAATTTAGACATTTCCTTTTCGAAACCAATTGTCTTATCTTTTTTAAATCTTTCGTTAATTTCAAAATATTGTAGCCACACATTACAATGTCTTCTAATTTCATTATAATCCTTTAATTTTAAATGTCCATCCCGCTCCTCTATTAATTCATTATATATCGGCCAATTACTTTCCATATTTACTCTTTTAACTGAAATTATTTCTTTAGGTGATATCCACCGTGGTGTCCTTGGTTCCAATATCCCCCTGTATTTTACCCATGTTTTATAAATTGACTTCCTAATGATATTATTCCATAAGGCATTATGTACATTCAGTTTTTCTCTTAATAGGTGCCAATGCCAGCCGAACCCCAGTCCGGCACCCTCCAGGTCCAAAACTTCACTGTCTTTTAGCTCAATCCATTCTTTTAGCCAGAACAGGGCGGCCGCATCGTGGTATAATTTAAGATCAGGTAAATTTAGTCCACCTCTTTCCTTTTTGTCAATTAATACTTTATATCTGATCCTCGGCTTCTTTCCATCCCAGATAAATTTACTGATATCTTTTTTCCAAATCTCGAAGCATTTAGACCCTGCCAAAATTGGTAGGTTTTGAAATAAAAACATCATCATCGGTAACACACTCATTTTAATGATGGAGATCCTACCTAACAGCGAAATTTTTAACTTAGTCCACATTTCCATTTTCCTTTTGATCTCTTTCCAAGTTCTTTCGTAATTGTCTTGAATTAAATTTATGTTGTTTGCTGTCATGTGGATTCCTAAATATTTTATTTTTCTCTTAATTTCAATGCCAGTTACCTCTTGTAATTCTTTCTTTTCTGCTTCTTCCATATTTTTTGTTAAGATACCACTCTTGTTATAATTTATTTTAAATCCGGCTAATTTCCCAAATTCGTTAATCTTTTCCAATGTTTTAAGGATGCTTTTTAGGGGGTTTTCGGTGGTGACGATTAAATCGTCCGCATATGCCCTAACTTTATATCTTTTCGCTCCCAATCTGATCCCTTCTATTTCTTTTTCTTCTCTTATTTTCTTTAGCACAACTTCCAGAACTATGATGAATAATAAGGGGGACAGGGGGCACCCTTGCCTTGTGCCTTTATAGATTTTAACCTCTCCAGATGTTATCCCATTTATTACAATTCTTGCCCTTTGATCTTCATATATTGTCCCTATTGCTCTTCTCAGCCTTTCTCCGAGTCCTAGTTCCTCTAATACTTTCTTAAGAAATGCCCACGATACCTTGTCAAAGGCCTTTTCGGCGTCAATTGTTAATATTGCCGCTTGTTTCCCTCTATTACTCTCCAGATATTCAATAATATTAACAATATTTCTGATGTTATCCTTAATCTGTCTGCCTTTGACAAAACCGGCCTGGTTTTCATGTACGATTTCTTTTAGGACTAAATTTAGCCTATTGGCCAGGACTCCTGCGTAGATTTTATAATCATTGTTTAGAAGGGATATGGGCCTATAATTTGCTGGAGATTCCAAATCACTATTCTGCTTAGGTATTAGAGTTATAATTGCGTCTCTCCAGGAATCCGGTGTCCCACCTTTTTTGTTAGTTGTTTAAGTTTCACCCTTCAAATGTCAGAATTGGCATTTCTGCAACTGCTTGCCGTTAATTCCTTTTAATCTGCAGTATTAATTGCATTCCATATAAGACCAGTCCTGAAAGACCTACAATGGCTCCCAGTACGTTTCCGAGCACAATTCAAAGTGTTGGTGCTGACCTTTAAAGCCCTAAACGGCCTCGGTCCAGTATACCTGAAGGAGCGTCTCCACCCCCATCGTTCAGCCCGGACACTGAAGTCCAGCTCCGAGGGCCTTCTGGCGGGTCCCTCACTGTGAGAACTGAAATTACAGGGAACCAGGCACAGGGCCTTCTTGGTAGTGGTGCCCACCCTGTGGAACACCCTCCCATCAGATGTCAAGGAAATAAAGAACTATCTGACTTTTGGAAGACATCTGAAGGCAACCCTGTTTAGGGAAGTTTTTAATGTTTTATATTTTATGGTGTTTTTAATATTCTGTTCGGACCGCCCAGAGTGGCTGGGGAAACCCAGCCAGATGGGTGGGATATATAAAAATTATTATTATTATTATTATTATTATTATTATTATTATTATTAAGCTTTACAACCTTGTGAGGTTACCCCTTTTATGACTGAAGAACTGAAGCTGAGAGCGAGCTGCCTAATGGCACACTATGGTCATAGCAGAGGCACGCATACCTGCCAAGTTGCTGTCGGAGAAATAAGGGACCGGGCCGGAAGTAGCGCTGCCGCCATTTTGGAACTGGGCGGAACATGCTCAGAAGTGACTTTTGATGCTGCTTTGCCCAGTTCCAAAATGGCCGCCACGTCAGAAGTCGCACTGCAGCCATTTTGGAACTGGGCAGAGCAGCATCAAAAGTCACTTCTGAGCATGCTCCGCCCAGTTCCAAAATGGCCACCGTGCCAGAATAAACCAGGAACAGCTGGAAAAATGGTGATTTCCCGGGGAATACGGGAGACTTGGCAGCTATGGAGGCACGACATAATCCAACTTCTTGGTCTAACTCACTATCCACTGGATCCACATTGATAATTATGGGAGGGAGGACAGGAAATCGCCAGTTGCCAACTGCACCATAAAGCAATTCCATGCCCAGGAATTTCCCATTCCAGATGTGTAGCTTCTCCCTCACTAGAAAAGCATGTGCCCATAAATACTAGCATTCAAACATGATTATTACAAGGAAAGCATTATGACACACAGATGTGAAATGTGGGAGGCCTTCAATCCTTTGCCCACTTATCTGGGAGGAAACCTCATCGAACCTAATGGGACTCACTTCTGAACAGGCTTGCATAGGATTGCACAGTAACTGTCTCTTGGAATCAGAATGGTATGATGATAAACAATTGCAGGCATCAGATAAGTCAGTTATTGGAGGGGACACACCTCAGCAACATAGAACATGTTCTACAAGCAAAAGGTCTCAGGTTCAATTCACAAGCATCTCATGTGCAGCAGAGCCAGGAATCACATCTGCCCCAGATCTTGGAGAGCCTTTGGAAGTACTGGACCAGTTGTTGGATAAAATACAAAGCAGCTTCGGGTGGGTTCAAATAGTCTGAAATAAACAGCACATATCCGTGGCATACAGCAGTTAAGATTAAGAAAGGCAGAATCTGAATTTTGCACCCTCGTCCGAGATACTTTGCTTCAGTGTCACTGTTTCAAAATGACACTTTCTTCTTGGGTGCCAGTGGTGTATTTCATCAGTATAATTAATCTCTTTTCCATTCCCTCTTTTTTTAAAAAATATTTAAAGAGACACACAAAGAGATGATTCTCCATGCTGCTTTCTTCCATCTGAGAGCTCATCTTTGAAAGCACACTAATTGGGCCACTTTAAATGGACAAAAGACATCATGTCTGTAAGGGAAAGTAGGTCAATTTGCTCTCAGTCCAAGTCCTTCTTGATCCATACGTGTGATGTCACCTCTCTGTTAAAATGCAGTGAGATGAAATTCAGTTGAACACGTTGCAAGAAGTTTGAGCCAGCAGGTCAGGGAGCAGCAAAAAAATCCACCCAAAAATGCCATTGGAGAGAAACAATATCTAAATATTACAGGCAGTACCGCCATAAAACTCGTTGACAAGATAACTCCATTAAATTAGCAGGTTTGGACGTACCAAGAGTTCTGGCAACAGATAGAAATATCGCAAACCATTTGGGCACAGAATCTATTCCATAGCTCAGTATTCAGTTTTTATGGTGCCATGTTGGTTGGACTCTGACTGTGTGATGTTACCTATAAATATGTTGGGAGATGATACAGTATTCTGAACATGTTTGCCATGCACTTAAAACAACAACAGTTCCACCATGGCTGAATTTGGGAACCTTGTAGCAGTCACATATCCCTAGAAGAAAGTGCAGGAAATGTTTAATTCAGTATTGAGGGGTTTGTCCTTTTAAAAAAAAAAGTAATGTTTTGATTCATCAGCTCAGATCACACTTATTATGCATACACCACTGTGTTTATTTTGTGTAATTGTAATTCTTAATTGGATTTCATTGACTTGAACTTTTTTACATTTCTTTGCCATTTTAACCCCATTGCTTAGAATTCTCTGACCCCAAAATCCCCTTGACTTATATATGAATTACCTGTCAGCTTAGGATACCTAATCATGCATCCCGTGAAGTGGAATCTAGATAACAAAGACACATGCCACAATAAATACGTTGGTCTCCACAGTGCTGCACTTCTGTTGTTTTCCCTGCAGTTGGCTAATACAGCTAGCTCTCAAGACATCAACCATTAACATGACGTTTCCCTCTTAATGGAGCAGGGACACCTTTTGCACCAGCTGAGAAATTAGCCTCAGCTCCTTAATGGATGTTTAAGAGTTCTAATGCCTGGGCAGATCTGTACATCCCGTCAATGCAGGCGATGCCTTCTCCAAAATGCCCGAGGATTGCTTGCCATATGCTTAGCTTTCTGATTCAGTGCTCCTGACCCAATTAGGCTTCAGAATCCCCCTTAAATGCTCAAAACATCCTCTCAAGGATAGAGTAAAGAAGTAGGCCAGGGAGAGGGAGGAGGGGATCCAAACCGCATCCGCCACTGGAGCAAGATTTCCAAAGGAGCCTGGAGGATTCCAAAGCCGTGGGCAATTGGGAAACTGAATACCGCCGTCTCCTTGCTGAGCTTCAAGTAAACGCACTCGGAAAGTGAACGAAGTACAAAGAGGACAAACCGGATTTCCTTTCACTAGCCTCCCTTATGGGCATGTGGAAAGCCGAGGGGAAAAATCTTCTTCTTTGGCAATAACGTGTAGCCGAGTAAGATTGTCTTCCATAAACACGGTTTTAAAAGTGAGTCTGTAAGTGTGTGGAGGCCAATTCTGGATCCACATGTCCTTCCACAGTGGGGACATAGGTTTCCAGGGTGGGAGTTGATCACGGTGAGGGTTTGCCAAGTGTCCCTTCCTCTTAGGACATTTCTCCCTTTCGTTCTGAGTTCGAACGTCTTCAAAGCCCATGACACCTTAGGTAAAGGCTGTTCTCCAACTGGAGCATCCACACAACATGACCAGTCCAACATCAGGCATCCACACAACATGACCAGTCCAACAAAGTTGATGTTGAAGAATCATTGCTTTGACACTGGTGATCTTTGCTTCTTCCAGTACCCTGGCATGAGTTTGCCTGTCTTCCCAAATGATGTGCACATTTTTTCAGAGACACCATTGATGGAATCTTTCAAGGAGTTGGAGATGGTGTTCATAAGTGGTCCATGTTTCACAAGCATACAGTAAGATCGGTAGTGCAATAGCTTTGTAAACAAGCATTTTGGTTTCCCTGCAAATGGGAGGATTGAAAAAATACCAAAGGGCAGGTAGCATTACTTCATTGCACCTCACATTATGACCAGCCTCTGGCAAGGGAGAGTGCATAACTCATGTGATGAGGATAATAAGCCCAGAGGAATGGTGAATACAAAGAACTATGCAAAGGGTTAATGCTGTAGCATAGAATCTTGTGATGTCATATATATACTGACTGAGGCAGGTTAGAATCATAGAATCATAGAGCTGGAAGAGACCACAAGGGCCACCCAGTCCAACCCCCTGCCAAGCAGGAAACACCATCAAAGCATTCCTGACAGATGGCTCCACTTAAAGACCTCCAAAGAAGGAGACTCCACCACACTCCTTGGCAGCAAATTCCACTGTCTCTTACTGTCAGGAAGTTCTTCCTAAAAGGTTCTTTTCAGTTAGTTTCGTTATCAACTTTGTGTGTGTTTCAATTGTGAGAGCAACAAGTGTGTTATGTGTTCTGCTGCTGCTGCCTGCCTCAAGAGCCAGTCTGTAAGTATCTGTCAGTCTCAGGTGCAAATTCATGTAAATATGTTCCAATAACGTAAGTATCACCTGCATCTCTTGTACATTTGATCTGACGGGAGAAAGTACGGCAAGTAAAAGTCCTATGTTATTTTTATACAGGGCTGTCTTAAGTGGGTCGGGCACCCTGGCACCGTGGTGCGCGGATCGCTCCGGTGCCCCCGCCCCGTCCTGTTTCTTCCCGCGGCTGGTGGGCGGGTGCATCGCACAGCATGGTTTCCACGTGGCTTCGCCGTGCAGCGCCCCCCCCCTGCCGGCCCGGCGCCCTGGTGCAAGAGCAGCCCAGCCTACCCCTAGAGCCGGCCCTGTTTTTATACTTTAGAAGCAAGTGTTGTGTGGTTTCTCTAGGAGAAAGGGGAACTATTAAAAAGGGCCAAACGAGGCAGGGAACTTCCGCACAACTCTGTAAAGCAGGCATGTCAAACAGGTAGATCGTGATCTACCGGTAGATCGCAGGGGTGTCTCAGGTAGATCATGGAATGAAGTATAGTATAATTACCAGAAAACCTTACAGAGCTTACAGGGAGAGGGAATTGCTGGTTTGATATCTGCTGTGCTTCAGGACCCCCAGTGTATATGGTCGAAGGTTGGTATTTCAGTTATCATCCCAGGAGCAAACATCTCTCAGCCAGGTGCTTTGCATTCCCTCTGTATTTTGAAGTCTTGGGCAGGCAGCAGCAGTAACAACAACAGAAACAATTTATAGCCAGCTCCTGAATGGGCTGGCATATACGGTACGTATGTCAGCTTGATGGCTCACAAGCTGCAGAAGCTTAAACACACTCCATGCGATGCTGTCGTGAATCTTTCTAGGATCTCAAATCGATGGCAACACATTTCTTCCCATTCTGCTGCTTGCACACACAAGTGTTCTTCTCCGAACCTCTCCATTTGGCTTTGGCTTGCCTCAGATGGAAAACTTTCCCCTTGCACAATTCTTCTTCCACGCAGTATTTCTGCATCCTTATTAAGCAAAGGTCAAACCGTTTGTATCACGTTTAAATTTTTAATTGAAATTTCACAGTGATATCTCAGCAGCTGTCAATGGAGTTGCAGGAATCCCTCGAGAGCAATGCCTGCAATGGTTTTTCAGGTGCTATTTTCTCCTGCTGCTTTTTCATTACACCCCAGTGACCCCAGCCCAATTGAATGCTTGGATAAGAATAGCTCTCTCCCCTCCACTAGTTGAAATCCTCTCAGCGTGCAAGGAGGGCAGAAATCTTTTTGGGTTCAGAGCTTCACTTTCTCCCCAAAGTGGAAGGAAATAACCTCCCATCGGGTTTTCGCAATTGCTTTAGCCTAAGCCTGTGTCTCCACCCTTAAAGCATCTTATTTATCCCAAAGAATCCCGGAAACCGTAGTTTTCTGCCCCCCCCCAAACCCAGAGAAAGCTATAAATCCCAGCATCCTTAACAAACTACAGTTCCCAGGATTCCTGGGGGAAAATTAAGGTGCTTTAATTTTATGGTATGTATTCCATCAAAGTAAAGAATGGGGAACCTGTGGCTTTCCAGATATTCTTGGACTCAGAAATCCTATCAGCCCCAGCCAGTATAAAATAAGAGATATCTAAGGGCAATGACAGTGTGCAAGAAGAACTATTATTGGTGGCATCAACAGCACTTAAGCTGCAGAGAGCTAGAAAATCAATATGGTTCAGCTTCTCTAATTGAAAGCAATCAGATCTTGGCTTTCGACTCCTTTCATCCTTCTTCCAAAAAAGGTGATCCACAGCACTCTGAACTGTTCTCAGTTGGTTTATCTATGGAGGTCTGTAGGAATGCTCTACCATGACAGCCTTTCTTAAAATTAAAACCTTTCTTAAAATTAAAATGAAATTCCTTAAAATGAAATTCCTTAAAACAAAAAGCAAGCCAGAGGGGGTGGGGCCACAGTGCCCCCTGGAGTGCCACTGTCGGCGCAAGAGCCAGCCCAGCGTGTAGCAGTGACGGCCTTACCTACCCCAGTGGTTGCCAGCTGTGGTGATGTCAGGGACCGTGCTGAGGAGGAATGGTGGGAGCCCCCCTCCCCCTGAATCTTTCCAGGAGCAGGACGACAGTATAGATTTGGAGCAGTGGTTTGCAGAGGGGCATAATTCAGAAGGCAGAAGTTGGGAAATACTGGACAGGGAACAGCTAGGAGAAGAAACACTGGGAGAATGAGGGTTAACAGATTCACTGTCTCTGAAAAGCATTCATCCACTCTCCCCGAGGTCAAGAAGAGCTGAGAAAGTCTCAGAACGGAAAGCACAGAGGGTACAAGATCAGATTGCAAGACTTAGGAGTGACATAGAAAAATAGGGACGGAAGGGGGTGTAGTCCTTAATTGGGGGAACCGCCATTTCTAGGAGATGTGTTCTTTGTTCTCTTTCTGTGATTATTAAAGTTTCTAACTGGTAAGATGTTCCTTTCTTTGATTGTGCCCCATCAAGCAGCACAGCAAGGGGCCTTGCGAGCAAGGACCATCCATTGTGACACCCCCAAAAGACATCTGGAATGTGACCGGGGCCCAGATTTACCCGAGTTGTGAGGTCATTGGCGTTCCAACCCCAGTGCTTACTTGGAACAAGATCATAAAAGGCCAATATGGCACCCAAAGAATGGAGCTTCTTCCAGGAGATCGGGACAACTTAGCCATCCAGACTTGTGGTGGTCCGGAGAAACATGAAGTGATTGGTTGGGTGTTGCTATCTCCTTTGAGCAAGAATGATGCTGGGGAATACGAGTGCCACGCACTGAACTGTAAAGGAGAGGCAACAGCTTCTTCAAGAATTACTGTGGTCAATTCATTACATGCAATGCCCACAAAAAGGGAGATTGTGCTGAACTGTGGAATCTGAAGGTTCTATATTGCATATGGAGATTCTATATTGCATAAGAAGGAGTAGAGGCTATCTCATCCCTGCCAGGTTTATGTTAATCTCGTGGGAAACTTCTGGGTTTATTTTCCCTTCATGCTACCCCTTGTATAATTTTTGCTGAAGTAGCAATAAAGTAGTTTACAACGGAAAAAATAAAGCAAGTCAGAGAAGCACTATCAGAAAAGCATCAGAGTTTATGAGACGGCTTCACAACAATTCCATTCCAAAGGGGAATGAAGATATATCTTGATATTTTTATCCGTCTGTCTATGGAAATGGATATATGGAAAGGGGTGGTTCCTAAGGAACAAGAATGATCCTTCCTTGAGTAATTGACCTACCAGGAACTAGCAGGCCTAATATACAAAAGTCTGTTCTATGGGTGGGTTATGATCCCCAAGTGTGATTCCCCTCTGAAATCATCTATAACAAACCACTCCGGATTGTAAGCTCTTCTGTGTGCAACTCTTTTTTTTACTGGGACATGATTGTAAAAAACAAACAAACAGAGTTGGGCGGGAGAGGGGGAAATGGTCATTTGAACCTACCTTTTTCATTTTAATCTGATGGGAAAGAAAACCCATTCAAGGGCCATCTGTCAAGGACATAGCTGCCAAGTTATCCCTTTTTTTAAGGGATTTTCCCTTATGCTGAATAGGCTTCCTCGCGAGAAAAGGGAAAACCTGGCAGCTATGGTCAAGGATGCTTTAGCTGAGATTCCTGTATTGCAGGGGGTTGGACTAGATGACCCATGGGGTCCCTTCAAACTCTACAATTCTATGATTCTAAGGTAAAGCTCGATGCTAGTGGTGCAAGAGGAGTCAATATGGTAGTTATATCCCTGCCCTGCCCCCCAGGTTCAAACTGTACTAAATGCACTTTGGGGAATTATTACATTGCAGACAGACACCGCCAATTAGTACACCGGCAATATCTGGGTCACATTAGGAAAGGCAGGGGGCATGCACATCGCTCATAGGATATGCTTCAAGTTGCATGACATTGCAACTATTAATCCCAAATTTGTGACAGCTTGGAAGATGCTCTTGGAAAATTAATGCGGAGGTTGGAAATAATTCCTATCAGGTGCCAGTTAAGAGATCCTACATGTGCAATCAGAGAAAATTAGCAGGTTACTGTACTCAAATGTGCACCACTGTGTTTGGCCTGTAGGGGCAGCCTAGCAAAGTAAGAAATGCAAGATAAAATTATCCACCTGGAGGTCTATTCCGCTCCCATACAACAGCATTTCTCAACCGCTGTTCCGAGGCACACTAGTGTGCCGCGAGACGCTGGCTGGTGTGCCGCGACGTGCGGTGATAAGAAGGGCGATTTACATTGTCACGTGCCTGGCGGCCGCCAATAAACACCACTAACCCCGGAAAGGAAGCCGGCCGGGTCACGACACGGGGCAAGCGCAGCTCTCAACAGCCACCACCACGGGAGGGTGGTTTTAGACAAACTTAAAGAAGCTGGCTGGATGAGCTCAACCTGAAACTTGCTGAGCAAAGGATTGTGCTGGCAGAGAAATCAGCAGCTTGTGAAGCCTTATTACAGGAGACTGCAACCAACACAGCAATTGGCAAGTGTTTCTTACAGTCATAATTATATAGTCAATATAGGGCGGCATAGAGTTAAATTTTTTAACTTTTTTAATGGTGGTGTGCCTCGTGATTTTTTTCATGGAACAAGTGTGCCTTGGCCCAAAAAATGTTGAGAAACACTGCCATACAAAGACAGTAACTACTTCACTGAGAACAGACAATTTTTTTACACACAAGATCACTTTGCAGAAACTCATTGCGCCCCTTTTCTCTTTTTGCCTTTGTAATGAGACGCAGGAGCTCTTTTGCTCAATTTACTGTTGTATTTAAACCCTGAGGAGGTTGACAATTTTTATGCATGCTTTTTATTTACTAGGAAAGGGAGGGCATTGGTTCTTAGCACGTGGCTGTAGAAATTCAGCATGTACCGGTAATTCAGCTGACTGTCAGGTGAACACGGGCAATTTCCATTTAAATTAGTCCCTAGTAGGTGGTGCATTATTCTTCTGCCACGCTGGGTAATTGTCCACTTGGGGATTTCTTGGAAATTGTAGGGAATATGCTTTCGAGATGCTGTATACGCACGTTTGCGCATGCAGGATGGGTGGGTGGAGAGACAGCAAAGATGAATGGCCAAAAGCATTGCACTTTGTAGAAACAATAAGCTCAGAGTCAGAGAAGGAAATATGTGGCCCGTCTATTTGCACTGTGTTATACTTTTATAATAAGATTATAGCTATAAATAATAGCAACGTGTTCATTCCCAATGCAACCTTGCTCCTATAATCACATCTGAAACAAAGCAGAATGGAGCTTTCCACCCTGCAGAGACGTGGAAAGTCATTGCAGGAGTCTCTAAGTGTCTCCCTGCTCCCACCCCAAACAGCAAGGATTAGCAACATTTCTCTGCCATTGCTAGGAATCCAACTGAGATGCAAACCCTCTAGGTCACCCCCTCTCCAGAGCCTGCTTACAGAGAAATATTGGGGAGTATGGAATAGGACCAGGGACGCGGGTGGTGGTGTGGTCTAAACCAATGAGCCTCTTGGGTTTGCCGATCAGAAGGTCAGCAGTTCGAATACATGTGACGGGGTGAGCTCCTGCTGCTCTGTCCTGGCTCCTGCCAACCCAGCAGTTCAAAAGCACACCAGTGCAAGTAGATAAATAGATACCGCTGTGGCGGGAAGGTAAACGGCATTTCCGTGTGCTCTGGTTTCCGTCACGGTGTTCCATTGAGCCAGAAGCAGTGTAGTCATGCTGGCCACATGACCAGGAAAACTGTCTGCAGAAAAACGCCGGCTCCCTCGGCCTGATAGCGAGATGAGCACCACAACCCCATAGTCACCTTTGACTGGACTTAACCGTCCAGGGGTCCTTTACCTTTTCACACAGCCGCTTGGGCACCTGGGGCACAGCGCATGCCACACATGGGGGGGGCAGGGCAGGGCATGCTGCCGGAATCCCAGCACCCTGCAAGCCTTTGTTGCTTTTTCACAGAGCAGCGCAGAGCCTGGAGGGCAGCTGAGGGAGAGGCGGAGGGCGGAGGCCAGCCCCATGCCGCTTTTTCGGGCAGCACGGTGCCTGCAGACATCCAAGCCACTGCGTCACTCCCAGGGGAGACCCCGTGGCCCAGCCCCGCTCACAGGGTCAGTGTGTGTCAGTTGTGTTCTTCTGAGCTGCCCTCTGGTGGTGGCAGTGGGGGGATGCAGCAACTCGGTGCCCTGCAAGTACAGCTCCAGGCCACGCTGCTTTGGGGAGCCGTGTGTGTCGTGCTGTGGGATGCCTGGAGTTGGACGGCACCTTGGGGTTCGGCGTGCTGCCCCCAAGGTAAGTGCCGCCCAGTGTGGCCCCCGTCCCACCCCCTAGCTATGCGATTGATTATGTGACCACCAAACCAAGGAGATATGTAACTATACAAACCTTTAGAAGACATCTGAAGGCAGCCCTGTATAAGGAACTTTTTTACAGTGGTACCTCTGGTTGTGAACGGGATCAGTTCCATAGGCCGTTCGCAACCTGAAAAGGCTGCATCCTGAAGCGCCACGTCTGCGCAGGCGTGTGACGCAATTCGGTGCTTCTGTGCATGCACAAAGCGCGATTTATTGTTTCTGTGCATGCAACACGCGCCGAACCCGGAAGTAACCCATTCCAGGACTTCCGGGTTCGGCCCGTTCGCAACATGAAAAGACGTATCCCGCAGCAAATATAACATGAGGTGTGAGTGTAATGCTTAATGTTGTATTAAGTTTTCATATATGTTGGAAGCCTCCCAGAGTGGCTTGGCAAAATTAAAACAAATCCCAGAAGAAGGTGATGTTGCAACTCTGTTCCTGTGGCTGTCATTTGTTTTATCTATTTTTTTTCATTCTGAATCTTAAAATGGTTTAAGCTGCCCTGGGACCTGCTGGTGAGGGGGGGAGCGTGTTCTTCAACATCAACTTTTTGGACTGGTCACGTTTTTCGGATGCCTGGTTATCATCTTCTAAGGCAACTACTGTATTTCCAACATAAGAATGGAAAGAGTAATGCTGTTGGTCAACAACAGAGGTTTAAAGACTCTCTCAAGGCAAATCTTTAAAAATGTAGTACAGTGGTACCTCAGTTTTCGAACGTAATCCATTCCGGAAGACGTTTTGACTTCTGAAACATTCAAAAACTGAAGCATGCCTTTCCAGAAGCATTTATTTACGGAAAACTCAAAACAGAAGCTGCAAGACACATTCGACTTCCAAAAAGCGTTCGGAAGCCGAAGCAGTTACTTCTAGGTTTTCGGCATTCGAAAAACAAAACATTCGACTTCCGAGACATTCGAGAACTGAGGTACCGCTATATAAATACCTACAATTGGGAAACACTGGCCTGCGAGAGCTCCATTTGGAGAACAGCCTTTACCAAAGGTGTCATGGGCTTTGAAGACGCTCAAACTCAGGACAAAAGGTGCTAAAGAGTGTTTGGCCTACCCTCACCACGATCAGCTCCCACCCGGAAACCTATGCCCCCACTGTGGAAGGACGCATGGATCCAGACTTGGCCTCCACATCCACCTACGGACACACCCTTAAGACCGTGTTCATGGAAGACAATCTTAATAGGCTACGAACGATCTCCGAAGAAGTAGCGGGGGGCATAGTAAATATAATGCTGATAGTGGCAGAGAGTGGGGTAGTAAGTATGATGACAATGATGATGATGATGATGGAAAGGATGAAATACATTTCTCACTGGATATCCTGATAAGAATGCTTGGCTGATCCCTTTTGCTTCTAAACCTCCACGCAGAGGGACTCTGCACAGTCTCCCTTGGTAAGCTATTTCACTGCTGAATTTGTCATCCTCCGGATTAGTAGCATCAGTCTGCTGGAAGGAAATGCAGACCCTTTTTTTTTGGCCTAGCGATTACAAACATATGCTGAGCTGATTGCTTTTGACTATGCATGGTGGGCAAAGGAAGGAAGTGGGGAACTTTCATCTTCAGATGCGAGACATAAAATGCCACACATCTGGAGATATAACCAAAGCCAGAACGGAAGAGTGAATTATTATTTTTTTAAAGTGAGTGGGAGAGAATAAAGAGCATTATTTACATAACGTGCATGTGTCCCACCATTTTTTCTGCAAGGAAGGAGCTCACCACAGGCTGCCATATTTTGAACTCATAGCACCCTTGCGAGATGGGCAGACATTTTGCCCCTCTCCCCCGTCAACAGGAAACCCTCCCGCAACAGGTCTTCCTCCCTTCAAGCAAACGCCATTAGGGCTCGTGCTGGCACAGCACTTAAAACAATGATGGGTTTTTTCCCTGCCATGTGAAACATCTCTTAATGTAGGTTTGCTGTCACTGCTGCTGTGCCCCTGGGTCCCCCTGTCCAGCAAGCATCTTTCAGATGACTTATTTCAACTGACAGCAGAAGCTAAAAGGGTAAGGAGCGATCCCAGAGTGAGAGAGGAGGAATCCCTAAACTCCTCTTCTCCCTTCCCAGCTGCTTCTGCTTTTTTTGAAGTCCCCAGAGGGCTGCCCAAAATGGAATGTGGCTCTTGGTCCATCTCTGGGATGAAGGATTCAAGAATCCATGAGACAGGCTGCGACGAATGTCCCCCTCTCTGTTACTAAAATGCGACACAGGAATCCAGAGGTGGAGCCACCCACACTCTTCTCCTGCCTCCTCCAAATAAACCCCTTTATTCTTGTGGGTTTATAAGTAAAGAGACTCTCCTTCCAGCTCACATGGCCTGGTATCAAAGAAAAACTCTAGGCTGTTTGATAGAATAACCTCCTGCCACCAGTAAAGGGTCTCTCTCTCGGCTTGATTCCCTCTACTGCAAAAGTTTGCCCGTTCTGGCAACTTGTTGACACCCCAGGTTATCTTTCCAAGCCTCCTCAGTGTTACTCTAAGACACAAACTTCCACCTCTTTTGCCGAGGTAAGTTTTGTCCTCTAATGAGTTACCACTTCTGTGAGTCCCGATACCTTGCTAGCAAAATAATGACGATACTTCTTGGCACAAAAGAGAAGAATTTTATTAACCTTAGAACATAGTTGTTTCTTTAGCTTTTCATGTGTTTATAAGCTACGTTTCGGTTGTAGGTAATCTCTGTCAAACATTTAACATCGAGCCTTCCTGAACCTCATCTAGATCCCCACTATCCTGGCCTCTCAACTTTCTTCTTCACCCCTACCCACTCCCTCTCCCTCTCCTCAACTGACAAAACCGCTGTTCCCTCCTTTTAAACTGGGAACAGTCCCGCCCCCCACCAGAATTTTATGTCAGTCAAGCTGGAGGTGGATTAACTCTTTCCCAGCCAGGTAGGAATAAATATTTCAAAACCGTGTCAATCCGTTACACGGGCCATTTGTGTGCTCTCCTAATCTTAGAAAAGAGCTAAAACTTGCGAACTCCTTGACAACTACTAGCATAGGCGACATTGAGGGGTGGGGCGTGGCACCCACAAATTTTCAGTGAATGAGCCGAGGGCTCCCCAGGTTCTACTACATAACATGTGCACATCGACACACCCTCATGACATGTGCAAGTGACGCAGATCAGCACACCTTGGGTATCCACTGTCCCAGGGGCAAGGGGCCATGCCTGCCTACTAGTGACCATCAGACTTCTCCTGAAACCCTCTCATTCTTAATATTACAGCAGAAGGGTTTGCATGAGGAATCTGGGGAATGATGGGGAAACACAAAATACAAGAAATGTGAGGGATAACTGAAATAGCACCCTTCCCTTTCCAATGTGCATGTCTAAGGAGGGCAGAGATTTGTGCTGGCTTTTTAGATGGAAGAGCCATAGCTTGCAAAAGGCCCCAGGTAAAGGACCCCTGGACGGTTAAGTCCAGTCAAAGGCTGGGGCGCTCATCTCGCTTTCAGGCTGAGGGAGCCAGCATTTGTCCACAGGCAGCTTTCCAGTTAATGTGGCCAGCATGATTAAATCGTTTCTGGCGCAACAGGACACCGTGATGGAAGCCAGAGCACACAGAAATCCCGCCGCAGTGGTACCTATTTATCTACTTGCACTGGTGTGCTTTCGAACTTCTAGGTTGGCAGGAGCTGGGACAGAGCAGCGGGAGCTCACTTCGTCACGGGGATTCAAACCGCCAGCTCATGCCCAGATTGAGAGGAAAGTGGAAACTTTTCGAAAATTAGAAGAAACTTTGATAGATTATATGGACAATAAATACCAACGATGGGAGACTCTAACGGGGTCCCTTCTATTGAAATGGTTAGTTTAGTTTTGTTGTTGGTTTGTTTGTTTTTGTTTTTTTTAGGTTTGGAAATTGTAGCAAATTTTATTAGTGGATGAATGGTGATAGGAAAAATTGGATACAAGGAAAAAACTAAATCAATAGCAAAAACTTGACAGTAGGGCGAAGAAACACGTAAAAATATATCAGTAAGACGTGTTGAATGTATGAATACTAGCAAAATGAATTCAACCTCATAACTAGATGTTATGAAATACTTTATTACAATAAGGTAACAGGGTATGAATATTAAAACATAACATAGGATACAAACAAAGTTAATTAATTTGGTATAGTAAATACATGATTGATTAAAAGTCAGGTCATATACTGTATGTATATTCAATGTTATGTTTATAATTTGTGAAAGAGAGAAGAAAATTAAAACGAACTGTGAAAATATCTGCGAAAAAGGGAAAGATGACAGAAGGAAGACAGAAGAAAGAAGAATGGAAGTCCAACATATAAAGTTGAATAGAAATTGGACTTAATAATATTTTAGTTTTTGTTTCTAGCTTTATCTTTTTCCCTCCCTTTCTTTTCTTTTCTCCTTTTCTTTTCTTTCTATTTGATTGGAGATTTAAGAATTTAAAGCCATGATAAATGTAATGAATATAATGTAATGAACATAGAAATGGAAAACTTAATAAAAATTATTGCAAACCGCCAACCTTCCGATCGGCAAGCCCAAGAGGCTCAGTGGTTTAGACCACAGCGCCACCTGCATCCTGGCATGCCCAGGTAGAGCTGGGATTGTTCCCTGCCTGAAATCCCCAAGAGCCGCTGACAGTCATAGTAGGCAGTTCTGATCTAGAATGATGGACTCGATGGCCTTACTCAATATAAGGCAGTTTCCTCTCCGCTACTTCTGATTCCAGTTGAAACTTATGATGCTAACCTGTTTGGGTTATAATAAAAATCAGCTCTTCATTTCCCCCCTCTCCTTGAAGCTGCTAATTTGTGTAGAAACCGAGCCACAACCGTTACCCCACTTTTTTTTTTTTACCTGGTCTGGGTGTCAGCAGAAGATAGCCAACTGACCCTTTCAGCAAGATTTGAGAGAGGGGAGGAGAATGGAAAGACTGGAGCCTCAGTAGGGAACTCACTAATTGCTCCAGCAAATATTTTCTAAGCCACAGATCAGCTGGTGTGCTGGGCTCCATCCCAGAAGCCAACCCAATTTATTTGTCATGTTTCAACACTCCTCCCCCCCCCTTCCTTGTTCATGCTGTGTATTTAATCACTTGGCAGGTATGCAGAAACTGCTCCAGACTCGGCTGACACCTTTTGAAATACAATTAGCTCCTTACCTTGCTAAGGAGGCAGGCTGGCAGCTAAGAAGGGGGTGAGGGGAGAGCAAGAGAGATAGAGGCCATGCAAGGGCACAAACGGGGGGGGGGGGGATAAATGTGAATGACTGAACAAGCTGCCAACAGCATTCAGCGCCAGCGCCGCATGAGAATCTTAACCAATGAGCAGCACCATTGTATCGAACTTCCTTAACCCCAAGGTTCTGAATCCCCTCCCCAAACAAATGCCAAAGTGTAGTGCTAGTTTTGTGCCATTTTGTGCTGTGAACCCCGCATTTTGTGACCCCACCACCCAACTGACTAATTGACACAACAATTCAGGGTCACGAGTTAATGCAAAAATAATAATAATTCCAACCTTGTCCAATGGACTCCAAACAGGTGCCAAAGCTTTGTGCTAGTGTGATGAACGATTATAGACCGGTTGCTTTAACATCTGTGGTAATGAAAGTCTTTGAGAGACTAGTGTTGGCCTATTTGAAAGACGCTACTGTCCCTTTGCTGGATCCTTTGCAATTTGCTTACCGAGCTAATAGGTCAGTAGATAATACGGTCAACATGGCATTGCACTACATCCTGCAACATCTGGATTCCCTGCGGGTCTATGTGTGAGTTTTATTTGTGGACTTTAGCTCCCCTTTTAATACTATTGTTCCATCTAAATTGTTTTCTAAATTACTTCATCTTTATGTGCCTGCTCCTGTTTGCCAATGGATACACAGCTTTTTAACAGACAGGAGGCAGCAGGTGAGGTTGGGGGAAATTATATCGAGCAACAATACCATAGTATAAGGTACGTTTACATTGCAATGTAGCCGAAGTAAAATTCCAAGTATGTTGGTACTTGGCCAATATATTATTATTATTATTATTATTATTATTATTATTATTATTATTATTAGTTTTGTGCTGCGAACCCCACATTTTGTGCTGCCCCCCCAAATGAATAATTGACACTCAAACCGGGGTCACAAGTCAATGGCCCAAGCCTTGTCCGATTGCTTCCAAACCAATGCCAGATGAAGCTACTGTATCTCCCCTCCGTACAATGTAGTGCAACTTTTTTTTTTTCATTTATTGAGATGGAAGAAGAGGCTGGTCCATTAGGTAAAATGAGTCACTGCCCCACCAAATTCTCTCTGTTCTTTGACAAGCTCCACCTGCCTGCCTTCTTACGACTGGTCCGGGGGATGGCTGTGCCGCAGGTCACGACCAACTGGTAGGGGGGAAACAGCTGGCAGGGCAAAATGGTGAGGGCAGGCACTGCTTACCTGGTGTCCCCAGTGAAGGTCATTGTTGGTGAAGAACTGAGGAGGTTGACAGCAGCCGGAGCTCTGCATCTTCCCCACTGCACCTCTCCCTCTCACTTACCAAGTGAGCACTGCCGGCAGGTGAAAATTTCCTCCTAGCCCCACTCCTACCTTGCTATTGTATTGCCTTTCCTTTGGCTTTATAATCATGCAACTCACCATGCCGGAAGAAGACCATTTTGAACTCCTAAGCTGCCTTTCTATGATTTGCTCCCATGGCAGAGTGCGGAAATTTAACATGCACACATAAATTACCATTCCCCACTGAAATCAATAAGAAAGAATCTTGTTTGGACAAGACTGAGATGAATAAAGGGGAGAGACAATTTGTTGATGTTGTTATTTCAGTTTACAGAACACACACTATCCACAGATCTCAGTTTAAAATAAGGAAAACGCATCATCCATATATAGGTAAAGGTAAAGGGACCCCTGACCATTAGGTCCGGTCGCGACCGACTCTGGGGTTGCGCGCTCATCTCGCATTATTGGCCGAGGGAGCCGGCGTACAGCTTCCAGGTCATGTGGCCAGCATGACAAAGCCACTTCTGGCAAACCAGAGCCGCACATGGAAACACCGTTTACCTTCCCGCTGTAGCGGTTCCTATTTATCTACTTGCATTTTGACGTGCTTTCGATCAGCAAGTCCTAGGCTCAGTGGTTTAGCCACAGCGCCACCTGGGTCCATATATATAAATATACAATAAACACTGTTTATAGTTAGAAAGTCCCAAATAGATAAATATGCAACATCCACAACACTAGATCTATATAACTAAGATCAGAGAAAATTACTAGGCAAACTCCCAATGCAAAACACACTGGGTAGAATTCATTATTGTGCTCTTCCAATTATTCTTTCTGCACATGCATTGCAGCTTGCCAGATGGAACTACCTCCTCCCCCTCCTCCTCACATGAGCTGTTTTTGGGGGCTCCCCCAAGCCAATATGGGGTGTGGGGGTGCATGGGTGGAATCCCCTTTACAATAACGGCAGTCCTTGCCCTGGGCTTCTGCTGATGGGGTTGGTTAGGCGAATCCCTCCCTCTAGCTTGCGTTCAACTAAGTCCTACTTAGAGTAGACTCACTGAACATTAATGAACCCAAGTTCATAATGTTTATTAACTTCAGCAGGTCTATTGTGAGCAGGACTAGCATTGCCTCACACCCAGTAACCCAATCTCACGCTTTCCACCCACTCACACAACCACTATCACCATCTAATGCAAAGTTTGTACCAGCCAATCACGCACCCTCAGGCCACTGGCATTCAGCAACGCCACATCCCAGGTACGCTTGCTACAGCCTCATATCCTTCTAACAAAAGATCGTAGCAATGCATGCACAAATATCAGGTTCACCAATTCTTTTTCTGCAGCACCAATGGGCTCAGGGCTCACACCCACTGACTTATCAAATGCTTCCTATCCAATATACAGTGAACAATCATTGTCATGCTGAACATCAAATATACAGTGCCTGCTAATTATTTGCTTCGACTCTTTTTGACACAACGTCTTCATGGGTTCCAGGTTCTGCCACGGCACTTCCCATTGCATTGGCAAGAATCTGGGGAGAGGAAAAGTTTTGGACGTGGAAAACACAGACACACCAATGAGATCAGCTGGAGGAAAACAGGAGCTGTGGGTATATATGCAATCGCCTGCTGACTGGGAACCTAAGTTGCACATTGTTTAAGCAACCACCCTGCTATTCAACATTAAATTAGCACCAACACTCTGCTAGGGCACATTACAAAGGCACTCTCGTTGTTGTTGACAGAGCTGAATCCCTTGGGATGCTTAAAATAACATCTCTTCCTCCCTTGTGTCCTTCTGGGGTGGAGAGTTTGGCACCCCAAGACTGAACAGCAGCAGCTGCTCCTCATTAAAGGGAATACGGGAAGCTGGGGGGAGCCAAGAGAACAGACAGGTGCCTTACTTTGCCAAACACTGACACTCTGTGGCCATTTCTCAGCATCACAGCCATAAGCTTAGGCTTTCAAAAAACAAACAAACCCAGAGGGAGCATTTCACAGGACCACTGATTGAACACAGCTAAGTTTGGATCAGAGCAGAATCACTGAAATTAATCAAGCCCACTTAGTAATGTTCATTCATTTTAGTCGGGCTACTCCTAGTCAGACTTCGTCAAATACCGCCCAAGAGAACCAAGTCGTGTGGCATGAAGCAGGGTTTGGATTGCTCTGCTGGATCTCCTGGGCCGAAAAACTGAAACAAAGCTCACGTACAACTATCTTGGTTCTCGAACTCAATCCATTCTGGAAGTCCATTCGACTTCTGAAACGTTCAAAAACCAAGGCGCAGCTTCTGATGGTCTGATTGGCCCCGGAAACAAGGGCGGCAGCCTAAACACTTCTGGGTTTGCTGTGTTTGGGAGCAGATTTGTTCGCCAACTAAGCCATTAGGTACCACTGTAACTGGTTTGCTCATCCATTCCTCTCCCCTTTCCTCTTTCTTCTCCCTCCCTCGTCTTTTCAGCTCTTTAGATTTAGAATGTTAGCTCTGTCTTATTCTGCTGTCTTACTCTGTACAGTATAATGCGAGTTGATGTTGCTATATTAATTAATTGTGTGTGGGGGGGGGGGGGGGAAACTGGTGTTTGAGTTAATCCATAATACCTTGTGTCTGTTTTCTTTAACTGCAGTCCCTTAAAAAAGCTGGATGAAAAATATATGTATTGTTGAATAATGCTATGAACACAGGGAAGAAAGGAAACAAGCAAAAGGAGGTACAGTGGTGCCTCGCTAGATGAATTTAATTTGTTCCACGGGTCTTTTCTTATAATGAAAAATTCGTCTAGCAAATCCCATAGGAATGCATTGAATTTTTTTTTATTTTTATTTTTTGCCCATAGGAACGCATTAATTGAATTTCAATGCATTCCTATGGGAAACCGCGATTCGCTAGACGAATTTTTCATAAAACGAATTCGTCTAGCAAGGTAACCTCTGCTAGAAAAAACCTTTCGTTAAGCGGAAATTTCATTAAGCAGGGCATTCATTAAGCGAGGCACCACTGTATGTGTCAACAGCCTGCTTGCTTGAGGCTTCAGCCTGTAGAGGGCGCCATGCAGCTGTTGTCTCCCTTGGCGAACTGGGAAGAATCGGGGAGGAAGAGACGGCAAATTACCTTGTAACATAGGAAACTGCCATATACAAAGCAACGCTATTTAGCTCAGTATTGCCTGCAATGACTGGCAGCAGCTGTCCAGGGTTTCAGGCAGGGAACTTCGGCACACAGAGAAGATGAATGCTCTAGCACTGAACTGCAGTTCATACCCAAAAACTCAGCTGTTTGGCCAACACTCTGTCCTCATAACTAACATTGCCCAAAATATATTTGGCTGTGTATATTACTACTACCTGATCTGTTCCCAAACTACTTTCAGGTTAGGGAATGTGCCGAGCGGGCAACAAGTAACCCTTATGTAGTTCCTCTTCAGGTTGCCACTTCCGTCCTTGGGTTATTACCAGTACCTTTAATGGACAGGCTGCCGTGCCTTTAATAACTAGCTACATGACAGGCAGAAATGCAACAGCTAAGGCTGCCTCTGTGTACGGGAACCAGTTTAGTTCTTGCATTTCTGCCTTGTAAAGTGGACTTTAAAAGGCAGGGGGGCAACCATAGCCGTTCTGTTGCAGTTATTAAATATTGCACAGTTTGAAGTGAGTGGAAGCATAAGAATTTACTCCTTTGGAAATGAAGCATTGTCTAGATCAGAGGGTTGTTTATTATTATTATTATTATTATTATTATTATTATTATTATTATTAAAGACTTTCTTGATTTACAAAAATATGTGCAACGTCTCTTGTAACGTTTTTACAAATCAGTTTCATTTGTTGAGACATTTGGAAGAAAAGGGGAAAATGGGGGAGGGTGGGTGGGGGTGGGGTGGGGTGGGGTGGCGATGTTTCTATTTTGCTTAGTGCCGTATATTCCAGTGTATAAGACGACTGGGTGTATAAGACGACCCCCAACTTTTCCAGTTAAAATATACAGTTTGGGATATATTCGCCGTGTAAGAAATACGACCCGGCGTATAAGACGAACCCTGACTTTTGAGAAGATTTTCCTGGGTTAAAAAGTAGTCTTATACGCAGGAATATATGTGGGGGTTTTTTGTCAGCGTCGCTTGTGTAGGTTCTCTGCTGTTCACTTGTGTTCCTTTGGTGGTGAGAGATGTTGGGGTTGGCCTAGGATATGGTTGTTCCTTTGTGGTTGGCTGTGGTGGTCTTTGTTTCGTGTGTGAGTGGGGTGGGTGGGTGTTTTGGGTCAGGTTAATCATATTGATTTGTATGCTGTTGGTGGATTTTTGTCATTGTCTTGTTGGGCTGTGTATGTGATAAAGGGGAGCCACACTGGGGTGAAGTCATCTTCTTCTATTTGTCCCCATGTCAGTTTCAGCTTATTGGTTAATTTTTCTAGTAGGGCTGTTTCCCCTACTATTTGGTACCATTGGTCCAAGCTTACTCCTGACAGGTCTTTCCAGTGTCTGGTTATGGTGCTTCTGGTTGTGGAGATGTAAGGGGGAGGGCTTATAGAGGACAGCCCCCCCCCTCATCAGGTCAAGCTCTTCGCAGAGCAGCAAGTCCAGCAGCGGATCGGATTACAGGAATCAGGAAGTAGAGAGGGAGGTGAGAGGCTCTGACCGCATGTGAGAGCCTCAGCACCGCATCAAGAGGGAAGCAGTCCCCCCGACGCCTGAATTGAGGCGCATGGCACCCCGTAGGACAAGAGGGAGGCGCTTTGGGGTTCCCAAGCTGTTATGTTGGGTGCGAAACAGGAAGAAGCCATTGCGAGGTTCTGACCCGGACTAAGCAGACATGTTTTCCAGACTCTTTGCACTGTAAATAATACGCACAATAAAAACACCTTAAAGACAAGGAGTTGTGGAGCGTCGTTACTCAAGAGTAGCCACAAAAACCTCTGGCAAGAGAGTAAGTGGGTAATGAGTTCTTCGTCGTGTACTTGGGCATTATTGTCTTGGAAAATGTTTAGTAAGGCCAATTCTGGGGTCATTTCTAATGTTTGCTTGGTTATTTTACTTATTTGCCGTATGGTTGTTGTCCAGAATAGTTGGATTTTGGGGCACTCCCACCACAAAGGGGGAGGGGAGGAGGGCTGGGACATCTCTGCTCTGGACCCAGCGCACAAGGTCTGAAGCTGCGTGATGTGTCTCTGTGCAGTAGAGCAAAGGATCACGCTCTTTGTCAGCAGCTCTCAACAAACAGAAAGGAACAAGTGCATGGCACACAGTCCAGGAATTATTGATTTCTGTTTCATTGAGGATGAGCACAAGGAAACCAGGAAAATAGACCCCCCCCCTGGCAGAGGCAGGATCGTTGGGAACGCTACAATGCTCCTCTGTCTTTGTGCATATCGAGACCAATTAACACCCCCCCCCCAAGATGGTGCTTGCATGCAAGGCACTAGGACAGGGTAACAACAATCCAAATAATAATTGCTTTTAAAGGGAAAGCTAGGAGATTTCTAGCAGGCTCCATATCTTACCAAATGTCTTGCATTTAGTAAGAAGTAAAGTCAAACCACTGCAGTCTAAGAGGTATTTCCCATCAGATAACACCCCTTGCACCTTCACATTTTTTCTCAGTTCTGAGCACTGGGACAAATCCTATTACGAGCTGAATCCTGATTTAGGATGCTCAGAGAGCCTTCACAAACAGGCTGTCAGTGGCAAGTTCAGCAGTTTTCTGTAGCTGCCATGCCAAAATTTTGCAACCTATTCAAAGAGCTGTGGCTGAACAGCTCATCACATGCTGAATTCCTTCCGGCAATGGAGGTGAGCTCACCTGGCTGGAGCTTTACAGACAGGTGCAGCAGGAGAGAGAGGTAGGTCTGGCTGGTATAGCCAAGGCCTTCCACACTTCCTCCTCCTACCCCCACCTCTCCTGTTCCACTGTCTCCCAGGACCAGGAGAGGATTGGAGGAGGAGGAGGAGCAGAAACAGGTAACAACAACAACAACAACAACAACAACAACAACAACAACAACAACTTATTATTATTTATACCCTGCCCATCTGGCTGGGTTCCCCCAGCCATTCTGGGTGGCTCCAACAGAATATTAAAAACACGATAAAACATCAAACATTAAAAACTTCCCTAAAGAGGGCTGCTTTCAGATATCTTCTAAAAGTCAGATAGTTGTTTATTTCCTTTCCATCTCACGGGAGGGTGTTCCACAGGGTGGGCGCCACTACCAAGAAGGCCCTCTGCCTGATTCCCTGTAACCTCACAGGGAGGGACCCTCAGAGCTGGACTTCAGTCTCCGGGCTGAACGATAGGGGTGGAGACATTCCTTCAGGTATACTGGGCCAAGGTTGCACGCAAGTACGTGAAGACAGCATCTGCTTGGGTGGCGGAGATACATAAGCCGAGGTCGGGGCCTCTCTGTTGTGCCAACTGCCTCACTGGGTGCACACCTAGGAGTAGTTGAGAGACGTAGGACTGATGGACATGCCTTCCTCTAATTTGTAAGGGTGCTTTTGACAATAAAGAGTTAATTCCTCACTCTGGACATTCCCTGTCTGACAGCGCCTTGACAAGGGAAACTGGTAGTAAAGCCCATTGGTGTTTGAGAGCAAAGGAAGAGGGGAGCGAATCAAGTGTGCCTGCTGCAGCTCCCTGAGCAGCAGGTCAATCTGGTGGGTATTAGGCTTGGAGCTGTTATAAGAATTGAAGGTCTCGATTATATAAATTAAACGCTCATAAATGTATAAGGCAAACACATACATAAGTATATAAACCATGTGTCTGAAATAGTACAGGAGAGCAATCCTGAAGCCATTTTCACTTTCCCAATGACCCCAAATATTCCTATGCACTAAGGGAGGCAAATGAGGAAAGCCTTCCCATTGTCTTTTCGCTTACAAATCCTGTCTTAAGGGCATCTTTGTCTATGCACAGGGTGAGCCTGTGACCTGGATTCAGGAACTAAAGTATTGTTGTTGTTTAGTCGTTTAGTCGTGTCCGACTCTTCGTGACCCCATGGACCATAGCACGCCAGGCACTCCTGTCTTGCACTGCCTCCCGCAGTTTGGTCAAACTCATGTTCGTAGCTTCGAGAACACTGTCCAACCATCTCGTCCTCTGTCGTCCCCTTCTCCTAGTGCCCTCAATCTTTCCCAACATCAGGGTCTTTTCCAAGGATTCTTCTCTTCTCATGAGGTGGCCAAAGTATTGGAGCCTCAGCTTCACGATCTGTCCTTCCAGTGAGCACTCAGGGCTGATTTCCTTAAGAATGGATAGGTTTGATCTTCTTGCAGTACTATAGTATTAAGCAATCACAAAAGAATGGCCAGGCTGCCCAGGTAAAGCAATCAGTGACCATTAACAGATATCCTGGCAAAGAGGATTTCTGCTGTAGACTGCCTCCTGTGTTGTATGCCTTCTGGAGACCGCCTCCTTCTGTGATGTATGTATGATGTTTTGGGGGTTGGTCTTGGGCTACAGGGTGGGCAATTTCAAAAGTCTATCTAGGGGCTTGCACACCATTGTTCTGGGTTCTTCCTCCCTTCTGCGTGTGGTGAGTGAGGACCCTGTTGCAATAGTTTTAATAAAGAACAGGCTTACTAGCCACTTTGCTTCTCAATATACTCAGGCTGGCCTCTGTTCTTTTCTCCTACCGATGGGGAACACACTTAAGGACTCTATACGGGCTCTTGGATACCCCATAAGGGAAAAGGAGCAGTTTTTTTCTTATAACAGAGCCACAGCACCTACTTGTACCAGTGGTTCCTGATGCATTTAGAGACCTACACATGAGACTGTAGCAAGAGGGAATGCTATGGTTCAGCTTTCTTTTAGAAGAATAAATATGCTTGAGAAGACCGAAGATCTCTGTTCCCAATGGACATGCATTCTGAAAGCCTCCCTTCCTTGTCCACTGAATCACATCCCTTTATTCCAGATGAATTACCTAACTTACTGTATTCACATCCACTGCTTCGACTGGGAGCATGCACACCCCCAAACAGGATGCATCAAAACAGTGGGAAAACAATCCATTCATTGGCTCCATTCATTGGCTCCCAGTACGTTTCCGAGCACAATTCAAAGTGTTGGTGTTGACCTTTAAAGCCCTAAATGGCCTCGGTCCAGTATACCTGAAGGAGCGTCTCCACCCTCATCGTTCTGCCCGGACACTGAGGTCCAGCGCCGAGGGTCTTCTGGCGGTTCCCTCGCTACGAGAAGCCAAGTTACAGGGAACCAGGCAGAGGGCCTTCTCGGTGGTGGCACCCACCCTGTGGAATGCCCTCCCACCAGAGGTCAAAGAGAACAACAATTACCAGACCTTTAGAAGGCATCTCAAGGCAGCCCTGTTTAGGGAAGCTTTTAATGTTTGATTTCTGTATTTTAATGTTTTGTTGGAAGCCGCCCAGAGTGGCTGGGGGAACCCGGCCAGATGGGTGGGGTATAAATAATAAATTATTATTATTATTGACTACAGGTTATCTTGCTTGTGAGTGCAAAAGGATTATGGAAGGATGGTTCAGGAGTGTGTGCACCCTTCAGTAAACTTCATCTGATGTTGTCTTGAACCACACTATCCATCTGTCAGGTGCCACCAATAACTGAAGCAGAACTTTCCACCTGCAAACATCTGGTTTTGGGGAAAGCTCACTCAACTAGAATCTAGTTTACGATCAGCATTGAAACAGGGTGTGCACCTCCATCGCACTTCCACTGAGTCAATGGTTGTGGTCGCATTGTCATATCTGGTGCAACCTACTAGACAACAGAGAACCTCCTCCAAACCAAGAGGCCTTCAAGTCAGAAAAGCTACGCAAAACCTTATAAGTACTTTCATATCCCAACTGTGAAACCACCATGCTGGGCACCCTAAATCTCAAACCCTGTTTCCATCAACAAAGAATTTTCCGTTTTGCAGTCTCCCAGCTGCTCAAAGGTGTTCCCCACCCTGTGCACCTTGATCTGCATGAAAGAAACACTTCTTGTCCCCCCAGAGATAAGTCTCAGAGCCCAGAAATACACTGAGTACTCAGGGCCATTGAAACGCCTTCAAATTTTCAAATGAATTGCTTGGCTCCCCCAGTGCTGATGACTGCCATATCCACTATCCGTAAATGCAGCTGGGTAACATGAGCAGAAAGAGGCCTTGTGCAAAGTGGAAGAAATTGCTGGAATGCCCGACTTCCCGCCGCCGACCAATTGCACAGGGAGGTTTTAAAAACAGAGATTCCTTTTACCTGGTAGTAATAATCCACATACTCCGTCTCGCAGCGCCGAGGTCCGAGGCCCTCAGCAGACAATGCATCCTTCAGTAACTCTTCACAGCCTAAAAATAAGAAGGAGAAGATGTTCAGAACTGCATTCCTTCCAATAGTTTAGGATAGAAACATGTTTGCGTGTCTCAGCTAGAGGGAAGGTGAAGAAGCATTTGGGATACTGCAAATATTAATTAGTAGTAGCAGGGGCATTGTGCCGTTTGCAAGCACATGGGGCCAGGGGCGTAGGAAGATAGGGGCAGTGGGGGCGGGCCGCCCTGAGCGGCAGGCTCCAAGGGGCGTCATCGCAGGCGCCCGCCCCGCCCCAAAAATGCCCGCCCCGCCCCCGGAACGCGTGTCACACCCCTCCAGGAGGCACGCCACGCCACTGGAACATGCACCACAGCCCTCTGGGAGGTGCGCCGTGCCCCTGGGAGGTGCGCCACAGCCCTCAGGAAGGCGCGCCCCAGCCCCAGAACAGGCACCAGCCCCACCCCCACCCCTGATGCTGGAGCATGAAGCTCCGCCACTGCGTGGGGCAGGAGCAGGGCCTTCATCCTCCATGCTCCCCATCCCCAACTGCCATGTTGTTCCCAGTGTTGTCTATGGGAATGACTGCCTCTCTCCAACATAGCCTTTGGGGCTAGTGGAGATGGGTAGTAGCAATAGCACAAGCTGTTGTTCCTGCTGCTACAGAGGTGTTGAGTTCCGTCCAGGATTTGGGGGGGGGGGTGCTCGTCGCATGTGAATGGCATCATGCATGCGATGTCGCACATGTCAGGAGGAGGTCTGCCACCACTGCAGAGGGGGCCGATGAGGCTCAGCCCCATCCCCACATACGTTGTTGTTGTTGTTTATTGAATTTATATACCGTCCTATACCCAGAGGCGGTTCACAGAAAAGATCGACATAAAAACTACAATATATATAATCAAAATAAAAACAACAACCCAATAACACCCCCCCCCCAAAGAGCCTCATTTTAAAAGGGCATAGGAGGTCAATCAGATCAACCAAAGGCCTGGTTAAAAAGGAATGTTTTTGCCTGACGCCTAATGGTGTTCAATGAAGGCGCCAGGCAAACTTCCCTGGGGAGAGCATTCCATAGACAGGGAGCCACTGCAGAGAAGGCCCATTCTCGTGTTGCCACCCTCTGGACCTCTTGAGGAGGGGGCACACAAAGGTGGGCCTCAGAAGATGATCTCAGGTTCATATGGAAAGAGGCGGCCCTTAAGGTATTGCAGCCCCTGAGCTGTTTAAGGCTTTATAGGTCAAAACCAGCACTTTGAATTGGGCCCGGAAACAAATTGGTAGCCAGTGCAGTTGGACCAGGATCGGTGTAATATGCGCAAACCATCTTGCTCCGGTGAGCTACCTGGCTGCTGAATTCTGCACTAACTGTTTTCAGAGACAGCCCTACGTATAACGCATTGCAGTTATCTAACCTTGAGGTTACCAGAGCATAGACAACAGTAGTTAGGCCAGGCATCCCCAAACTGCGGCCCTCCAGATGTTTTGGCCAACAACTCCCATGATCCCTAGCTAACAGGACCAGTGGTCAGGGAAGATGGGAATGTAGTCCAAAACATCTGGAGGGCCAAAGTTTGGGGATGCCTGAGTTAGGCTATCCCTGTCCAGATAGGGGCGAAGCTGGACCACCAGCCGAAGCTGATGGAAGGCACTCCGGGCCACTGGCGCCACCTGAGCCTTGAGCAACAGCAAAGGATCCAGGAGCACCCCAAGCTACGAACCTACTACTTCAGAGGAAGTGTAACCCCCTCAAGACCATGTGACCTCCCATCCATCTGGTCTAGGGAACCACCTACTAGCAGTGCCTCAGCCTTAATGGGACTGAGCTTCAGTTTGTTGGCTCTCATCCATTCCATTACCGAGGCAAGACACTGGTCTAAGACACCGGCACCTATGTTGCTGCTGCTGCTACAACTACCGGTATTTTATCTCTGTGTCTTTTATTTATATCTCACCTACTGCTAGGCATTTTAAAATTAACAAAACAGCACCATCTTAAACACTTGAGGGGAACAGAAGGGATGGTCAAGCAGCCGAACAAGAAGACATCAACCGTGAACGGAAATGGTATCTAGGAAAAGCCTAAGAAAGAGGTAAGAATTAAGAAGTGAAATGAATGCAGACAGAGAAGCAGCAGACTAAATGTCAATAGTAAGGGAACTCCAGAGATAAGGGCCGAGGGAGCCGAACAGAGGCTTGTGGAGGCTTTGCTTCTGTCTAACAAGGAGAGGGGGCAAGACAGAACTGAATGGCTGAAGCAGAGATGAAAGATTACAGAGCAGCGAGTGAATGAAGTCGTTTGAGATGAAAGCTAGCTCGAACATTCTAATACAATAGATGAATGAAAGCCAAGGAAGTTAGTGAGGCAGAGGAGTGATGGGATCACAGCGGCAAGAGGAGACAGTAAGACACACAGCAGAATTTGCGGCAGAAAGGAGAGTGCTGCATGTCAAGGTACCAGTTCCGAGTCAAACATACAGTCTACAGAGTTCTCTCCCAGACTTCACTTGGTCAGAGGTGTACTATACTGTACTTACACTAAGGGCCATGATGTGTCCTACTTGGCAAAAGGAAACCCTTTCTGCGGAGGGTCCTGTATGGACTACATGACCTTTGCTGTGCCTCCCAACTCTACAGTTCTATGATTCTATGAGTCCTTTATTTGAAGGGCTGCCAGGCTCAAGACCATCTTAAAGAAACCTAGGAAGAAAGAACCAAGGTCTTGACCTTGGACAGCAGACAGAGCAACAACAGAGGTCACATGCTCCAGAGGCATAGCATGGAGGGCATTGGTGGCTGCCACCCAGGGTGTAGGTTTTTTGTGGGTGCATACCTCATGGCACCCTTCCAGCCTCTGGGGCTAGCAGGACGTCGTGAGCTGTTGCATCCTTTTTATGCCGCCCTCCAGCTGGGTGCTGGCAGCCGATGCTAGGCCACTGCCATATTCTCATGGAACCCTGGGAATTGTAGTTCTGCGAGGTGAACAGGGCACACTCTCTCTCTCCTGCCTGGACTACTGCAATGTGCTCTAGTGGGGCTACCTGTGAAGGTGACCTGGAAACTACAACTAATCCAGAATGTGGCAGCCAGACTGGTAACTGGGAGTGGCCGCTGAGACCATATAACACTGAAAGACCTACATTGGCTCCCAGTACGTTTCTGAGCACAATTCAAAGTGTTGGTGCTGACCTTTAAAGCCCTAAACGGCCTCAGCCCAGTATACCTGAAGGAGCTTCTCCACCCCCATTGTTCAGCCCGGACACTGAGATATGTCTCTGAGGGCCTTCTGGCAGTTCCCTCCCTGCAAGATGTGAGGTTACAGGGAACCAGGCAGAGGGCCTTCTCGGTAGTGGCACCCGCCCTGCGGAACTCCCTCCCATCAGATGTCAAGGAAATAAACAACTATCTGATTTTTAGAAGACATCTGAAGGCAGCCCTGTTTAGGGAAGTTTTTAATGTTTTAATGTGGTGCTGTGGGTTAAACCACTGAGCCCAGGGCTTGCCGATCAGAAGCTCGGTGGTTCGAATCCCCGCGACGGGGTGAGCTCCCGTTGCTCGGTCTCAGCTCCTGCCAACCTAGCCATTTGAAAGCACATCAAAGTGCAAGTAGATAAATAGGTACCGCTCCGCCGGGAAGGTAAACGCCGTTTCCGTGTGCTGCTCTGGTTTGCCAAAAGCGGCTTAGTCATGCTGGCCACATGACCCGGAAGCTCCCTCGGCCAGTAAAGCGAGATGAGCGCCGCAACCCCAGAGTCGTCCGCGACTGGCCCTAATGGTCAGGGGTCCCTTTACCTTTACCTTAATATTGTGTTGGGAGCTGCCCAGAGTGGCTGGGGATGCCTGGCCAGATGGGCGGGGTATAAGTAACAAATTATTATTATTATTATTATTATTATTATTATTATTATTATTATTATTAACAACTCTCAGGATTCTGGGCATTTTCCAGGATTCTTTGCAGGGAAGGCATAACTGTTTAAAGTGCAGAATGGAGCTTTCCCCAGCCCTTCCTGGAGAGGCCAGGGATTGGACCTGGGAGCTTTTGCATGCAAAGCATTACTCCTCCACTGAGCCAGACTTTACAAGAGCCATTGCCTCTGGGAGGTAGTTAACGCTCTCTCTGCTTCTGCTAACAAGCGTGTTAGAAACTCAGGGTCGTGGTTTTTCCTTCTTTTTAATCCATGTCTGTGTTTCTATTCTAAGGACCCAAGTACAAAAATGGAACGAAGGTGCCCAATTCCCAAGTCCATCAGAAAGACCAATTCTCTCTCTCTCTCTTTTTTTTAAAGCACTGAGCTTTTGCAAAAGGAGGAGGCAGGTTGCTTTGAAAACCAGTGAGCAACAGCCCCCGCTGTTCAAACTGTGAAAATCTCTGTCTCTTCTGAAATCAATGAACCCCAGGAAGGCTGCAATTGCTTTCTGGCCTCTCCCTTTCCACTTGATTCCCGAATAAAGGTATGTGGTGTTATAGATTTGGGAGGGGGACCCACCCTCTCCTAAACACTAGAAATTAATAAATGGTAGGATTTGGGGTTATTTGGGGTGTGAAGGGAGAAATACAAGCTGCAGAGGAATTCCTGAGATAGATTATGCAAAAAAAACAAACCACCCAGATCTGGCCAAGCTAGGGCCATTAAAAAGGATGCAGGGCAATACGAGAGAACTGTCCTTCCAATTGCTGTGAGGTGTGAGCAGAGACTGGGGGTTTGGAAGGTTTCCAGGGTAACTGGGTGTGAGGTGATAGGAAAAGAGTCTGTTAGCAAGGTGTGCTGAGAAGAAGAAGACGACTGGAAAGAAGACTGAAATCCATCTTGAGCAGGCTGGCTGCTGGTAGCGTACAAATCCCTCTTGAAATGATCGTGATGTAAGAACTGGACTCCCTCCATGCAGACTGCAAGTAAAGGACCCCTGGACCAGGGGTCCCCAAACTTACCCGGCTTCGGGCTGGTGCCCACAGCACGGATCGCATGGCGGGCTAGTGCGTGGGAGCGCACACCCATACACATGCGCGCGCACTATTTCCGGTGTACTTCCGGGTTGGAAAGGCACCGAAAATAGCTTGTGCGCATGCTCACGGACCTCCTCCGCCTCGGAAGTGCACCGGAAATGTTGTGTGCGCATGCGCACAAGCTATTTCCGGCGCTTTTCCGACCCGGAAGTGGGCAGCCGCACCGGAAAGAGCAGGGGTTGTCGCGGGCCGGATAAAAGAGGCCTTTGGGCCGTATCCGGCCTCTGGCCCATAGTCTGGGGATCCCTGCCCTGGACGGTTAAGTCCAGTCAAAGGCAACTATGGGGGTTTGTGGATTTCATCTCGCTTTCAGGCCAAGGGAGCCGGTAGCGTTTGTTCACAAACAGCTTTCCTGGTCATGGGGACAGCATAACTAAACCACTTCTGCGCAACGGAACACCGTGATGGAAGCCAGAGCACATGGAAATGCCAGTTAACTTCCCACTGCAGCGGTACCTATTTATCTATTTGCATTGGCATGCTTTCGAACTGCTAGGTTGGCAGGAGCTGGGACAGAGCAACGGGAGCTCACCCCATTGCAGGGATTTGAACCGCTGGCCTTCTGATTGACAAGCCCAAGAGGCTCAGTGGTTTAGACCACAGCGCCACCCACGCTGCAGGTGTAAATAGGTGAATAAGCCATATTTCTTAAAGTTACAGCAGTCTCTGCTATGTCTCAGTTCTCCAAAGGAATAGAGACCCTGGCTGAGTACCCGGAACTCCATGGCATCTTGCCACCAGTTGGCAGAGAGAGGAGGCAGCACCCAACTTTTGTAACAGTCTTTTTGACCGTGACATCCTGCAAAGCAGGGGAGCCACAAATAAAAAGCACCATGGAGTTGTCAGGAGAAGTGAGAATCACGCCACCAAATTATGCAGATTATTCACTCCAGGTTTCAAAGCAGAGGTGGGGAGAGAGAGGAGGAGGAGGGGCTTTAGGGGAGAATTATAGACAAAGCGCATGGAGCTGTTTAGGACTGAGAACAGCTTTGACGGTATAATAACCCTGGTTGCAGGGGGCCCCTTCTGTGTGCCCGCCTCTTTCTTTTTGGCATACAGGACGAGAAATGAGGAAGCAGATGCCAAACGCATTTTATGATCCATTCTGAGGAGCCTCTTCCAGGCAGCGAAGGACCCACCTCTTCTAATGCTAAGTGATGGTTGTGAGGAAGCCTGCTTTGTTGTTGTTTAGTCGTTTAGTCGTGTCCGACTCTTTGTGACCCCATGGACCATAGCACGCCAGGCACTCCTGTCTTGCACTGCCTCCCGCAGTTTGGTCAAACTCATGTTCGTAGCTTCGAGAACACTGTCCAACCATCTCGTCCTCTGTCGTCCCCTTCTCCTAGTGCCCTCCATCTTTCCCAACATCAGGGTCTTTTCCAAGGATTCTTCTCTTCTCATGAGGTGGCCAAAGTATTGGAAGCCTGCTAGTAAGGGCATTAATTTGTTTCTTTTAAACAGCTGCATGCAAGAAAAGAATATGGGTCGGAAAGAACCGAGACTGACAGCAATGTTTTCCATAGTGGGGTGCCAAAATCTCTAGAAAGAGGCAGCTTTAGAAATCATGGGATGAGACGATTCCGTCAAACAGCAAAGCATTTCCCTTTCCTAAGGACAATCCAACCATTGCATCTTCCTTGAGCTGGTGAGGTTAGATCATAGCTGCCAAGTTTTCACTTTTCTCGCGAGGAAGCCTATTCAGCATAAGGGAAAATCCCTGTAAAAAAGGGATAACTTGGCAGCTATGCGGTTAGATGTCAGAGCCGACCACCTAGTACTGACTGCATCCCAAAACTGGTTTGACTAAGGTGTGGCTTGTGAGCAATAGTGTTGCTCCAGGATTCCACCTCTAGCCAGAATTGGTTGGTTCTGCCGGTCTTTGACTCTGGCAGCACCTACTGTGGATTTCCTTGCTTTCTGCCCCAAAGGACCAGTACTCAGTTTTAGACACATTTACTGTCAGTTTGCATTTCCTAGCGCAGAAAGTATTGATCCGACATGTAGAGTTCTTTCCTATTATGCCTAATTCAAGAGGGTCCTGGAAGCTTCTCTGTGTGAAAGAAACAAGCAGAAGGTTCGTGATGTTTGGGTTATTCCTTCAAAGAAGCTGAGTACAGCTTATTATTTATTTATTTATTTATTAATTATTATTATTATTATTATTATTATTATTATTATTATTATTATACCACCCATCTGGCTGGGTTTCCCCAGCCATTCTGGGTGGCTCCCAACAGATTAAAAATAGAATAAAACATCATGGTTTAACTGGTTCTCTTATCTCTTTCTGTCAAGGTCATGCTGACTACAAAAGTAAGGCCAGAAGGAGCCAGGGTTTCACTTTTCTCTTTCTATCTCATTTCCTTCTGGTGTGGTGTTCTGCACATAGTATGCTTAGTGTTAAGCAGGCACAGGCAAACTCGGCCCCCCAGATGTTTCGAGACTACAATTCCCATCATCCCTAACCACTGGTCCTGTTAGCTAGGGATGATGGGAGTTGTAGTCCCAAAACACCTGGAGGGTGGAGTTTGTCTATGCCCGGTGTTAAGGTTTAGACTTATTATAAGTTACTGTAAGTCTAAGTTAAGTCTGCTTCAACTGGATTTCTTATGGACAGTGCCAATCCTGAATGTATTGGATTTGTGACCATTATGCTCATTTGCCTTCGGTAGCAGTAAAGCTCTGCTGGATGAAATAGAATTGCTTCTGGTCTATTTTTTGGAAATCCTGCAATGTGTTTAAGTTGTTACTCTGCTAACTATACATTGGAATCTAATCTGGATCAATACTGAGTAGAATTTCAATTGCATTTGCACCCTCCATCAAAGCAGCTCACAAGCTTTTCAATAAAGTAGTAGTATAAGTTGTTCTTGGATTCTGATTTCTGGTTTCCCATAGGCACCTGGTTGGCCACTAGGAGAAAAGGGTGCTGCACTAGATGGGTCTGATCCAGTAGGCTCTCCTTGTGTTCTTCTGTTCTTAACTGCAGATTCACTTAGACACATAAATAGAAGGTTTTCAAGGCTGAAACTCCAGAAACGCACAAACCATTGTGGATGTGTGGACCACCGGGGACTACTTACAGAGATAGCATTTCCTCGACTATTGGTGATTTCCCCAAAGAACCCCAATAGGAGGAAGCTTGTATAAGTGCAAAATAGGAGGCTATTAAGCTAGTTTCGCAAGCAACGACTCTTCATTTTAGACAGTAATTATAACAATGTATTTCTAGGTGTTTTTCTTTCTTTCTTTTTCTGTACAGGGGTCCTTTCCATGGACTTGTTGCAGAAGGCAGTTTAATTTTCTGTTTGTACCCTTTGGATGTTAATGACAAAAGCTCATTTGTCACCAAGCTACCTTGTGCCACTGCATCTCAGGAGAGTCTTTAGAGCCTAAATGAGCTTCACGCACAATGCCAAGCTCACCATGCGAGACAAGGGGGCACATTCGTTAAAGTGAGTTATTGGGAAATGAGGAGAGGCAAGCAATCACACGGTAAGCCGGAAGCTTTGCCAACTGGTGTCACGGAGGGCATCTGTGGCTGTAATTCACCACAGAGACAGTGTTACCAGTCATTGCTCATACCCATCTTTTCATAACACAACCTTGCAGCACCAGCAACAACAAAGAAGGCCCTTTATCCAAAGGCTTACAAAGGCAATGGATGCTTAACTACAACCATTCATATCTCTCATGTTTAGAAGAAAGAAGATAGACTTTGGACAGACAAAGGCTTCACAAATGTGCTCATAATGCCATCAGGAAGTGCCAGTCGCAAAATGGCTGCCATGGAGGCATAGTCTAACACAAAATGGCTGCCAGGGTGGGATGACATAGCACAGGGATGGCCAACTCCCAAGAGACTGCGATCTACTCACAGAGTTAAAAACTGGCAGTGATCTACTCCCTTTTGGGGGGTTTAGGTCAAAGTTGTTGAGCTTTTCTTAGGAAGGAAAGCCCTGTTTTGGGGGGTTTAGGTCAAATTGTTAAGCTTTTTTAGGGAGGAGGACAGCCCTGTTTTGGGGGGTTGCAGGGCTTTTTTTAGGGGAGCCAAAGTTGTTTAGCTTCTTTGGGGAGAGCCAGTGATCTACCACAGACTTCCAGTGATCTACCGGTAGATCACGATCTACTTGTTGGACGTGCCTGGCATAGCATAACACAGAAATTGCTGCTTTTCTATTCCCACCCTATTCCATGAGCTTACACTTGTCTTTTTGCAGCTTGTGTGTGTGTGTGTGTGTGTGTATCTGTCTCATACCTTCCAACATTTCTCCAATGAAAACAGAGACATCCTATTCAATAATAATAATAATAATAATAATAATAATAATTTTATTTCTACCCTGCCCATCTGAATGGGTTGCCCCAGCCACTCTGGGCAGCTTCCCACATATATAAAAACATCACAAAACATTAAACATTAAAAAAGTTCCCTATACAGATGTCTTCTAAAAGTTGTATAGTTATTTATCTTCTTGGCTCAGGGAGTCGCTTAACTCCATACCCTCCAACATTTCTCTGATGAAAATAGGGACGTCCTAAGGAAAAGCGGGACATTCCCAGATCAAATAAGAAACCGGGATGGCTTCTGTAAATCCGGGACTGTCCCTGGAAAAGAGAGACACTCAGAGGGTCTGCTATCTATTGTGTCCTTCTTTCATGAAGTTCAGTAGGTCTGCACTAAGCAGCAACCTGCAGGAACAGACCAAAGCTCCATCGAGCTCAGCATCCTGCTTCCCAAAGTGGCAATTCAGTCGCCCTCTCCCTCTGAGCTCTACCTCTCTTTCAAATCAGAACCAATGAAGGTGGTGAAGGTCCTTGTGTGAGTGTCTGGAGGCGGTTAGAGGATGGATGGTGGCTAACAGATCAAGGTTGAATCCTGACAAGACAGAAGTACTGTTTTGGGGGGGACAGGGGGCGGGTGGGTGTGGAGGACTCCCTGGTCCTGAATGGGGTAACTGTGCCCCTGAAGGACCAGGTGCGCAGCCTGGGAGTCATTTTGGACTCACAGCTGTCCATGGAGGCGCAGGTTAATTCTGTATCCAGGGCAGCTGTTTATCAGCTCCATCTGGTACGCAGGCTGAGACCCTACCTGCCAGAAGACTGTCTTGCCAGAGTGGTGCATGCTCTAGTTATCTTCTGCTTGGAATATTGCAATGTGCTCTACACATTATTATTATTACTAGTATCATTAAGCCCGTTAAATTAACGAGTGCTAGAACAGCCGCTTCCCACCCCAACTAATTAGTCTATACATCCCGAGAGGGAGGTCCTCGTGTTAAATTGAGGCAGCCTCTGGAGGTCCGGAAGAGGTGGGTTAAACCATAGCTGCCAAGTTTTCCCTTTTCTCGCGAGGAAGCCTATTCAGCATAAGGGAAAATCCCTTAAAAAGGGGGATAACTTGGCAGCTATGGTTAAACTGTCATCAGAGCGGCGAATAGCGTTTCCTGTTTCTGGCCAGCCTCCCTTCCTCTGGCAGGCGAGCAGCGTGTGTCTGTCTGTCTGTCTGTGAGTGGAAGGCAGAGAGGAAGCCCCAGAGCAGCAAGGCGGGGCTGGGCATGAGGAGTCTCCGGGGCAGTTATGGAGTCGGCATGGGAGCAGAGCATGGTCACGGCAGCCTCTGAGCATATGCAGGGCGCAGGAGGAGCGAATTGGGGCGGGGGATACAGATAGGGAATGAGGGGCTGAAACTGCTTGCGACGTCCGAACTCTCTGCACTCCAAGTCCCAACGGCTGTCCGTGGGGCACATGCGCAGTAGCGCAATCCCACGGACACAGGGACTGGACGCAGAGACACTTGGATATTATTATAGAGGATTATTATTATTAGGACATAGGAAGCTTGGAACATGATCAGACCATGGTCCATCCAGCTCAGCAATGTTTCCATTGACTGCCAGTGGCTCTACAAGATTTAGGCTAGCCTCTCTGCTGGCCCCTAACTGAAGACACCAGCGATTGAGCCTGAGAGGATCAACCAATGCGCTACAGGCTCTTCCAAGACCATTAACTGGGCATGATGCTGCTTATCCATGAGCATCACGTCAGCTGCTGCTTTATATTTAACAGGCCCCCTGGGAGGTTCACATGGGGAGCACAATACAGACGGGTGAATGCATTAACCCAGGCTTGCTTCCGACACGGATACATATGTTTTCCTAATGCAGACACACTCTTGGCTGCCAGCCTAGAAAATGCCAATGTGTGGAATTAATGCATCACCGTGAGACAGGAAGGAAGGGTATTGACTGTCTACCTGATTGTACTTTGAGATGCACAGTGCTAGGAGTATCGAGCCTGAAGGCGGAAAAGAGAGAATGTTTTTCTCCACAAGTCATTTTGGCGCCCCTCTTAAGGCACGCAAGCATGCTTCAGCAATGAGGTTTGGGAACCCATTCCTAGCATGCCAGATCCCAGTGTTTATCTCATAATTGTTACTCAAAGTTGTAAAACGCAAAGTCACCACCAATAAACACACAATAAACACAGCCGTTCTCAGATTATGCAGTTGCCCTCAATTGATTTTGGACACTAATAACTTTGCAATCAGGGGAGGTGTTTTCCACTAGGTAGAAACTCAGCAACAGTGCCATTGATTCTGAAGTTCAGGGAACACTCTGCCAAACAGACATGGATCATTCATTTCAGCAGCTTCTGGTTTGGGCACACAACTTTGCATGGAGCAAAGTTGAACCATTTGGGAAGGACTTCCACTTGCGCAACAGAACTTCCCCTCCCCTCTTACCCATCAGATCTGTTCCTGGGCTTCTCTCAACCTCCTGGAGCAGATTTGTGGGAGGCAAAGAATGACAATGATGCCTACCTTTGATGGCAAACACTCCATGACAGAAATCTTTGAAGTTGATCTTGCCTAGATCATTAGGATCCAAGTATTTGGCAAATTTTTCCACCTAAAATAAATAAGTGAAATAAAACAAAGGATTAGGAAATGGGCAACACTTACAACAGCTTAGCATATCTTAAGGATGATTTAACTCCTGTCTTGTTCTCACCCGAAAAGGAGGAGTCCAGAGGGAACCAGAATGTGAATTCAAGACATTTTAACCAGGCATCATTTGTTCATGCTGGCATGCTTTGCCGCTTACTTAATAAAGTGGCTCTGAGAGAAATGAATGAATGGAGAGAATGGAACATCATGGCTGATCTTGGGAGTGGTCTGGATATGAGGAGAGAGCACCCTCTCGCATTATGTTTCATCTGTGGGAGATGCACTTGGTTAAAATGAAGGCCTCAGGGCAGCTGCACCAACTCTATGGGGCTGAGGTTGCGACGAACCCCCTTGCCGACGTTGCCAATAGATTATGAGACGAAAGGATACAAGGGTAAAGCAATCCCCACTCAATTCCTTACGCCTTAAAATAAACCCCTCAATTCTGGGCTTTTCAGTAAAGGGAGTCTAATTCCAGCTTTCGTGGCCTGATCTCACAAACACTCAGGGCTATTTGAATGAACAACCTCTTGCCTACAAAACAGGGACTCCCTCAACTCAGATCCCCACTGTATCAGTCTGCCATATCACCCTGGCAAACTTGTGGCACTCTAGGTTTTCACCATACTGCCCCTCCCTTTTTCCTTAGGTAAGTTTTGCCCTATTCTGAGTCTCCACCTCTGTGAGTTTTAATACGCTGCTGGAATAACCAAGACGATACTCTTTGGCACAAAAAGAAGATGAATTTTATTTTCTTGAGAACATAAGTTTTTCTTTTCTTAACGATGCATAAGTTTACAATCTTAGTTACAGTTATACATCAACTCTGTCAGACTTTAACTTCAAGTTATCCTAAGCCTAACCTAAACCACCACTCTCCTGGCCCCACACCCTTCTTCTTCTCCCTTCGTCACCAACCTCCCCCTCTTCCTGCTGCCAAAAAGGTTATTCCCTCCTTTTTAAACCGGGCACCGTCCCTGTCAGTTAAGCTGGAGGTGGATTAACTCTTTCTAATCCAGGGTGTAATAAATCTTCCATCCTGGGGCGATCCGTTACAGAGGTTTCTACACACACACACACACACACACACACACACACACACACACACACTGATGTCTGCTGGGATGGGGCTCAGCCCTCCCAATCTTGAGGAGGCCGAGGAGGCCTGGCAGGAAGTCACCCTTTGTCGCACAGAGCCAGGAGATGCTGCGTGTGAATGTCGCATTGGGAGAAGACCTGGTCAGCCTCTCCTGATGCGACAGTCATTACCTTTATTAAGGTAAAATTTACATCCATTGCTCTGCCCCGCTTTTGCCTTGGTCACCACCACCCAGGAAACATTCATTGAGAGAGAATGCAGCCCTCAGGCTGAAAAGGTGCAAGTTAAGAGCATGGCGATAATGTTGAGAAGGGGCTGCAAGTCCGGTGAACAAACAGCTTCACCTGCAGATACTGGGCCATATAGCCTTGCTGTGAAGCTTCTTTTGGGGAGGGGCCTCTGTCTAGGCCCTGTGTCATTACTGAAAGGCCCACATATTGTGGGACTATTATTGCCAATGGGAAATTTCCACTGGAAACAGGGATCCTCAGCTGAAAATAATAATGAAAACATTACAAGTTGGAATGGCATGGAACTGCCCCACCCCACCCCCGAGTTTCTGAAAGGAAGAAACATGGGCATAAACCACAGAGCAAGAAGCCAAGCTCAAGGCATAGGCAGCTGCTGAATACAGACATGACCTAGATTCTCAGTTTTCCAGTTTTAAAAATGTGAGCAAAACCACCACACACTTTTTTTAAAAAACAACAACAACAACAACAACCCTCAGATAAAGCAATGAGGAGGAGTGCTTTGCACATTCATTTTCCTGGAGTCTTAATCTGAACAGGGGATGGAGATACTGCTCAAGTCTGCTACGGTCATTGGGCATGACGCCCCTTCTGCTGACTTCATGGTAAACCCCTTCAGCAAATGAATCACAAAAATATCGAAGAAATGGGATGTTTTCAATCCCTGCGGCAGGCGTGTTTAGCATTTGAAGGGAGGCAGTTATGATCATCTAGATACCCGGCTGAGTAAGACACACACTGCAGCCGTGTGTTGCAATTATGCGGTTAGATACGGATAGTGCCAGAGGCACGAGATGAGCAATGCTTTCCTGGATCAGGCCATTGCAATGTCCAATGGGAAGGGAGGAATAAAGTGTCGCTTTGCACAGACAACGTTGCATTTTATGTGGAAACACACACACCCCTCCCCAAGCTCCTGAGCAGGATAGCTTGCATTTGGCAGCAAACGTGAACAGTGGTCAATGAAAACCCTTTGGTAGCTTCACAGATAAGAATCAACGAGCAGTTGATATATTTAGAGTCCTTTTATTACAGCATCATGTTGCGAGCACAAATACACAGCTCTCCGCAAGGAGGGCAGTTGGCTACTCTAAATTCTCCTTCCAGCTTCCGCAACAATTAAGGCACCAACGGGTTAGGGTTAGTCCCTCCCTCCCTCTGCCTCCTTTGCTCTCTGATACGTTCTGACCTCTGAGTCCGTGTTGGGGGGGTCACCCACACTCTCAAGTGACGTCTCTGCTAGCTGCCAGCTGCCCCCACCCACCCGGCTCCCTTGTCATTATCTTGTAACTGGGTAACTCCTCCCTAAAGTGTTCAGCTTCTCTCTCTTTCTCTCTGCTTCTGGACATGCTGATGACAAGGGGTGGGCAGCTCTTCCCCCTCCAGCTCTCCATTGGAAAGAAGCTGGTCTGCTATGCAATGCATTCCCCCGTCCTCATCTTCAGACTATTCCCTGACACCCAAACATAACACTAATATTGAGCTCATATTCCTTCAGAATGTGACACAGCGTGTGCCTCTGTGTGTGGAATTTATGGTGATCAGTCTCATAAAGGTAAAGGTAAAGGGACCCCTGACCATTAGGTCCAGTTGCGGATGACTCTGGGGTTGCGGAGCTCATCTCGCTCTATAGGCCAAGGAGCCAGCCTTTGTCCGCAGACAGCTTCCAGGTCATGTGGCCAGCATGACTAAGCTGCTTCTGGTGAACCAAAGCAGCACATGGAAATGCTGTTTACCTTCCTGCCAGAGCGGTACCTATTTATCTACTTGCACTTTTGACGTGCTTTTGAACTGCTAGGTTGGCAGGAGCAGGGACCGAGCAACGGGAGCTCACCCCGTCGTGGGGATTCGAACTGGCAAGCCCTAGGCTCTGTGGTGTAGACCACAGTGCCACCCACATCTCATAGCAGTCAGTCTCATAGCAGAACACAATCACAATTCAGCACCATGGACAGCTGCCGGTTTAAAGGAATTTGTCAGGTTATGCACCAAGTGCAAGCATTCTGTACCAGTGACAAAGACCCTTAGCAATCTATCCTGATTGTGAGTTTCCACGCTGCTCATGAGAGGTTCAAATCATATATTTATGCCTACTCTTATTTCATGTTATAGTAAGTTTCTAGAGACTAGATTACGAGTCTTTGTAAATTGTGTTTCTAAAGGAACTTTTGTTATTGCCAAATGCCAATGTGTTTGCATGATTAAGTTTGTTATGAATAAAAAATCATTTTAAGTTAGAGCTTAATAATTATTTCACTATTAATATACTTCTTCTTAATTGTATTTCACCATTAACATATAGGGTTGCCAGACTCAATAGTGGACAGGACTTCTGTGCCTTTAATTGCCCTGCTCTCTTTTGAGTCTGGAAACCTTAAAGAGAAACCAGCAGACCCTTTGTTTAATTTCCAAGCAAAGGGTCTGCTCGTTTCTCTTTAAGGTTTCCAGACTCAAAAGAGAGCAGGGCAATTAAAGGCACAGGAGTCCTGTCCACGATTGAGTCTGGCAACCCTATTAACATACTTCTTAATTGTATTTCAGTTCAACAATTACTTTGATAAAATACATATATGGTTATGTGCAAATGGCTTTAGATACCTATTAGGTCCATAAATTACCATATAGCATATATTCAACAACAAAAAAACAGTGACAATTTGTTGTTGACAAAGGACAGCTGGGCATATAAAGGGCCCCATTACCTTCAGTAGCTTAGGGCCTCATCAAACCTAAATCCAGGCATGATGATGCCCATCAGTTTGTGCTGATGGGAATTGCAGTCCCAAATATCAGGTTGGCTTCAAGTTACAAGCAGAAGCTCCAGCTCTGGGCTTGACAACCCAATGCTTGGCCTCAGCAGCAAACTCCAGCCCCCCCCCCCCCGGCTTCCTGTTAGGCCACCAGCCTTCTGGACTGTCACCTCCCTGACAGCCTATTCTTGTGCCTGCAGGGTTTGCTTTCAGAACACATATTGGCTGTGTCATAGATTTCAAAATCTATGCCTCAATCCTCCACAGGGTTTCCTTCTGCTTTTCCTTCTCCCGATGTTGAATGTATGTGATGGTGCGCTTCTGGCAAGTAGCTGGAAGTAGGGTTTTTTTGGGGGGGGTGTCCCTCCTAAAAGAGGAGGCTGGTGGCGCCCAAAGCAACATTTGCTGGTGTGGGAGTTCTGCTGACAGCCAACCCAAACGAATCTGAAAGCACTGCAGGGCAAAAGCTTCAGCAGTTTGTTCCCTTCAGCGAGTGACTCTGCTGCTAAGAAATGCTAGGCAGACTGCTTATTCAAGAGGAGAAAGAGAAACTGGGTTTAGGAAAAGGAAAGTGTGGGATGTTGTTGTTTAGTCATTTAGTCGTGTCCGACTCTTCATGACCCCATGGACCAGAGCACGCCGGGCAATCCTGTCTTCCACTGCCTCCCACAGCTGAACTGGTGGTATTTGACTCCTAGTAAGTTAGTAGGTAAGGAACACATGTGGCACTGTGGGATAAACCACAGAGCCTGGGGCTTGCCGATCAGAAGGTCGGCGGTTCGAATCCCCGCAACGGGGTGAGCTCCCGTTGTTTGGTCCCAGCTCCTGCCAACCTAGCAGTTCGAAAGCACAAAGTGCAAGTAGATAAATAGGTACCACTCCAGTGGGAAGGTAAACGGCATTTCCGTGCGCTGCTCTGGTTCGCAAGAAGTGGCTTAGTCATGTTGGCCACATGACCCGGAAGCTGTACACCGGCTCCCTCGGCCAGTAAAGCAAGCGAGATAAGTGCCGAAACCCCAGAGTCGTCCGTGACTGGACCTAATGGTCAGGGGTCCCTTTACCTTAAGTTAGCAAAAATGTTTAACACAAGTACAAATACCCCTTGGAAATGTAAAGATGTAAAAATGTAAAATGTAAAGACCTCCAGGAGCGCGACCGCGAAGGTGGAGAGATGTCGCAGGAACGCGACGCTGAAGGCCCGGCCTCGCGAGGAGTTGAGAGAAGCGAAGCCGGGCCTTCACCGTTGCGCCCCTGCAGAGAGACGTCGGCACAGGGTTAAGAGAAGCAGCCGACGACGATGCTCCAACCAGAGCCAGCTGCACCGCGAGCCACCCTGGCCAGTCGCGGCGGCCGCTCTGAGGAGGAGGAAGGTCTCCCGGCCAGCACCGCGGAGCGAGAGGGATGCAGAGCCGCGGACGCTGCCGCGGCGCAGCAAAACGAATCGACAAGCCGCTCGCCGCTCGCCAAGCAGGGGAGAGGCTGTGTCATGCAGGGGCTGCGGGAGCTGCAGCAGGGGTCTCCACCATGAAGCGGCTCCGGAGTGTCCGACTGCCTCCTCCTCCGCAGCTGCTGCTGCTGTTGCTGCTGGGAACCCTTTTCTACGCACGAGGTAAAAGCTTCCGAAGGGAAACCCCCCCCCCGGGTTTCCCGCGCTGTTCTCAGCCGCCTTGAATGAGACGCGGCCGCAGCACAGGGCACTGCATTGGGGAAGAAAGGCTCCTTTCTGCACAGTTTGCCTCCGTGACGGCATTGGAGCACTTCCGTGGCTGCGTCCCAGTCGCGGACGCTCTGATGCCTCTGTGGAGGCCTCCATAGGCCTCGGAAACCTCGGGTTACTTACCTCCGGGTTTCGATGGTTCGTGAACCAAAAGTTCGTAACCCGAGGTGTTCGTAAACCGAGGTACCACTGTATAAGGTAATAAAAGCTTACTGGGAAATGATATACAATGAATTGAAAAAAAATGTTTAAAATAACCAGAAGCTTTTTTATTAGGGTTAGTCTGTTGCCTAGCAACCACCCATTGCCTAGCAACCGCCCCGTTGCCTAGCAACCGTCCTGTTGCCTAGCAACCAACTTGTTGCCTAGCAACCACCCACTGCCTAGCGACCATTCAGTTGCCTAGCAACGGTCCCATTGCCTAGCAACGGTCCGTTGCCCAGCAACCGTCCGTTCCCTAGCAACCGTACGGTTGCCTAGCAACCAACTTGTTGCCTAGCAACCATTCAGTTGCCTAGAAACCGTCCCGTTGCCTGGCAACCGTCTGTTACCTAGCAACCACCCGTCCCCTAGCAACCATTTAGTTGCCTAGCAACCAACTTGTTGCCTAGCAACCACCAATTGCCTAGCAACCATTGCCTTAGCAACCATCCATTGCCTAGCAACCACCCATTGCCTAGCAACCGTCCGTTGCCTAGCAACCAATGGTTGCCTAGCAACCGACTTATCGCCTAGCACCGATTTGTCGCCTAGGAACCATCCGCTGCCTAGCAACCATTCAGTTGCCTAGCAACCAACTTGTTGCCTAGCAACCATTCAGTTCCCTAGCAACCGCCCCGTTGCCTAGCAACCAATGGTTGCCTAGCAACCGACTTGTCGCCTAGCAACCATCTATTGCCTAGCAACCATTCAGTTGCCTAGTGACCGTCCTGTTGCCTAGCAACCAATGGTTGCCTAGCAACTGACTTGCCGCCTAGCAACCATCCGTTGCCTAGCAACCATTCAGTTGCCTAGCAACCTACACTGCCTAGCAACCATTCAGTTGCCTAGCAACCTACATTGCCTAGCAACCGTCTGTTGCCTGGCAACCATACATTGCCTAGCAACCACCCGTTGCCCAGCAACTGCCCCATTGCCTAGCAACTGCCCCGGTGCCTGGCCTGTTGCCTAGCAACCATCCTGTTGCCTAGCAACCAACTTGTTTCCTAGCAACCATCCATTGCCTAGCAAAAGTCCTGTTGCCTAGTAACCGCCCTGTTCCATAGCAAACATTTAGTTGCCTGGCAACCGCCCCATTTGTTGCCTAGCAACCAACTTGTTGCCTAGCAACCACCCATTGCATAGCGACCATTCAGTTGCCTAGCAAACACCCCACTGCCTAGCAACGGTCCGTTGCCCAGCAACTGTCCATTCCCTAGCAGCCATGCATTCCCTAGCAACCATTTAGTTGCCTAGCAACCATCCTGTTGCCTAGCAACCAACTTGTTGCCTAGCAACCAACTTGTTGCCCAGCAACTTGTTTCCTAGCAGCCATCCGTTCCCTAGCAACCATTTAGTTGCCTAGCAACCATCCTGTTGCCTAGCAACCAACTTGTTGCCTAGCAACCAACGTGTTGCCTAGCAACCACCCATTGCCTGGCAACCGTCCTGTTGCCTAGCAACCGTCTGTTGCCTAGCAACCACCCCGTTGCCTAGCAACCACCCCGTTGCCTAGCAACCATCCTGTTGCCTGGCAACCAACTTGTTGCCTAGCAACCACCCACTGCTAGGCTAGGCAGCTTGATGGTTGCTAGGAAACAGATGGTTGCTAATAATAATAATAATAATAATTTATTATTTATACCCCGCCCATCTGGCCGGGTTCCCCCAGCCACTCTGGGCGGCTTCCAACAAAACAGAAATTCTAAAATACAGAAATCCATCAAACATTAAAAGCTTCCCTAAACAGGGCTGCCTTGAGATGCCTTCTAAAGGTCTGGTAGTTGTTGTTCTCTTTGACCTCTAGTGGGAGGGCATTCCACAGGGTGGGTGCCACTACCGAGAAGGCCCTCTGCCTGGTTCCCTGTAACTTAGCTTCTCGTAGTGAGGGAACCGCCAGAAGGCCCTCGGAGCTGGACCTCAGTGTCCGGGCAGAACGATGGGGGTGGAGACGCTCCTTCAGGTATACCGGACCGAGGCCGTTTAGGGCTTTAAAGGTCAGCACCAACAGTTTGAATTGTGCTCGGAAACGTACTGGGAGCCAATGTAGGTCTTTCAGGACCGGTGTTATGTGGTCTTGGCGGCCGCTCCCAGTCAACAGTCTAGCTGCCGCATTCTGGATTAGTTGTAGTTTCCGGGTCACCTTCAAAGGTAGCCCCACGTAGAGCGCATTGCAGTAGTCCAAGCGAGAGATAACTAGAGCATGCACCACTCTGGAGAGACAGTCAGTGGGCAGGTAGGGACTCAGCCTGCGTACCAGATGGAGCTGATAAACAGCTGCCTTGGACACAGAGTTGACCTGTGCCTCCATGGACAGCTGTGAGTCTAAAATGACTCCCAGGCTGCGCACCTGGTCTTTCAGGGGCACAGTTACCCCATTCAGGACCAGGGAGTCCTCCACACCCGCCCGCCTCCTGTCCCCCACAAACAGTACTTCTGTCTTGTCAGGATTCAATCTCAATCTGTTAGCCGCCATCCATCCTCCAACCGCCTCCAAGCACTCACACAAGACCTTCACCGCCTTCACTGGTTCTGATTTAAAAGAGAGGTAGAGCTGGGTATCATCAGCATACTGATGGACACCCAGCCCAAACCCCCTGATGATCTCTCCCAGCGGCTGCATATAGATGTTAAAAAGCATGGGGGAGAGGACAGAACCCTGAGGCACCCCACAAGTGAGAGCCCAGGGGTCTGAACACTCATCCCCCACCACCACTTTCTGAACACGGCCCAGGAGGAAGGAGCGGAACCACTGCATGACAGTGCCCCCAGCTCCCAAGCCCTCTAGACGGTCCAGAAGGATGTTATGGTCGATGGTGTCAAAAGCCGCTGAGAGATCCAGCAGAACAAGGAAACAGCTCTTACCTTTGTCCCTAGCCCGCCGGAGATCATCGACCAGTGCGACCAAGGCAGTTTCAGTCCCATGATGAGGCCTGAATCCTGACTGGAAGGGATCCAAATGGTCCGCTTCTTCCAGGCGTGCCTGAAGTTGTTCAGCAACCACTCGCTCAATCACCTTGCCCAAGAATGGAAAATTTGAGACTGGGCGATAGTTGGCCATATTGGCCGGATCTAAAGATGGTTTTTTAAGAAGCGGTTTAATAACCGCCTCTTTCAGCGGGTCTGGGAAGGCTCCCTCATGGAGAGAAGCATTTACCAACCTGCGAAGCCCATCGCCCAGCCCTTCCCGGCTAGCTTTTATAAGCCAGGATGGGCAAGGATCAAGGAGACAGGTGGTTGGTTTCACTCGTCCAAGCAGCCTGTCCACATCCTCGGAGGTAACAGATTGAAATTGATCCCACAAACCTTGACTAGACAGGACTCTAGCACTCCCCCGCCGCGGCCCTGCTCCCATGGTGGAGTCTACCTCTTCCTGAATCTGAGCGACTTTATCTGCAAAAAACTTTGCAAAATCATTGCAGGAGATCATGTGGCCTGTACTGGGCCCGGATGGAGCAGGTGGTTCCGCTAAATTGTGAACCACCTGGAAGAGTCTCCTGCTGCTGTTTTCTGCAGATGCGATGGAGAAGGTGAAGAAGGTCCTCTTCGCCGTCGCCATTGCCACTTGGTAGGCTCGAAGTTGAGATCTAGCCCGTGTCCGGTCTGATTCAAAATGAGTTTTCCGCCACCGGCGCTCTAGCCGTCTCAACGACTGTTTCATCGCCCTCAGCGCCGGGGAGAACCACGGGGCTGTCCGGGCTCCATGCAATCTGAGAGGGCGCTTCGGAGCCAGACAGTCAATAGCGCTGGTTAACTCCGCATTCCAGTGGGCCACCATGGAATCAGCTGAAAGGCCATCGACATGGGATAAAACATCCCCTACCACTCTCTGGAAGCCAATTGGATCCATTAAGTAGCGGGGGCGGACCATCCGAATCGGTCCCACCTCCCTGCAGAGGGGAAGGGTTGCGGAGAAGTCCAGTTGCACCAGAAAGTGATCTGACCATGGCACTTCTTTTGTTTCGCTTTTACTTAATGTCAGATCACCAACATCCATAGAGGTAAACACCAAGTCCAAGGCATGTCCGCGGCTATGAGTTGGGCCAGACTTATTCAGGGACAGCCCCATGGTGGCCATGCTTTCCACAAAGTCCCGAGCGGCTCCTTGTAAGGTCGTGTCGGCATGGATGTTAAAATCCCCTAAGACAACCAAGCTAGGTGTCTCCAGGAGCACATCCGACACGACCTGAAGCAGCTCGGGCAGGGAATCCTTGGTACAGCGGGGAGGTCGGTACACCAAAAGGAATCCTGTACTGCCCCTATTGCCCAACTTCCAGAACATGCACTCAGAAAACCCAGTCTTACCAATAGGACGCCTGGTGCAAACTAATGACTTCCTAAAAACCACTGCAACCCCCCCTCCCCGCCCAGATGGCCTGGGTTGCTGTGCATAAGAGAAACCTGGTGGACAAGCAGCGCCAAGAACGGGCCCATCGGCTTCATCCAACCAGGTCTCTGTCACACATGCCAGGTCAAATCCTCCATCCACAATCAGGTCGTGAATGGCAGTGGTCTTATTCATCATCGACCTGGCATTGCACAGCAGCAGCTTCAGGTCATGTGGGTATCCCTTGCTGATTCCAATATCCGTCCAGTCAGGACCAGACCCGGAGGCAGGGATAGTCCTCAGACAACGACTAAGTCTGCCTCCTCGGTAATGACATGGTCTGGTCTTAGCGTAACTCTTCCTCCTACCTGTGACCACTGAGATCGGTTGTCCCAGTGCATCACCCCCTGTGGAATCTGCCCCAGCCATTTTGCTTGCTAGGCGACAAGTCGGTTGCTAGGCAACCATTGGTTGCTAGGCAACGGACGGTTGCTAGGCAACAGGGTGGTTACTTGGCAACAGATGGTTGCTAGGCGACAAGTCGGCTGCTAGGCAACAAGTCGGTTGCTAGGCGACAAGTCGGTTGCTAGGCGACAAGTCGGTTGCTAGGCAACGGGCGGTTGCTAGGCAACGGGCGGTTGCTAGGCAGCAGGATGGTTGCTAGGCAACAGGACGGTTGCTAGGCAATGGGCGGTTGCTAGGTGACAAGTCGGTTGCTAGGCAACCATTGGTTGCTAGGCAACGGGGTGGTTGCTAGGCAACGGGTGGTTGCTAGGCAACAGATGGTTGCTAGGTAACCATTGGTTGCTGGGCAGCGGGCGGTTACTAGGCAACGGGTGGTTGCTAGGCAGCAGGGCGGTTGCTAGGCAATGGGGCGGTTGCCAGGCAACAGGCCAGGCCGGTTGCTAGGCAATGGGCAGTTGCTAGGCAACGGATGTTGCTAGGCGACAAGTGAGTTGCTAGGCAACCCTTGGTTGCTAGGCAACAGGACGGTTGCTAGGCAATAGAAAGGCAGATCGCCCACTGCTGCCTCGAAAGCCGCGCCACCAGATGACACCACAAAATTCCACAGCAACCAACTGAAAACAGGCCTTTTGCAGCAACAAGGCCCAACATTGCCAAGTGGAGGTAGGAGCCTGCCGGAGGGGATTGGGGGGCCAAATAGGGGGCAGGGATAGGTAATGGGTCAGACACAGGCATGAAACCTGCCCTCTCCAGAAAATCTCGCCTCGGCTTTGCAGACTAGACTGCGTGGATTTAGGGGCATGCCTGGGTGGGGGATGGGGGGCCCGAATAGGCCGCAGCATAGAATCAACTGAATATGGGCCTTTTACAAGGCCATGCCTTTGGGTAGAATAAATGTTATTTCACATAACACACGTGGGTAGGGGAGTCAGGGTTGGGACAGGGCAAAATTTTACAGAACACGCGCATTGGGGGAATGATTGTGTGCAAAATGAACAGGTCACAGGGATAACCCAGGGACGGGGGTTGGACGGAGGAAAGGGGGGGAATCACAGGGATAAGCCGGGGTGAGGGGAGAAGTAGAGGAATCACAGGGATACGTCATGGATTGGCACAGGATAGGGGAAATCACTCAAATAAACCACAGCAGCGCGTGGCAGGGCTAGCTAGTTGCCTAATAAAAGAAGTAAATGCCATCAACCAGTACATTTTCCAGGTTTTATTTGAAGTTTGGGAAAGTAGATTAGAGACATTTGTATTCATTAAGAATATTTTTTTAAAAAAATACTGTTCCTTTGGAACTCAGACACTTTATTTATAAAGTTTGGGCTTTATAGGCAGCATAAGAACCATAAACAGAACAATAAAATGGTGAGGGGGGGGTGGGAGTCACTTTTGTACATCACACTTTACAAAGGGAAGAAAAGAGAAAACCCACAATGTTGTTTAATAAATTCCTGTTTTAGCAGATGACTAAAGGAAAACACAGCGCCGAGAGCACAGTGGATGGGGACTGTGGAATGAGACCACCATATCTGGAAGAACCATCTCTGGTATCCAGTATAATGCTTTGAAAAGGACACCACAACGCTCATGGATTTCAGAGCTCAATTTAATTTTCTAGATCACTGATGGCGAACCTATGACACGCGTGTCACCACTGACACGCATAGCCATTTTAGGTGACACGCGGCCGCGTGCCGAGGTGAAACAGGTATAGGGCAAGTGAGAGCAACTTAAGGGCAGCACAGCTTCAGCTCGGCAGCTCCGTGACGCTCTCTCTTTCCTCCCAGCACCGAGAAGGGCGGTGCGTGCCTTGGGCGCGTCAGCAACCTCGCCTAGCCAATCCCCCTCCGCGTTTTTCAAGGCGGCGGCTGGATTGGTTGATGCGACCGCTTCGCACGGGCGCTGGGGATTGGCTGCCCAAGAGCAGGCTGCAGAAGGCGGCACCGTCAAGCGCTTCGCGGAGGGAAAGATCAGACTTTGGCGTGCGTGCCCCTGCTGCTGCTGGCCGCGCTGTGGGGCAGGGAAGCGCTCCCAGCTCAGGGGGTCCTGAGGCCGCCGCCACTGCCATCCTCGCCGGCAGCGCCGCCGCCACCGTCCTCTGCCTCCACTGCGCCCAGCGGCCATGACGCCGCACCCGCCCTGGGCAGCAGCGGTTCCCCTGACGGCGAGGAGGCGCTGAGCAGCAATGCGAGTGGGGTGGACAGCGTGGCCACCACCGTGCCCGCCCTGCCTGAGCGCAACCAGCTCATGACCCAGTGCGCCCTCTCGGTTCTGGTCCTGGCCAGGGCCGCGCTCACCGTCTCTATTTTGTCATCCAGACCGTGCGACTTCATCCCCAGAAAGAGGTAGTTTTCATTTCCCCTTATTTTCAAGCCTAAGATTTTTGTCAAATAGCTTTTAAAATAATCTGTAGACTTGTGCACCCTGAAGATGCACACTCCCCCCCATCTGAGCCATTTTGGACTTTCCTCACAGAAGAGCTGCTTTATTGCCTCAATCTTTTTGGTGACCCTTTTCTGAGCCATACATATTTGGGCAAGGGAATAGGACAGGCATGTTCAACAGGTAAATCGTGATCTACCGGTAGAACACTGGACGTCTGCGGTAGATCACTGGTAGATCACTGGCTCCCCCCCAAAGAAGCTGAACAGATGTGGCTTCCCTTAAAAAAAGCTCAAAAGTTTACCTCCTCCCTGAAAACACTCAACAACTTTGACCCGAAGCCTCCCAAAATGGGCCTTTAAAAAAAAACGTTACCTGGTTCTTCTATTCCAGGGGTGGCAAACTCCCAAGAGACTGCGATCTACTCACAGAGTTAAAAACTGGCAGTGATCTACCCCCTTTTGGGGGGTTCAGGTCAAAAGTTGTTGAACTTTTTTGAGGAAGACCCATTGGAGGAAGGCCTGAGCCCAGAGTCCCACTGGGAAAGACCTCTGGGTTTTGCCTTATTTTTTTCCTTTTTAAATATTTTTTTATTTTTAAAAAACCTGTAATAATTTTTTTACCTCCCCTTTTCCCTTTTTAAAGGGGAAACAATTATACATTTTTTGTTATTTAAACTATAAATATCGTGAAATTGTGGTTTTTTTTCTTGAAGTGACACACCACCCGAGTTATGCTCGGTTTTTTGGCGAATTTTGACACACCAAGCTCCAAAGGTTGCCCATCACTGTTCTAGATGGTTCCATAGTAGCCATATTGTGGAGACTGGTATTTCTCTTTCATTGATGTTCCCAAGGTGAAATGAATCCCCTCCCATTCCTCAGGGTGATTTAACTTCTAGAGCCGTGGTTCCCAACATGGGGCACACGCCCCACAATTTGACTTTTAAGGGGGAAATTTGATAATGACTTTGTAATAATAAAGAATAATAATAGTAATAATAATAATATATTTTATTTATACCCCGCCCATCTGGCTGGGTTTCCCCAGCAACTCTGGGCAGCTCCCAACATAATTAAGAGCACAATAAAACATCAGACATTAAAAACTTCCCTAAACAGGCCTACCTTCAGATGTTTTCTAAAAGTCAGATAGTTGCTTATTTCCTTGACATCTGAAGGGAAGGTGTTCCACAGGGCCTCGGCCAATAAAGCGAGATGAGCGCCGTAACCCCAGAGTCGGTCACCTAATGGTCAGGGGTCCCTTTACCGAGAGGCATCTGTGTGGCCAAGCTTCCCGATGGCGCCTTTCCTCTCCGTTCAATTAATAGCAGAGATTTTGTTAACAAGCCAGCAGGCCTGTAATTGATTTTGCATGGATGTAAAGATGAAGAAGCGGCTGACAAGTCAAAGGCCAAAAGAGAACCTCACAGTGCCTTTGGGGAGCAGTTAAAAAAAACAGAATTACATGGACGGCTCATCAAAGAGGGTTGTGGGGGAGTCAGAGGAGGAGCTCCCCACTGAAGTCCAAAGATCCTTAAAACAAAACAAAAGATTTTGGAAGGGAGATGAAAAAAGAAATATACATCAAGGGCGCCGATGCGAATAGATCTCGGCAGTAAACTGCAAGTGGTAGCAGGCCTCTCTGATGGGTTAGGAAATGGAGCTGTGGGCAGGATCCAGCAGGAAGGGACAGAGAAACACTCTTAACCCAAGAGCTGGAGCTGTTGTCTCTCATTTTAGGGCTCTGCATGAAGTGTGGATACACCGTGACCTTCCAAATGTTGCTGAACACCCCCAGCCATTTCTAGAAGAGGCAGAACTGGCTCTGTGGGGATGAAATAAATGGATTAGGGAACCCCGTAAGAAGAGATGCACATCCATAAATACTACCTTCAGAAGCCTCCTCTGGGGTAATTGCTGTGCCTCTTCCAAAATGTGAAAGCAGAATAAAATAAATCTCGGCTTGGCTTGTGGGTGGTGCGTTTTGAGACCAGCAGTGCAAAAGTTTCCCTGAGAGACCAGAGGGATGTGGGTGGAGAAGATGCCTTGACACAGAGAGGGATGCGGTATAATACTAGAATTCAAGGTTGCCCAGTGAAGCCGATTGACAGGAGGCTTGGGAGCGATGAAAGGATGTACTCCATCGCATGGCGTGTAATAACTGGTAGAATTCACAGCCACATAGCAACATAGATGGCTTCTAAAGAATTAGAGAAATGCATGGGTGACGGTATAATTCTGAATACCAGGTAGTGGAGAGAAAGATGGGAAGACCATCACCTTCATATATCTATCCTCTTGGTGGGCTCCTCAGCTACACAGAGAACATAGCAAGCTGCCCTACAGTGATCACATCATTGATGCATCAAGTTCCCTCCTGTCTACATTCTCAAGTAGTGACTGCAGGACTTCAGATAAGGGTCTTTTCCAACCCTACCTGATGCTGGGAATTTGAACCTTGAACTTTCTGCATGCAGAGGAAGAGTATGTGTGTTGTGGAAATTTCTCTGTCCCTCTCTCAACACACACGCACACATCCAAATCACAAGAATATCATGGGGAACTTGTCAAAAGCCTTACTGAAATCAAGATACACTACATCCACAGCGTTCCCCTGGTCCACCAAGCTTGTAACTCTATCCAAAAAGAAATGAGATTTATCTGACACAAATTGTTTTTGGGAAACCCATGCTGGGTCCTAGTAACCAGACTTTCCTAAGGGCTCACAAACTGTCCTGTTCTAGGACCTCTCCTGGCATCGGCATCAAGCTGAATGGTCAGTAATAACCTGGGCCTTCTTCTTCTTTTTTTTGGATGCTGGGGGCATCATTGACCAGTGTCCAGGCTGAATGATGGGGGTGGAGATGCTCCTTCGGGTATACTGGACCGAGGGCATTTACATTTTTTCACTTTTGGGATGTTATATGTCTCCTATGCATCTAATATTTATTTCACTGCATGGATCTTGGCTATTCATCCCTTTCTCTCACTCTTTTGACCCTTGTGTCTTTTCTCACTGTCTTGTGTTACACCTTCCCATTCTGTAGGCATCTATGAACCATGCTCCTAACAGTTTTTATCAGGTGGAAGGAAGTCAGACAGCTCAGAAGGCCAAACTATCCCTTGGGCAGTTCCATTAGCATTTCTTAGGAGAGGATTTTGCACATAGAGTTTGCTTGCACCTAGCTGGAATTTTCTCTGTAGCATGAAATCAAACACATACCGGTAGAACTCTCCCCAGGATGGAGTTTGAAAGGCTCTTGCATGATTTATAAGAGCCACTGCAGAGCATTGCCGTCTTAAATTTGATTAGAGTATTCCTCTTGGTGCAGAGAGCACACATTGCTGAGAATCCTGAAGACAGTAACAAAATTCAGCTAGACTGAAAAACGGGCCTGTGGCTGCTGGATGTGTGTGCCTATCTAATTTGTATTGAAATATATTGTATCTTTGCAATCTTTACTTAGAATCTACAAGACTGAAACTCTTCCCTTGACTTCAGTTATGTCCGAGATACTTTTACAAGATGAGATATGTATGGGGGAGGGGTACTCTTTGATTTGTTGGAATGCTTTAACACAGCAAATGTTTGCTTATTTAAAAACTGTTCTTTGGCTCCAAATCAACCTTTAAAATTGCTTTATTTTTATTTTTTTAAAAAACCATGAATATAAAACTAACCACAAAGCAGGGCTGTCTTAAGCATATGTGGCACCGGGGTGCAAAAATCCGCCCAGCACCCCCCCCCCGGGTTGCCCAGAGTTGTCAACCTTTTCTTGGGGGAGGGCAGCACGCTCTGGGCCAGCCGTAGAGGCGCGCAGGCAGTGCAGAGCAGGGCAAAGAGGAGCGCAAGGCAGTGGCGCTAGGCCGGGCACCTTATCAGATGGGCAGCACGCTCTGGATGGGCCTCTCCATATCCCTACGCCAATCCCAGGCCCGCAGGAAGGCAGAGGCAGCCGGGCGGCCGCCTCAGCGCCTCGCTGCCATGCTTGCGCCCGAACTTGTGTCGGAGAGCTGCCCGCAGCAGAAGAGCCTGCCGCGGACCTCTGGCGGGCAGGCTCTTTCATAGACTCTTGGCCCCAGACTCTCGGACTGGCCCCTGAGAGCCCAGTGACCGGATGCCCCACACCCCTAACAGCTATGTTTAAGATGGCCCTGCCTCAAAGAGTTATTCACCAGTCATCTTCCAGTTTAGAATCCTGTCCTATGGTACCCTCCATTTCTCCGATGAAAATAGAGATGTCCTAAGGGAAAGCAAGACATTCCGGTCCCCAGTCAGCACAGACATAGGTCAGGGACTGGAATGTCCCACTTTTCCTTAGGACATCCCTGTTTTCATCGGAGAGTATGGAATAGAACGTCCCTATTTTCACCGGAGAGGACACCTCTATTTTCATTGGAGAAATGTTGGCGGGTAAGAGACGGTGACTGCAACTTAATGGCTGATTCTGTGACTTGAGAGGCTGCAGCACAGCAAGAATAAGGTAAGCAGCTACTACTAAAACCACCCTTCTAATGTAGAGCAAAAGCTCTATGAGTAGGCTCCAGTTATGGAGTCACCCAGCAGAGTCACCTTCCTCCCCACAATGGGATGAGCAGTGAAGCCATCGCTTTGACTTCAGCCACTTTTTTTCCTCCTTTAAAGAGGAATCCCTGCAGAGAACAGAATACTGTACCAGGAAAGCGGAAAACAAATTCGGAACAACGCTTCTGATGAGGATATGAGGTGAAACCATCCCCCCTTCACTCTCTCTAAATCACTTGCTCCATTTGCACACTATAATAGGCAGCAGTGATAGACCACAGCTCTTTTGTGCCAACACGAGGGGGTTGGGGAGAAACCAAGCTTTGGAGGGAGCAAGCTCTGCTTTGCAGGTGGAAAACACCAAATGCAGAAAGCTCCTTGGTTCATGAAACAGAAGCAGCAGCAATTCTGCTTGCAGCATCCCACCCCTGCCAGGGGTGTCAAGAGTGTCAGCCAAGAGGATGTAAGCAGGAGTGCCAAGCAGGGGGACAGAGCAATATTCCCCTTCCCCTCTCAGGTTTTGGGCCACACATGATTATTTCTTCATTGCCTGCCTATATTTTTGGCTAAACTCCTTGCTCTGCACCAAAGGTGGGGGAACGTCAGGGCCAGGATTCAAATGCGGCCTTCCATGCTTGTGCATATGGCCCCTGGAGGGGGTCAGGCCAAGCCCCTCACTAGAAGTAGCTTCAGGGCTTTCCCTCTTCCCCCCCCCAGGGGAACTCACAGAGAAACTCCGTTCTGGCACCTCTCAGGTGGGTGCTATTGCCATTCTGTGAGAATGTGGGAGGTGTTCATAGTGAGTTTGGGCACCTCTTTTTCAAGGAAAAATAGCACTGAGTAGCTTGCTCAGTGAGGGGAGGCATGCTAGCCTCCTGTCAGGTATGTTACTGTCACTTTACTAGGAGGAAGAAGGTGAAGGGCAAGCGGAGCTGTAGTTGGTGATCTCGCGCCCCTGGCAGAACCGTCCAGATTGTGCCCCCTAGCTATGGACAAATTAGCTCTTCTTTCTGCCTCTTTTCTGAACCCCACCACCACCCACTCAATTCACCCTCTATTAAAAATCTTTTCCTATGAAGCAATAACTGATATTTTCTATTTATAGACATAGTTATGGACATATTTTTAGCCGAGTTTGCGCCCTCCTCACCTGCGCCCCTGGCAGGGGCCCACCTCGCCACTCCCTAGCTATGGGCCCTGAGGGCAAGGCAGTGGGGAGGTTGGCAAGGTGTGGGTGCATGGGTGAGAGCATCAGAGTGGTTCTTTCAGTGCATGCGCACCACACCAACCTCCCCATTGTGTCCTCCTCCCAGTAATCCACAGCGACACACTTGCCCCCTGAGTGAGTCCCTTCCTTCCTTCCTTCCTTCCTTCCTTCCTTCCTTCCTTCCTTCCTTCCTTCCTTCCTTCCTTCTCTTTGCTATTCCCTCCAACGATTTTACCTGGCCAGGAAGTCTATTTTACAGTCCTCAATTTGAAGGGCTGTCAGAGGACATTCCTAAGGATCCATAAGCAGGGAGGGTCTTGCACCTACCCATAAAAAATTTACACCTAGGCAGCTAACTGAACAGGCACCCAGGTCACTTGGTCGCTGCACAGTGGTACCTGGGAAGTTGAATGGAATCTATTCCGGAAGTCTGTTGGACTTCCAAAATGTTTGGAAACCAAGGTACGGCTTCTGATTGGCTGCAGGGAGCCGCGGAAGCCGTGTCAAACATTCGGGTTCCAAAGAACACTTTCAAAACGGAACACTCACTTCCAGGTTTGCAGCATTCGGGAGCCAAAACGTTCGACTCGCAAGGCGTTTGGGATCCAATGTACAACTGTATTGTATTTCGATTTACATTATAGCACTGTCTAAATGTGCATCTATAGCTATAAACTAGCACATGCAGGTTTTAGGCCAATGTATGCCCTTTTCTTTGCCTTCTTATTTTTTATGCAAGTGGCCACCACAATTTTAGGTCTGTCCTCATAGGACAGCCCCACATGTTTGCTTTCATCTGAAGCACATAGCTCCATTTCCATGAAAATAGCTCAGAAATACAACTGATTTTTTTAAAATAAATAAATAAATAAATATCTCTCCCTGCCCTTCTCAGACAGTCATAAAACAAATCCCAGATAGGGTGACCTAAGAAAGACCCTCAACCAGGAGGGGGGAATTTTTCAGCTTCTTGATGACAGCCACCGACACAGAAACACGTCCTTAAATGCACAATCTTCCACTTAGCTCAAGGAGGAGACACTTAACCTTTCAGAGCCTGAAGCTGGGACATTTAATCTTCACCTCACCGCTATTGGAAGGGCATCCAAAAGGAAAGAGGCAGTAAACACCACCATTTTTGACAGGGATAATTGCCAGACACAAAATGGATCTGACACGTGAGTGACAACTGTTGATGCCCCCAACTTTCAAGGAAGATAAGTGAATAAGCGTGCTGTGTCAATTTGACTTGAGCCTTTGCTCTGCCAACCAGCTCAGCCATTAATACACTCTCTTTTGCCTCCAAACTTATAGAATGTCCAAATGAAACTACCGGTAAGTGCTGAGGGTGGAACAGCAGCAACACAGTACAGTACTGTTTACCGGTACTGTATCTCGACTACGTTGAGGTTCCTTTAATTGCTGTTAAGAAAAATCTGGTGCAAGTGCTTCCTTTATCTTGCACCTGCCATAGCTGTCGAGTTTTCCCTTTTCTCGCGAGGAAGCCTATTCAGCATAAGGGAACTTCCCTTTAAAAAGGGGAGAACTTGACATCTATGGTACCTGCAGGTCTTGCGATTAGTGTTTGAAGGTCACTGGGATCTGGCAACCAGCCAAGTAGGTCACTGGGATCTGGCAACCGGCCGAGGGTGTGGTCATTCTTGGGTATATTAAGAGGGGCCTGTACATAGCCTCTTTGCTTCGTTGCAAGGAAGCGCTGCCATATTGATACTGAACTCTGTGCTGCGAGTTGCACTTGCTTTGCATTTGAAGCAAGGATCCTTCTACTAAGGATCTAGCGCAGGCACCCCCAAACCTCGGCCCTCCAGATGTTTTGGACTACAATTCCCATCTTCCCCAATCACTGGTCCTGTTAGCTAGGGATCATGGGAGTTGTAGGCCAAAACATCTGGAGGGCCGCAGTTTGGGGATTCCTGATCTAGTGGAAGCCCGTCGATAGCGAATATAGTGAAACTGCCTTCACACTTTGGACCTGTCAGTAAAGGACTGAACTGACTGAAGAGTTGGGAACTTCTGACTGAAGTTCTTCCAGCACAAAACTGCACTGCCATGAGGCTACACACTTGGGGAGCTGCACACGTTTGGCATATGCCAACAGAGGACCTACTCGCAAGTGACTAGTGTTAAAAAGCACTTGATACCCTGAAATGCAATCCTACATATCTACGCAGAACTAAGCCCTATTGCAGTGGCAGGCCAGTTTGGTGCCTTTCAAATGCTGTTGGATTACAGACCCGATCACCAATGGTTCTGCTAGATGGAGATAGTGGGAGTCAAACAACATCTGGAGGGTCGTCTTCTTCTTCTTTGGTGTAGCTGAGTAAGATTGTCTTCCATAAACCTGGTCTTAAAAGTGAGTCCGTAAGTGACTGTGGAGGCCAATTCTGCATCTACATGTGCTTCCACAGTGAGGACATAGGTTTCCGGGTGAGAGTTGATCAGGGCGAGGGTTTGCCAAGCATGCCTTCCTCTTAGGGCACCTTTTCTAGCCCCTCCCCCATTCAGGGGGAGCAGAGTGGATCCTAAGTAGGGCTGCTCAGTCATGGATACAGCTGCCGAACTGCTTAACTGTCTCATTCCTTGAGTCAAAACGACTAAATCTCTATCCACCACCCATGTGCTAGGGGCTTCCAGATTTCACAGCCCTGCCCCCGTTACCATTTGCCGATCGCCATGGGACTTTTTTGGGTTTGGGATGGTTTTTGGGGAAGACGCCTGTGCGTGAATTTGTTTTGTGTGTGTAGATCACTGACCACTTTGCAGTAAGGCTCTATTCCGATGGCATGAGTAATCACGGCGACCGGTAGATTCTTATCTGCTACAGCCTTCATCCACCTTCACAGCCATTGCAACATACCGCTTGCTATCTTCTGCCTGTTCTGCCATTGAGGACTTCTTGGATCATTCTTTGTCTAGCTCCCCCCCCCTTTGACCTTACCGCCTTGGGTGACCCTGCTGGGAGTATGAGACTCCCGCCGGCTTCGCTCACAAGGGTCATAGGAACATGCATGCCTACTCACTGTGACAAGGTGATGATCCGGCGAGTGAGATCTGGAGGGTACCATCTTGAATACCACCTGCTCTACTGGGTTCGAGGAAGCTTACTCGCAGGTAAGTGAGCATAGGGTTTTAGTCTGGAATCCAGCCATTTCTGCTATTGTTGTGGGACATTATTGCAGTAAAGCCAGCCATTCATGTTTGGCCAGATAGGCACATGAGAGGGCTGAGGGCTCACAGAGCTTTCCCGCAAAATTTGCTAGAGAGAACTCAGTGAGATCACTTCCTTTATCTGCCTTGGCCTTACCTTCCAAGTTCCGGACTGCAGAATCCGGGACCGGCAGCCATTTGACACCGGAAGTTGCGTCGACATAACTTCTGGTGTCGCTTTGCCCTTTTATGGGCACCAAAAATGGCCGCCGCCGGCTTCGAAAGTCGCTTGTACGCATGTCAGGAAGTGCGCCGACGCAACTTCCGGTGTCGCTCCGCCCATCTATGGGCACCAAAAATGGCCGCCGCCAACACCGGAAGTAGCGTCTATGCACTTCCGGACATGCGTAGATGCGACTTTTGAAGCTGGCGGCGGCCATTTTTGGTGCCCATAGAAGGGCAAATCAGAAAGAAAAAAAATGGCCGCCGGCAGGAGAAAATAACGGAGAAAAACGGGAGACGAAGTGATACGGGGGACCACCGGGAAAAGGTAAGTAAAAAAGGGGTTTTCCCGGGGAAAACGGGGTACTTGGCAGCTATGGACTTGGCAGGAAGATGTAACACAACATACTTCCTTCCTGCCCAAGCATCTCTCTCTTGCTTCATCATGCCTCCAAGTTGACCACATGCTAATGTCTGAGCTCTGCAGCTCAGATACCATTTTGAACTTAAATGAGCCATGTTGACTGGGGCTGATGGGAGTGGAAGGTCTGTAAAAGACTAATAGGGCTACTCTTTTGGTATCTGCCACCATAAAAAGGTAAAGGGACCCCTGACCATCAGCCCTAGACTCTGTAGTTTAGCCCACAGCGCCACCTGGGTCCCTATATCTGCCACCATAGCACTCTTAAATATTTTTCTGTTGGAAGCCGCCCAGAGGGGAAGCCCAGCCAGATGGGCAGGGTATAAATATTAAATTATTATTATTATTATTATTATTATTATTATTATTATTATTATTATTATCACCATCCTCAATAGTTTGCAATTGTGCAAAGGACCAGATGAATTACATGCAACCCCCACCCCATACCCACCCACCTCATTTTTCATAACTGGTGTGATAAACCCACAGCTACCTTAAATCCCCCATGATTGCATTGTCTCTTGAGAACCAACACTAATCATTCATATCTGCACCTTTCATATCAGCGCAAGCAAAAAGCTTTCAGCAGCGATAGCTAGAGGAATTATCCCTGACTGCCTGAGCATTTTGGGTTCTGCATAGCTAGGCGTGAAGCAGCTGGTTTCTCCTGAACTTTGACAGCACAATTTTCACCCTGCGATTCAAGTTACAACTCCCATAAAACATCCCCCGGCACTGAGGGAAGGTTGCGTGGCCCCAAGTGCAAAGGAGCAGAACGACGATCGGTAAGAACTGTTTCAAGAAGCAGCTGCCTTCAGGAGCCCTGGTCAATGTGCTTTTTAGCCTGTTACAACTCATCGGATGATGATTTTGGGTGGTAGGGCCAATATTATTATTATTATTATTATTATTATTATTATTAGAATTTATGTACCACCCTATACCCAGGGGTCTCAGGGCAGTTCACAGTGGGTGGTGTAAAAAAAATAAAAATATGATGATGATGATAAAATAGGACGTCCCTGTTTTCATCAGAGAAATATCGGAAGGTGTGACACCTAATGTTTGAACAAAACTAACGGCCACAGAATTCACCCATGGACCTTCTGAGTTTTGGGGGGATATCGCTCCCACACTTTCAGGAACCCCTTTGCATTCATAAGGCATAGAACAGGCATGGGCAAAGTCGTCCCTCCAGATGTTTTGAGACTACCATTGATCCATGTAGACAACACTGAGCTATATAGCCAATGATCTGACTTGGCTTCCTATACATAGGCAGAACCCTATGTTGTTCCTAGATTCACACAAACAGCTTATTACTCAATTATTATCTTGTCTAAGGTGTCCATCTGGTGTTTGTGGAACTCCTCCACAGTGGTCTTGTAGTAAGGTTAAAACTTACTGGGAAATGATATATAATGAATTGAAAAGGATGTTCAAAATAACAATTGTAAAAAACATAACAAAACCAGAAGCTTTCCTTTTGGGAATTATAGGGACAGAACAACCTAAATTGTATAGAAATTTATTTAGGTATGCTGCTGCAGTGGCAAGAATACTACTCGCCCCAAAATGGAAATCCCCAGCAAAGGAAAAATGGCATACAAAAACTTACCAGAAGAAATCAAGGTAAGAAACTTTTTATAAAAGAATGGTAATGGTTTGTTGAACTTTTTCAGATAAATTGCAAACAGATAGAGTATATATTAAAAATAGATATATACGTGAGTAAATTAAATGAATTTGGATATGCAGAAGATATTAAAAATTAAATTTAAGGAACCGCAGAAAGAGGGGGAAGGAAGTCAAACTTTGAAATGTTAAAGTGATTGTAAAATTAATGAAATGTATAAACATGAAAAGTATAAATAAAAACTTAAAGAAATGAAAACAATCTACCGCATCCATCTGCCTGTTCGTTTCAGAGACCCATTTCTCCGTGCCTTCTGATAAATTAATGCCAGCTCGCTGCCAGCATGTAACCTCCTTTACGCTGCATGTTTACAAGCTCTTGCTGGAGAGAATTTGGGAAAGCAGAAATAATGGAATTACTGCTGCATTTACAGGTAGTGCGGCAAGGCTAAAACAAGTGCTCTCACTTCGTTTCGCTGAGTTCCACTCTATCAAACAAATAAAGGAGGGAAAAATGAGAGACAAGAAGCAATCAGATTCCTGTACAAGTACAGCCATGCAAATACCTTTAAATGTGTGCTTCGTGGATAGGATTGCCAGCTTTGGTGGTGGTGGTTGTCTCCTCTGCTTTTAATTATAGCCCAGCGTGCAGGAATTTAGCAGGCAGAGCTTTTCCTGGCAAGGAGACTAAGAGAAAGGGAAAGTGACATCTGCTTAATGCCTCTGTGCCAGGCTACGATTAAAGGCATGGGAGCAGGGCCAGTGTAAAAAGGAGGCAGAGCTGGCAACCCTTTTCTTGGCAACTGTAAAAAGAGCAGAACACACACACACACACACACACACACACACACACACACACACACACACTATTTAGTGGCCCAAGGCTCAAAGAGACTTTGCATGTAACACTAAGCCATCATTCAGCACTAAGCGCACAAGATAGAGTAATCTTGTGTGAAGCCTAGGGCTTCTGTGCTTGCCCCCTCCTGCCCAGCCAGAAGGACTTTGCCAACATTTAGCTACTTTTTTAAAGAATCCTGGCTCTAGGCATAGTTGCCAAGTACCCCGTTTCCCCCGGGAAACCCCCGTTTTTACTTACCTTTTCCCGGTGGTCCCCCGTATCACTTCGTCTCCCATTTTTTTTATTTTCTCCTGCCGGTGGCCTTTTTTTTCGATTTGCCCTTCTATGGGCACCCAAAATGGCCGCCGGCGGCTTCAAAAGTCACATCTACGCATGTCTGGAAGCGCATAGACGCGACTTCCTGTGTCGTCGGCGGCCATTTTTGGTGCCCATAGATGGGCAGAGCGACACCAGAAGTTGTGTCAACGCACTTCCTGACATGCGTACAAGGGACTTTCAAAGCCGGCGGCAGCCATTTTTGGTGCCCATAGAAGGGCAAAGCAACACCGGAAGTTACGTCGACGCAACTTCCGGTGTCACACGGCTGCCGGTCCCGGATTCTGCAGTCCGGGACTTGGAAGGTAAGGCTCTAGGCATAAAACAAGGGCAGACAAAACTGACAGCATCTCTTCCATGCCTATAAGATAAGAAGCTTGCACGACATTTGGTTGCTTTCAAGGGATGTTGGCAGCAGTTCTCTTTTTCTAGAAAAAGAGGTGCTGGAACTCACCATGAACACCTCCCTTGCAGCAGCGTATCTAGCTGCCCGGGTGCCTGGTGCGGGGGCGTGTCCTGAAGCCGGGGGCGGGGAGATCAGCGCCCATGGGGGGGAACAATCCGCCCATGGGGGCGGGGCGAGCCTCTCCGATGCTTGGAGCCTCTCCACCGCCTCCCTCTCAGCTGTAGGGCAGCTGAGGGAGAGGCAGTAGGCAGACGCAAGTCCCACGCTGTGGTTTCAGGCAGCGCAGAACCAGCAGACGCCTAAGCCACCACCCCACTCCTAAAAAGTTTCGTGAGCCCGTTTAAAAAACAAAACAAAAAACCCAACAACCTCAATTTGTCACCCCCCTTCAGTGATGACACCCGGGACGAACCACACACCCCACACACCCTACCTCCGCCACTACTCCCTTGTTCTCTTAGAATGGAAATGGCGCTCACCTGAGCGGTGCCAGAGCTGAGTTTTGGGGAGTTCCGGCTGGAAAAAAAAGCCCTGGTTGGCAGAATGAATTATTTGATGTTTGCAAAGAGGTACAGATGTTACCACAGTCATGTTAATGCTTTTATCACAGTGCCAGAGTTCCTTACACTTGGCTTTCTGGGTGTAAAGCAGAAATCGTCTTGTGACCTTGTGCAGCAAGTAATTTGCTTTCAGAATGCAAGGAAAAAATGAATCATTTCTTATAATTAAAAACTGGACTTGCAGTGGCAGCGGCGAGGATTCTAATTGCCAAAAATTGGAAAAAATAAGAAATCCCTACTATCAGAGAATGGCAAGAAAAGGTGATCAGTTATATTGAATTGGCCAAATTAACAAATTCAATTAGAGGGGGGAATATTCAAAAATTCAAAAATAATTGGGAAAAATTTGGATACTATCTAACAAAGCTTGGGTTTATTTCCAATATTCTGTAAAAGATCCCAAGATGAAAAGTAAAAGAAAGCAGTACAATGGTGGGTAAAAAAGATTAACCTGGGAGGAAGACAAGTGGAAGTCAATATAGGTAAGAATCATTTGTAATTAATAGAAGTTATTACAGTGTTCATGGTTATGATAAGATGAATTGTATTAGGTAATTGATTTAGATCCTTATTAGTAATTGTTAGCAGTACCGTATATAGTGGATAAGGAGACATGAATTTGTTTTGTTTATATATTTTATTGTTTATTGTTTGTATGTATTTTAGTTGTTTGCTTTTGATCGGAATTTCAATAAAGATTATTTTTTAAAAAAACTGGACTTTTGGACTCAGAGTTGACCGACGGAGTCAGATCTCATGACTGACCAACCTGACCACTGTGACTCTGACATACTGACAGCTAAATCATACAGGTAGCTCACCTGTATGATTTAGCTGGTAGAGCATGAGACCCCTTAATCTCAGGGTTGTGGGTTCAAGCCCCACATTGGCCTTGCAGAGGGCTGGACTAGATGAACCTTGTGGCCCCTTCCAACACTACAGTTTGATGATTCTATGATATAGCCATTTCTGAGTATACAAAAGGATGGCCTCCAGAACCAACTGGATCCTGTGCTAACAAGAACCGACTAACATGAGAAAATGGGGAAAACCGAGGCTCAATTAAAGCTAGAGCTCAGATTTTCTTACATTGGATCACCTATCATTTCCCAAAATAGATCATCTCCAGTGAAAAGAATGCCAGAAGGTCCTTTCAACTTAAAAGGGAGCGCCACGCTGCTTGTTTTTCATTCCGATGTTAAGTTACGCCGCCCATGCACTCATCTGCAGATGTTTGCCAGAGCTTACTCTCAACTTGTTAATGATTAAAGAGACTGCAGTGCCAGTCTGAAGGCATAATGGAGAGCAAACACTAAGTTACATAACACCATAAAGCTACTCTGCCTGCTGAAAAAGAAAAAAACCTAGGCAAGATTCTTCACACAAGATGCAAAAATGCAACTCTCACAACCGGAATCTATCTCTCCATTAGCTCAGATCAGAGAGAGACAAACAGCTGCCAAGCATAGCTGCCAAGTGTCCCGTTTTCCCTGGGAAATCCCCGTTTTTCCAGCTGTTCCTAGCTGAAAAAACAATTTTTTTTTGTTTTCCCCCGGTTTATTCTGGCGCGGCGGCCATTTTGGAACTGGGCTGAGCATGCTCAGAAGCGACTTTTGATGCTGCTCTGCCTAGTTCCAAAATGGCGGCGGCACTACTTCCGGTCTGCTATTTCCGGCCCGGTCCCTTATTTCTCTGACAGCAACTTGGCAGGTATGCTGCCAAGATTTGTAACAACGCGCAAAAGATGAGCTAGATTTTCATTTTTGAAGTAGCAGAACTGATACACTGCTAAGCATGTTGAAGCACACTCTAATCTCTTAGAAGGCAACCCTCCAACACCTTGAAGTCAAAATCCATGACGCCATCTTCCCAAATGCCATCTCCCCCCCCTTTTTTTTTTAATGGCGAGAGCGCAGCAGCCATTTGGGTTCACACCAGAGTTTCTCCCACGTAGTTTTCCCGTTTTGGAGTGCCACACAAGATTGCGGCCCTGGCAAAAAGTGCTTTTTCCAGGGGGAAACCACAGGATGAGATCACAGCAACCAAAATGGCCACCCTTCTCTCGCAATAAAAAAAAGGGGATGTCCCAGTTTTTCTGGGACACTTGTGGGGTATGTACTCTCAGCACCTTTAACAAACAACAGCAACCTAGAATTCTCGGGAGGAAGCCATGATTGTTTAAATTATTACCTCAGGGACTTAAATATATGATGTGAAAGTGGCCTTGCTGCAGAGTGTTTCAGTGCCATGAACCAGCCCGTCTCGGAGGGGTACGATTAGATCGTCGAACTGCTTTCAATCCCAGCACAATTCCCAAGCACAGCAAATGCAGGCCGTAAAACAGGGAACCAGCTAAGGGTGGGAAAAGCCAAGCAGAGGCAGAGACCAACCCTTCGTTCATCCCTATTATCAAAGCTTTTTGGCCCTCACTCTTCTGTTATTTTCCCACCAGTGGCATAACCATTATGGGAGCCACAAAAAGGTAGGGCCACTTGAGCTTTTTCACCTAATTATTAACCATCACCTCATCTGAAGGATGCTTGTGAGAGTCCCCTGCAGTTTGAGCTGTGATTATCTTGTTCTCCCCTGACAAGGTGACATTAAGGAGGCTGTTCCTCTTTCGATTCCAATCAAACATTGAAATCCCACTTCCCCAAACACTAAAAAAGAAAAAAGAAACCTCACAAAAATCTGCAGCTTTACTTATTTATTTGGCACCACTTTTCATATGCTCACTCGTAAGTTATTGTCTCAATTAAGGCTCATTGTCGATTCATGTCAGGTTCCTGTGTTATTAAACACACACACCCCAAACCAAAATAGATTTCAAACCAGACTAAAGGAGGATAATCATCTGGAGGTCTGGGAACGATACACCATGAGTTGTTCCATGTTTGTGGTGCGCAGGGCCAGCCCAAGACCTATGGCTGCCTGAGGGGAAGGACAAAATGGCGCCTGCCCCCAATTCATGAACAGATGCTGACTGGGTTGGCATTCGAAGCTTCATCATTGGCAACAGAATGTCTTCGCTGCACCTGAGGGAAGTCAGCTAGTTTAGGGAGTGTACAGCAGGTGTGTGCCAATGCCAAACGCAGCTTGGGGGAACCCCTCTTTGTATAGATTGTAAACCTGCGGGGAGGAAGTGTGCAATTTCCATCTTTGTAGGTCTTGCTGAATATGAAAACACATGCATCTTGGTCTTTTTTTGGGGGGGGGTGGCAGTACCCATTTCTGCATGTCCCATGCCTCTTGGTAGCAGTTGTAGTCCCAGTGGCGTGGGTGCGCCAGGGCACCAGGCCGAGGGGGGGCGCTGTGTGGCGAAGCCGTGCTGCACGCTGCGAGGGCGGGGGCGCCGGAGCGATCTCCGCGCCTCAGCGCCAGGGCGCCCGACCTGCTCGAGACGGCCTCTGTGAAGAGAGGATGTTAGGCTAGATGAGCCACTGGCCCGATCCAGCAGGCTTCTCATTTGTTCTTATGTATCTGATGTGCTCAGGGTTTTTATATGAGCAGTGCCGAAGATCAAACTGTGAAGCTGTATTCTTTGCCTTGGAAGATCTTGCTCCCCTCATAGAATACTTCACCCTATTACAACAACAAGAAATGTTTGGGATAGCTCAGTTGGTAGAGCATGCGAATCTCAGGGTTGTGGGTTCGAGCCCCACATTGGGCAAAAGGTTCCTGCATTATCAGGGGTTGGACTAAATGACCCTCAGGGTCCCTTCCAACTCTACAATTCTATGAAAACACTGATTGTGTGATTCTTTGCCTGCTGTAAATTGTTATGAAGATGCCCTCTCTCCTTCAATCCCCCACCCAAAAAGGGCAAATTGTAGTGAAACAGCAGCATACGGAAAAGTTCCATTAATATCACACATTTCTAAACAGGAGACATTAATACCGGGGGGGGGGGCAGCAGCCTCCTTCAGCAAATACCAGAAGCAATTTGTAGTCGTGTTATTGTGTATTGTATCAACTACTCAATTGAGCAGGGCCTCTGCTGGAACGGCCGCATAAATCATTCACATTTATTTCCATTTAGGAGGACTCCGATAAAGTCAATGCCTCCAGCTGAAGGGAACTAATGTGATCCACAAATTACTGTGCCGAGGATTGAGGGAGGGGGGGGGGAATTAAGCCGGCTAGGTTAAAAATAAACAACAGCCATTCACTCATGACAAAGCTAGTTGGCAATGCCAGTACACTTGTCAGCAATGGCAAGCTGCAGCTTAATTGCTGGCAAAAATGTGACTATCCTGAAAAACCAGACATCACTGAAGAGTGGGCAAACTTTTTAAAATATAACAACAATCTTTATTACGGTCCATAGACCCATCAATTCGTTACCAAGCGATACACAGCTGAGACACCCCGCTCTCAAACCACTCAGACATCTTACTCAAATTCGGAATAGGAAACATTAGTTCTTGTGACCACCGATAAAAACTTTGCCACTGCTAGTGTTCTGGCATTTGACCGGTCTTCCAATAGGAACCTGATATAGAAATCCTCTGATTTTCCTGGGAGCAAGGCTAGCAGGGGTGAAATCACTTCAGCCCTGGCTCGCTCAAACTTCCCACAGTGCAGCACAATGTGTTTTATAGAATCTACATCATGGGTGCACGAGCACAGTCTTTCCTGGTAGGGTACTCCTCTCATCCTGCCCTCCAGCACTGCAGAGGGGAAAACATTCAGTCTTGCTTTTGTGAACAGCCTTCGGTAGTTTGGCACTGTCAAGTTTTGAATATAGGCTGCTGGCTTAAAGACATGCCCATATTGTACTCCTACTGCCAATGGACTGCAGATCGCAAGTGATTGATGTCGTAGATCACTGTGTGAATTATCCCAAAGTCTTTGCTTTAAGGTCTTTAGGGCACCTTCATATCCCAGGCAATAGAGTTGGGTGGGTGACAGACCTAAAGCAGTGGCTTTTCTCGCCATGGTTTTCTGCCATTGGCTGATGTATTCCTCATTGTTCAGGTATTTATACAGTCCCTCCCCAAGTTCAAATACTACAATCTTGAGCCAATGTTTTAGTGCAGCCCACCATGCCTTTGTTGAAATTGGGAATTCACCCGTTTCTAGCAGGAGTAAAATATAATATTAATGCATCTGTCAAATACTCCCTAGTACAAATCCATGAGGACATATGTGCAAAAATTGTTTTCTCTAAACTTGCTTTCCCCGAAACATCTTTGATCCAATGAATCTCATCTCTCTGGGACGTCTGGTCCCCAGATCACACACATATAATGAGCATCCAAGAGCTCTGTTTTCCCATGGTGATGCGTGGACAGATGAGGTGCATATTCCTCCAATCAGAGGTGTTTATGTGCGATGCAGGAGTTATCATGAAGAAGGCCAGAAGATAACAGACACACACACACACCAAACCAGGCCAGGTACAAAGGAGAGGGAGAACATACATGTTGAAGTTGTATAGAACAGTGATCTTCAATCCCCATATGTTGCTGGACTTCAACACCCCCAACTAGCTTAGCCAGGAATAATGGGAGTAGATGTCAGGAGCCCAGGCTGCTGTCTTGATAACACAGCACACAAGTCATAATTAGCTGGAAGATTTATTACAAAACAATCAGCCTCGGACACTCTATCGGAGCTTCCATACCTTACGATTCAGTTGACCCTTCGGAGGAGCTTTTCCTGCTTCTGCAGAATATCCTGAACCTATGACCCTTACGTTTTTGGTTTTGTTTCCTCTCTAATACCTTCCCCATACGTCTACTCCTTGGGCTTACAGGATTAATTGCCTCCTCTTCCGGTGAGGAGGAAATGCTCTCCCCTCCTGCTTTCCAAGCCTGCCTGTGCTTCTTGAGCGAGTTGGCTTCTCTCCATCCCAGCTAACGTCTTACAACCGACATGCTCCCAGCCGTCTGAGAGAAACGCAAGTTTTCCTGCTGCTGGCTGCTTCCTAACTCATGCTGTGCCTCTCTGCTTGGGGGGAGATGTGTTCATGACAGTAGAAATCTAACAGCATCTGGGGGGGGGCTCACGCTTGAAGGACAATGCTATGGAAGAAAGGGCTTCTCTCTCACCACCTAAATGATGCATTGCTGGTTTGGAGCTGCTCACATGGTAATCTAGGGTAGCCTGGTGAAAAAAATTGGGCCGGGCTCCTGTAGTAGTTGTGCAGAAGAGAGGATTTCAGCATGATAAACCACACCTCCTGAAATGTCCCTTTTTATCACCTGGCCACCCTACAAATTGCTGTGTGTGGATGGAGCCCCTTCCTGCTGGAAGCCATCCATCATCCCTGGTTGTGACATGGCTGCTGCACCCTGTGGGATGGAACACTGGGGCAGACAAGTCACAACAGTTCCTAGAGTGTCCACTAAGAGGAACTAGACTGGAGGGACACCTGACTAAGCTCAGTTCCTGTTCCTCCAGATATGCAAATGAGATGGATTAGCTGGCAGACAAAAGCCCCTAGCCAGCAGCCATTCTCTCTCTTAGCCATTCCTTCTTCAATGGGAACACATCTCCAGAGAATCTACAGTTAGGATGGTTCTCCCTCTCGGCCTGCTGCCAAGAGAGAGACCAGATGGAGCCTCACTTTACTAAGAAGACTCCAGATGTATACATTTGTAACTTTTCTACGTAAGCCTGCCTTTCCGAGATTATGCTGTTAACTCAGGATGTCATGTGAGTAAACTCTATCTTATTTTAATACTATTGTGTCGTGTATTTCTTTTAAGAGGGAAAAAGGGAATTTGCCAGGAAGTATAATATTGTTGCAGAGGTTCTAACAAACCTAACGCTCACGCTTTGCTGCGCACAAAAGGGGAATGTCACTCTGCTGATATTGGAAGCTTGCTAACACAAGCTTGGATAGGATCTATCTAATAATATATCCTAATCCACATCCCTAACATTCCCACACACCCTCCCCTTGGATTGCGGTCTATGAGTTCTGGAACGAAAGGCAACCCAGAGAGCTTAGTGTCCTCCCTGCAGAGTGTGGACAAATAGCCTTTTAAGTCCATGGCTAAATGCAATCTTCCCACCATAATAATCAGTTTCCTAAAAGAAAGGGGGGGAGAGAGAGACTTTCTACACTTGTAATTGCCCAAATGAAGAGAGCAAATGTGTGCGGATTAAAAAGGATTTGTCATTTTGGATTAACAGGGATCAAGCCGCCGCTCCTTCAATGTAACAGGTTTCTACCAGATATGGTGAGCACCGTTTGATCTTTCTGTTCCACATGCAGGATATACTGTTTACCTTGAAGTATAGCCCTGGTGGTTTATAGAAAGAAACCCAGGCAAGTACCCACCTTTAAGGCCAACCCAGCAGAGCTTTCAAAGGCCAGCTTTAGCCTCTGGACTCTCCAGATAAAGATGGATCTGGTAGCTGGGGATGTTGAAGACCTTAAACCTAAACAGCTGCTGACAGTCAGGGTAGCCAGAGTTGAGACAGATGTGCCATTGGCATACCTACTAGTATGGGCAATCTATGTGGAAGATAATTGTATTTCGAGGAGATAGCACTCTAACACGGTTACCTTCCTCAGGGCCGTCTTTACCTGGGGGTGCAAGGGGTGCGGGGCACCCAGGCGCCCAATTCTGGGGTGGTGGTGCATAAGCTCTTAACTATCTACCTGCTATGAAATAAATAATTTTGATCAAGCTAGAAAAACAAAATACATACATACCAAGTATTACCAAAATGTATACCTACTGTTTCACAAAAGGACTTTCGACTTTGTGTGCTCATTTACCAAAGACACGCCGTGCCAGCGGCGGCGCTTGTCATCCACAATGGCAACGCTTGTCTGACTCAATGAGTACAGTGGTACCTCAGTTTAAGTACACAATGGGTTAGGGGGTTAGGGTTAGGGTTAGGGTGTACTTAAACTGAAGTGAACTTTCCCATTGAAAGTAATGGAGAGTGGATTAATCCATTCCAGACAGGTCCGCGGAGTACTTAAACTGAAAGTACTCAAACTGAAGAGTACTTAAACTGAGGTATGACTGTATAAGTGTATTGTAAATAAATGAGCAAATTAAAAATGTTTTTTTCCCTCCCTTCTTTCGTAAACAAGAGATAAGGCGTAAACATGGTGTCTGACAGAAGCATAATAAAAGTTAATTTGGGGGCGCTGGGCAGATCTTTGCACCCTGACAGCACCTGACATTCCTGCCTCTGTTTGTTTTCCCCTCTCTAACTCTTGTTCAGCTCTTTGATGGCTGAAGAACAGCATTTAGTGCCCTAATCTGTAAGAAGGGAAGAAGTGATATTGCTGAGTACCTTCTTTTGATGTTAGACATTGTTTGAAGATAATAATAATAATAATAATAATAATAATAATAATAATAATAATAATTTATTTATACCCCGCTCATCTGGCCGGGTTTCCCCAGCCACTCTGTGGGGCTTCCAAATATTAAAATACAATAATCATTGGGAGAGGTGGCTAATGAATAACCTGTACGTAGCTAGTACCACGTAGGCAGTGAGGCAAGCCACACAGGCATCCCCAAACTGCGGCCCTTCAGATTTTTTAGCCTACAACTCCCATGATCCCTAGCTAACAGGACCAGTGGTCAGGGATGATTGGGAATTGTAGTCCAAAACATCTGGAGGGCCGAAGTTTGGGGATGCCTGGGCTAACAGGTTAAAAAAGGTAAAGGTAAAGGACCCCTGACAGTTAAGTCCAATCATGAACAACTCTGGGGTTGTGGCGCTCATCTCGCTTTACTGGCCGAAGGAGCCGGCGTATGTCCACAGTTTTTCCAGTCATGTGGCCAGTATGACTAAGACACTTCTGGCAAAACCAGAGGAGCGCACGGAAATGCCGTTTACCTTCCCGCCGGAGCGGTACCTATTTATCTACTTGCACTTGATGTGCTTTCGAACTGCTAGGTTGACAGGAGCTGGGACCGAGCAACGGGAGCTCACCCCGTTGCAGGGATTCGAACCGCCGGCCTTCCGATCGGCAAGTCCTAGGCTCAGTGGTTTAGACCACAGTGCTACCCATGTCCCTAACAGGTTAGCTATCTATAAATCGGATGGTTTGGGTATAGTTTTTGAGAAGCTCATGCACGGACTGATTGATTGCAGGGCCGTGCAAACTGAGGCTACCTGGGGGAGTCCCTTCGCCACTTCTTGAAGGCTTCCAAGTGGCAGATCGAAGTGCTTGCTTGGTAATGTATCTCATGCTTGCTGTTTAGAATAAAATTTTAATCTTCTCACTCACTTGTGTTTGTATTGCTTCTGAATCTCATTTTAAAAGAACCCACCTTGCATTTGGCAAGACACCTCCAGCATGTTGAGCCCCAAAACTGGGACTTCCTACCTGTGCAATATCACAGAGCCCATAAGAACGCTTTCTTTGGGGGCATGCTTGTATGACACCCAAAAAATGTGTGTTGGGGGATGGCGAGGCCCCAACAAAAACATTGGTGGGGGGCAAGATCTCAGCGCAAAAATCGCATGAGATCACAGCACCCAACATTTAGAAGATGTGGCTGTCATGGATATAAAACTATCAAATTGGCACCTTTTTGATACGGGCAAAATACTATCCAAGAAAATCCATGGCTGGAAGGTCACTGAAGTGGGTTCCCACAAGGCAAGACACCGTGATAACAGCAAGAACATTTATTAAACTACCAGAACTGGACAACAGGGGCAAAGCAACTGCTTATATACATTTCCGAAGGCCTGGGCCACTCCCACTCCCAATGTGATTGGCTGTCTAAACTTCCAAGCTACGAATCATGACTCGGAGTTTAAGAGCCAATGGCAGAGGCCCAAATCCTGAAATGTTCTGTGATTGGATATCATGTATCAAATCAGAACACAGGAGCTCAGAGTGCAGACTCAAGCTCAGGCAAACACAGGTCACTGAATACATAACAATCAGCATTTGGACTGAGGCTACATTACTCCTATGACAACAAGGGGTAAAAAAAATAAATAAGCCACCATAAATACAAAACCTAAGACAGAGTCGCTTCTTGGCTTCAACTGCTTCCCTTTGGATTCCAATACATATTTTCATTTAACTGGGCTAAGAAAATAAGCCTTCCTGGCATTTAACAAGCAGCAAGCCTGCCAAAGTACTGCATGAAATGAATACATCTTTGTTTGATCTGTGGCCCTATTGAAAATGCCCCAAACTGCTCCTAAAATAAATCAAGAAACTAATTAATCCATGTTATGGGCAACACACTCAAGGTGACATACTTTATACATTTATGTATCCCTCTCCAGATAAAAAGTAGAAAACAGAGTTGTTTACATTCTTTTTTTTTTTTTGTACATACTTTTTATTAATTTTACAAAATACAAAAAAGCAAAAAAAAAAAGGTACATACTTAAACCCCTTTTCCACCTCCTTCCTACCCACCCACATGGATCCTCCCCTGCCACAGAAGTATCCCATGTATGTGAACAGTCAGAGATGGTCCATTTTATGCTTGGGTTTCTGTCCTCCCCCCCCTCCCCTGACCCCAAAGCCCCCCCCTGCCACCAGGGAGCTCCAGCAAACCAGGGCAGTACGCAGGAGGACATCCATCCAACCATCTATTGTCATACCAAAAAAAAGAGAGAAAAATAGAAATAGGAAAAAAGGGAAAAAAAAAAGAAAGAGCGAAAAAAAGAAAAAAGAAAAAACAATACAAAACAAAAAAATTTTCTTGCATTCATAATTGTAAAACCATATTTTGTGGGCTTCCCCTCCCCCCCCTTCCCCGGTTTTCATCCCTTTTTTATCATCTGCAACAGTTTCTTACTTTATAAAAATACACCTTTGCATCTTATACAACTTATAAATCAATTGTTAACATTTTCATCTAATATTCAAATCACTGAGAAATCAAACTCCCATTTTCTCTTCCCGTGCCTAATTTTTTGTTTTTTCTCCCTCTATAAGCCTCCATATTTTCACATTTTCCAAAATCCATTCACTTTTAAAACTATAACTATTCTCAATTTAACCTTACATCCCCGATTGCCGGCTTCCCCCCCCAATCCAGCAAATTCCAAAATCAGCAGACCAGTTATAAACCTGTTAATCCATCCTTAATCACAACATCACTTTCCCTTCACCCCACCCCCTGTTTACAGTCTTTTGTCATCCAGGCCACCATACAGGACCCCTGAATTTCTTCTCTTCTCTGCATATTTTTTCCTTCTTCCCTGTGGGCGTTCTGGAGTTCCAATGATACCAATCGTGCCCCCCTCAAAAGCAGGGCACTCCATCCAACTTTTTGTAGAGTAGAATCATCATTTTTTTCGTGGTGTGCTTCATTTTGTGTTGAATCATCACAATCCTCATCTTCTTCTTTTCCTTCCCCATCATTGTCATTCTCACATTCATCTTTTTCAGTGTCCAAAGCTTCATCTCCTAAAAAATCATATTCCGCCATCACCTCCTGGAATTTTTCCTGTAACTCTTGCCGTCGTGTCTCCTCTTGACATAACTCTATTCTTGTTTCCCACATTAAGGTCAAAACAGACCGCTGGAACTCAGGGGAACACTTTTTTGTTGACATATTTCAGTCCTGCCAAGGTCAAAACTTGTCACGTGGGGTGGAATATGATCACAGTTTATTTTTCGACTCCATTTTAACAAGCTGGCTGCATTCTTCAAGTCTTATTAACCATAAAGTTCGAACTCACATTTCACAAACACTTAAGCCAAAAAAGAGTTTCCACAAAGTCCAGAAATACAAAGTGAAGTAAAATTTGACTCATAAATCCTGACAACTCACTGGGTTGTCTGGGCTGCCGGCTCCCGAGTGGAAAGGTTTTTTTTTTCTTAGGCTGTACCTCTTATTGCAGGGCATCATAAACCGCAGTCTCTCTCCCCTTTTCACCCTGCATCAAAGGGGAGATTCTCTTTGATGCCTTTGAGGGATCCTTTGAATTGTAAATCTTCTGTTTATGGCCTCGGGTTTCTATTTACTGTCTCTTTTGTTGCCGTGGGGGGGGGGGGTGGCTTCCTCTTTTCTCCCCTCTCTCCCAGATCCAAATTGTTTTATAATAATCCAAATCATGAGGTTACTTACAGTCTTTTCCAATCATTTTATTTTCGGAAGAATCCAGCGCTCTCCGCCTTCGGCTTGAAGCTTCTCCCTGCTAGAATAACGTTGCCGCTCAAAATGGCCCCCGCGACTTCTACCCTCCTCGCTCCGGAGCTCTTATTAGAGCTAGCCGAAGAGTTGGGGAGTCCGGATTGGGTCTGTGCCGAGCAAATTGCCCTCGGGACGCCCTTCCCGAGGTTCTAAGGGGCGCAGCGTCGCTCTCGCTGCCCTCCCCACTCCTAGCAGAGACGGGCCGTCTCGGAGACGAGACGAAACCCCGCCGATCGACGCTGGCGCTGAATCCGGAAGCCCAGAGTTGTTTACATTCTTACCCGATTGCACTTGCTCTCATTACTACCTCAAATTTACAGGTGGATAACGAAGGCCAATAAGTAATAATCTGTCCTAATCCATGGGACAGATGGAAACTGAAACCTGGTCTTCCAGTCTGAAGTCCAACACTATTGCCTCTAGTTTTGTCAAGTTATTCCCACCCCATCTCTCCCCATTAGAAATTCCTGAGTAAAAACACACATATCCAAATCCTAGGACTGTCCTCTGGGCTTAACTAGATGAAACAGGCATTTAGCTCTTTGATTTGTAAACAGGGAAAACAACATTTTCTTTCTTTAATTTTATTTTTTATTTCATAGAATCATAGAGTTGGAAGAGACCACAAGGGCCATCCAGTCCAACCCCCTGCCAAGCAGGCAACACCATCAAAGCATTCCTGACAGATGGCTGTTAAGCCTCTGCTTAAAGACCTCCAAAGAAGGAGACTCCACCACACTCCTTGGTAGCAAATTCCACTGCTGAACAGCTCTTACTGTCAGGAAGTTCTTCCTAATGTTTAGGTGGAATCTTTTTTCTTGTAGTTTGAATCCATTGCTCCGTGTCCGCTTCTCTGGAGCCGCAGAAAACAACCTTTCCCCCTCCTCTATATGACATCCTTTTATATATTTGAACATGGCTATCAAATCACCCCTTAACCTTCTCTTCTGCAGGCTAAACATACCAGCTATTTTCTCATTTTACATACCTTTTAACAAAGAAAAAACAACTGTACAACTGTACACAAAAAAACCACCTACATTTCTATCAGCATCCCTCCCTTCCTTTCTGCGAATAAAAAAATTCCTTCAGTAGCACCTTAAAGACCAACTAAGTTTATATTTTGGTATGAGCTTTCGTGTGCATGCACACGAAAGCTCATACCAAAATATAAACTTAGTTGGTCTTTAAGGTGCTACTGAAGGAATTTTTTTATTTTGCTTGGACTCAGACCAACACGGCTACCTACCTGTAACTTCCTTTCTGCGGTTACATATTTTATATCTTTCATCCACTGCATATCAAATTTATACCTAAATACCAATATCACAATCTCATTATTATTCTTTTTAATTATCTCTAACTGCACCAGTCAACTCTGCTAACATTTAAAGTCATTTACAGTGTATCTTCAAATAGCAAATATATTTTCTCCACTCATAAAAATGAATGTCATAGTCATAAAAATTCCCATCATCCCTGACCACTGGTCCTCTTAGCTAGGGATCATGGGAGTTGTAGGCCAAAACATCTGGAGGGTCGCCTGATCTAAAGCTACCCAGCTCAGGGAGCACCCTGTATTGCTCAGAAGGGGTGGCATATTGCCTTGAACGGAATGCAAGTTCCCTTCCAACAATCTGCTCAACAAAGCTTAAGTAGTCAAAAAGCCTCCAATAAGTGCAAAAAGGCCCCCTTTAGACGCAGAATTCTGGGAATGTTTAAGGAACTTTTAAAGCAAACCCAGAGAGTGAGAATAGAGGTTTGGTGGGGGGCAGGATGAGGAATGCACCACAGAGCATCACAATTACAATGTACAGTGGTACCTTGGTTCTCAAACTTAATCCGTTCCGGAAGTCTGTTCCAAAACCAAAATGTTCCAAAACCAAGGCCCGCTTTCCCATAGAAAGTAATGTGAAACGGATTAATCCATTCCAGACTTCTTAAAAACAACCCCTATAACAGCAATTTAACATGAATTTTGCTATCTAACAAAAACATTGATCCATGAAATGAAAGCAATAAACAATGTACTATACTATAAAATAAATAAGACAGTATTGTAGCTAAAAAAATTTTTTTTAGATAGTCATTGGATGGGGGGGGGGGCTTTTATCCATTTCCGCAGTCACACAATCAATCAATCAATCAATCAGTAGCTGAAGTGGGTTCCACACAGCCACAAAAACAAATTAACTGAAAAAGCCTTAAAAACAAAAACGCAAAATAAATAGCAAAAATAAAAGCGCCAAACTTAATCCGTTCCGGACGTCCATTTGACTTCTGAAATGTTCAAAAACCAAGGCACAGCTTCTGATTGGTGCAGATGCCCCGGAAACAATAGCCGACAACCACATCAGATGTTCGGCTTCCAAAAAACGTTCGAAAACCGGAACACTAACTTCTGGGTTTTCGGCGTTTGAGAACTGAGGTACCACTGTAGTAAACGGAGCAGAACAGAGAGGTGGGAGGTGCTGAATTTTGGCCTTGCAAAGGGTGCCATCAAGCTCTTCACACACGAAAAAGTCTACAGCTTTGTAAAGGAATGGCTAACTGGCTAACCACTTGTTTAAAAAGCCTGATATAAGACAATACTGGTATATTTTCCTTTCCAGTGCTTTTTTTCTGGAGATTCTCAAGGCTATGCAGCACCAGCCCCTTTTTTTTCTATAAGATAAGCACCGGTTTAAAATGTGGCACTTGCTTCATAATGATTACCGGCTCCCTTCCCCCCCCCACCCCCAAGAAGAAAGGCACTGCTCCTTTCCCATGTTTCCTATCTCTGCACTGTAATTTGACTCGTCATTCTGCTCGGCTGCATTATATTTTAATGAGCTGTGTATTTTTATTAGATGTTGCCTTGATTGTTTTACATACAATGTTAGATGCTCTGCTGCTTCTTTCAGAGCCATGAAATGGGATACACTTTATAAACAATGGGTCAATATGTCTACTCAAACCTATGTCTACTCAGAAGCAGGACCTTCCACGGTCAACAAGACTTCCTCCACAGTGATGTAGGACTAAAGCCACACAATACTGCAGTGGGACAGGGGCAAGACCTTTTCTGTTCTCTCGTGGAAGTCCCTCCTTGAGAAAACTCAACACATATGTTCGGAAGACAAGTAAAAACGTACGTATTCAGGGAAAGAACTCTATACTCTTTCCTCCCCACCTGCACCGTAATGCCGATGCTATATTGCCTAGAAATGAGAATGGATTCCTTTAAACTATTTTAAATTATTACAAAACAAAAGGTACTCCTATCATGAGATAAAGTGAGTCAGCCAACAAAGAATCACGAATTCACTTTACTCAGCTAAACATAGAAAAAGATGTGTGTGTGTTTTTTTAAAAAAGAAATCTCTTTTATTCTTCTAACGTGTTGGCTGCTGACAGATCAGCTATGCAAAGTTGATGACACAGCTCGGAGATCAAAAAAGGCCTCTCTTACCAGCCACCATCTTCCCAGAAACATTCATTGTACAACACGGCACGTAATTCATTGTAGCTGATCTACATAATACGCCTTCCAGAGCTTAATGACGCTGAGGAGAAAGAAAACTCCACATGCAGGAGAAATCTGAATATCAACAGGAATAAAAAATTTCTGAAGATTGTCCAGACAGTGAAGAATGCCAATTTATGCTTGGAAACCGAAAATCGTCAGGCACAAAAGGAAAAAAGACAACCTATAAAATATGCAACCAATTATGCAAAGGAACAGATGTCTAAACACACAAATTTCATGCTCTGTCTCCCAAAGAATACAAAATGGAAGGCTTCGCTAGTTCAAGGAGGAAGTGTCTCCTTGATCCTTGCCTATCTTGGCTTATAAAAGCTAGCCGGGAAGGGCTGGGCGATGGGCTTCACGGGGTGGTGAATGCTTCTCTCTGTGAGGAAGCCTTCCCAAACCCACTGAAAGAGGCGGTTATCAAACTGCTTCTTAAAAAACCATCTTTAGATGCGGCCACTATGGCCAACTATCGCCCAGTCTCAAATCTTCCATTCTTGGGCAATGTGATTGAGCGAGTGGTTGCTGAACAGCTCCAGGCACGCATGGAAGAAGCGGACCATTTGGATCCCTTCCAGTCGGGATTCAGGCCTCATCATGGGACGGAAAGAGCCTTGGTCGCACTGGTCGATAATCTCCGGCGGGCTACGGACAAAGGTGAGAGCTGTTTCCTAGTTCTGCCGGATCTCTAGCAGCTTTTGATACCATCGACCATAACATCCTTCTGGACCGTCTAGAGGGGCTGGGAGCTGGGGGCACTGTCATACAGTGGTTCCGCTCCTTCCTCCTGGGCCATATTCAGAAAGTGGGGGGGATGAGTGTTCAGACCCCTGGGCTCTCACTTGTGGGGTGCCTCAGGGCTCTGTCCTCTCCCCCATGCTTTTTAACATCTACATGCAGCTGCTGGGAGAGATCATCAGGGGGTTTGGGCTGGGTGTTCATCTGTATGCGGATGATACCCAGCTCTACCTCTCTTTCAAATCAGAACCAGTGAAGGCAGTGAGGGTCGTGAGTGAGTGTCTGGAGGCGGTTGGAGGATGGATGGCGGCTAACAGATTGAGGTTGAATCCTAACAAGACAGAAGTACTGTTTTGGAGGGACAGGAGGCAGAGGGGTGTGGAGGACTCCCTGGTCCCGAATGGGGTAACTGTGCCCCTGAAGGACCAGGTATGCAGCCTGGGAGTCACTTTGGACTCGCGGTTGTCCATGGAGGGTCAATTCTGTGTCCAGGGCAGCTGCTTACCAGCTTCATCTGGTACACAGGCTGAGACCCTATCTGCCCACAGACTGTCTCACCAGAGTGGTGCATGCTCTGGTTATCTCTCGCTTGGACTACTGTAACACGCTCTATGTGGGGCTACATTTGAACGTGACCCGGAAATTACAACTAATCCAGAATGCGGCAGTGAGACTGGTGACTGGGAGCGGCTGCCGAGACCACATAACATCGGTCTTGAAAGACCTACATTGGCTCCCAGTACACTTCCAAGCACAATTCAAAGTGTTGGTGCTGACCTTTAAAGCCCTAAATGGCCTCGGTCCAGTATATCTGAAGGAGCGTCTCCACCTCCATCATTCTACCCAGACACTGAGGTCCAGCGCCAAGGGCCTTCTGGCGGTTCCCTCGCTGCGAGAAGCCAAGTTACAGGGAACCAGGCAGAGGGCCTGTGGAACACCCTCCCACCAGATGTCAAAGAGAACAACTACCACCAGACTTTTAGAAGACATCTGAAGGCAGCCCTGCTTAGGGAAGCTTTTAATGTTTGATGGATTACTGTATTTTAATATTTCGTTGGAAGCCGCCCAGAGTGGTTGGGGAACCCCAGCCAGATGGGTGGGGTATAAATAATAAATTATTATTATTCTTCTAAAAAGATACGTCAGGCCTGTTTTCACCTTAATCATTATGTGCCAAGGCAAAACATAGGAGTTACAGGAAGGCAGGTGCTTGAGAGAGATGTAAAAATGGCAGTACTTGAAACAGAAACCAAAGGTCATTCAAAGCTTTCCCTTTTCAGTAGCTCTGACATTAGTTTACTATCAGACTCATGCATGCAGTTTCTTGGGGCAGTAGCTAGTTTTTAGCTCCATGAATGGACACTTTTTAACACCTGCCTCTTAGGCATTTTTTGCATGCTGGTCCAATAGCAAACTGAAGCTCACTAGTGCATATTCACTAGGACGTACTTTGACATCATGGAAACAAATGGGAATTGTGCAAAGGTATTCTAGAGGAACACAGAACGTTTTCTTTGTACTGACTGAGTAGGACTACTTGTCTATCTATTCATTGAATCATAGAATTGTAGAGTGGGAAGGGTCCCCAAGGGTCATCTAGTCCACCCCCTGCAATGCTGGACTCTCCATTAAATCACCCATGACAGATGACCATCCAACCTATGCTTTAAAACCCGCAAAGAGCCCAGAACCTTCCGAGGGAGACCGTTCCACTGTCAAACAACTCTTACTGGCTGAAAGTTTTTCTTGATGTTTAATTGGAATCTCCTTTCTTGTAACATGAAGCCATTGGTTAGAGTCCCAGCCTCCAGAGGAGGTGAAAACAAGTTTGTTCCCTCTTCCTGGTGACAGCCCTTCAGATATTTTAATATGGCTATCTTATCTCCTCTTTTCCAGGCTAAACATGCCCAGCTCCTTCAACCGTTCCTCATAAGGCTTGGAAGTGGTGCAAATGTGTCTGAGGCATACCTCTTTTTTAAAAAAAAAATGGAAAGAGAGGACATTTTGGGGTCTGTACACACACACACACACGCACACACACACCACTGAAACAGAGCAGATGAAGTATATCTCAAGGATGAATATGTGTTTACACTACTGAGGCAGCTGAAACCTGATAACAGATTGCTTTGAACTTGCGTGGGGTGAACTGTGCACTTCCTTCTTGGATGGAAAAGCTGGATTGGAATGGGCAGCCAAGAAATAAACTCCAACTACCTTGAAGCTTTGAGACTCAGCTGATGAGACAGGTGATTCCTTCTTAATGAATATATATATACAACAGTAGATTTTGCTGTTGTTGTTGTTAAAACACGCCAAAGCACAAACTGTGTGTTAGTATTATTGGAAAGAGTTCAGCTGAGGTAGGGGTTGCTAATACTGTAAACAGATAACAACCACTGGCAGGATTATTGTAATAACCTGCAGTTCCATAAGAGTATATATTTAAAGAAGATTTAAAAATGAGTTAATTTAGTTAATTGGGCTATGCAAAAGATATTAAAGGAAGTCAAAATGACTGTAAAATCTATGGTGGTGGTGGTGATTTTTTATTTATACCCCCCCCCCAATCTGGCTGGGTTTCCCCAGCCACTCTGGGCGGCTTTCCAACAAAATATTAAAAATACAATAAAACATCAGACATTAAAAACTTTCCTAAACATGAAATGTATTTATCTGAAAAATATAAATAAAATTTAAAAAATGAAATGAAACTAATTAAATGGTGAAAGCTAACGAGACAAGCTATCCATTCTAAAAGCACATTTAGAAATACATAGCAAAGGAATAGGTTTTAGGAGTTAAATGGAAGCCCCCCCCCTTTTTCCTTTCATGTTAAAAGGATTATATAAGCACAGAATGTATAACTTCCAAGAGACTAGATGAGATGCCTTGGGGATTCAGCAATGAATATATACACACCGGCTAATTACCAATCAAAAAGTCATGCACACAAGAGAGGCAAACTAGTACTCACATTTTGCATGTAAACAGAGACAAGGATCTCCTAACATGCCTTTTGTGTCTCCAAATAATTGTTAATTTTATGGGAGTGCAAAGAAACCGTGCCAACTATCAACCATGTAAGGGTGGGAACCGCTACACTAAATGGGGGAAACCCATCAATAATCACCAAATTATCGTTTAGAATATTTATTTTGACTAAGCTAACTAAGGTGGTCAGTGAAATCATTTGAAACTATTAGTTGACGCAGAGGAGGCAAGTACAGTAGTTAAATCAGTACCTTCAGCACTGGGCCTGTGGACAGCTCTATAGGCAGGTATGATGTGGCATTCCATGTCCCCACCCCCCACCCCCAATAAACTTGAGCTTTGCTTTTTAATCTGAAAACTAACTCTGGAAGTTTCAGCCAAGAGCAGAAAAGCAGAGAGAATGGGGACAGGGAGGGGGCTGGGAGAAAGGAGGGCTTGTTAACCCTTTCCCTTCCCATCATTTGATCTCTCAAAATTGCCCTTAGAATCCTAGAAATGTAGAGTTGAAAAAGAGCCCTTCTCCCCAGTGCTTTTCTTCTAGAAAAAAAAGGTGTTGGTGCTGCATACCCCCAGAAAAAAACACCACTGTTTCTCCCTGCAGCTGAACTTCCTCCATAGTGGCCCACAATTTTTGGGGGGGGGACTAGCGCTTCCTGGCCCCACAAAAACACTTTAGCCCAGGCATCCCCAAACTGTGGCCCTCCAGATGTTTTGGCCTTCAACTCCCATGATCCATAGCTACCAGGACCAGTGGTCAGGGATGATGGGAATTGTAGTCCAAAACATCTGGAGGGCCGAAGTTTGGGGGTGCCTGCTTTAGCCTCTTGTCTCTCACTTCCCTGGGACCAAAAGTTAGAATATAGAAGAGAGCTGTGCATTTGTTTCAAGCAGGGGAAAGGTTGGCGTGGAAGCAGCTCCAGAAGAAAAAGCAGTTTGGGGAGATAGCTCTTTAATTAGAAATGTCACCAATGCTGTTTCACCTTCCACGCAACCCATCTCCTCTCTTTTGAAAATGTGTGTGCCCAAACTACATTGGGGGAGTCTGCAGGGACCACACTCTGCAAGGCAAAAAAAAAAAAAGTAGAGAAAATCAGGCACCGATCCTCTGGCTTGCAAACAATGCATTAAGCAGCATTTTCTGTCTCCAATGGCCTATCAATTAAAGTCAAACATATATATGGGGGGGGGGCACTACACAGACCAAAGTAAGGACCTGCTTTGCTTGCAGAAGACATAGACACAGGGCAATCTGCTCTGGACCCACCCCCCACCCCCAGGCAGCAATCATAGGACAAAGACGCCTCTCCTTTCCTCAGGAACAACCCTAAATTGCTGCCACCTGACTTCTGTCTGCTTGGGCAGAGATGGGTTCATTGCAAGTCTCCTTGCACCACTGAAGCCCAAAGGTAGGCCAGCGTTGTGCAACCGTTATGATAGCACATGTCATGGCAACTCATGAACAAAGCACATATTTTGAGTGCCAAAGGTCCCAGATTCAATCCCTGGGTTCCTAAAAGGCGTGAGGCTCATAGACCAGTGCCTATTTGGTAATCTGGCACTGCTGAAGTCACCCCTCTAGGTGTGGATAGTCATTACAGACTGAATTCATCAAATCTAGGATTCATTTCCTTCCATTGTGGCCTTTTGTTCCCAGCAAGTGAGTACATATGGAAGCACATAATTTATTCCCAGAGGGTGAGGTTGAAACATTCTGGATATCATTGCTGAATCTTTCTAGCTCATGCCTTCACTTTACGGTAGGCGGCAGGCTATGATGCCCTCATGTCAAATCACGGCACATTGCTTATCCATGCTAATCAAGTCCTGAAATCACTGGTCAGGCAGTTCAGGTCATAAACAAGCACATACACGCCAACAGCTGAAACTTAACTACTAAAGCTTCTCCCCCAGAAAGCAAATGTGAATAGCTGGAAAAGATTCCACCTATTGAATTTCTCTTGCCACAGAGCTGCTTAAAGCAACAGGGGTCCTATCACACACACACGCCTCCACCACAAATCCTGTTAACAATACACAGTTGTAAAGAGGAAGGCACAAAGCAAATGTACATTCTTGGTAAATAATATCACGCAGCACAGGAAAAAGAAAATCAGAAGTAACACATCACACAGATAACAATAATAAGATAGAACTTTGGACTGGATATGGCTGGACTGGATCTATCTATCCATCTATCAATCTTAAATAGCATCTACAATTTAAAATGGAAGTGAGAGCTGGACCATAAAGAAGGCTGATCGCCGAAGAATTGGTGCTTTTGAATTATGGTGCTGGAGGAGACTCTTGAGAGTCCCGTGGACTGCAAGAAGATCAAACCTATCCATTCTTAAGGAAATCAGCCCTGAGTGCTCCCTGGAAGGACAGATCGTGAAGCTGAGGCTCCAATACTTTGGCCACCTCATGAGAAGAGAAGACTCCCTGGAAAAGACCCTGATGTTGGGAAAGATTGAGGGCACAAGGAGAAGGGGATGACAGAGGATGAGATGGTTGGACAGTGTTCTCGAAGCTATGAACATGAGTTTGACCAAACTGCGGGAGGCAGTGCAAGACAGGAGTGCCTGGCATGTTCTGGTCCATGGGGTCAAGAAGAGTCGGACACGACTAAATGACTAAACAACAAGAAGAAAAGTTTAAAAGCAGGTCTTAAAAGCCAGAGCCCTTGGATATGCTACCACTACAAGGCTGCTGTTGAGAAACCTGTCTCTTTGGTCTAAAGGAGAATAACATGGGCTAACATGTGATCAAGGATAGGGACGCAGGTGGTGCTGTGAGTTAAACCACAGAGGAGCCTAGGGCTTGCTGATCAGAAGGTTGGTGGTTCGAATCCCTGCGACGGGGTGAGCTCCTGTTGCTCGGTCCCTGCTCCTGCCAAGCTAGCAAATTGAAAGCACGTCAAAGTGCAAGTAGATAAATAGGTACTGCTAAAGCGGGAAGGTAAACGGCGTTTCCGTGCACTGCTCTGGTTTGCTAGAAGTGGCTTTGTCATGCTGGCCACATGACCTGGAAGCTGTACGCCGGCTCCTTCGGCCAATAACGCGAGATGAGCGCCGCAACCCCAGAGTCGGTCACGACTGGACCTAATGGTCAGGGGTACCTTTACCTACTGTGATCAAACTCTGATCAACATCTCTGTTGAATACTACTCTAGGCCACATTCACACCAGGCATTTAAAGCACTATGATGCCTTCTCAGAGAACTCTGAGAAGTGTAGCTCTGGGAGGGGCTCTGAGATGAAAGGCTGTTATTTAGTCACCAGGAATCATGAATGGAAGTGTGCTGTTGTCCTCATGTCCTGGCTGTGAGCTACCTATAGGCATCCATTGAAGCTCCCCACCTCCCCACAAGCATGTCTCTCAGGCCACTGAATGTGTATTGTTGTATTTACTTTTCAGCTGCTTCCATTTCCCAAGGCACCCAGTCTACATGTTCCACCAGAAAGAAATTTTAACTAATCTTATTTTAAGATAGAACCTTACTCTTCTTGCTGTGTTGAATCCCTTCCCAATTCTATGCAACCTTTGCTGATTCTTTTCCAGTTAAACAAAGCTGTTACAATGTAAAGCTTTCCCACAGCAGAACACCAGCTCCAGAAATCCCCACTATCTCCCAAAGCAGATACGAAATGAATACAGCAAGGACAAACCAATACACGAGGAAAAGAAGATTTGTTGCAGCACACATTAAATTTGGCAGGGATTTGTTCTGTTTCAGCTGCAAAGATTGATAGCCATAGGATTGGAATAAGAGAGTACCCCGCTCCACGGGAACCGATTCATCAACACAGAAGCTAGGCATTATATAACACCTGTATGCGCACGCACACACACACACACACACAGGGTCTGCCAGACATGTTTTAGGGTCCCAATTGGCTGTTCTGCACCAATCAAGAGAGGCAAATGAGGATGCCTTGAAATGTTGCAGATGAAATGCTCAGAGCACACAAACACCCCACACAAGACAAGAACTACTTGCATTGGTTCCCGATACTGTATTAGGAACTTCTTGATTCTTCTCGGTTCCAGTTCAAGAGCTGCCTGCAGCAGTCAGTTGGCTGCTGGCTTTTCTCTGTAAGCTCCTCATTAAAGAAATTCCCAGCTGGTTGTGTAGCCTCCCTGTGACTTCACAACATGCACTCCATCTTATTTCTCTGGCTCTCAAGGGACCAATTAGGGACCCAGGAAGCTGCCATACTGAGTCAGATCATTGGTCCAGTCTACACACTGACTGGTAGCAGCTCTCCAGGGTTTCAGACAGGGAGTATCTCCCTGTCCTGCCAGGAGATGCCAGAGATAGAACCCATGACCTTCTGCATGCAAAGCAGATGTTCCACAGCTGAGCTACAGCCCTGGCCCTAATGCCAAGTGACCACTTGAACTGTGCAATATACAACTTTTATGATGGAGAAAGAAAGTCTTGGGCAGGCATGACCAAACTTGGACCTCTGGATGTTTTGGGACTACAATTCCCATCAACCCCGAGTTTCTTTGGAGGTTCTAGCAGGGGAGCGCAGCTATCGTATACCCTTGACCGAAGAACGGTACACTCCTTCTATCTGGGATGGTCGTCCTCTTCCACTGAGCGCGCAGCTTCGGGAGGGACGCACATGGAGCGGTGAGGGAGGGAGGGGACATCCGCCTAGCCAGCCAGATCAGCCGAATCAACCCTGGCGATCAATGGGGTGACAGATGCCGCAGCCAAATTGCCCTCACATCCTGCGAGATAAGAGTGAGTAACAAAGCCGAATGACGGGAGGGAGGGAAGTCACAGCGCGGCAGAGCGAAATGAATTGATATGGGTGAATATAAGAGGAAATGTATTTTTTTATATAAAAAAACTTGTTTTTGTTTATTTGGAAAATTTAATAGAAATTGTTTATTAAAAAAACAATTCCCATCATCCCTGGCCACTGGTCCTGTTAGCTAGGGATGATGGGAGTTGTAGTCTGAAAACATCTGGAGGGCCAAATTTGGCCGTGCCTGGTCGTGGGTAACCAGTGTCATAGAGTATTCGTCAGGGGTGGGGAACTGGACTCACCAAGTGAGCTGGATTTTCCCCCTCCTCCACTCCCTGTGGACCAAGTTTGAAAGTAGGTGGGGCCATCTACCTGTCCATTGCATGACATCATGCACATGAAGGAGTGTCTCCACCCCCATCGTTCAGCCCGGACACTGAGGTCCAGCTCCAAGGACCTTCTGGTGGTTCCCTCACTGTGAGAAGTGAGGTTACAGGGAACCAGGCAGAGGGCATTATTGGTAGTGGCGGGGCGGCTGCCCTGTGGAATGCTCTCCCATCAGATGTCAAGGAAATAAAGAACTATCTGGCTTTTAGAAGACATCTGAAGGCAGCCCTGTTTAGGGAAGTTGTAATGTTTGATCTTTTATCGTGTTTTTAATATCCTGTTGGGAGCTGCCCAGAGTGGCTGGGGAGGCCCGGCCAGATGGGTGGGGTATAAGTAATAGAATAAAATAATAATAATAATAATAATAATAATAATAATAATAATAATAATAATAATAATGTATGCTTAGGTGAAATGTGAGCCACAGTTCCGATGAAGACTACTTTACTGACATTGAAGACTCTGGACCCTGAATCTGGTTTCCTGCCCACCTCCATCAGAAATACAGTAAATAACAGGGCCTTTTCACCTGTGGCACCCAAGACATGAAACAGCTTCCCAGTCTGAAGGAAGCTCCTCCTGGTTCCTTTATTGCTCATTGTTTAGATGGAACGAAAGACTGATTTCAGACAATTTTTGTACCGTAGGTTACCAACCTGCAGATCTTTTATGCTGCTAGTGCTTTTAAAGTTTTTTTAAAAAAACAACATTAGTTTTCATTGATATTTTGCTCTTTTTTGTATGTTCTCTGCTTTTTGTTGATACCTTGATTTATTATCATGTATTGTTTTATTTTAGATTGAAACCGCCTTGAATATTTTGATTCCAAATCACCTTTAACATGTTAAATGTCAACAAAGAAATGAACACAATGTATCACAATTATATATTTAAATGCTGCAATAAAAGAGAATTTCAGACAGTGCCATTTCCCCCACCTTTGTACCATGAAACAAACCATGTTTCCAGTTTCTAGAAGCTGCTAGGAACCTTGTTTTTCTCTTGTATTAGTCAACTCTGCCAAACATATCAGCTCTTTTAAAATTGACCAGCACTGGCCTTTTCCCTTCTTCACCTTATCTACACAGGCAGGAAAAATCATAAATACTTTCCACTTTAGATCATCTGCAAGCAGGAATCCTGACTGAAACCAAATTTCAGGAACTCCTTCATTCCATTTGCTGCACAAACTACACTTAATTATTATGTTTTAAGCGAGCAGTTCGGTTTCATGATTAGATGCATGAATTATTGGTGGTTTTGCCAAGATTTCTAGCATCCTTTGGCACATTACAGGTTAAGTTATTGCACTTTCTATTCCATAAAGGGTTGAACTTTTAATCCTCTTAGGCTCAGCTCGGCTGCCTCCTTTGCAGAGCTTAAAATATCTACACCCAACGCATAACAGGTACACTCATCCCAGAATGTGCACTGGGGTTGCCGCTGAACCATCTTAGAGTTGCAAATTAGAATCTATTAGAATCTCCTAAAATGCCTTTCCCCCTCAAGCTGCATCAGTCCCCTGGTACCTCGGTTTCCAACAGGGGTCAGCAACCTTTTTCAGCCGTGGGCCGGTCCACCGTCCCTCACACCATGTGGTGGGCCGGACTATATTTTGGAGAGAGAAAAACATGAACGAATTCCTATGCCCCACAAAGAACCCAGAGATGGATTTTAAATAAAAAGGACACATTCTACTCATGTAAAATCATGCTGATTCCCGGACCGTCCGTGGGCCGGATTGAGAAGCCTATCCGTGGGCCGGATTGAGAAGCCTACCCCTGGTTTACAAACTTAATCTGTTCCAGAAGTCCATTCTTGAACCGAAACCGTTCTTAAACCAAGGCGCGCTTTCCCTAATGAGGCCTCCCGCCGCCGGTGCCCTTCCACCATTCGGCTTCTGTTCGTAGACCATTCGCAAACCGGGACACTACTTCCGGTTTTGCGGAGTTCGTAAACCGAATCATTCATAAACGGGGCTGTTCTTAAACCAAGGTACCACTGTAATGGGAGAGGATGGGGTAAGAGGCACCTGCAAGACCTTTTCTCTTCTATGCAATTCTTCAAAAGGAATATAGTCTCTCAGGCCTCACTCCTCTGCGGTCTTCCACTAAAAGTTCAGTGCTCATCACAAAGAGGGTAACCTTCTAACACCCTGGCTCCCATCCATATTTGAATTGCACTGTTATTTACATCATGACAGCCTAATCCATGGGTAGGCAACCTAAGGCCCGGGGGGCCTGATCCAGCCCAATCGCCTTCTAAATCCGGCCCGCAGGTGGTCCGGGAATCAGCATGTTTTTACATGAGTAGAATGTGTCCTTTTATTTAAAATGCATCTCTGGGTTATTTGTGGGGCATAGGAATTCATTCAATTTTTCTTCCCAAAATATAGCCCGGCCACCCACAAGGCCTGAGGGACAGTGGACTGGCCCCCTGCTGAAAACGTTTGCCGACCTCTGGCCTAATCCTAGGACTTGCTGAGGAAAGGGCAAAAAATGTTATCAATGAAACGCCAAAAACAAAACAATGAAGCAACTCAGGGCAGCACAACCGCATTTGTGTAGCTACACTATCCAAGGCTTGTCATTATTATTATTATTATTTAAATTGATACACTGCCTTATACCGGTAGGTCTTAGGGCAGTTCACAGGATAAAAACCACAATATAAAAACACAAAATACATAATCAAAATAAAAATTAGAACAACCCAAAACGCTCCCATCCAAACACATTTTTGAAGGGCATTGAATGTCAATCAACCAAAGGCCTGGGAGCAGCCATAGGCAAACTCGGCCCTCCAGATGTTTTGGGACTACAACTCCCATTATCCCTAGCTAACAGGATCAGTGGTCAGGGATGATGGGAATTGTAGTCTCAAAACATGGAAGGCCAAGTTTGCCTATGCGTGCCTGAGAGGAATGTTTTTGCCTGGCACCTAAAGGTGTATAATGAAGGTGCCAGGCGAACCTCCCTGGGGAGAGCATTCCAGACGGGGGGCCACTGCAGAGAAGGCCTGTTTAGAGCTCCCATATCTTTAAGAATTTTTAAATATTTATATTTTATTAAGGTGATTTCAGTTAAAAGAAATAAAGTGATACAGGAAAAAGAAGGAGGACAAGTGAGAGGGAGGACAACAACGATACATATAAAAATGAAAATATACCCCCCAAAAAGCAATATACAATATCCTCATACATTCTTGTATAAATTGGTATAGTGTTGTTGTCCTGGTGCTTAAAGGTAAAGGTAAAGGGGCCCCTGACCATCAGGTCCAGTCATGTCCGACTCTGGGGTTGCAGCGCTCATCTCGCTCTATAGGCCGAGGGAGCCAGCGTTTGTCCGCAGACAGCTTCCGGGTCATGTGGCCAGCATGACAAAGCTGCTTCTGGCGAACCAGAGCAGCGCACGGAAACTGTGTTTACCTTCCCGCCGGAGCGGTCCCTATTTATCTACCTGCACTTTGATGTGCTTTTGAACTGCTAGGTGGGCAGGAGCTAGGACCAAGCAATGGGAGCTCACCCCATTGCAGGGATTCGAACCGCCGACCTTCTGATCAGCAAGCCCTAGACTCTGTGGTTTAACCCACAGCGCCACCTGGGTCCCTTGTCCTGGTGCTTATGTAAATGCTAATAGCCTACTACATTTTGTATAAACTCATTCCAAATGTTAACATATTTATACATACAGAGTTTGCGCCTTTAAGCAGTCCGTTCATAAATTGCCAGCGACGTCATATTGTCAGTTCATTGACTGAAGGGTATAATATCTTTATTTTCCCAGTTCCTCAATATCAATCTCTTGGCCACCATTAGGGCACGGAAAATCCATTTCCATTGTTGATAATTTCCATACTGCAGGTATATAATTCAATAAAATATTCTCCACTGAAATATATCTTTAAGAATTGGAAAAAATGCCAAATGCAGTACAGTGGTACCTCGACATACAAACGACTTGACAAACTAATTTTTCGACTTACGAATGGGGGTAATGGCTGTGCGCTTACGAATGTCTCGACATCCGGGGGGAAACTGCAGCGGTTTTAGATAGGGATTTTTCGACTTATGAATTTTTCCGTTTTCAATGCATTCCTATGGGAAATCGCATTTCCAATGGCGTTTTTCGACTTACGAATTTTTCAACTTACGAAGGTGCCTTCGGAACGGATTAAATTTGTAAGTCGAGGCACCACTGTATTTTTCACCTGGTCCCCAGATCCTCTCAAGGACTGTCTACTCCTATGAAATCCTGTCCGATTATTCACATCGTCTCTGGTGGTCCTATTCCTAATGGCTCCACCATTCAAGACCCCATGGGCCATCACAGGAAATAGTACCAACTTGTGAGTCACTCATAATTAGTGGCACTTAGGTTGTGGAACTTCCTCATAAGAAAAGCTTACCTGGCTTCCTTCCTTGTAGGCATCAGACAAAAAAAACCTTACAATTTTGTGAAACTTTTGAGGTTGCACATTAATTGTTTCGGTTCCCTGCAGTTTCAGCTTCACTTTTATTTTTATGTCTATAGATACAGACAGTGGCGTAGCAAGGGGGAGCGATGGGGGTGGTTCGCCCCAGGTGCCACCATGGAAGGGGGTGTGACACTCGGTGCCCCCCACTGGAAACATTTTTTTTCTGTTGCATGAGATTTTTCAACTGCTCTTATATGTTTTTTCAATGCTGATTTCATATCTGAAGTCAGTTTTGTTCTGTAAGCTCCAGCTTTTTTGCAATTCATGTTTTTCACTTTTCACCAGAGCCAGAGCCGCGTGGGGGGGGTGTGTGACAAAAAATTCCGCTCCGGGTACCACCTGGGCTTGCTACGCCTCTGGATACTGATATTCTTAGTTGCACCCTGTTGCTATGTCCAAAGCTGGTTTAAATAAATACGTGTGTTCTTGTCTTTCAATTCTTGTAAGCCACCTTGTGGATCTTTCTGATGGAAAGATGGCATATATATGAATAAATGAAAGCTGCACCTGCTAAAAATTATTTGTCTCCATTAGAGGTGGCGAACCTATGGCCCTCCAAGTGCTTTTGGACTACAAATCCCATCATCCACAGCCAGCATGGACAAATAGTCAGGGATGGTGGGAGTTGTAGTCCAACAACATATATAAGTTTCAAAAAAAAAGATGATTTAGCTGTTTGTGCAAGGACAGCAGCTAGGATTCTTTATGCACCAAAATGGGAGGAGGAAGAAGTTCCCACCAAAGAAGAATATGTGATGGACTATGCAGAATAGGCAAAGTTAATAGCCAAAATAAGAGAACCTAATGATGATATTATTATTTTTGGTAAAAGAATAGAAGATTTTTTCGGGTTACTTAAAGAAATACCATAATATGATGAACTCTTGAGCAGGATTTGAACTATGAGCAACAGAAGGAATTAAAGATTGTATTATTGTTATTATGGTATAAGAGATAGAAGATAGGTAAAGTTAAAGGGACCCCTGACCATTAGGTCCAGTCGTGACCGACTCTGGGGTTGCGGCGCTCATCTCGCGTTATTGGCCGAGGGAGCCGGCGTACAGCTTCCAGGTCATGTGGCCAGCAAGACAAAGCCACTTCTGGCGAACCAGAGCAGTGCATGGAAACACCGTTTACCTTCCCACTTGGAGTGGTACCTATTTATCTACTTGCACTTTGACGTGCTTTCGAACTGCTAGGTTGGCAGGAGCAGGAACCGAGCAACGGGAGTTCACCCCATCACAGGGATTCGAACCGCCAACCTTCTGATCAGCAAGCCCTAGGCTCTGTGGTTTAACCCACAGCGCCACCTGTGGATAGAAGATAGGGTGCAGCAAACGGGGACAACTAAAAACACTATGGAAAATGGGGTGGGGAGTCTACAAAGCAAAAGAAAAAATTACTTTGTATGCAAGTCTGTACGTTAAACTTTTGAAAATTTAATTATATATATATATAGATATATAGATATAAAATAGAAGGCTGAATATTCCCCTGATCTGATGTTTTAGTGTCTTCAGATCCAGCAAGGAAGTTAAAACCACGAATCTCAAACATACCTAAGGCAGGCATAGGCAAACTCGGCCCTCCAGATGTTTTGGGACTACAGCTCCCACCACCTCTAGCTAACAGGACCAGTGGTCATGGATGATGGGAACTGTAGTCTCAAAACATCTGGAGGGCCGAGTTTGCCTTTGCCTGGCGTAAGGTGACATCGCTGCCTTTGAAACTACTATCACTCAAGGGAGTCAATGGGCATTTTAAGTAAAACATGATGTTATCTTCTGGAGGTCATAGATAAATGTGGCCCTCCAGACGTTGTTGGACCACAACTCCCATCATTCCTTACCATTGACAAAGCTGGTTTGGGTTGATGGGAACTGGAATCCAACATCATCTCTGGAAGGCAAACCAAAAACACCTATGATACCCAAACCAGTTTTGATGTCCAGTAGTTTCATTCAGCTCCAAAGTAAGTTATGGTCTTCAAACCAATTACAATTCTCATAATGGTTTTGGGGCTTTGAAGCTCAAGGGTCTTCTGTTCTGTACAATACATTCATTGGATACCTTGATAAAGCTACCAACCTAATTGACACTTCATATCAGAGCAAAGGGAAAACAAAAATGAACCAAGTTCAAACACTTTGATCAAGTACAGAAGCCCTCTCCATATTCACATCAAAAGAAATTGTCAGCAAGACCAATACCAAAAACTTCCAACATTCCCTCTTTGTGGGATGCCTGTAGGCTGTTTTAGAGAAAGAAACTGTGTTCTAGTCCTGTTCAGCAATCACGCAAATACGGTAGTTTGAAGAGCTTGGCCCTAAAGATATTGACATTCTTCACATAATCACCCAATGAAACAAGTCAACTGCTAGTGAGATCAGCCAATTAAAAAAAGAGAAAACCAACAGCAGGTAACAACTATACTAGTGGCCAGGGGAGCAGGGATGGGTAAGAAATAAGGTTGCTGCTGTTGTTTTTAGTATAGTAGGCTATGGGAAGAATATAGGGAAGATGAGAAAAAAGTCTGTCCAAAATCTGAAACACGGAAGACGTGACTAAGGAGCAAACATGTGATGGTCAATTGCAAGTAAGGGGGTGGGGAAGGCAATTCTCCCAACAGGGATTCAGTTTTCATTGCAATAACTGCTTTTAAAGTGCCGTGCACATTATCTCCCTGCCAAAGGCTATTGGTGAAATGTTGCAACTACATGCAGGATTCAGGGCCATAAATTTATCTCAAGTCATTTGGAAGCATAGAGCTATGAAACCAGGGGTGGCCAATGTGGGCTTAGTAAGACGTCACTCCGCTCCACAGATTTCCATGCAAGTACATTCCGTTCTGTGACACAGGGATATACCTCCAAGTCCTGACTAGGGCACTTGGTGCTTCTATGGGGTTCAGAGCCAAGGACATATCAGAGCAGAGTCTCTGTTCCCTCCAACGCACCAGTCTTCTGTACGAACCTCCAATTCCCCCCAAGACGAAGGGTGCTCCCTTAGCAAGTATTTTCTAAAGTACAGGCCATGAAGATAGAAGCCAGCACAAAGGCCCACCAACTTACTTAAACATATGGCAACCACAGCAGTGAGGAAAAGGCCCTCTGCACATGCTCTGAGGCATGCCCTTATTCCACACATTCCAGGACCAATGCACACCATTTCTGAAATCCTGAGACCCATCCTGTGATGTAAGAGATATGTATCATTCTGATAGAATTGGGGGTTGTGGGTGAGAGGGCGCAGTCTCAGAAATAGGGATTTGTAGGAGCGCCAAGGATGATCCATAAGGCTGGGTCCCCCCAGTTCTTAAATATCCTGCAGGAACGGAGGTTCCCCACCCACCAAGTTGCCGGCGGACCCCGCCTTACCTCATCCCCCTGGCCAAACTGCAGCCCCAGGGCGACGAAGTGCTCCACCCGGATGAAGCCGTCGGCGTCCTCATCGCACACATCGAAGACCTCCTTGAGCTTCCGCAAGAACTGCATCAGGTTCGGTAGCTCCCCGAGGCCACTGGGCTCCATGGCGCCCTTTGGGGATTAGCTGGACGCCGCCGCGGGCGAGAGGTTCTCCCAGTCCATCACCGCAGGAGGAGAAGCGGCGGAGGAGGAGGCGGCAACGGCGGCGGCAGCAGCAGCCATGATCTCGGCAGGCGAGCGGCTCCTGCTCTTCTCTCGCCTTCAGCCTGAACAGCTTCTGAATGACATCAGCAAAGGGAGGAGAAAGGCGCGCGGGAGGGGGCGGCGGAGGGAGGAACAATGGCTAGAGGAGGAGGAGGCAGGGCGCGAGGGGACCAGCTCGCGGGGGACGAAGGATGCACATCAAAGAAGATGCCCGCGGCCGCCCAGGGGATGCGAGCGCTGGGTACCACCAGGGGGCGAGGCTGCCGGTCCGGCGGCGCGTGCCATCTCTCCTCAATTCTTCCTCTGTCTCCCTCTCACACACGCACGCACTCAACCTTCCGTTTTCACGTTTCTGATAGGCCGGATTCGTTTACAAGAAGAGCTACCGCCAAACTCGGCACCTGAGCCGTCGGCATACATTAAAAAGCGAGAAGCGCATGTGCGAGATTGCATTCGAGGGGTTGTGGTTCCCTCCCTTGACATCCTTGCACTGCTCTGTTATATATACCTACAATCAGTTTTCTGCAGTTTATTTAGATACCCCCCCACCCGCCTTTCAACAGCTGGTTTTGGCAGACGTGAGGATTGCATTCCGCATGAGAGACGGGGGAGGTGGACGGAGTCAAGGGTGCTAATCTAGGTTAATTGGCGTGGTCTTCAAATGTGAGGTTGTGTATGTGGCATTAAGAAAATATCTCTCCCACCCTCAGCATAGAAGCCAACTCCTAGGGGCCGAGGTCCCTTCAGACCCACCCCCAATAAAATATTTGAGGGGGCCACCCCAAAAAAAGACAGCTGATGGGCATTGCCATTCAAATGGTGTGCATGTGCCACATAATGTGATCGATTGTGCAGGGTGGGGCTCATATGGGGCCCCTCAATATTTTTTTCAAGTTGACACCCCTTTATAATCATCTGGGTTGTGAGTACAGCTAACTGTGTTGGTTGAAGCGTTTAAAGATGCCAGACTCGAACCAGGAAGACACAGAGCCAGCTTTCTGCTAACTAGGAGACCTTGGGGTTTTTGTTTTTTGTTTTGCTATCTCTCAACCTAACCTACCTAACAGGGTTGTTGTGAAGATGAAATGGAGAAGGGGCAAATCATGCACATTGCCTCGAGCTCCTTGGAGGAATGGTGATTTTAAAAATATGATTCAATATTATGGAGTGAATAGTCTTTACAAGCATGCTGGGTTTATACCAGCATGTCACGCTTAATTTAAACCAAGATTGGCCTCACCCAGGACATGTCAGGTGGTAAATTGTTAGGACCCCAATCTCAGGACTAACCATGGAGTAACTTCCATTGACATATGTGGAGCTCATTTTCCATTTTCCTAGTGGGACAGTGATGTCTTCAGTGATGACTGGATACATTGAATATGATCATATGAAATAGTCCTCAGACATGAGTTGTTACCTATTCTGGAAAGGGAAGAGTGAAGAACCATTGCTCATGTGCAGGTGGCAATTCCTTTCGATGCATTCACATCAAAAATTGCCCCATTCACCAGCATTTCAGAATGAGAAAAGACCAAAAAAAGAACCCTCAAACCAAAAACCTTGAGCTGGAATAATATTTCACACAAAAACGGCTTTCGAATTTGGGTCCCAGATTTTGCATGTTTACCATTTTAATATTTTCTTTTTAACTACTTGATTTTAAGGGGCATGGTGGTGGTAGCTGGGGGGGGAACATATATTTATAGGTAACAGTAATTGGTAATAATTAGCCAAATTCAGCCCCTTGTACCGTATTAGGAAAATATATACAGGTGTGGGTTTCACACACTCCACTAGTAAACACCTTGTTACACATCCCTAAATCAAATCTTCCACAGCTGGGAGGCATGTAAATTAGGCAGGATCCAGAGATCAACAGCTCAGGTATCCCAGGGAACTAATGTATTAGCTGTGAAGAGCTGGGACTAGAAAGAAAAAAAAGAGACTTTTGCTGCTGCTAGATTTCCAGCCGTGTAAATCTTGATTACAGCCTTCGATGCAAGTGCTGGGATTCTTGTGAAATCCAGGTACTTGAGGGCTTGGACTCTCGCCAGGATTTCTGCAGCTTGATAGCTGGGCCCTGCCTGTTAATGAGTTCACACTGTGCCATTACAGCTGTTTTTACATTACCTGAGATTTTTATGAGTGATGTTTTGAAGAGCATTACTAGACTTCAACTTCCAGAGGCATTTTCTACTTCTTCTTTTGCTTTGTTGTTGTTTAGTCATTTAGTTGTTTCCGACTCTTCATGACCCCATGGAGTGGACCAGAGCATGCCAGGCACTCCTGTCTTCCACTGCCTCCCACAGTTTCATAGCTGCCAAGTTTTCACTTTTCTCGCGAGGAAGCCTATTCAGCATAAGGGAAAATCCCTGTAAAAAAAGGATAATTTGGCAGCTATGCACAGTTTGGTCAGACTCATGTTGGTAGCTTCTATAACACTGTCCAACCATCTCATCCTCTGTCGTCCCCTTCTCCTTGTGCCCTCCATCTTTCCGAACATCAGGGTCTTTCCAAGGGAGTCTTCTCTTCTCATGAGGTGGCCAAAGTATTGGAGCCTCAGCTTCAGAATCTGTCCTTCCAGTGAGCACTCAGGGCTATTGACACTTGCAGCTGGAATCAATGGGTACCTCATTAAGTACTTGATTCTACCAGCAAAAGGATTCCATTTCATCTTTTTCCTAGAAATTCTGGATTGAAAGGTGGATGTGGGAAAGTAGTCTAATTTCTGCTTCTTCATCATGCTACCTTCTGCAATGCTATCCAATTGTAGTGCTGCTTTTTTCACCTTTTGCTGCCAGTTTTAATGTTTTAATGTTCATTTCAAAACATATATTAAGCCTTATCGACATTTTTTTAAAATTGCATAGGAATATCAGAATCTACCTTACACTCAGTCAGACCACTCACCCATCCAGCTTATTATTACCTACACAGACTCGCAGCAACTATCAAGGATTTTAGATAAGGCTGGGAGAGACACTCATCTTGAGAAACAGGAAACTGAACCTGGAAGCTTCTCCATCTAAAACTGATGCTCTGCCACTGCTGGGTGGCAAGGCATGGTTTGCAACATAAAATAACATAAAATAACATTGAAAACACCTTATGCGGAGTCACACTCTTGGTCCATCTCAAACAGGGAACAATGGAACCTTTTGCATGCAAAGCATGGACCATCCCATTGAAATGCAGCACCACTTCAATGGGAGAGGAAATGCTCCTGGGTGTTTTTGGTTTAATGGGGGACCCAGGTGGCGCTGTGGTTAAACCACTGAGCCTAGGGCTTGCTGATCAGAAGGTTGGCGGTTCGAATCCCTGTGACGGGGTGAGCTCCCGTTGCTTGGTCCCAGCTCCTGCCAACCTAGCAGATAAATAGGAACCGCTACAGCGGGAAGGTAAACGGCGTTTCCATGTGCTGCTCTGGCATAGCTGCCAAGTTATCCCTTTTTTAAAGGGATTTTCCCTTATGCTGAATAGGGTTCCTCGCGAGAAAAGGGAAAACTTGGCAGCTATGTGCTCTGGTTTGCCAGAAGCGGCTTTGTCATGCTGGCCACATGACCTAGAAGCTATACGCCGGCTCCCTCGGCCAATAATGCGAGATGAGCGCGCAACCCCAGAGTCAGTCACGACTGGACCTAATGGTCAGGGGTCCCTTTACCTTTACCTTTAGGCCATATGATGTCAGGTGTGGTGGGACAGGTTGCAAAGGGACAATCAGACTCTGCAAAGGGCACTCCCAATTGCTCCATGGCAAGCAGGGTTTGTATCAAGTGCCTTTTAAATTTGGCACCAAATACAGGCCCCATTGCAATGGGCTTGTGCAGCTGATCACTGCCGAAAGGCAGGGCTTGGAGCCCCTGCTGAATCCAACCCACACCTGTGAAGGAACTTTCCCCCTTTTCTTTTCTTTTTGAAAATCATTTTTATTTGATTTTACAATACAAAATTATAAAGAAAAATTCAAATACATATCTATATGCAGAGATTCCTTCAAATCCCAGGACTTCCCCACCCCACGCCCTCCCTGGAGCCCCATTTTAAATTTTTCCTACTGCATCCTCTTCAATCTCCAACTATTGCATCAATCCATATTTTCCATGGTAATTGTTACACTATAAGTAGAATCAAAATCCTACCAATGTTTCCATCTGCTTACAGTGGTATCTTAAGTGACTTATAAATTTCCCCCATTCTTTTGTAAAGTTTTTGTCCTCTTGGTTCCTGAGTTTTCCAGTCAGTTTTGCCATTTCGGCATAGTCCATCAGCTTGGTTTGCCATTCTTCTCTGCTTGGGACTTCGTCTTCTTTCCATCTCTGGGCTAAAAACACCTGGGCAGCTGTTGTTCCATACATAAAGAGTCTTTTATGGTCTTTTGGGATATCGGTACCTGTAATTCCTAACAAAAAAGCTGGTTTTTTAATAAAAGATTTTTAAAACATTTTTTTCGATTCATTGTGTATCATCTCCCAGAAAGCTTTTACCACCCTACATGTCTACCACATGTGCTAAAAGGTACCTTCTTTTTCTTTACATTTAATTTTTTCCCCTTTTCTTTGTCCTGCTTGAGTTTAAGCCAGGCTGCAAAGGAAAAAGCTTTCCAGTAGCACCTTAGAGGCCAACTAAGTTTGTCATTGGCATAAGCTTTCGTGTGCATGCACACTTCTTCAGATACCATCAGAAAGCTCATACCAATGACAAACTTAGTTGGTCTCTAAGGTGCTACTGGATGGATTTTTTTAATTTTGTTTCGACTATGGCAGACCAACACGGCTACCTACCTGTAACAAGGGAAAAGCTGTCACCCACCTGTCAAAATGGCCTGCGGAAGTGGAGGACCCCAGAAGCCTGGACGTGCAGATTAGGGTGACTTGTTTCACTAATGACCACCAATGTCACTCAGCTTGAGGTGAGAATGAAGCGGCCACCAGAGGAGTGAAATTATTATCTTCTAAGGGTGTCCCGTCCCCCTGCCACCCATCTAGCCCAGCAAGGTCTACCGGGGAGATTTTCCAGACAGTGGAGATGATATCAGGCTGCCTCTCCCTGCATTAAGATGAAGGAAGCAAGCTTTAAAATTTACACACGAAAAAAATGCCCGAGTCTCATTAAAGTGCAGGGTAACGGATAGAATGTCAGACTTGAATATAAGATTCTGGAATTCAGATTCCAGGTTTGTGTCGGGTTCACAGATTCTTCTTGTGTATGTGTGTGGCAAGCAGCAGCCTCCTCATCTGCATCTTCAGGACAGAAAGAAGCCTGCCAGGTTTAGTTTTTGGTTTGAATCACAGAATCATAGAGTTGGAAGAGACCACAAGGGCCATCCAGTCTAACCCTCTGCCAAGCAGGAAACACCATCAAAGCATTCTTGACATATGCCTGTCAAGCCACTGCTTAAAGACCACCAAAGAAGGAGACTCCACCACACGTAGCAAATTCCACTTCGTAGCAAATTCCACTGCCGAACAGCTCTTACTGTCAGGAAGTTCTTCCTAATGTTTAGGTTGAATCTTCTTTCTTGTAGTTTGAATCCATTGCTCTGTGTCCGCTTCTCTGGAGCAGCAGAAAACAACCTTTCTCCCTCTTCCATATGACATCCTTTTATATATTTGAACATGGCTATCATATCACCCCTTAACCTTATCTTCTCCAGGCTAAACATACCCAGCTCCCTAAGCCGTTCCTCATAAGGCATCGTTTCCAGGCCTTTGACCATTTTGGTTGCCCTCTTCTGGACACGTTCCAGCTTGTCAGCATCCTTCTTGAACTGTGGTGCCCAGAACTGGACACAGAACTCTAGGTGAGGTCTGACCAGAGCAGAACACAGTGGTACTATTACTTCCCTTGATCTAGATGCTATACTCCTATTGATGCAGCCCAGAATTGCATTGGCTTTTTTAGCTGCTGCATCACACTGTTGACTCATGTCAAGTTTGTGGTCTACCAAGACTCCTAGATCCTTTTCACATATACTGCTCTCAAGCCAGGTGTCACCCATCCTGTATTTGTGCCTTTCATTTATTTATTTATTTTGCCCAAGTGTAGTACTTTACATTTTCCCTTGTTAAAATTCATCTTGTTTGCTTTGGCCCAGTTGTCTAATCTGTTAAGGTCATTTTGAAGTGTGATCCTGTCCTCTGGGGTATTAGCCACCGCTCCCAATTTGGTGCCGTCTGCAAACTTGCTCAGGATGCCCTCAAGCCCATCATCCAAGTCATTGATAAAGATGTTGAATAAGACTGGGCCCAAGACAGAACCCTGTGGCACCCCACTAGTCACTACTCTCCAGGATGAGGAGGAGCCATTGATGAGCCTTTGGGTTCGGTCAGTCAGCCAGTTACAAATCCACTGAATGGTAGCATTGTTTAGCCCACATTTTACCAGAATATCATGGTTTGGTTTGGTCCCTGCTGCCTCTCTCCTTGTGACTGGTGGCTGAAATGGACCCCCATGCAACATGGGAGGGGGTGGATGGGTTGGGAGAAGCAACAGGGTCCAAGTGGAAAGGAATAACACCATCCCTATGTTCTGCAGATTCCTGCTGTATTGAGATTTTGCATACAGCTTTCATGTTTTGGAAACCTCATATCTGCCACAACAATGGACATTTCACAGATAGGTGGGTTAACTGCATGCGTATGATGCAGGCAAGTAAACTGAAACCTTCCATTTTTCTGATTTGTTCCCCAGGGGCTTTTAGCTCATGTTCCCTTCCAGCTCTACAGCTCTGTGATTCTAAAACCACATGTTCTTGCTACAGATCACAAGGCACTGAGCAGCCGCAGTCTGACAGCTGCCCATCAAATGTCTGCACACACTAATGAGATCTGGGAGAGGCAGGGGAAGAGGAATCTGAATGATGCTGTAGGAAGTGTCACTGGGAAGCAACTGAGAATCAGCGGTGGAGCATATGCCCGCACTGCCCAGGCCGGACGCGCTGCCGAGGGGGGCGTGGCACAGAGGGTGCCCTTCCAGGCACGGGACAGCCGCTTGGGTGCATGGAGTGGCGTGCTTGCCCTGCGGCCAGAGGCGGAGCGAGCCGCCCACAGGGGTGGAGCAGGCCGCCGATGCCGGACATTCAGCACACCGCCCCCATCCACAACTCCCAAACCTCCCCCGAGCTGTCAAAATGAAGGGGGAAGGGGGAAACACTGCCGGCAAAGCGGCGAAGCTCCGCCCTTCCCCTGACGGCTCAGAATAGGCTTGGGGGTCACAGGTGGGTGGCATGCCAAATGTCACCCCCCCCTCAGAGAAGACACTCGGGGCGGTCCGCCCCCACCTCTGCCCCTGCTGAGAATGCCCATTCGCAATATGACAGCTTTCAGAAGGGCTGAGAGGTCTGAGAAGGACGGGGGGGGGGAGGAAAGAGAGGAAATGGATCTGAGACCAGAAATGGGGATCCAGCACCAAGGGCCTTCTGGCGGTTCCCTCATTGCGAGAGGTGAGGTTGCAGGGAACCAGACAGAGGGCCTTCTCGGTAGTGGCACCCACCCTGTGGAATGCCATCCCATCAGATGTTAAGACAATAAGCAATTATTTTACTTTTAGAAGACAACTGAAGGCGGCCCTGTTTAGGGAAGTTTTTAATGTTTGATGCTGTACTGTTTTTAATATTCAGTTGGAAGCCGCCTAGAGTGGCGGTGGAAACCCAGCCAGATGGGTGGGGTATAAATAATATATTATTATTATTATTATTATTATTATTATTATTATTATTATTATATAAATGGGCAAGGTATAAATAATAAAGTTGTTGTTCTTGTTCTTGTTGTTCTTGTTCTCATTGTTCTTGTTGTTATTTAGACTCATGAGCTTTGGATTTTTGAGTGAGTGCCACTGGAGCCGTCCCGCTCTGATCCATGTGTAAACTTGGATACCATAGAAAATCTGAGCTTTGAAAAGCACATAGAGCTGAAAGAGGAAGTGGAGAAGGGAGTCAGTTTTTCCAACTTCCTCCTTTAGCTCTATAAACTTTTCAAGAGAGAGAAAAGCAACTGGCCTCACCACCCCATAAGCAAGGGGGCAGTGAGAGGGCATTTCAAGGGCTTCCTGGACCCCAAAGGAAGACATTTTGCGAAAACAGCCAGAAAGTGCTCAGCTGGCTTCCTTCGCTCTGCTTTCAAGCACGCTACAAAAAGGAATCAAAATGAGAGTGAAATTCTTGACAGCAGACGGTGCAAATGGCAAGCTTTGCTTCCTAGGGTTCGTCTGTGGCAAAGTTGAGGAACCTCGAATCCAGAGCATCTCCAGGGTCCCCTACCTAGCCTTCATGACTCTACCTCCCATCCCACTCCCTTCACTGGCCTTGCTCTCCACCTTCCTCTAGTGATTTTTGCTTGACCGGGATGTGTCACTAAACAAGCCTCTTGCTTGCTTGGCGGGAGAGTGGTTCTTTTAAATCAGAACCAGTGAGGGCGGTGAAGGTCCTGTGTGAGTGTCTGGAGGCGGTTGGAGGATGGATGGCAGCTAACAGATTGAGGTCGAATCCTAACAAGACAGAAGTACTGTTTTGGGGTGACGGGGCGGGTGGGTATGGAGGACTCCCTGGTCCTGAATGGGGTAACTGTGACTCTGAAGGACAAAGTGCAGACCTTGGGAGTTGTTTTAGACTCAAGGTTGTCCATGGAGGTGCAGGGCAGCTGTCTATCAGCTCCATCTGGTACACCAACTGAGACCCTACCTGACTGCCACACTGTCTCGCCAGAGTGGTACATGCTCTGGTTATCTCCCACTTGGACTACTGCAATGTGCTCTACGTGGGGCTACCTTTGAAGGTGACCCGGAAACTACAACTAATCCAGAATGCGGCAGCTAGACTGGTGACTGGGAGTGGCCGCTGGGACCATATAACACCGGTCCTGAAAGACCTACATTGACTCCCAGTACGTTTCCGAGCACAATTCAAAGTGTTGGTGCTGACATTTAAAGCCCTAAATGGTCTCAAGCCCTGTATACCTGAAGGAGTGTTTCCACCCAGTGTGGTGTAGTGGTTAAGAGTGGTAGACTTGTAATCTGGGGAACCGGGTTCGTGTCTCCGCTCCTCCACATGCAGCTGCTGGGTGACCTTGGGCTAGTCACACTTCTCTGAAGTCTCTCAGCCCCACCCACCTCACAGGGTGTCTGTTGTGGGGGAGGGGGGGAAAGGAGATTGTTAGCCGCTTTGAGACTCCTTCGGGTAGTGATAAAGTGGGGTATCAAATCCAAACTCTTCTTCACCCCCATCATTCAGCCTGGACACTGAGGTCCAGCTCCGAGGGCCTTCTGGCGGCTCCCTCCCTGAGAGAAGTGAAGTTACAGGGAACCAGGGAGAGGGCCTTCTCGGTAGTGGTGCCCACCCTGTGAAATGCCCATCAGGTGCCCTGTTTAGGGAAGTTTTTCATGTTTGATATTTTATCTCTATTATTATTATTATTATTATTATTATTATTATTATTATTATTATTATTTTGGGAGCCACGCAGAGTGGCTGGTGAAGCCCAGCCAGCAGATGGGTGGGGGTATGTATAAATATATTATTATTATTATTATTATTATTATTATTATTATTATTATTATGTTGGGAGTGGTCTGTGTTTGCAGCAGCTAGTATTACTGCCTCTGACTGTGAAGGCTAGAAACCATCAGTAGCCTTGCTCTCCATGAATTTTCAGATCCTCTTTTAAAATCACCCATTCCTTCTTTTGCACCATTGCTTACATAGCAAAGATCAGAGGGAGGTAATATCAGCAGACTTGTGGGAACCTCACAGTTTGTAGATATATGAGATACAGAAGCAGCAACCATGGGGGAAACTCCAGACAGCCCAGTGACAGGCTGTACGTACACAGTGTCTATGGAATACTGACAACCTGGGAAGCAAGGGTGGTGGAAAATGAGGGAAGTGGAAGGTGGAATGGAATGGTGTCGCTGAAATACAGTGGTATTTCTGGTTAAGAACTTAATTCATTCCAGAGGTCCGTTCTTAACCCGAAACTGTTCTTAACCTGAGGTACCACTTTAGCTAATGGGGCCTCCCGCCGCCGCCGTGCCACCGCCACACGATTTCTGTTCTCATCCTGAAGTAAAGTTCTTAACCTGAGGTACTGCTTCCAAGTTAGCTGAGTCTGTAACCTGAAGCATTTGTAGCGCAAAGTGTTTGTAACCCGAGGTACCACTGTAGTGAAGATGGGAGCACCGCACTGTAACATTTATTTGCAGGCCCTACTTGTTCATAGGTAAAGGTAAAGGGACCCCTGACCATTAGGTCCAGTCGTGACCGACTCTGGGGTTGCGTGCTCATCTCACATTATTGGTCGAGGGAACTGGCGTATAGCTTCCAGGTCATGTGGCCAGCATGACAAAGCCGCTTCTGGCAAACCAGAGCAGCACATGGAAACGCTGTTTACCTTCCCGCTATAGCGGTTCCTATTTATCTACTTGCATTTTGATGTGCTTTCAAACTGCTAGGTTGGCAGGAGCTGGGACCAAGCAACGGGAGCTCACCCCGTCGCAGGGATTCGAACCACTGACCTTCTGATCAGCAAGCCCTAGTGAAATATACTCGGAGTCGAGAGTGAATTTCATGCTCTTTATTCAGCTCATAGTCATCAAGGAGAAGAAGAGAAGAATGGCTCTTTTCCCAGAACCATCTGCTTATATACATTATTTACACAATGGGCCTTGCGTGATTGGCTACTTCAGGGCTACACCTGTGGGCCAATCAGGTTGTGAATTGACTTCTGCCTGCATCCTGATTGGCTGCTCCTACAGGCCAATCAGGTTGCAGATTCACTTCTGCCAGCCTCCTGATTGGCTGCTCCTGTAGGCCAATCAGGTTGCGGATTCACTTCCACCTGGAGTTGGATTGGGTAGCTCCTGCGGACCAATCAGACTGCTGATTTTGAATCCTATTGTTCTAGGATTCAGCTCAGTACATAACACCTAGGCTCAGTGGTTTAGCCCACAGCGCCACCTGGGTCTCCTTCCCTTTGCAATAACCCCTTCCCACTGTGTGAATGGGTTAACTGAAACAAAGTAGTGCCAAGATATGACAGAATGGGTTTCTGGGGAACAACTGCATGTGCATCCATGAAGAAAGTGAAAATCCGGAAACAAAAGTTGTTGAGCTTTTTTTCAGGCTTTTATTTTTTAGCTGCAGGCTTGTCCCTCATAACCGCACACAGATTATCTGCTGCAAACCAGCAGGATGGAAACAGATAATATATGATGTGCCGGCTGCCGTATTAGTCATTACCAGAAATACCCTCTGCTCAGATCATGTGCTCTGTGGAACAGCGAGCGTAGGGATTGTTAAGGAAGGAGAAGCGCCTTCTCTGCTCCTGAAATATCACTTTTGATGGGCTTGTCATTTTGGCTTGTTAAAGGTTAGTGATTGAAGAGGAGACATTTCACGGTGAGGCCCTGCGGTATCCACAGAGCTTGCGGGATTCTGCCAGTTGTCAGATGTTTTCCCCTATCAATGCCATCCCTCCTTATTTAGCTGGTGTCACAACTCCTTGTGTAGCAAATGCATCACCCAAAGGCTGGTGACCTTATCATCTGCCATTTCCATCGCCTTCCAACGTACAGGAGCAAAATCTCTTGATACATTTGCAGGCTGTATTCACCCTAGAAAACACATCTCACGTTCTCCATATATTTAGCAACATATGTGCAGTTTTTAATGTTTTCCGGGTTCCAAGTTAAGAGCTTTCTCATCTTGCCTTCAAGAAGCTTCTCTGAAGGTTGTTTTCAAGTGGCATTGGACCCCGGTTTGTCTAGCCATAATCAATACATCCCTGTGTCCCCCCCCCCCCTTTGTTGGAAAGGTTGTGAGAACCTTGGAACATATTTTCATGCTTAGTGGGAATGCAAGATTATTTATATATTCTGGACCAGGGTGTTCGATATTATTTCCAAAATTGTTAACCAACCTCTCTCGCCAAACCCAGCCTTTGCTCTGCTTTCTCTAAACCCGGGTTCTAATCCTACTATCCAGCATAAAGATTTGATTTTTTCCCTACTGATAGCTGCGTGTCTCGTGATACCGTATCAATGGAAATCCCAGGAACGCCTACCTCTAATTATTTATTTATTTATTTATTTATTTATACCAGCCCATCTGGCTGGGTTTTCCCATCCACTCTGGGCGTCCTCCAGCAAAATATTAAAATACAATAATTCATCAAAAATTAAAAACTCCCCTAAACAGGGCTGCCTTCAGAGGTCTTCTAAAAGTCAGGTAGTTGCTTATTTCCTTGACATCTGATGGGAGGGCATTCCACAGGGTGGGCGCCACTACCGAGAAGGCCTTACCTCTTGAGATATGCTTCCATAATATTTGGGATATAGCTACGGTACTTCAGAACGACTAACTGGGCTTAGAAGAGTTGCAAAAGGGCTTATAAAGGAAAATACCTTTGATGAAACCCAGTCTCTCTTCTTTCCATAAGTAAGGGGGAAAGAAAGTGAAGCTCTCCCACCAGCCGCATATAGGTTCTCCACTCTATATGGACTGCCAATGTTTTAAGACCATGTAAAATGACATCATTAAGCTTAAAGGTATGTTCTTTTCTCTGTGGAGGCTATATGGTTTAATAAAGTTTTTTTTTATTTAAAAAAAGATCTTTTCCTGAATCCATTTGCTTTCCCCACATCAGCACAACGAACCTTTGGCCTTGGGGCATTTTAATTAAGGACTGGGGTAGTACAGTAGCCTTTCAGGCAGGATTAGTTTTGTTTTGACCGCCTCGTGCGCCATGCATTTGACCAATGTGTTTGTGCACCTCCATGCCACCCTAGTTTGTTTCCAGAACCTGGATCTCAACAAATATAAGGGCCTAGGAAGCTGACTCATACCAAAGTCATAGCATAGGTCCATCGAAATCAGCATTGCCTGCAATTGACTGGCAGTCGCTCTCCATAGAATCATAGAGTTGGAAGAGACCACAAGGGCCATCCAGTCCAACCCCCTGCCAAGCAGGAAACACCATCAAAGCATTCCTGACAGGTGGCTGTCAAGCCTCTGCTTAAAGACCTCCAAAGAAGGAGACTCCACCACACTCCTTGGTAGCAAATTCCACTGCCGAACAGCTCTTACTGTCAGGAAGTTCTTCCTAATGTTTAGGTGGAATCTTCTTTCTTGTAGCTTGAATCCATTGCTCCGTGTCCGCTTCTCTGGAGCAGCAGAAAACAACCTTTCTCCCTCCTCTATATGACATCCTTTTATATATTTGAACATGGCTATCAAATCACCCCTTAACCTTCTCTTCTCCAGGCTAAACATACCCAGCTCCCTAAGCCGTTCCTCATAAAGCATCTCCAGCGTTTCAGGAAGAGAAAAATATTTTCGGCAGGAGCACGTGAGGCAGGAGAGGGGTGGCAGAGCTGCATCTCCCATTTTTAGAGCAGCTTCAGGGAAAATAGCAAGTGACAGTTGTCTTCTTCTTTTAGCTTCTAATGCAATATCAAAAGAGGGACAATGTGTATCTTCTTCCACTTGTACAAGACAGCTCATACATCTCATCACATGGGAGATATGCAAGTTCCCCTTTGGCCATTGCACTTGCAGCATGAAGAGCAGAAACTCTGGTGGCTCAAATATTTTAAAAAAACCCTCTTCTAGTATCATTCTGTCCTGGCTCTTCGTCTCTCAGCGTCTCAGTCTTCCGCACCCAAATCTACCAACTTGATTTCTTTTCTTTTTTAAAATATATTTTTATTAATTTTATAACAAATACAAAAAATAAAAAGATACTAAAAATACAAGAAAGAAAATACAAGAAAACCTGAAGCAAAAAAGACAAAAATAGAGAAACAAAGAACAAGAAATAATAATAATAATAATAAAATATTTCTTTAACAATTTAACCAATGCATATTTCTTAATCCATTTCTTCTTCTAGTATACTTATAATAGATATTTTCGATCATTGTTTTACATTTAAAACTTATTTCCTTCTTCCTAAATCTAAGTGCTTCTTCAGCATCTTTGTATAACCACTTCCCTTATTGTCCATTTTTAATCTTATATTTCTCCAAATAAATCTTAAATTTATTTATTTATTTATGGAAGAAGATTGGAAGAAATCTACCAACTTGATTTCATTATTTCCCCTTCCTTCCACCCACATCCATGCTTTCAGCTCAGTGTGGGGCAATGGTTAGTCTTTACATGTTAGCGTTTCAAGCACTAAACCACTTAGACCCAAATATCTGAAAGACCGCCTCCTTTCCCACAGTCCCACTTGGGTGTTAAGACTGGCACTCAGGGAAGTTCCACCATCCTCAGAAGTTTGGGGGTGGCAGCTACTAAGTTGTGGAATTCTCTCCCCATCAAACTTGGCACCTTCCTAGGTGTCTAGTTTCTATGGTAGGCTGAAGTCAGACCTCTTTAGCCTAGCCCAGGCACAGGCAAACTTGGCCCTCCAGATGTTTTTGGCCTACAACTCCCATCATCCCTAGTTAGCAGGACCAGTGGTCAGGGATGATGGGAATTGTAGTCTCAAAACATCTGGAGGGCCAAGCTTGCCTGTGCCTGCCCTGGCCATTGGCACCAGATATTGATTAGGAACCACCTTATTTTTGTGACGGTCAACTGTTTCATATTGCTTCTAATATTGCTTTTCTAAAGCGCTGCAGCCTGTCCTTAGACCTTACGAAGGGTGGGTAACAGCTCGAAAATGAAACTTGGATCAGGCTTCCAATCTGCACTTGCCATGAAGCTCATAGGCAGTGTTCGAAATTAGCCAGATGCCAGGCGCATTTTGTACCCGGCTATCAAGTGAAGATGCCTAGGTGGAAGGAAGGCTGGAGGTGGATATGGGAAAAGGTGGGAGTGGGGTGATGATGTAAAGATTAATTTTAATGGTTGGATATGTATGGTTTGAACTGGGTACGATAAATGGAATTCATTAAACTGCCCTGAGGATTCGGCTTTAGAAGTGGGGGGGGATGATTTAAAATTTAAAAGGGGAAAAACAAAAATAAGATAGATTATTTATGTTTTAAAATATATTGCATTCCTGATAAAAAATAATAAGTTAAGAGAAGAAGTATGATATATAATTATGATGAATTAGAATTGAATTAAGGTGAGGGTTTGGTATGAATAGAAATTGATTAAACAAATATATAATCATATGTACAAGGTAGTAAAATTGGGAATATGTAAATGGATATATGATGTATGAAAATAATTGTGAAAACTGCTGTAAGGATAATTAATAGGGAACCCAGAGGGGGAGGGAACGGGGGAAGTCTAAAGATTTATGGTAATGGTTAGAATTAAGAGGTTTTTCTTTTTGTGTGTGTATTTTTCTTTTTTCTTTTTCTTTTTAAATTTTTCTTTTTTATGCTATTTCTTTTTTCTTGTTATTAATGGAAAATGAATAAAAATTACTTACTAAAAAAAAAGATGCCTAGGTGTCAGGATGGCACCTGACACCTCCACCATCTGGAGGTTTATTCCTGGGAATCCTTGGAGCTGAACTGTTTTCACACAAAAATTCCACATCCTGTAGAATCCTATCAGTTCTATTTTATCTTCACAATCTGAATGAATTTCAGGAACCAAAATGCTTTTTTGTGTGTGTGTGTGTGTGCGCGCACGTGCAGCCTAAACAGGAGCAGTGAATGACTTTAAGAGTTAATCGCAGTAGCTTGTTTTCATTTACCCTCCCCCACTTCCCTGCTCACAGTTGTGAAGAACCGCATTTGTGGATGAACCACCTACCTTGCCACATGTGTGCCATCGCACATTCTGGTCTGCGACCCTCTTTCATAACTGCATAAATTGTTAACACTATGCAGTCTATGGTAGGATATTTAAAGTCTCCTTACTCCACCCTGTGGCTCAGAAGTCCACTGCAACGTTATGAGTAACCAGACAACACGGCCAAGATTCTGTGGCAATTAATGAAGGTACAGAATATATCCTACAACCTCTTTGTGGGCAGATTTATTATTATTATTATTTTAAGAGGTTCAGATGTATTATATGTCTCAGAAAAATGGGCTGATGCACAGAAGTAAAACTGCACCAGATCCTCCGTCTACGCTTGCTGAAAGGTCAGCACAAACTTCTTGGGTGCAATTGGGCAGGGAATCTCTGAAGCAAATAGCTGTATTAAGTTGTCATCTTTTAAAAGGAGAATTAAAATAAAAATCTAAAGCTATGTTATGCCACCCTCTGCTCCTCCAAAGTAGTGCCATGCCCTCAGCTCCAATCACAGCTATTATCAAGCAGCAATTAATAGCTCCATCGGTAGAGCATGAGGCTGTTAATCTCAGGGTTGTGGGTTCGAGTCCCACGTTGGGCAAAAGATTCCTGCATTGCAGGGGGCTGGACTAGATGACCCTCGTGGTCCCTTCCAACTCTATGATTCTGTTTGGCACTGTCTATGCATATTAAGGAGTGACAGCACAGTTTAGGTTTCTGAACAGATTTCAGCTATGTTTATAGCGGGGGGCGGGGGGAGAGAACTCTGGCCCCTCCAATCATCCCTGGCCCTTTTAGCATCGTGGCTGGAGGTGATGGGAAGTCAGAGTCCCAACAGCGCTACAGGTTCCCCACTGCTGCTTTAGAGGAAGGTGGGCTGGTTGGTTTCTATCCCAAACCCAGAGAAATAGTGGCACCAGGGCATACACAAAGCCTAGGCCTCCGCAACAGGCAGCCTGAGAATGATGGAAGCTCTGTTTTAGAAAACAAAGGTGGGCATCTAAACCTTAACATATATGTTAACTGTCTCTGGAGAAGAGTGGATCGGGCATAATGCTTCTCTAAAACGTGTGTTTTTTCATTGCCCTATATTGAAAGGTTTTTGGCAGAAGGTAACTGAAACCATCAACAGAGCTGTACGGAACAACCTTCCATATACAGAGCAAAATATCCTCTTGAATTATATACCCAGCACATGGAATCTTACAAAAGGACAAGACGAGTGGATTCTCCGTGCCCTTACCACAGCCACAAGACTGATCCTGATGAATTGGAAAAATAAAAATCCGGCTCCCTTCTATGACTGGATTGAAGACTTATACAAACTCGCAACATATAAACAACTTGCATATAAACGCAGAATTGGCATGGACAAATTCAATGATATTTGGAATCCATTCTTACAAATACTGCAATAGGTTAAGTTCTGGTGAAGTACAATAATAACCTTGTAGTATACAGTTTTCGGTTCCCCCTCCCTTTTATTTTCCCTTCTACGTGGGTTTCGTTTCTCTTTTTCTTTTTCTCTCCTTTATTTATGTCTCACCATGTTTAGTGCACATATAATTATGTACTTTTTGAACTTTCAATAAAGATGTTTTAAAACAAACAAACAAACCCATATATGTAAGCTGTCTACGAAGAAGAATGATTCAGGAGTTTCCCAAAAAACTGGTATTCACCGGAAACATATAACGGACTCTAAGCGTATGTTTTGAAGAGTGCTGCATGCAGAGTTTATATGCATCATGCAAATGTGGCTTCCATCCATTTATTATTTATTCAGAATCATCAGGAAGACATGCATTACATAAACAAGCAACATGGTTTCCATTTCAAACAGCTGGCATATTTGATCAAGACACAGAGCTCTCCTCCTGGACAAATGTCCAAGAGATGTATTGCAATTTGATCTTAGGGTGCTGCTATATTGACTTCTGAACTCGAGGCTGGGGGAGGGGGGCAGCAAGGGGACAACCATGAGAGGATAACGCAAAGCAGCATCTGACAATACCTTTTCCTTCATCTTCCCATTTCACGGAGCAACAAAGGTCCAGAGATCTGCATACCCACCTTGGGAGTTTCTGGTTCATTCAAGGAGGGATTGTAAACAGCAAAAAACAAAACAAGCCTAGCAACTAGTCCTCATTAAGGTGGCAGTAGCTGCCCTTACTGCCAGTTGCCCAATTTAACAAAAAAAACTTGAAGCACGGGAAAGAATACCTACCCGGGGGGTGGGGGACCCACAACCCATTACAATGTCATGCTGGGTTTTTAAACAACAGGTTGCGTTACTGCTCAGATCGTTTCCACGGGGTCAAGTTCAAGTGGGGCAGGAGTGCAAGGGTTAAGCGCTGCCCCATTCCCTGCTAGTCCCCTCCCACTGTTGGTCCCTCTGCTCAAGACTGTAGCCTCAATCACGCCAACAGTGGAAAACGGGGGCGCTGAAACTTCACCCCCCTGCATGCTGCGATCGCTGTGGCCTGTTTCCCCATGGCCATGTTTCTGACCCCTGTGCCGTAGAGGTCAGGAGGTTGCAAAAGGAAGAATGGTATCTTTGGGAGTTTAAAGCTGGGGCTGCAAGCCCAGACATCCTGCACCGGTGTAACAGTGCTTTTCTGAATGCAGTGCTTTTCTGAATGCGTATAGTCACCTTAAAATTAAATGTAATAAAATTTTCCTATCATAATTTGCGTTTTTCCGATCCCCACCCCACACATTTTACGAGCCTGTGCACTTCAGTGTCACATGGCCTTTTGTCTCCGGGGTCAACCAAACAGCCCCACCAAGCCTGACTACAAAGTTGCTCCTAGTCAGTATATTTTGTAGCCCCGTTTGGTGTTTTCTCCATACAAGGTTGCCCTGAGTCATTTAGAGCAGACGCTGTGGTTTAATAGAAGGGCTCGTCTAACAGAGCCTCTGCTTTTCACTCGTCCTCCGGGGGCTCGGCAAACCTCACTTGATCCTAAGTTCTCACCCGTTTTAAGGGGCAACAGTGCAGAAAGCAGATCTTTGGTGAAATACTTTATCGTACCGAAGGTCAGGGTGGGTACTGCGGAGGCAGAGGCTATGGTTTCAGAGGAGTGTGGAAGGCAATGCTCAGCATCGCCTTAAAAGAAGAAGAAGCCTTGCATAGCGTATCAGATAGGAAAGAGACTCAACCGCGCTGAAGAGCTACGGTCCCGCAATGAGAACATTCCAACAGCATGATGTGCTCTTGTGGGATAGCCAAGCCAGCTGGCCCCAGTTCTGTTAGTGGCATTGGCGGGTCACCATCTTGACCATTTTCAGCGCCATATCTCCTTGGTCAGCTGGTACCTGTTAAGGAGAGGAACGTGATCTTTACTCTTTTTCCATTGTTACTTTTTTATTCCACCTTTCCTCCAGAGAGAGCTCTTGCACAAACACACTTCTTCCTGTCTCCATTTAATCAGCAGCGCGAGGTAGGTTAGGCTAAGAGATAATCGGCTTTACGGCTGAGTGGGGATTTGACCCCTGGTCTCCTAGGTCCAAGTACAGTGGTACCTCGGAAGTCAAACAGAATCCGTTCCGGAAGTCCGTTTTACTTCCAAAACATTTGAAAACCAAGGCGTGGCTTCCGATTGGCTACAGGAAGCTTCTGCAGCCAATGGGAAGCCGCAGCGGACATTCGGGTTCCAAAGAACATTCGCAAACCTGAACACTCAGTTCTGGGTTTGTGGCATTCGGGAGCCAAAACGTTTATCTTGCAAGGCGTTCAGGATCCAAGGTACGGCTGTAATGCCCTTTTATAATGTGGTTGGGGTTTGGGGGGGATGCTTTTGTTTTTGTTTTTATTTTATCTTGTATTTTTATCTTGTGAACCACCCTGAGACCTGCGGGTATAGGGCAGTCTAAAAACCATTTATTAATTATTATTTATTATTATTATTATTTATTTATTATTATTATTATTTTTATTATTATTATTATTATTTCAGGACTCTAACTATCACATCATGTTGGCATGCATGGGCTGCTATTAACTATTTTATCATTTGTCTGTCTGTCACTAAGCTTTTTTATTACATTTTTATCATGGATGTTCTGTAACGTGTTTTTAATGTTGTACATTGCCCTGGGATCTTTTGATAAAGGGTGGTAAGAAAACTGAACAAATGAAAAATAATAATGATAGAAGCAGCTAGAGAGAATGTCACAGGTAGCCACAGCAAATGATTAGTCATTTAGAAAAGAAAGGGGGGGTGCAACACCCAGCTATAATATTGTTCATCTCAGGATTTGTTATCTGAACCAGAGATGCCGGTTTAAAGCTCCCCTCCCCGCCCAGTATTTTTTGGCGTAGGCGGAAAACTGTAACAGAAATCTGAGGCCCGCTGATTTCAAGAGCAACCCAGCAAAGCCATTAACTTTGTAGAGATGACGAGGTCGAAAAATTCCCAAGAAGCAAAGGCCTGTGCAATCTCATCATATCACTATCGTCTAATGAAAGGTCTCAACTTATGGGAGTCTGCCATCTTGAATAAATTATCCAATCATCATTGTGTCCGCTCTACGCTTCCACACTGTAAGAAACAGAACTCCAGCGACCACTGCAAGGTCATGAGATTTGTCTCTTGCTACAGGGTTTAGTCATTTTGACATGGCCCTTTAAGGACAAAGCAGTTGTGTTTGCTTCCCTTTCCCTTTCATCCTTTGTAGTTCTTATTCAGGCCCAGGCAGGTACGAGAAGTATAAAGGGCACCTGGACGGTTAAGTCCAGTCAAAAGCGACTATGGGGTTGTGGCACTCATCTCGCTTTCAGGCCGAGGGAGCCGGCATTTGTCCACAGACAGCTTTCCGGGTCATGTGGCCAGCATAACTAAACCACTTCTGGTGCAACGGCACACCATGACAGAAACCAGAGTGCACGGAAATGCCATTTACCTTCCCTCCACAGCGGTACCTATTTATCTACTTGCACTGGTGTGCTTTTGAACTGCTAGGTTCGCAGGAGCTGGGACAGAGCAACGGGAGCTCACCACATCACGGGGATTCAAACCGCCGACCTTCTGATCAGCAAGCCCAAGAGGCTCAGTGGTTTAGACCACAGCGCCACCTGCATACCAGAAGTAGCCTAGCCTTGGTTCTATAATAAACAGCTCCCCACCCTATTGGGAGTGCCTTTCGTGGAACTATTGTGACTATCAGCCTGCTCACATATAACCTATTGGTTTTTATGTATTTCTCTCTCTTCACCCCACAGACCTGAAGAAAAATACTTTGCAGCTTGAAAGCTGCTAGCAATATTTTATAAAACCAGCTGGACCAATAAAAGGTTTCCACTCAATTGTTCCCTGTTCTGTGAAATATTAAGACGGCTATTACAGTTATTTCCTTTGGCTCCTTGCATGGGGGAGCATAGGCAGAGATTCTCCATACTGTGCTAAATCCCTGCTCTCCGAGTCATTGCACCCAAAAATGATGTACTTCGACTGCCAACAAAGTAACTCCTCGAAAAGTCTGCAACAGGAGCATCCATTTTAAAGCAATCAAGTCTTCTTTATATTCCATTTTGTTTCTTTCCCAAGCCATATGAGTTAACTTACCATGTGCCCAGCTTTCAGAATCCAGAAAAAGTCCAGGTTTTCATAGGACTTATGGAAAGCGGCCGTCACTGTGGATTCTGAGCCTACATATAAAGGCTTCCATCTTTGCGCATTAAACTTTTTCAGCATGGGCCACTTCAGTTTCCGCAGCCATGCTTCCTGGCCTAAACAGATAATTGGGGGGGGGGAGAGAGAGAGAAAATGCTCATGTAAGAGAAAGGTGTCCTGTTTTGCCAGACATCACACTCCACCAAAAAGTGGTGGTAGTAGCGGGATATGTCCTTCTTGGGTTTTGCCGTCTGTTTTAGAAGACCCTGGAATACCTCTCTTTTCTCCCAGCCCTGCAATAATCAATATAAAAGAACACAAAAAGAGCTCTGCGGGCCCAAACAGATGTCCACAGGAAGCCTGAAAGGGGGTAAAGTTAAAGGACCCCTGGACGGTTAAGTCCAGTCAAAGGCGACTATGGGGTTGCGGCGCTCATCTCGCTTTTAGGCCAAGGGAGCTGGCGTTTGTCCACACACAGCTTTCCGGGTCATGTGACCAGCATGACTAAACTGCTTCTGGTGCAACGGAACACCGTGCGCATGGAAACGCCATTTACCTTCCCGCCGCAGTGGTACCTATTTACTTGTACTAGTGTGCTTTCAAACTGCTAGGTTGGCAGGAGCTGGGACAGAGCAACGGGAGCTCACCCCGTCCTGAGGATTAGAACCGCCGTCCTTCCAATCGGCCAACCCAAGAGGCTCAGTGGTCTAGACCACAGCACCACCCGCATACCCAGCTAACTAACTAACCCCTGACTATTGACCATGTGATTCGCAGTAACTGGTATGCAGAAGCATACCCCCTTCTCTGATCCTGCAGGGTAGCACACAGCTGTCATGGCTAGTTGCTACCAGAAGCTGTATCTTTTGTGAAAAGCTTTACCAACAAGGGAGAAGGTTGTTTATAACAGGCACCCCCAAACTTCAGCCCTCCAGATGTTTTGGACTGCAATCCCCATCTTCCCCAATCACTGGTCCTGTTAGCTAGGGATCATGGGAGTTGTAGGCCAAAACATCTGGAGGGCCGCAGTTTGGGGATGCCTGGTCTATAATAATGTTGTTACTGGCCATGTTCAGATGAAACACCAGACGGTGGTTCAGTATTAAGTGAAAATGCTGATATCAATGAGCCTTCTCTCTGATATCAACAGCCCCTTCTCGACTGGCTTTGTGACATCCCTGATGTCATGTGCCGTGTGAAAGTCTACAATTAACCAGGTTAACAGGAAACCAAGTTCAGAACAGGGCTGGGGTTTTGAATCAACTTCAAACCATGGCTTGAGATCCTGGGAAGATTATAGTTAATTGTAGACTTTTACATTGCTTTCAGGTGAGTCACAAAGGTAGGAGAGATGAGACTACGCCCATAGAATTGTAGAGTTGGAAGTGACCCTGAGGATCATCTAGTCCAACCCCCTGCAATGCAGGAATTTGCAGCTGTCCCATATGGGGATCGAACCTGCAACCTTGGTGTTATCAGCACCATGCTCTAACCAACTGAGCATATCTTGACTTATTAAGTAGAGATATGATTTGACCAAACAGGCCTAAAATGTATATATGAAATCTGATAAACTGTGGTTAGTCTTAACAATGGGTGGATCTACACACAGGGGAAAAAACCCCGCTATAAATAAGTCAGAAATTAGATTATAACAAAGCAAAAAAAAAAAAACCATGGAAAAGGGTGTACAAAAATTTCCTCCTCTCTGGTACCACCTGGTGTTGCATGTTTATAACACATTCAAATCACTGTTTCTTTACTATTGTAGTTAGGATTGCCAGACTCAACAGAAGACAGGATTTCTGTGCCTTTAATTGCCCTGCTCTCTTTTGAGTCTGTTTAATTTCCAAGCAAAGGGTCTGCTGGTTTCTCTTTAAGGTTTCCAGACTCAAAAGAGAGCAGGGCAATTAAAGGCACAGAAGTCCTGTCCTCTATTGAGTCTGGCAACCCTAATTGTAGCTGAGTCCAATATCTTAGGAAGGCAAGCCAGAATTGTTAAGAAACTGTAGTTAGGGATTGGACATTGCAAACTGCATGCTCCTCTTCGTGGCTGTACTGGGTGAGAGAGGACAGAGCACTCGTGCAGGAAACCCTCTCGAATGGCACTGAATCCGAACCAGAAAGAGGAACGAAGGGGAGGAATATTGAAATAGAGTGACTCAACTGGCAACAGGATGAGATGTTACAAAAAGGTGGATTGCAACTGCCTGGGGATAACCATGGCACTATCAGGGAATCATTTAAGACATTTCTAAGCATCTGGCACATGCACACAGAATATGCCTGTGACTTCTATAGTCACTGCCTCTCATCTCCACCCTGTCTTTCCTGATACTAACAATTATCATCTCTGGAACTGCCTTCAAAATTACTTTTCTAAATTGGCTGCTGTGGAGTCACCTCTTCACGGCAGGTCGTTTGCATCTCAAATGCAAACCCGAGCTAGCAAGCTTGTTCCCAGTCAGGTCTCCACAAACAATGTTGCCTTAGGTGTAAAGAGATAACAACATAAAAGTGGATTATTTGAATACAGTGGTACCTCGGTTTACGAACAGTCCTGTTTACGAACTATTCGGTTTACGAACTCCGCAAAACCGGAAGTAGTGTTCCGGTTTGCGAACGGTCTACGAACAGAAGCCGAACGGTGGAAGGGAACTGGCGGCAGGAGGCCTCATTAGGGAAAGTGCGCCTCGGTTTAAGAACGGTTTCGTTTTAAGAAGGGACTTCAGGAACGGATGAAGTTCGTAAGCCGAGGTACCACTGTATAGGTTTTGTACATTTTGCAGAAGTTCTTGTTTTAGCCTAGGCAAGGCAACCTGGTTGTAATCCAAATATTTCACAGGTATTCAAGCCTGCTTCCAGAAGCCTGAGTTCTCATGCATAGCTGCCAAGTTTTCCCTTTTCTCACGAGGAAGCCTATTCAGCATAAGGGAAAATCCCTTAAAAAAAGGGATAACTTGGCAGCTATGGTTCTCATGGCATTGGTCATATTGCCTTCTGATCAATCAGGCCCAGAAAGCCAATCAGTTGTGCATATTACCAACAACACACTGCACACTGCAAGAACTCAGCCTCAACGGCTTATCAGCATTGCACTTTTGCTCCTCCTCTTAAGCTGGGCCGATAAGACAGTAGCAGGGGGTGGGGTGGGGTGGGGTGAGGGAACAAATATTAAGTTTCCAGATCTTATAGCTTTGAAAAAATTGGAGTAATGACTGGTGAAGTCTCAGAATGGGGGCAGAGCAAGTATTCCAACTCCTGAGCAAGCAAGTTTAACACTTATACCAAGGTTTCCCAAACTTGGGTCTCCAGCTGTTTTGGGACTACAACTCCCATCATCCCTAGCTAGCAAGACCAGTGGTCAGGGATGATGGGAACTGTAGTCTGAAAACAGCTGGAGATCCAAGTTTGGGAAACCCTGCTCTATAGTATCATGACTGTGAGACACAAATGGGATTTCAAAAATGCAACGCCTTGCCTATATCGTCATCCTCCCCATCTCTGCTGACCCCTGACCCTTGCGCCCCCCCAGGGATATCCTTACCTATGGTAGAAACGATCAGATCCAACTGCCCATTGTAGACGGTAACATTGACCTTGGCTGCCAGCAAGTCGTCTACGATATCTATTACATTCTTCATGAAGTCTTCAGCCATATTTGCAAACACGTCTTTTGACTGGCCTGGAAGAATGATGGCAAAAACATTAAGAGACGGGAGGGAAGGAAAGGAAATATAATCAGCGTGGCTTTACCACTCATGGGGCCAGGCCCTGAGTTATCTGAGTCAGTATGATAAACTGCCAAGGAGAAGTGGAACATTTTATGCGTTGGAGAAGAAATCAGAACATCCAATGGCATGCACTTTAAGAAACAACTGTTGATCGCCTTCCATTTTTTCCTGTGCAAATAAAGCTGCGTATCAACTCCAACAATGAATTTGCATTTTTTTAAAAAAAAATATAAGTGCAAATCTTAAAGTCTTCATGTATATACGCTCTTCTCATTAAACCGAGAAATGTAACTGAGAAGAATATACTTCCACATGCTCTCTTAAAACTAAACAAGCCTGCCAAGACAGACATGGCATTTCCACCAAGGTCCACAACTGCCATCAGGTCAGAATGTAATTTAGACTCAAAGGCTGGCGTCCAACTGAGTACTACTCAGAGTAAACCCATTGACATCAACGCAGCTAAGTTATGTCCAATAATTTTAATGAGTCTACTCCAGGGGTCAGCAAACTTTTTCAGCAGGGGGCCGGGTCCACCGTCCCTCAGACCTTGTGGGGGGCCAGACTATATTTTGAAAAGGGAAAAAAAGAAAGAAAGAATTCCTATGCCCCACAAATAACCTCGTTCCGGAGGTCCGTTCTTAACCTGAAACCATTCTTAATCTGAGGTACCACTTTAGCTAATGGGGCATCCTGCCACTGCAGCGCAATTTCTGTTCTCAACCTGGGGCAAAGTTCTTAGCCCGAGGTACTACTTCCAGGTTAGCAGAGCCTGTAACCCGAAGTGTTTGTAATCCAAGGTGTTTGTAACCCGAGGTACCACTGTAGAAGGTAACTCAAGAATCCAGTTCAAAAAGTGGAAGAGTTCTAGGGAAACAGACTGGAAATGCTCTATCACAGGCATAGGGAAATCAGCCCCTCCAGATGTTTCGAGACTACAACTCCCATCATCCCTGACCACTGGTCCTGTTAGCTAGGGATGATGGGAGTTGTAATCTCGGTCCAGCATACCTGAAGGAGCGTCTCCACCCCCATCGTTCTGCCCGGACACTGAGGTCCAGCGCCGAGGGCCTTCTGGCGGTTCCCTTGCTACAAGAAGCCAAGTTACAGGGAACCAGGCAGAGGGCCTTCTCGGTAGTGTCACCCACCCTGTGGAATGCCCTCCCACCAGAGGTCAAAGAGAACAACAATTACCAGACCTTTAGAAGGCATCTCAAGGCAGCCCTGTTTAGGGAAGCTTTTAATGTTTGATGGATTTCTGTATTTTAATATTTTGCTGGAAGCCGCCCAGAGTGGCTGGGGGAACCCGGCCAGATGGGCGGGGTATAAATAATAAATTATTATTATTATTATTATTATTATTATTATTATTATTATTATTATTATTATCTGGAGGGACGAGTTTACCTATGCCTGCTCTATCAAAAGGACCACCCCCTCATTTTTCCAGAGATCAGAGTATGCAAAATACTGCTTATGTTACTAGGAAATCTTCAGCTTTATTCCGGAAGTTATGGCCCTACCTCCCCATTTGACATGGTTTGGAATTATTTTCAGCTTCTTCCTGATGGGCCCGTTCATCAAATCACTCAGCTTGTCCTTACTTTGATGTTGTACATGACGCTGGAAGAGTTTCACTTATGGAAAGAGGAGGGGAGAGAAATAGAGAAAGGCTTTTATTGGGAGACTGTATGAGCCGGTTTATCTGGAAAGGTGACGCATATTAATTATAGAGCCCAAAGCCTTGCCCTTCAGTTCCAAGAACTGCAGGGAGATTTCTAGGAGGCCAAAAATTGAAAAACAAAACAAAACAAAAACAGCCTAAAATAGCTTGGGGGGGAATCAGACAGCATGAGACAGCAATAAAACATCTCATGAGTGGCAGTAGAATCAAAACTAATAGCTAAAAGACAAATTAAAAAGTCATAGCTTGGCACCAAGTCACACAATTCGGTGCTAGGAAAGATTCCCCGGGGGAAATATTTCCTTTCCTTGGTCATATGACCTGTCTAGTCATATGATCCGGTGTAGCATCCAAGGCTAGAAATGAGGCCTTGCGTGGAAAAACGGAAATTCCCAAACGTGGCAGTTGGAGGAAATGTGTAAGAGGCACAATGATATTTCTGGCAATGATAAACCCGCCCTCCAATTGGGCGTTTCCAATAATGGCTCCCTCTGAACTTACACACAGGGACTGTTTCACTTGCAATGGATGCAGCAGCTGTAGACGAAGTAGTATCCTGAGTCAGAATGTTATAGAAATTCACACCATTCGTGTACTAGAAAAGAAAATGGAGAAGGCAGTGCGGAGAGTGAGAATGAGAACTTTTCACCAGAAGACATCAGTACACCTCAGCTTTATACAGCTCTGGGTTTTCCCTCATGACAAGTCAAAATCCAGCCTTTTGGGTGGGGGAGAATGAGCTTATTAGGGAAGGAGATTGTCCAAAAAATTGTTGAGGGGTGTTTTCTTCACATACAATTCCTGGTTCTGTTTGGAAAAAAAAACCCAGACATATGGCAAGCCTACCACAAGTCGTGAGTTGTGCCTCCTTTGCACCCAGTCATCAAACTGTCTCTGCTTCTTCAAAACTACTAATCCAGGGGTTGGAAAGGCTTACCAGGCATGGGCCGGATCATTCCCGCAGAGATCCTCCGTGGGCTGGTCTGGCGCAGCACAATGCCAGAAATCGTGTCTGCGCATGTCCGTGGCGCCAGAAATCGCTTCTGCACATTCCCAGATGCCGAAAATCGCACTTGCGGAAGCGATTTCTGGAGCCGCGGAAGAGAGTCCCTGTATAATGGATTAGCCCCAGGATGGAAGATTTTATTATACCCTGGATTAGAAAGAGTTAATCCACCTCCAGCTTAACTGACAGCGCATCTTTAGGAGGCAGGAGGGAAGAGCTGTTTTGGCAGTTGGAAGAGGGGGAGTGTGGTGACAAAAAGGGAAGAAGGTGGTTGTGGGGCCAGGATAGTGGTGGTTTAGGTTAGTCTTAGGATAACTTGAAATTAAAGTCTGACAGAGTTAATGTATAACTGTAACTAAGATTGTAAACTTATGCATTGTTAAGAAAAGAAAAACCTATGTTCTCAAGAAAATAAAATTCATCTTCTTTTTGTGCCAAAGACTATCGTCTTGGTTATTCCAGCAGCGTATTAAAACTCACCGAGGTGGAGACTCAGAAAAGGGCAAAACTTACCTAAGGAAAAGGGGATAGTTTGTGTCCTAGAGTCACGCAGGAAGGGCAGTACTGTATGGTGAAAACCTAGAGTGCCACAAGTTTGCCAGGGTGAAATGGCAGACTGATGCAGTGGGGAATCTGAGTTGAGGGAGTCCCTGTTCTGTAGGCAAGAGGTTGTTCATTCAAATAGCCCTGAGTGTTTGTGGGATCAGGCCACGAAAGCTGGAATTAGACTCTCTTTACTGAGAAGCCCAGAATTGAGGAGTTTATTTTAAGGCGTAAGGAATTGAGTGGGGATTGCTTTACCCCTGTTCCCTTTCGTCTCGTAATCTATTGGCAATGTCGGCGAGGGGGTTCATCGCACCCCGCACTGCACTGCAACAGTTTAGCGCAGCGCACGGGGACTCACTAAGTGGGCGGCTCGGTTCGGGGGTGGCTCAAGGGCCAGTTAAGTGACCCTCATGGGCCGCTTCCGGCCCATGGGCCTTAGGTTGCCGACCTCGGTCTAATCTGCTCACAAAAACTCCTTACAAAGCTTACCTCCTCTATGATATCTTCAGCCTTACTCCAAAGCAATGTAGCCAGCTTGAATTGCCTTTTGTTTATAGCATCAAGGACCTTTTTGGCAGCCGTAGTCACTTGTTTCAAACCTTTATCGTCAAGGTAAGACTGCAGGGCAAAATAGGGAAAATGAACATACATGAAAATCATATGACAGATGTGTTGACCACCCTGCCAGATGCTGGGGACAAGGTCCCTACTTTCAAGAAGACAGTCCTCTATTTGAAGAACGTCCTCTATTCAAAAGGATGTGTGGTCCAGGGATGGGTTAAAGATCAAGAACTATAAAAAAGAGACAGCAGGGACCTTCAAGTTGCTTACCAACACTTAGCACCTAGAGCAAGCATAGGCAACCTTGGCTCTCCAGATGTTTTGGAACTACAACTCCCATGATCCCTGACCACTGGCCCTGTTAGCTAGGGATCATGGGAGTTGTAGTTCCAAAACATCAGGAGAGCCAAGCTTGCCTATGCCTGACCATAGGTGCCAAGTTCCGGATTGAAAAATCCGGGATCAGCAGCGCCGCGGCACCGGAAGTCGCTTCTACGCATGTCCAGAAGTGCATAGAAGTGACTTCTGGTGCCGCTCTGCCCATTTCCAAAATGTCTGCAGCACCAGAAGTCGCTTCTACGCATGTCCAGAAGTGCATAGAAGCGACTTCTGGCACTGCAGACATTTTGGAAATGGGCACAGTGGCATCGGAAGTCGCTTCTACGCATGTCCGGAAGTGCATAGAAGCGACTTCTGGCGCTGCAGACATTTTGGAAATGGGCACAGCGGCATCGAAGTCGCTTCTACGCATGTCCGGAAGTGCGTGGAAGCGACTTCCGGTGCTGGCGCGGCACCAGAAGAACATGGCCGCCGGCAGGAGCTCTGTAATCCGGGGGAATACGGGGTATTTTGCCATTCGGGACACCTGCGGGAAACGGTAAGAAAATACGGGGGTTTCCCAGGGAAAACGGGGTACTTGGCAGCTATGTGCCTGACCAAGAGAGGGGCCAGGTACACACCAAGTCATAGTCTTCTGCACTATGGTAGGGCATATTGTGTATTTCGAAATTTGTATCTACAGTATACACTTAAATTAGCACATGTAATTCTTATGCAAGTCTGAATCCTCTTTTATTCGGTGATGCCTGAAGCTCCGTACATACCATGTCTACAAAGCACCCCACACAAACACAAGGTATCCCGGGAACTGTAGTTTACTCAACACAGAGCTTAACAAATGACAACTTGCAGGATTATTTGGGAGAGAGAATGTGCTTTAAATGTATGGTGTGCACACAGTATAAGGGGCCGTCCTAGCATCTGAGAGTACTGCAGCCCAAACAAGAGGGGAGTGGCTTTTGCATTTCACATGAAAATATGACCACCTGCCTATGGGAATACAAGGATTCTGGGCTGGATGGGCCTTAGATCTGACGGTTCTCATGAAAAAGAAGTAAAAAACAATCTGCAAAAAGCATGGACCGAGCAAACACTTACAGTGCTATAAAGGTAAGGTCCCCAGGAAATCACAGAGTCTAAAGGGTAAAAAAGAAAAATAAATAAATTACGAGTTGCCATGATACAATAGACTTCCTTAACAGCCAGGTAAATCCACTCGGGCTGAAAAAAAATTCCCCGATTACAAGGAAGATGTTCTCAAGACTCCCATTAACATACCTAGAGGAGAAATCCACGAATCGCCAAGTGCTACACCGAGAAAATTGCACTTTATGGTCCCAGCTTGAATAGCCTTTAAAAAAACAAAACAAAAAAAGTCAGCAAGAGTTTGTGTAAAATGAGATCTACACCAATACAAACAATACGTAACATTTTGAGTAGGGCCCAGGCAATTTGACGGTACTGCCTTCAAGAACACATGGACCTATAAACAGGGCCTGTAGATTTCGGATGGTGCTTCAGAGCAAACAGAGAGGAAGCCAGTATAGTCGTACCTTGGTTCTCGAACGGAATCCGTTCTGGAAGTCTGTTCGACTTCTGAAAACGTTCGAAGACCAAGGTGCGGCTTCCGATTGGCTGCAGGAGCCTGCATAGACGTTTGGGTTCCGAAAAAACGTTTGCAAACTGCAACACTCACTTCCGGGCTTGCGGTGTTCGGGAGCCAAAACCTTCGAGTCACAAGGCGTTCAAGAACCAAGGTATGACTGTATTCCTCAAAAGATGGCACCCATGAGAAGAGGCAAGTTGCTAAGGAAGAATCCATTCTCTTTAGCACAGAGATGGGAAGCCTGTGGCCCTTCAGACTCCATCAGCCACAGACAACATGACCAATGGTCAGAGATGAGGGAAGCTGTAGCCCAGTGACCTCTGGAGGGCTACAGGTTATTGCCTCCCCCCCCCCAACCCTATACTTTAGCAGGGAAAGGTTTGATCCACGTACCTTATGCAGTTCCAAAGCGACGCCAGCAGCCATTTTGCCTCCGTACGATTCTGAAAAGATGTAGAAAGGGATTGTCTACAAGAGAAATCCCATGAAACCAGTTAATATTTTGAGCACCGTACATTTTATTCACCTGCCCCCCACCTCCAAACAGACAAAAATAAAAGTTTCGGCGTTTCCTTCCTTCCCAAATGCACCAGAAATTGAACTATTCTGAGGAGCGAGACCAGATTATAAAGTCTTCACTTCCATTTGCAATCATTAAGGGTAAATAAGGCCACAGGATAGTGACAATATACATCACTCAACAACTCTAGTGTGGCCTAGAGTCAGGGATTCTGGGAATTGTAGAGTCCTCCCTAAGGAGTTGGTCATCAGATTTTTGCCACATTCTCTTTCCAAAGACAAAACAAATTCCTCCATTATAAACTAAGTATACCAAATTGGATTGATGTGCATGAAATCTTGTGCATTCCAGTTTTCACTTCTGAAAAACCAAGGACTAGAATACTATCCAACTCATCTCGAAGGAGCCCAGGGCACCTAGTTCCTCCATTTCATTCTTGCAACAACCCAGTGAGGTACGATAGGGCCAACACTCTCAGCCTAAGGTCACCAAATGCTGAAATAATGGGCTAATGCTGCCAATTTCTTCAAAAGTACAATACAATACAAGCAGCACGCAAGGGCACAAGATTCAATCAAGTTTCAATCAAGTATTATTAGTACAAAAAGAAAACAATAAGAGAACCATATATAAACGCTGACACAGAAGCCAAAACCAAACGTCAAGCAGATAGCATATACAAATAAATACCGAAAGGCAAACCAGTCTTTATGGTCTTTGAGGCTATGTAGTGGTCGACCTGCTGCCACTTTGCTGACCACTACATAGCCTCAAAGACCATAAAGACTGGTTTGCCTTTCGGTATTTATTTGTATATGCTATCTGCTTGATGAGGGATTTGATTTCCCCAGACTTCCTCAAATGCATTGCCTCACACTGGCCCAATTTGAGGAAGGGGAGAATGCGAGGCAATAAGTGCAAAAGAGCAGGAAATAAACAAAGTGTTGAGACTCTGGTGCTCCAATCCCTGTCAATACTTACTCAGTACTCTACAATGACTTTGGAAACTTTCAAACCTTTCTGGAAAGTCATTCGGCCTAGTAACTTAAAAACACCAAACTGGGATTCTAAAATGGAAGTATACTTCCCCTTTTCAGTGGCTGTCATTTGCAGGGCGGGGAAATTCTCCACACAAGAGGGGCATTCAGATGTCACGATAAACTATGGTTTATCGAGACAGGAATGAGCTCACATGCTCCTCCCAGCTCTCCCAATTTCCGGTGTATTTCCTTTGATTCATCATAGTTCAGCATTCTGTCTGAACCCTAAACTGAGATTGATCCCAGGTATGGTTTGTTACAACAACCCACCGTCATAGCCCTTGGTTTGAAGGCTTGCCAATTTTTCAGATTAATGGCAGTTTGGGGTTTGGAGGAACACTAAATGGTGGTTAATCAAACCGGAAGTAAAAAAAAAAAACTTCCGAATTCCACCATGCAACCAATGACTTCATGTCACGCACATCACGGCAGGGATTGTAGGTGGAGATAATAGTATCATAAGAAATCGCCATAATGGGTACATTTGACTTCAAAATGGTAAACATTGGACACTTGATTCTAGGCTTGTGTGGCCATTCAGTGGACTACTTGCAGCTCTAGCTGTAGAAGTAGCATTTCCTATCTAATATTTAAAATTATTCCATCTTTTTTCTAGTCACTTGCCTGGAATTCTGTCTTAGACTTGAAGAATTCTCTGAGAACCACCATCAGGTCCGAGGAGACTGTGCAGAGATTTGTGGCATACGCAAGCGTATCGTTCACATAGCTGAACCCAGTGCCAACAGGGTTATCGACAAACAGCAAGCTTGCTGTCTGCAGCTGCATCACCAAAAGAAAACAGAGTAAGCGGTCTATATACACCGGCAAAACACACACACACACACACACAGAGAGAGAGAGAGAGAATGAGCAGTAGTGTGGCTGAAGATGACCTGACAACAGAGCAAAGCGTGGCGGCGTAAAGAAAAAGCCTCCCCAAAATTCTCACATTTCCCTTTTCCATCAGGTTCAGGGAAATAATTTTGATGCCCCATAAGTGGACTGTTCCTCAGTGCCATAGCTAGTGTGTGTGTGTGTGTGTGTGTGTGTGTCTAGCCAGGTTTTATTTGCCCAAGTGAAGCCTCCAGGGGAGTGCCATTGAGACTCCCAGCCTGTGAGGGGGGCGGGTGCCAAACCGGGTCTTTGACCCTGGTGAAACAAAGCCTATTTTTTCCCTTGCTCTTCCACGTCATTGTTTTTCGACTGCATTGTTTGAGGTTTTAGAAGAGGGTGTGTAAATATATATACACATATATATATATATATATATACAAAGACACAGTACAAACTCTTTAACATACGCTTGCAAGTTTTGACTATCAGCATAAGCAGCAACAAGCCTTTGAGGATAGCTAATCTTGTGAAACACACACACACAACATCGACAATGACTTTTACCACCCACATAATGCAAGTGAGGCTTTTCCTGGAATGATGATTCCATTTTTCACTCTGGAAGATGTTTCACCCACTGCATTTCTGCTTGTTGGGCTCGTTTAAAAGGATCAGGGCCAGTTAAAACTTCCATTGTTTGGTTTTTATCACATTTTAAAAATATAATTTTCATTATTACCGTTTCCAAAATCGTATTCACATTCGAATATATATGTCCACCATTAATATCTTTATGGTAAAACATTCAACGACTTCCCTTCCCCTTCCCTAATTCCTTTAATTTCCCCACCATTCCTGCATATTCTTATATGTCCATTTGGCTCACTTTCTCCCTTTATTCTTCCTTTTTTAAATATTATACCAGGCACTCCCAAACTGCGGCCCTCCAGATGTTTTGGCCTACAACTCCCATGATCCCTAGCTAACAGGACCAGTGGTCAGGGATTATGGGAATTGTAGTCCAAAACATCTGGAGGGCTGAAGTTTGGGGATGCCTGTATTATACCATTGACTTTACCTTAATCCTGCTAGCGTTTTCACTTGTTTACAGTTATTTTCCAAATAGTCTCCTTTTTATTTTTGGAAACCACTATGACACATTTCTGCGATATAGCAGTATTTAAATATTTTTACAAATAAATGAATAAATAAAATAAGTGCCAACTCCGGCTCCAAGAGGAAAACATACAGGAAGGATCCTAAAGCCCACATATTGTATGGGCAAAGGAAAACAGAAACAGGAAACAGAAATTGCGATATAGTATGACCAACTGCAATGTGCAGAAATCAAGATCTGGAAGAGCCATTCGTATTAAATTCCATGGAACATTCCCTGCTTAATCTCATAATCATGTGAGCAAGCATGGTTAACTCCTTAGACAACAATGGATGGGTGGGTGGGAAATGAATCTTCTAGTCACAAGCCACGATACATACCCAAGTTGTCCTTCTTGGCTTTAGATCACTATCTAAAGGGCCAATCTCTTCAAAGTTTCCGAATCCTGAGCCTGAAGCCCCCGGGCCACCCTGTAAAGCCACACAGATTAGGGGGGAAAGCAGAGAAAAACAGATTATAAACCTTTTACGTATAGCCTTTCCCTCCTTTGACTCCACAAAATCCTTGCAAAGTAGGTAGTTGTGGAGATATTCTCCTATGGCTGAATGTGGATTGCATTTCCTGAGCAGTCACTGCAAAATGTTAAACTACAACTCCCACCATCCCTGACCATTGACTTTGCAGTCTGGTGCTGATGGGAGTTGGATTCCAACATCAACCAGTAGAGCTGGGTGATATCTGGTTTTCAACATCATGATGTTTCACCAGCTAAAATATCATAATATACTGATCTATAACAATGTAAAAGGTAAAAGGTAAAGGACCCCTGGACGGTTCAGTCCAGTCAAAGGCGACGATGGGGTTGCGGCGCTCATTTCGCTTTCAGGCCGAGGGAGCCGGCGTTTGTCCACAGACAGCTTTCCGGGTCATGTGGCTAGCAGGACTAAACCGCTTCTGGCGCAACGGGACACCGTGACGGAAACCGGAGCGCACGGAAATTCCGTTTACCTTCCCGCCGAAGCAGTACCTATTTTTCTACTCACACCTATTTATCTACTCGCACCTATCACCTATTTATCTACTTGCTTTCGAACTGCTAGGTTGGCAGGAGCTGGGACAGAGCAGCAGGGAGCCAACCCCCCCCCCCCCGTCATGGGGATTCAAACCGCCCACCTTCTGATCGGCAAGCCCAAGAGGCTCAGTGGTTTAGACCACAGCGCCACCTGCTGCTGACCACCGCCACAGTAAACTGATAGCACAATCTAGGCATCCCCAAACTGCGGCCCTCCAGATGTTTTGGCCTACAACTCCCCTGATCCCTAGATAACAGGATCAGTGGTCAGGGATGATGGGAATTGTAGTCCAAAACATCTGGAGGGCCGAAGTTTGGGGATGCCTGGCACAATCCTTCTTCTGCAAATCAGACCCCATATCCTGCCCGAACTTACCTGAAGCCACATGATAAGAGGGAGCTGCGTGAAATTCTTCGCAGGGCTGTCGGCATAGTACAGCCACCAGAACATGCTGGCATTGGGCCTGACAGTGGCATACCCCCATGCCTGCTTCGGTTCTTTTGGTTCCTCTAAATACACAGCTGAAAAGGAGGAGGAGGAGAAAAACACCGGTTGCTACACTTTATAGGAAGGTGGTGCATGAACTTGACATAATTAATATGGACAGGAACCCTTTTGACTCCAATACCAAGATCAACGTTCGGCCGGTTTAAACACACAGAGCTGCTTCTTCCATCACTGTGTCAACGATTCTTTAGAAACTGCTGCTTGTGCAATGGTTCAGGCTGGTATCGCAGCTGGTAACTGCAGACACCCAGAGACCTACTCTTAGATACAATGGTCCCTCCACTTACGAATTTAATCCGTTCCAAATGCACATTCGTAGGTCAAAAAGTTTGTAAGACGAAAAAATGGTTTCCCATCGGAATGCATTGGAAACGGAAAAATTCATAAGTCGAGAAAACCCCATCTAAACCGCAACAGTTTTCCTTTCGGATGTTGAAAAAACCGTAAGCGTGCAGCCATTTTTTTTTCATTTGTAGCTCGAAATTTCATAAATCGAGTACTTCGTAAGTCGAGGGACCACTGTATGTTCAAGGCTACATTGCAAAAGGGTATTTGGTGTGATTTAAAGCAGGCATAGGCAAACTCCAGCCCTCCAGATGTTTAGGACTACAATTCCCATCATCCCTGACCAGTGCCATAGCTGTCCAAGTTCTCCCTTTTTTTAAGGGAAATTCCCTTATGCTGAACAGGCTTCCTCGCGAGAAAAGGGAAAACTTGACAGCTATGCCTGACCACTGGTCCTGTTAGCTAGGGATGATGGGAATTGTAGTCTCAAACATCTGGAGCGTCGGAGTTTGCCTTTGCCTGATTTAAAGCAATAATTTGGGTTGCATTCCACACAGCACTAAGGTGAACATTCACCGTAAGAGTTTCTGCTTGCGCAACAGAACAACCTCCCACTCTCCTCCATGCCACCTAAATATATTGGGGGGGTTCCTCTGGAGTAGATTTGGGGATGGTGCAGGGGACACACAGGGAAAGGAGAGGGGGAGGGGAGTCCTATTGTGCATCAGCGCAAACAACCACGACTTGGGTGGGCAGTCGTCTCAGCTTGGCACTGGAAATTCCAAGAACATTGCTAGCAGAACATTGCAAAGGCAGCCTACAGCTCCTACCGTAACGTCTTGTGAACAGCTAGGATATTCTACACATAACCAAGGGAAGGAGATAACTAGGTGACCTTCACCCCCACAGCTGTGTACTTAACCGTCTCATCTCGTTTGGATTATATCTCAGAATTTGTCACATTACTCAGAAGCACTGGATGTTCTGTCTACACCCCAGGAAGCTATGTACATCCCAAGCATGGCACTGTTACTCTGGGACATACCTGAATATATTTATGCATTCAGCTTTCTGAAATGAAAATGGGTGGGAATAAGAAGTTGTGGTCTGGTTCACACTTCCAGCAGAAATGAGGTGGCGAAATGACTTCTTACCACTTCGGACTTACTACAGTGGTACCTCGGTTTTCTAACGTAATCCGTTCCAGAAGACCGTTCAAGTTCTGAAACGTTCGAAAACCAAAAACTCAATAGCCGACAGCTAGGCCTCAGGATCTTGCACTCAGCGGAAGCCGTGTGGCATGTTCGACTTCCGAGGAGTGTTCAAAAACCGAAGCATTTACTTCCGTGTTTACGGTATTCGAAAACCAAAATGTTCGTCAACAGAGACTTTGGAAAACCGAGGTACCACTGTACTTCGGACTGCACATAGGGAATTTCTGAATGCTCCTCCTCTTAAGAACTCCCTAGAAGAAATCTAACACTTTGGGGAGAAAAATTATGTATGTTATCTCCCTGCTGGGCTAGATTTCTGCTTGCAGAGATCACACACACAACATCCAGTGGTGCAACTCTCAATCTGCAAACAGAAGAGGCAGACCCATTTTGCCATCATGTCCTGCTAGATCAGGCTTCCTCAGCCTTGGCCCTCCAGATGTTTTGAGACTACAATTCCCAGCATCCCTGACCACTGGTCCTGCTAGCTAGGGATCATAGGAGTTGTAGGCCAAAAACATCTGGAGGACCGAGGTTGAGGAAGCCTGTGCTAGATGCTACCCACCCTCCTCCTTGACCCAGCAGTTAGGGAGGCAGGAGCTGACATCATCGTGACAGGTCAGAGGAGGTCATTACTGCATCAAGTGGCCTGGTGTGGAGCTGTTTAAGCAAACAGGAAGGATTGTCACATTTCAGTCTCGCCACACTAACTGCAGCACACAGCTTGATAAACACGGGCGTAGAAACCGACCAAGTTCTTTGCTGTGTAGGCTTCCAACAAAACCTTTATTGTTCTTCACTGCATTCCACCAATAGGATTCAGCCTTCCTCCAGAAACTGATTCCACAACAGTCAGTGCAACTGCTCTGGGTGAGAGTAGCCTCCCCACCCATCTGTGGGTGTAAAGCTACGGTTGCGAATGGACTACTCCCAGAAAACGGTGCCACCTTTTTCTTACGTGGCTGTTATGAATTCTTTCAGCAGAAATTCAGCCAGAGCCGGCCATCGCTCCATCTCTATGCTGGGAATCTAATCCCCTGTTGAATGCAGTTAATTGTTAAATCCAAGGCAGGGGTGGAAGTTTGACAAATCTAGTCCCAGAGAGGAAAAGATGTGCCCTGTGTGTGTTTCTATGCCTTTTTATTTCCCTGTGTTCCATGGGATTTACTCCCATGAAGAATGCACACAGGATTGTCACTTTGGAAACGCAGGGCAAATCCTGCAAATACGCAGAACTTTCACACATACATTTATTTATGATTTGTTGACTGATTTGTAGACTGCCTTTTAAGGGAATAGTTACCTTTCTATTAGTGTCATCTGCAGGGGTAATAACTACAGTGGTACCTCTGGTTACGGATTTAATTCGTTTCGGGGTGCCGTGCACACCCTGAAAGATCCGTAACTGGAGGCTTCTGCGCATGCACAAGTGTGAGCGGCGGAACCCTGAAGTGTATACTTTGCCGCAGCTGTAACCCGAAGACTCCGTAACCTGGAGGTTACACAACACGAGACACCACTGCAATTGCAAAGTATAAACACGTAACAGACAACGTGGAGTTAAAAACTGCATTACTGCCCATAAAAATGAGCAGAAGTCACTAGTACAACAACGGACAGGAATGAAGAGGGTCAAATTAAAAATGTCAAAGGTGGGGATGAATTCCGCAATCATAGGGCCACCACCAGAACACACTTGCTCTGGTACCCATCACTCTAATGTCTTTTACTGTTGAGACAGACACATAGCTAATGGTCAAGGACAATAGGAGTTAAAGGTCAAAGTCTGGGGTGCCACAGTTCCCCATTCATGTGTCAGCTGATGTGCTGCAGCAGAGAGCATCATGAAAAATGCCTAGTGTGGATATTCAATGTGGTGCCCTGCACTTGCTTTTAGGCTCCAAGCTCCTGCCATCTCTGAGCTCTGGCCATATTAACTGGGGCTGCCAGGAGCTGGAGTCCCATAGCAACTGAATGCCCCCCCCCAAAGACTACCCCTGCGATACTGAAAGCTACAGGGTTAGACTACAAAGAAGGATTCGCCCCCTGCACTTTTAGTTGTGGTGCACACAAGGGGATTTCAGCTCTTCTTTCCCCAATGGGCTGCATAAATACTACGGTGCGATAGGTTCTGACCTCTTAAACTTTCTTTTCTTCCATTCAGACATCACAGGTACAGGGGCCCCACCCTCCCTTTGCATCTGCACATCCAGAGACAAGGGCTGGGTGGGCAGAGAGGACCAGGTAGAGGACAACCAACCCATCCGTTTAGGGGTTCCAACCCACGTGTTTCACGACAGAGAGCTAGCTGCAGGGATCACCATCTGAACCATTACAGAGATCAGGCGGCTTGAAAGTAATCCGGGCCACCAGGCAGAAAGGGCTTCTCTGTAAAAGCAGACCCATGGTGCAATCCTATACCCAAGACTTATGTTAGGGAGGGCATGACACCCAGCTGCCTTCCTCCTCTGGCTCTGTCTAGCAGATTTGGAATGAAATGTCTCAACAACACTTGTTTTAAATTACTTTCTTTTGACCCCAAGTGCTCAGAAAAATCTGTCAAAATCTTTACTTTTATTTCAGTATTTTTATTTATTTTCTTGATGGGGGGCAGCTGTCCCCACCTTTGTCTATACCCATGATCCTATAACCAGAAGCAAACCCCCCTGAATCCGACAGGTATCACACCTAGTGTACAGGATTGCGGCGGTGGCGGGGGGGGGGGTGCAACCCAGAAGCAAATTCCTTAAGATATCAGCATGGGCGTGGTGGGGAGTGCAGCTGCCCCCCCTAAATCAAGTAAATAAATAAAAGTGCTTAAGTAACTGACCAATTGCATTGCAGATAATTTGGTTCTGCCTCCCTAACAGAAATCCTGCCCGCCCCAATAAAAATAAATCCTGGCTATGCCCATGGATACCAGTGAACCCTGCTTCCAAAGAGATGTAAGTAGTTGGGAAATAACAACTAAGCATGCATTTACAGTTCAGTTTAACTGTGAATAATAACAAATAAAAATTTATTATTTACACCCCACCCATCTGGCTGGGTTTCCCCAGCCACTCTGGGCGGCTCCCAACTAGGGTTGCCAGACTCAATAGAGGACAGGAATTCTGTGCCTTTAATTGCCCTGCTCTCTTTTGAGTCTGGAAACCTTAAAGAGAAACTAGCAGACCCTTTGCTTGGAAATTAAACAAAGGGTCTGCTGGTTTCTCTTTAAGGTTTCCAGACTCAAAAGAGAGCAGGGCCATTAAAGGCACAGAAATCCTGTCCTCTATTGAGTCTGGCAACCCTACTCCCAACAGAATATTAAAACCGCGATAAAACATCAGCCATTAAAAACTTCCCTCAACAGGGTTGCCTTCAGATGTCTTCTAAATGTCAGATAGTTGTTTATTTCCAATCGGGCACTTCCCCTCCTCTAAGAGCTTAAAACAACACACACGAGAAAGCCATGCACTCAGTTGCAAAGGTCAGCTCCCCTTAAAACTCACCTGAGCCCAAAGTGGCCAGAGAAAACAGCGCGATCGCGTGCGGCAGTATCAGCAACATCTCTGCTCTGGCCCCGCGATTTCCTGGCTCGCGGTCATATGACTCTGTCTGCTTGTCAGCTGTTTCAGCGAGAGGGAAGTGCGCCTTTTATTAAGGGAACCGGGCGGCAGAGCCGGGCAAGAGCCGCCCCCTTTCCGCCTTAGCCGAGGAAGTGCAGCCGATGATTGATTTCCACTGACCAGTTCCTGAAAGCTTTGCGCGTTTTCGCCTTGGGTGGGGCGCGCGTGTTTTGACACTCTGCGGGAAGGTGGATGAGGGACGCTTTGTTCCAGCGCAAGTTTGCGCAGAGGAATGCCAGCAGCACGCAGTCAAACATACAGGTGCTTGATTACCTCGGGAGCAATTTGGTTATGCAAATGGGAGAGCTGGAGATTTCTGCTGGGTTTCGCACCCGATCCTGCTTTCAGTGCTGCAATACCAGTTTCCTGCGTGGCTGACGCAGCTGGTTTTTGCCTAATCCGTTTCGCTCCTTTGCTCTCTGTTTTTCTTTTTGTATAGTTTTCATTAAGTTCTTCAGTTTTACATTTTAGAATATTCATTTAAACCACCTTAAAATTAGCAGTGACTTCCCTTCTTTTCTTTCCATGGTTCATTTTCCATGCCCTAAATCCCTGCATGTTTTACATAAACTAAACCATTTGGTACATAGCTGTCAAGTTTTCCCTTTTCTCACGAGGAAGCCTATTCAGCATAAGGGAATTCCCCTTAAAAAGGGGGATAACTTGACAGCTATGATTTGGTATTCCATTGTTACATCCATCAAAACATATTTACACAGTTGAATTTATCTTAATGCTGCCAAAGTTTTCAAGTGCACACAATTTTAACCCGTATATTCAGTAAACATTTCCCAATCTCCTTTAAACGTATGTTCCTCTTGTTCTCTTATTCTTTATGTTAAGTCTGCAAGCTGTGCATATTCCATCAGTTTTAAGTCGACATTCTTCTTTAGTTGGGACCTCACTCATTTCCCATTTTTGGGCTAACAAAAACAGGCCGCAGTAGTAGCATACATAAATAGTCTTTTTTGAATTTCCATCTGGATTATCCCCAACTAAAAGGACTGTGGGTTCCACTGTGGGTTTTATGGGAAAGTACTTTTAATCCCCCCCTGGAAAGCTGTCTGTGGACAAACGCCGGCTCCCTCGGTCTGAAAGCAAGATGAGCGCCACAACCCTATAGTCGGGGATGAGCACTCTAGACATAGCACTTATCCCAGAAAATTCAAATGTGCCTCTAATTTTCTTATTTTCTTTTTTAAGTGTTGTTTGAGAAAAGAAGGCCCATATCTCTGCCTACAATTAAGGAGTTCTGTTTGCACGTTTTCTACATGCCATAAACTCCTGTTTTCTAAACATGCTGCAGATAGTCCGTACAAGGATCTAGCTGTCTCTTATGTTCCTTTTTTTCTTTCAATGCTTTTGTGATATGGTGGGCTAGCACGTTCCTTGCGTAGATGCTGGTCTTGGCATGCCGGCATTAGCATTATTTAAATCCATTAATTCTTAGGGTTTGCACATTTTAACCTGCCCCTGTGCCTTTAACAGCAGCTTGCTGTGTGTCGACATTAGGGGGGGGGAAGGCTATGCTTAACCTGTTAATTTCTCTTTGCAACTGCTGTTGTTAAACATGCAGGAATTAACCAGGGTTTCTCCCCCCCCTCCCCCCGGTCAGCTGACAACCAAAGGCATTGCCATAAATCCTTTTGAAGAAATTATTGTTATTATTATTTTATTATTTTTACCCAGCCCATGTGCTCTGAGCAAACAGCAGCAGTTACTGTGCAAAGCTGTTCCAGTAAAACTTGGCATGAAAACCAAAACTATTTAAAAGCTCTGGGAGAGCTCTTTGGTTAATTCCAAAAGGAACTGGATTGCATCCTTACAATGCAAAACCTATAACGCTGCTTCTCTATCCCAGACCAACACACAACAACAACAACAACACCATATAATATAAAGTGCAATCCAGCTGCTTCAGCCGCTTTTCAGAGAAACCAGGAGACAATCTTCAAGCCTGGATGGAGAATAATGTGATTATTTGCTCCTGCAAACTGCATAAATTATGCAAACAGACTGGGAAATGCAATAGATGAACTTCACTTGAACCGTGAAGGGTCTGTAGCTACTCTTATAATACTTGCTGCTCTGGCTTGCTTTCCGTTTCTTGCTTGATATTCCTGAGAACTAAACTACCTGTTTAGGAAGCTTTTAATATTTAATAGATTATTATATTTTAATACTTCTGTTGGAAGCCGCCCAGAGTGGCTGGGGAAACCCAGACAGATGGGCGGGGTAGAAATAATAAATTATTATTAATGTTATTATTATTATTACCTTTGCTGCAACCAGTTATGGAGAACTTTGGTGTGTCCTAGTTTTGAATCATGAACGTTGCGACTAATTGGTTTTATTGGATTAGTTTTGGATCATTATTGGATGATCAAAACGAGGTCTTCAGTTTACTATTCCATTTAGCATTCCACTTATAAGTTGGTTTCTTACGTGGCAAAGCCATGAAACCCTGGGACAGGCATCCCCAAACTTCGGCCCTCCAGATGTTTTGGACTACAATCCCCATCTTCCCTGACCACTGGTCCTGCTAGCTAGGGAACATGGGAGTTGTAGGCCAAAACATCTGGAGGGCCGCAGTTTGGGGGCGCCTGCCCTGGGATATTGGGGTGAAAATTGGTATACACATTCAGGGCACTGTTCTATGTTTTAGGTTGGACTAGCAGCTCTTGCCCTTCAACCCATTTTCAAATGCAAATACAACATAATGGGATATGAACCCAGAAACATCGGAGCAAAAGTCGCAGTGAATATTCAGGCCTGTATTCTGCATTTCAAGGACAAAGGTGAACTTCAGCTCAACCCCTTGCACTCCTTTTCAGGAAAGATGATGCCAGACACAACACAATGCAACATCTGTCTTGTAGGGGTGTTTTTCTTTTGTCTTTAAAGGGAAAATCCCTAAAAATAGGTTTTGCTTCCTAAACTAGCTTCTTTCTCTTTGGTGATCACTCGTAGCCGAGTAAGATTGTCTTCCATGAGCACGGTCTTAACAGTGACTCCGTAAGTGACTGTGGAGGCCAGTTCTGGATCCACACGTCCTTCCACAATGGGGACATAGGTTTCCAGGCGGGAATTGATCACAGTGTGGATTTGCCAAGCGTACCCTCCTCTTAGCACGTTTCTCCCTTTCGTCCTGAGTTCGAGAGTCTTCAAAGCCCATGACACCTTTGGTAAAAGGTGTTCTCCAACTGGAGCGCTCGCAGCCTAGTGTTTCCCAGTTTTCAGTGTTTATACTTTTGTTTTTAATATTTGCTTTGAGAGTCTTTAAACCCTCCCACCAGATCTCAATGAAATAAACAACTACCTGACTTTTAGAAGACATCTGATGCCGTTTAGGGAAGTTTTAAATGTTTGATGTTTTATCGTGCTTTTAATATTCTGTTGGGAGCCACCCAGCCTGGCTGGGGAAACCTAAGGTAATCCTGTTCTCACAGCGGCCTGTTTAGGGCGGGGTATAAATATAAAAACTAATAATAATAATAATAATAATAATAATAATAATAATAATAATATTCTTCCAGTACACTGAAATCAATTCCCCTGCCTTCCCAAGTGAAATGCCAATTTTTTTCGGAGACGCTGTCCATGGAATCTTTCGACGATTTGGAGAGGCTGCAAGTTCGAAACGAGTACTGTCTGTATATCGTTGCACAACAAGCACGGCGTCGATTGCACGATCGCCGGATTTTACATTGTCATCCGCCTCGCACGACTCCCGCTCCTTCCCGATTGCGGTAACTCAGCCCAGCTTCCCAGCTGGGGAAAATCTTAATTATTATTTTTTTAATGTCCACCTCTTTCTCTCTCACGCATATATGTGAAAGTTTATGATTCCTATTATTTATTTAATTAATAAGACGCATGCTGCTTGCAAATTTTAAAAGCAATAAAGCATAATGTAAAATCAGAAAAAGAACGGCGTGCGCCGACAATAACTTTCCCCCTTTTGCGTCCCTCGCGGGGCGCCGTAGCAAAGGCTCCTCCCACCTCCCTTTCCCCGACCTCCCTCTCCCGCCCTTACCAAGATGGCGGCGGCCACCGGCGGCGGCGGTTGCGAGGCCCCCGTGCGCCTCCGGCTGCTCTTCGACTACCCCCCGCCGGGGTCGCCGGCCTGCGGGCTGTGCTGGCTGCTCCTGGAGCCCCGCCAGGTGCGCCTCGTCACCGACCTGAGCAGCCTCGTCCGGGACAAGTTCGGCTTCAGCCACCGCGCCAAGCTCAGCCTCTTCCTCGACGGGGCGCTGCTGCCGCCCACCGAGAGCGCGAGGATCGTGCGGGACAACGACTCTCTCCGGTGGGGCTGAGAGTGGGGCTCGGGGGGTGGGTGGGTGGGGGGAGAAAGAGGGCTGGGTAGGTGGGGGTGGGGTGGAAGTGAGAGTCGTCCTCGCGACCCCCCCCCCGCCCCACTTTGAACGAACCAGCAGGTGGCTTATGTTTAGGGGTTCCCCGCTTCTTTGTTCTGGCAAAATACAGGACGGGACAATTGGGGGTGGGGTGGGAGGACTCCCCCCCATCTGTAACTCAGGAGGTATTATTATTATTTTGTTTTATTTTATGATTGAGTTTATATACCGCTCTATACCCGGTGGTCTCAGGGTGGTTCACAGAAAAGATCATAACACGTACAGTACAGGTGAAACTCGGAAAATTAGAATATTGTCGAAAAGTGCATTTATTTCAGTAATGCAACTTAAAAGGTGAAACCAATATATGAGAGATCGACCAAAGGCCTGGTTTGAATGGAACGATAGTGGCAAAATACATTCCAAGGTATGAACTCCACTCCAGGTTATACTTGGCCGTTACAGATATCTTTTACACATACTGTACGCACTATTCCAGGCATGGCTAAACTTGGACCTCCAGAGGTTTTGGGACTACAACTCCCATCATCCCTAGCTAACAGGACCAGTGGTCAGGAATGATGGGAATTGTAGTCCCCAAACATCTGGAGGGCCAAGTCTGGCCATGACTGCACTATGCATACTGTTGCTAGCTAAAAGTTAATATTATTATTATTTCTTGAGTTTCTATACCACCAAATCCCCAGAGGTTGCAGGGCAGTTCATAGAAAAAAAAACACAACATATATAATCAGAATAAAATGAGCAACCGAATTTTTAAAACCCCCAGAAAAGAACCACATTTTAAAAGGGTATAGGATCTCAAACAGATGGACCAAAGGCCTGGTTAAAAAGGAACGTTTTTGACTGGCACATAAAGGTGTATAATGAAGGCACCAGGCGAACTTCCCTGGGGAGAGCATTCCATAGAGGGGAAGCCACTGCAGAGAAGGCCTCATTCTCATGTTGCCACCCTCCAGACCTCTCGAGGAGGAGGCACACGAAGGAGGCTCTCCATTCTTTGCTGGTTGCATCAAAGGCATGACAACAAACCTGATGTACCTTTGGGAGGCAGGAGGGACAAAGGGTGTCATTTGGCAACTGTAGTTTCCTATCCGACATGAGAATGCACCCAGGAAATGCCTGGCTTTCACCTGTAACCTGGTCCTGTGCGGAATTAGATGCAGATGCACTTAGGTCCGCTGAAGTAACGCTGCTGCCTTGCCTGGGAGTAAGCCCCATTTAGCTCAGTGGTGTTTACTTCCAAGTATGCATTAATAATAATAATAATTTATTACCTGCCCTTCCACATAAGGTCCTACTGTAACTCTTCATAAGATTGTGCCGTTTACTTGGCTGTAAGTTCCAGTGTACATAAATGTGCACACAGCTGCAGTCCAACTTGAAACCAAGATCTGTTCAACACAGTGGAACCAGAATGCCAAAAAAGTACATTGATTATGTGCACGTTTTTGCATTCTGGTCCTCTTCTGTTGAACGGATCCTGGTTTCAAGTTAGCTATTGGTGACATGCAGTTCACTGGCTTTCTTGTTCTTTAAGACTGCAGTCCTAAACGTGCTCCTTAGGGAATAATGGAGCAGTCCTAAACTCCTGGCAGGGTAGCAGGGGTATTGAAACCCTTGGTGTTCATGTTGCCTGGGACATAAGATAGGCCAGGCATCCCCAAACTTCGGCCCTCCAGATGTTTTGGACTACAATTCCCATCTTCCCCGACCACTGATTCTGTTAGCTAGGGATCATGGGAGTTGTAGGCCAAAACATCTGGAGGGCCGCAGTTTGGGGATGCCTGAGATAGGCAACTGTGGCAGCAGCAGGCTGGTACAGCAGAGAGACCTAGGCTCCCTTGTGCCCTTGGCAAGATGTATCAAGCAGAGGAGTCATCTAGGGAGTGTGTGGGCAGGCAGGCTCCTAACCACTCCGAGTCAGAGTGGAGAGGCTCAATTTTTGCACCCCCATCTTCTAGGTATGCCCCAGCCCCATTCTGCCATGTTTTGAGGCTACTGCTTGAAGGAATGGTGCTGGCATGCTGTTGTTGAGTGTAATAGGGCCATCTATGTAGAGATGTGCTTTTGGAAATCGCCCTCACCTCTGTAGCATGGCTCAAGGTTATGGTTGCTCACCATAATGCTATTTACTTTCACGGAAAATGTTTCCAGTGTGAAACACACACTGCAAACAGGTGGTTCTACTGAAATCCTTAAGGTTTCATTGCCAAGTGTAGGATTGAAGTTTGGCGCGAATGGATGTTTTTAGAGTAACAATGTAAAAACGATGCCATGATCATAACAGAACTTTCTCTTGTATGATATCCCGACAGAGTCAAATTGGAGGAGGTTATCGGGGAAGACGACGACGATAAAATTGCCAACGGTTTTGGTAACCAATCAAAAAAACAAAGGAAACGACGCCGGCAGAAGTTGGAAGTGAAAGATTCTGACAGCGAAGACGAAGGTCGCAGAAAAAGAAAGAAGGGCAAATGGAACTGTGAGCGTCTTTCTTGTCAGGAAGAGAGCGCTGCAAACATTCAGGACCCAAAGGCCCTTAAGAAAAGGAAAAACGTGATTGGCCGATCCTCTACCGCAGACAGTGGGAGCGATGATAGTACTTGCCATTCCAAGAAGCTTAAAAAGAAGGTTGACCAGGAAAAAGAGCAGGGGGCAGCGAGACATAAAAAGAAAAGGAGAAAAGAAAAAGCCATAGAAATAAATAACACTTCACAAAAGACCAACAAGACTTTTTCTTTGAGCCCCAGCCAAAAAAGTGCAGCGAAAACCCCAGCGGCACAGTCCGGCACAAAGAAATGTGAAACCTCAAGTGACTCTTCCACTTCATCAAGCGAGAGTGACCACAATATAGCAGATGCAAAACCAAAACACTCACATCAAACTAAGGTGGCATCACAGCACATAAACAAGCCACAACTGGCTTCTTCTGTGAAATCTGCTGGCAAAGTTGCCGCTAATCAGAGAGGCAGCAATCCTCCTAAGGCAGCGTGTAGTAAAAAAGCCAAGAGTCCGTCCTCAGATTCAGATTCAGATTCAGATTCTACTTCAGGGGAGCAGGAGGAGCAGAAAAGCAATAGCTTGAAAAGTAAGCAGCCATATAATAGCCCAGGAACTGCGAGAGGCCCAGCTTCAAGGAGCAAACCTAAAAGCTCCTCTTCAGAATCTGATAGCTCAGACTCGGAGGCTTGTACCGCTAAGAAACCCAAGACAAATTCTGCAGTCAGTCAGACGTTGGGAGGGAATGGCGGCAAACAGCTGCCAGCTGTCACTTGTGGACCAGAAATAAGTCCCAGCGACAGCAGAAGGGGTCGTGGCAGAGGAGAAAGCCCCTTTTGGAGAGGGCCTAGGGTTCGTGGGTGTCGTGGGATGATCAGGGGCCGGGGAAGAGGAAGGGGAGAGAATCCTAACTTCTTCCACAATTACAACGGTGAGCAGCAAAAGCAGCAACAGTTGCACGAAGTAGCAACAAACTCTTCAGTTATTATACAGGTGAGTCTGCTGGCGACTGCCTGCTTTTGTCTCCATGACACGTGATACACCGGTACTTCTCGATGGGACACTGTTTGATAACTCACAAAATTAAAAGAAACAACTGGTGTAAAGCAAAGCATGTAACTGTTAGTGTGATCGTGGTGACCCTGCCTACACCCTAAATTACGTACAAAATAATAACCCACAAATTGAGCAATGTGGGTGACGAAATCCAGTGCTGCCATTCTGCTTGCAGAAAGGGTTTAGCTTAAGAGAAAGGGAGATGGTTTTTCGCTGATTTTCTACTGCAGTCCCCTGGAAATCTGTTCCAGGGAGTTGAGGTGCTCTTCAGGGCAGCATGGAAGGAGGTGCTGGGGAAAGGGGGAATTGGAAAAAAGGGGGAAAATAAAATTATTATTATTATTATTATTATTATTATTATTATTATTATTATTATTATTATATTTCTTAACTACCCTTCACCATAAGTTCCCTGGTAAAGCAATTTAAAATCAGAAGAATAGAGTGGACCTAAAAACGTGGACCTAGGGTGTCAAAAACCAAGACAAAGAGGTATTTAGTATATGATGAAGGTAAAATCTATGGGAAGGGAATTCCACAGATATTGCCCTCTCCCAGATCTCCCCCCAAAACTTCTGAGGGCAGTGGCTTCCCCTCTGCTGATCTTAAGACCTGAAGGTTATAGAGAAAGAAAACATTTCCCAGAAGTTAGCAGACACTTCCATGGCCTCAGAAGACTTTCAGCAATTGGAATAGCAGCATTGGGTTTCACATTTTGTCGCCTGCAGAGGAAATATAGATACCTCTGAAACCTGACGAGCAGGACATGAAGGTGGTAGCTTTCCAGTCCTGGTTGTTCCCAGTATCTGGAACCCAGAGGTAGAGTGCATCTGCATGTGGAAGTTCTCTCACTGCCTCTATGGTTTTTCCTGCAATTTTTCCTGCCTTCTTTTGCCCTCTTTATGACATGAATGCTCTGTACTGGGTTTGATTGTGGGTGATAATGTATTTAATCATTGCTTCACAGAATCCACCAGAAGCTCCAAAGAAGGACTACAGCATATTGCCTCTGTTAGCTGCTCCTCCACAAGTAGGAGAGAAAATTGCCTTTAAGGTATGAAATCTCAAAACACTTTTGTTCCTCGCTTCTTACTTAAATAATTTTTATCCTGCTCTTCGGTCATCTTGCAAGCTGTATGAAGGGAGACACTAGTAACATTGGAGGAATTTGAGGGCTGGAGTCAAGACTTCTTATGAAGAGTGTGTTAGCATATTCTGTTGGGTGAGAGAGGCTAAGAAATACATACTTGTAGTGTTAGCGTAGTTCTGGCATGAAGTCTTTTAAGTCCTCAAGCATCTATTTTAGGTAGCTATGATTCCTGAAAGGTCATATCCTTGCCTATTTGCATATACAGTGGTACCTCGGTTTAAGAACAGTCCTGTTTACGAACAATTCGGTTTACGAACTCCGCAAAACCGGAAGTTGTGTCCCAGTTTGCAAACTTTACCTTGGTCTAAGAACGTAATCTCAATGGTGGAAGGTCACCGGCGGTGGGAGGCCTCATTAGGGAAAGCGCCTCAGTTTAAGAACGGTTTCAGTTTAAGAACGGACTTCTGGAACGGATTTAAGTTCGTAAACCGACGTACCACTGTATACTTAGATAAATTAATGCATCAATGTGTGTGTGGTTCCGCCCCCCCCCCAAAAAAACCAATTTAGATTTATATTGTTCTCTCACTTACATTTCCTGTGGTGACGATGATGATAAAAACAATATTATTTATATGCTGCCCATCTGACTGGGTTGCCCTAGCCTAGCCACTCTGGGCAGTTTCCAGCAAATTAAAACACCAAGCACTGATCATTTATCAGTGTTACTTTGGTTGCACATCCCTTGGTGTTAGCAAAGACCAAAGGGAGCATGGTTGGATTCAGGAGCCGACTGCTAAGATCTTTGGTTACTGACCATTTTCGTAAGACAGAATGGCTATAGGGACTTACAGTGCAATCCTAACCATGTCTCCTCAGAAGTAAATCCTTTTGCATTCATTGAGGCTTATTCCCAGGTAAGTGGAGTTCGGATTGCAGCCATAAATGGATGGCGTCATCTCTTGGGATTACCAGCTTGTCTCATGCTTACTGTTTTGATTTTCCTTTAACAGCTTTTGGAGCTAACTGAAAATTACACTCCTGAAGTATCTGATTATAAGGTATTGAGACTGACTACTGTTCATTGTGTTTTGATGGTATTTTTTTAACTAGATTGCATCTTGGCCTTTTAATATTGCCATTTCTCATTGCTTATTCTAATAATGGTTAAGAAAATGAGACACATCAGAAGGTTGCATAGTTCAAATTTGGATTCCCCAAGCTCTTAGAATCACAGAGTGGAAGGGAACAATCCCAAGAAAATCCACTACATAGCTGGGGGGGGGGGGAGAGAGAGAGAGAGAGAGAGAGAGAAATGTGTACTGCTAATTGCCAGTGGGGGAGCCTTCACCTCCCAGCTTGAGGTTCTATTTTGTGTGGCTTAATAAAAGAAATGAACATTCCACAAACTTTGTACAGTTGTACCTTGGTTTTCGAACAGCTTAATTCTCAAACATTTTGGCTCCCGGACGCTGCAAACCTGGAAGTGAGTGTTCCGGTTTGCGAACTATTTTTGGAAGCTGAATGTCTGGCAGGGCTTTCGTGGCTTCTGATTGGCTGCAGGAGCTTCCTGCAGCCAATCAGAAGCCGCGCTTTGGTTTCCAAAAGTTTTGGAAGTCGAACGGACTTCCGGAATGGATTCCGTTTGTCTTCCAAGGTACGACTGTATACATAGATTAAGAATTCACCAGTATGCAGGAAAGACTCCAGATTAATTGTTTCATTTATATATCACCTGTTCCTCCATGGAGCTCAACATTGCACATGGTTCTCCCCTCGCCATTTTATCCTTACAACAATCTTGTGAGGTAGGACAGTCTGGAAGACGGTGACTGTCCCAATGTCACCCAGGGAACTTCATGTCTTAGTGAGGATTCAAGCCCTGGTCTCCCAGGTCATAGGCCAACACTCTATAACCACTGTACCAAACAGTCTCATAGTGTATACCAGGGTTTCCCAAAGTTAGGTCTCCAGCTGTTTTTGGACTACAATTTACATCATCCCTGGCCACTGGTCCTGCGAGCTCAGGGTGATGGGAGTTGTAGTCCAAAAACAGCTGGTGACCCAGGGTGATGGGAGTTGTAGTCCAAAAACAGCTGGGGACCCAAGTTTGAGAAACCCTGGTGTATAGCAAGAAGCCTGTGCAGCTGGGTATTCACTTACTTAGAAGAAAGTAAAGGAGCGTTCTTAGCACCTGTTGGGGTGGGGAATGCTCTGGAATGACCCATTTTCTTGACGGGGAGCAGTTTCCTCCATAAGAGCAGTTTAGATTTTGAAGCTGCTTCTGTGCTTATCCTGGCTTCCGATTCAATGCTTGAGGGTGAACTTGTTAATTCACATATACACATGCTGCATTCCTTTGTGGAGATCCCTGCCTATGAAGGTTAAACCACCCAAGGTTAAAGGAGAAAAGTCAGGTTTTGCCCTTGCTACAGCAGTGTCTTTTAAGTGCAAATGTTGTTTTCCCCCATAGGAACAAATGGTACTAATTCACTGTACTGTATATGTGAAAGAGAAAGGCTATCAGGCATGGGCTAATGCTGCTGTATCTCTGCTGAGCCTGCTACTGAGAATCAAGCCTGCTCTTATCTTTAGCCCCGTCCGTGAGTTCTGTTCCTGGGTCACCCCTGAGTGTGACGGAACATTCAGAACTGACTTGTGTATATAATGGCATTCTAATGACTTGCGCCGATCTGTTGCAATTTGTACAGGATTTAAACTTGGGACAGGTGACATTTGTCCATTTACTCTTGACCTAGAATAAACACCGCTTTTCCTCCTTTGTTTTTCTTTTCTTTTCAAGGAAGGAAAAATTGTCAGTTGGAATCCTGCTAACAAACAGCTGGAACTTGAAATTCTTTCTTTCTCATCAGGTAAGAGATACGCAACTTTGGAGTTGAGTGTGAATATGGGTTGTATTCAAGCAAGTTCTACTTGGAGTAAACCCACCGAAATTAATGGATAGCTCAGTTGGTTAGCATGTAGTGCTGATAACGCCAAGGGTGGAGGTTCAATCCCCATATGATACAGCTGCACATTCCTGCATTGCGGGGGGTTGGACTAGATGATCCTTGGGGTCCCTTCCAACTCTACAATCCTATGATTCTATGACCCACGTTAGTCATGTTCATTCATTTCACAACTAATTCCTTTCACAACTAATATTGACTACAACCCAGTATATTTTCTCATATGAAAGGCAGCAACTTCTCTTTTAAAATTGACTTTTCTTTACTAATTGTACATCGTTCTGCTTTAACTGCATGTTACAGTGCGATTGTTTATGCATCAGAAATAAGTCCCACTGTGTTAAATGGGACTTACTCCCAGGAAAGTGGTTATAAGATTACAGCCACAATTATATAACCATCCTTGCAACTTCTAGCCACATTATCAAGTACCTCCAAACCTTTGTGCAAATGTTCTAATTGGATTTGTTGTGGTTTTTGTTTCTTCTTGAAGTTTCAAAAGAGCCAGGGAAGTTTGATCTGGTTTACCAGTCTGCAGATGGAGCTGAAAGAATAGAATATGCTGTGTCTCATGATAGCAAGGTATGGGGGTAGCACTTTCTTGAAATTAATTTAAAATTATTCCGATGACCTTTTATTTCTTACCATGTTCGTAGGGCACATTCCATTGTCTACTCAATTGCAGTGTCTCTCTGCATAGAGGATTCTCAACCCTTTTCACTGCAAGTTACTTGCCTTACACGACAGGCTAGAGGAGGGAGGAGAGGTGTCCCAGAATGTCCCCCCAACTGCCTGTAATATAGCATTTGTATGTGCCAAGGTGTGTTTGGAGGAGACATAAGAGAACAGACCTCTGTTGAGCCCTCCTGGAAGTCTCTGTGCTGGAGGGTTTTCATCCACATTGGAACTGTATTGTCCTTATAGTGTGTTAGAAGGGCAATATCCAAATAATTTGGGGCAATGTTCAACTAATTAGCCCTGTTCGTGCAAAGATTACCACTAGTGGAAGGAGACTTTTCTGTGCCCTCACCCAATCTGCTCTGGAAGGTTGGGGGAACTCTTGCAACATATTTAGGGGAGGAGAAGGGAAATCCTCGCGCTTACAGAACAATTGCATTTGTGCTGTGTTGAATGCAACCCTCATACCCAAATGAAATCAGTCCATTGGTTTCACTGGTTCTACTGTTGATTAAGACACTAAATATCACACTAAGACATAGCTGCCAAGTTATCCCTTTTTTTAAGGGATTTTCCCTTATGCTGAATAGGCTTCCTCGCGAGAAAAGGGAAAACTTGGCAGCTATGCACTAAGAAAATAATTGGTAACAATACAAATTCTTTGTCTAGTTCCCTATTTGAAATATTTATAGAAGTCTGCATTGTTTCAAATGTTGACAAATGAAATACTGCTTAAACAAAGCAAGTATACTTAAAAGTGCTGGCATTTTGTCTGCTGTTTTAACTTTGAGCATGCAATCATTTTGCCATTATTGCGATAGGAAGAAGCCTGGGTGACCTTTGGGATGAGATTGGAAGCTTTCGCTTTTTTATATATTAACTGCAGCTTTATGTGTCACTCAGCCCTGACAATCTGTCCCCCCCCCCGCCCCCCCGGAATTATTGTTTGCTTGAAACAAGGCAACTTCAGGCCAAGGTACACGAAGCTGCCTTGTTTCAATAAATCATAGAGATTAACCACAGGTTGATTGAAATAAGAAGTAAAGGGTTCTGATCTCCTGATGATCATACGCCCTGGGAAGTGGGAGGGAGCCTCAGGCTTGCTTACACTCATTCCTGCCATGTTTATCATGATGCCTGAATGCAGCCAGGGAGACAAACAGATTCAGCCTCGAAGCTATCAGACAGAGGTCTTGTTCAGCAATTTGTCTCTTGGGCAAGTGTGTGTTAAAATTGATTTCATTACACAAAATAGTTTAATCACGTTAAATTTATTTAAAAGGATTAATGCTGGTGAAATGGCGTGTATCTGATCTGTTCATGTTGAGTCTTACATGCATTTCCCCCCCTTTAGATAACTGAAAGTTGGGATGCATTGATTGAGCCCAGACTAATAGTCGACCCTCCGAATAACGAATCAGGCACTGGAAGTGGAAATCCCTAGGCTGTGAATTTACTTATCTGTAAATAGTCTGTGAAATGCTGTCCTTCTGTTTCTGAAGATAGTGTATGCATACTGCTGTTTCTTTTCTATAAAAAAATAAAGGATTTCAAAAACTGAAATGAGGTTTAAGAACAGTTTGTGCCATGGTTCAGGTGCTTGTTCTGAGATGTTTACATTAAGAGCTTGTGTTTTCATAGGGCTATGGGGGTCTATTTTCAATGGAGGAACTTGATCTGCTCCTTGCCCTCTCCATTAAAGCGAATAAAAAGGAGGTCAACATTTCATTGGGAGTCTCTCCCATGGGTCAAATAAAAGGGGGAGGAAACAACTTCTCCAAGATTAGGTAATAAGTTGTATTGTGAAAGCATGCAAAACATACCGTATTTTTCCATGTATAACACTAGGTTTTTTCCCTTTAAAATAATGTCCAAAATTTGGGGATGTCCTATACGTGAATAGATCTTCCCCCATTTTCTTAAATCAGAGTCCCCCCAAATTGGGGGCATCTTATAGACGGAAAAATACAGTACTTCCTGCAACCTAGCTGCCCAATTTGGGTGTGAAAGTTCGCAAATGGTCTGCAAGGGCTTCCTCATTCACAGAGGGGAAGGTTGGCTTTTAGCAAACTAAGGTATACATGCAGTAAAGGTAAAGGACGCAGGTGGCGCTGTGGTCTAAACCACCGAGCCTCTTGGGCTTGCGGATCCGCTTGGCAGTTTGAATCCCCGCGACAGAGTGAGCTCCCGTTGCTCTATCCCAGCTCCTGCCAACCTAGCAGTTCGAAAGCATACCAGTGCAAGTAGATAAATACTTCCCGCTGTGGCGGGAAGGTAAATGGCGTTTCCATGCACTCTGGCTTCCATTGCACCAGAAGCGGTTTAGTCATGCTGGGACATGACCCGGAAAGCTGTCTGTGGACAAACGCCGGATCCCTCGGCCTGAAAGCGAGATGAGTGCCGCAACCCTACAGTCGCCTTTGACTGGACTTCACCGCCCAGGGGTCCTTTACCTTTTTACCTTTTACATGCAGCAAAGTCCCGCACCGAACAAAATTCAGAAATGTGCTTTTCACATAGGTGTACCTTACAGAGATGGGAGGGAGGGAGGGCATTGTGAGTGTGGCTGCATACTTGACTCATTTTGGTAATGCATTTAGCGCACTGCAAAAATTATGTGAGTGATATAGCTTACTTCTCACTGTTTGCAATGTCATGGATCACGTCCAGCTAAACGTATCAAGAGCGCAAGCTGAACTTGCCAACAAACAGTACGAGCTGGCGCAACATCACGGAACTTGCTGCCATGTGCTGAGTCATGAAAGTGTGTGTGGCAACCCTACCTTGGGGCTAGGGTTCACTGTTGTTCAAACACTCGGACAGATCGAATTTTTTAAAAATGCCTCCAAGCTTGTGGGAAATGTGCTTCTTTCCACCACTCCCAATTAAACTAACGTCTCATACATTGTTTTCTCCGCACATGTGTAGGTTGCAAAGGAGCAGGGGAAACTCATGGACACCAGTATTTATTTTAGGCATGAATGTCACCTGTCAATTTGGCAGGTGTCTTATTCATAAGGTAACCAATCCCAACAAGTGGGATCTGGAACAAAATGTTGCAGTGTAGCCTCACTTCCTAGCACAGGGGACCTTAGGCCCTCCAGTTGTTGCTGAACTACGTCTCCCATCATCCCTGGCTACTGACCATGCCTGCTGGGGCCAATAGGAGTTGTAGTCCTGCAGCATTTGGAGACCGTAAGGTTCCCCACATGCCCTAGCAAGAGGGCTCCCAATTTAGGGCAAGAAACCAGCCGTAGCCTCCAGATCACAATCTCCCATATTTGGGTCTCCAGCTGTTTATTGGACTACAAGTCCCATCATTCCTGAACACTGGTCCTGCTAGATAGGGATGGTGGGAAATGTAGTCCTTTTCTTTGGTGATCACTTTTAGCTGAATAAGATTGTCTTCCTTGAACACAGTCTTAACAGTGAGTCCATAAGTGACTGTGGAGGCCAGTTCTGTCCTTCCACAGTGAGGACGTAGGTTTCTGGGCGGGAGTTGATCACGGTGAGGGTTTGCCAAGCATGCCTTCCTCTTAGCACGTTTCTCCCTTTCATCCCGAGTTTGAGCGTCTTCAAAGCCCATGACACCTTCGGTAAAGGCTGTTCTCCAATTGGAGTACTCTCAGGCCAGTGTTTCCCAGTTGTCGGTGTTTATACTACTTTTTTTTAGATTTGCCCTGAGAGTCTTTAAACCTCTTTTGTTGACCACCAGCATTATGCTTTCTATTCTTAAGTTCAGAATAGTGTAGTTGCTTTGGAAGACGATATTCAAACATCTGCACGACATGACCAGTTCAACGAAGTTGATGTTGACAAATCATTGCTTCGACACTGGTGATCTTTGCTTCTTCCAATACACTGGCATTAGTTCGCCTGTCTTCCCAAGTGACGTGTAAAATATTTCGGAGACACCGTTGATGGAATCTTTCGAGGAGCTAGAGATGGCGTTTATAAGGGGTCCAAGTTTCACAAGCATACCGTAAGGTTGGTAGTACAATTGCTTTGTCAACAAGGATTTTGGTTTCTGTAGTGATGGACACGTCGTCAGGGAGTTGTTGCAGGTGAGCTGTGCGAGGAGCAAGCTGATTGGCAAGCTGGGCAAAGCCCTTTTTATCAACACAAATGCACACCTGTAGGAACAGTCTGACCTTTCCTGCTTTTACATCATGAGCTGACACATATGTTTCCTCTGACATTTGCGGGACTTGCCCCACCACGTCATGTTCCTACCAAGTGGGAAGTGAGCCATGCCTTTCCAAAGGGAGGCAAAGGTCCCAGGCAGGACACAGCAGACTACTGAGAAAGCCAAAGGTGAGAGTGAGGGCATGATGTGCAGACCGTCACAGCATGCCTAGGGGGGCGATTCCCCCCCCCCCGAAGGTCAGGCTGTGGCCTGCCAGGTAGAAGTGTGCCTCACCCCCGGTGATCAAACCGCAGCCTATCTGTGGAGTGGATGCCTGCCTCACGCCCAGTGATCACTGCTTCAGGTTTCCCTGCGAATGTCCCGGTCCTCAAACAGTCTGCACTTGGGAGACCCAAGTTTGGGAAGCCCTACACCCGAGTATTGTAAACTGCGAAGGGTGCAAGGCAGCCAATTGATTGTCTTTTCCTCCTTCCTGCCTCCTAAGCTGCAGTAGTAAGCAGGCTGTCTTCACTGGGCTGGTGGGAGAGGATTAATTCCTACTTAAAAAAAAAAAATCTGCAAACCTCAAGGCCTGTCCCCATGGCATTCTCTTGTGCTCCCGTCTTGGTTCCCATCCTGCCAACACTCCGTCACCAGCATGATACATGATGTGAGCAAATCGAACAGTGATGTGCACCTTTATACAAACACACACATTCCTCCTGTGCCAAGAACTGGTTCATGTCTACCACGTGATTTTCCTTAGTTGACCACTTGGCATTGATGGATGGCGGAGTAATGCATATAAACTCTATCCAATGGTCGGCCCCGTTCACACATGCGTGTCATCCCGTTAGGACAGCAACCAAGCAACAAGAAATGCATACACACCTTCAGCAACCTCCATTTGTCCAGCATGGACGTTTTGGGGACACGAGGCACTCGATCGCCATCCTGGTGGACCCTTCCCTGGGAATAAAGGCTCGTTTATAGGAGCCATCTCCTAAGGGGCTGAAGTCCGTGGCACCCAAAGTTAATTGGCATTGCCAGTCAAATGGTGTGGGCGTGGATGTGTGCACCGTGTCATGTGATCGATTGTGCGGCGGGGTTTACTTTGCCCACCCTACAATATTTTATTCAAGTTGGCAACCCCCGTGGCCCCATTACATTCTGTGCGTGCACTGCAGTTCACTCCTAAAGCAAGCATGCAAACATGGGCATAGCCAAGGGGGCGTGGCAGAGAGGGGCAGCTGCCCACCAATCAATAAAAATCCTTAACTGCATGGACATAACCAGGATTTTTTTTGGGGGGGGGAGAGAACCCCAGGGAGCTGTTTATTTTTATTGATGGGAGGTCAGCTGCCCCTCCCTGGCCACGCCCACGACTAGCTGAGGTTCTGCCCCCTCTAACGTAAGGCCTGCCCCCCACAGGATTTTTCTTAGGGGGCAGGCCTTTGGGGGGGGGAGAACCTCAAGGAGCTATGTATTTTTATTGATTCTGGGGAGGCAGCAGCGCCTCCCTGGCGACGCCCATGACCAGCTGAGGTTCTGCCCCCTCTAATATAAAGCCTAGCAAAAATCCTGCATGCAAAAGAGCTCCCTTTTGGCTGAGATCGGCTGGGCTTACTCGCGAACAAGCGGTGACACCTGACCTCCGCCGCCGCCCAGGAATTGCCCGGGGACGAGCATTGGGCGAAATGCAAAGAGGTCTCCCGTGCTTTTCCTTAAGCGGCGAAGGGAAGAAGAGCGAGACGCGCGTACACGCCGCAGCCGCTCCGGACTAGGCGCGCCCCCAACCTGCGGCTCTCCGGGGGGGGGGGCACGTGATTTCCTGGAAGAGGGCAAGGCGTTAGCTAGGTCGCTTTAAGTTTCGCTTTCCACTTTGCAAACGCTACCAGTTGCTGCGACGGGCGGGTCGGACGGCAGGGCTCGGTTTTGTCTCTGCTCGTCGCGCGCGCCCCAGCCATGGCTCAGCTGCTGCGGGCGCCTTCGGCCCCTTCCCTGGTGGGCTTGGAAGAGGAGCTGACGTGCTCCATCTGCCTGTGCGTCTTCGAGAGCCCCGTGACGACCCCGTGCGGCCACAACTTCTGCCTGCCATGCCTGGAGATGACGTGGTCGGGCTTGCTGAGGAACTTCTGCTGCCCGCAGTGCAGGAGCTCCTTCGACAGTCGCCCCGAGCTGAAGAAAAACACGGTCCTGTGCAGGGTGGTGGAGCAGTTCCAGAGCACCCAAGGAGAGCCAGCCGGGAAGAAGAAGGGCCTTGGAGATGCCACCACCACTACCACCAGCAGCAGCAGCAGCAGCCGCCCTTCCGTGGCCTGTGACAGTTGCCTGGAAAAGGTGGCCGACAAGACCTGCCTCACCTGCATGGCCTCCTTCTGCCCGGAGCACCTGCGGCCACACCAGGAGAGCCCTGCCTTCAAGGGCCACCAGCTGGTCCCACCAGTGAAGGACCTCCAGAGCCGGAAGTGCCAGACCCACCAGAAGCTACTGGACTTCTACTGCAAGGAGCACAACAGCTGCATCTGCTGCTTCTGCTTGGTCACGCACAAGGCGTGCGCCACCGTCCCCTTGCAAGAGGCCAAGGAGGAGAAGGAGGTGAGACGGTCACGGGGCCTTGTGGATAGGTGTCTGCTGGGCTTCCGGTGCCGTCCAGGCGTACAGTCGTACCTTGATAGTCAAATGGAATCCGTTCCAGAAGTCCGTTCGCCCCACCCCCCGAAACATTCGGAAACCAAAGCACAGCTTCCGATTGGCTGCAGGAAGCTCTTGCAGCCAAATCGGAAGCCCCGTCCGATGTTCGGCTTCCAAAAGAATGTTTTCAAACTGGAAAACTCACTTCCGCGCTTTGATCGCTCGGGAGCCAAGGCGTTCGAGATCCAAGGTACGACTGTATTGGATTCCCAAATCCCGTCAGCCCCGGCCAGCACAGCGAATGGTCAGAGGGGCGACACGGGGATTGTCATCTAAATTTGGAAGGTGTGCAGCCAGGGAAAGGCTGGTCCGTATCGCAAATGTTGCTCGTGCAACCTTGCAGTTAGGCACTCGCCTGGTAGGCACGGAGGCAAGTGAGCAGGCTGGTTGAGGAGGGGCAGAGCACTATGGTCCGGCAGCAGAGCATGTATTCATGGCGTCCGGGGAGGGGGCATAGTGGGCGAACAGAGACCACCACATGCCAACCCAGCTCTCAGCCAAACCAGAACAACAACAGCCCTGAGCTGCTTTGCGAGGCCTTGCAAAGCGGCTCAAGGAGGACTGTGAGAGAAGCAAACTGTGTACCCTTTGATCCAAGGACATAGCCAGGATTTATGTTGGAGGGCAGGACACCTGTTGGTCATCATCCTCTGTCCGGCTCTGTCCAGCAGATTCAGAATGAACTGTCTCAGCAACATTTGTTTTAAATTCCTTTCTTTCGACCCCAAGTGCTCAACATCTTCCTACAATTTCTTCTTTTAGTTAAGTATTTCTATTTATTTGCTTGATTTGGGGGGGTGGTGCAGCTGCCCCTCCTGCCCCCTGGCTATGCCTAGGCAAGCTAGCCTTGCCTTCCAGGGACTGAGATCAAAGGGCACATGGCTGTTGCATATTTATGGATCCTAGCCTCACGAAGCTGTTGAAAAGGGAGTTGAAAAGCTCCCTCCCCCTCTCCTGCTATGGTTTCTATGCTGGGTGAAGAGAAGAGACAACTGGGCTGCTGGAGGAGGGAGGCATGTGCCTGCTATTCAAAAATCACAATGTGGGGGAAACTGTGAAGCCAGCCAATGCCTCTACATAGCTTCCCCCCTGTTATTTCAGACATTGCAATATACCAGGGGTGGCCAACTCCAGAGACACTGTGATCTACTTTCAAATTTAAAAATCTGGTGGAGATCTACCCCCGTTTTTTGGGGGGGTTCAGCTCAAAGTTGTTGAGACAGCCAATCTTCCGATTGCTAGCAGTAGAAAAGCCTCCCTTGCAAAACTCTGGCTTCCCCACAAACTTCCCTTCTGCAACAATAGAGGCCAGCGCAGGGAGAGGGGGTGGGGCCAGAAGGGGACCGGCGATCGAGCTCACAGGGATCTACTACGTGTTGGACATCCCTGCAATGTACAGTTGTACCTTGGTTGTCGGAACGCCTTGGCATTCGGACGTTTGGGCTTCTGAACACTGCAAACCCGGAAGTGAGTGTTCCAGTTTGCAAGCGTTCTTTGGAACCCACATCTGACGGGGCTTCTGATTGGTTGCAGGAGCTTCCTGCAGCCAATCAGAAGCCACACTTTAGTTTCCAAACGTTTTGGAAGCCGAGCGGACTTCCGGAACAGATTCCATTCGACTTCCAAGGTACCACTGTACCAGTATATTGCAACATTTAGCTGGTGATATATCACAAAGTTAAAAACCAGATATCACCCAGCCTTGGTCAGGAATTAATGAAGTTGCAGTGTGTTAATATCTGGAGGGAAGCGGGTTCCCCTTTCCTGCTCAAGAGCAGGAATGATGTCTCTGGATGTCAATAGCTGATCTGTTCTCTTAAAGCAGATCCTCTTTTTATTCTCTTGCAGTCCCAACTGAAGCAGAGACTAACGGAACTCTATGCTCTGAGCGAGAAGGCTTTGCAGTCCTTGGACCAAGTGCGAGTGCAGCAGAAGCAAACCAGTGTAAGAAATGATTTGTGTTTTCACAGCTTGGTTTTGATGAGAGGGGCGGGAGATTTGTGCACCACAAGCACAAATGCCTTGAGTTGAAAAGGAAGACCAAGGTGGTGGATGTGAGCCTCAGTCAAGATAGCTGGTGACCAGCTGGTTAACATCAGCCTTACACTGCTGGTGGCAATCTATTATCCCTGGAAACGGCTCACAAACATGATGAAACAGACTCATTTTCCTACTCATATTGAAATACTGCCCCTCAGTGATCTGAAACTTAGATTCACAAAATGTTTAGGGGTATGTGTATCCCTGCACACACACCCAGAAAAAAAATCACTCTCTCTCTCTCTCTGTGTGTGTGTGTTATAATTTTTATTAAATTTTCTAAATTGCATTTCAGAATATTCATTTAAACAACCTTAAATCAATGACTTCCCTTCTTTTTCTGTGGTTCAATTTGCATACCACACATCCCTGCATATTTTACATGAACTAAACCATTCAGCAATCCAGTGTTGCACCCATCAAATCTTATTTACAGAGTTATTTCTTTTTAAGGCACAACATGCAACAAAAGGTTGTTGTGTCTTCCTATAGGGCTCAGGTTTGGGAGCTGCCTTTTGGTATTTAAAACGTGGCCATTTTATTATACCTGTAGAGCAGGTTGTATGCTACTTCTGGAGAGTAGCAAAGGGATCCCTCTTTCATTTCCTCCTGAAACATCCCTATGTAGTGCAGCAAGGGGCAGTCTTATAACCTTGTGGCAATACATCTCCGCTCATCCCTTAGTACAGTACAGGCATAGGCAAACTCAGCCCTCCAGAGGCTTTGGGACTACAACTCCCATGATCCCTAGCTAACAGGACCAGTGGTCAGGGATGATGGGAGTTGTAGTTCCAAAACATCTGGAGGGCCGAGTGTGGGGATGCCTGCCTTAGTACTTCCTGTAACTCTGCTGGCGATTTGAGGAGACCCATTCTTTCTCTCCGCTCCCCACAACCCCACCCTCCACCTCTGATTTCATTTACCATTTCCCTTCTTAACTTACACCCCAACATTTCGTACATCCTGGAAGCTCACGGTTTCTTGTCAATCCCTTTTGGGTTTTTTTTTAAATAAGTTTTCTTTCTCATTTCCAAAATTTCTCTCTACCTCAGAAGTCTCTCCCTTTTTGTAAGCCTTCCAAGCCAATAGGTACATGTCCTCTTGAGTGGAATGTAGAAAGAGAATATGCAGTTTATTAAATCTATTTTTTTAAAAAAGTGCCTATTTTAAAATGCATGCTAAGGTCTTAGTGAATAAAACATTTCATTTTTAAATAGTTTTTATTAATTTTCAATTTCAATCCAATAATAGCCTCATTATAACAAGACCAAATTATAACACAGTTACTAATACCAATTGTTCAGATACCAAATTATATAATTTACGTGGCCTCCCGCATGCTAGAATTGATGGTTTATTTTCTTTTATTTCTGCGTTCCAAAATCTTATTAATTTCAATTCCATTCCGGTCAAAATAATCCCTTATACAACAGCTGCAATATTAATAACTTCTATTTGTGTTGACACATTAAATGATTTATAGAACTAAAACATTTCAGAAAGCTGTGTTCAACATTCGCTTGAGGTTCCAGCTTCCTTCTTCGTGATCCCTCACCTTTTTGTTATATGAAAATCTGACAGCGTTAAGCTTATTCAGTACTCGAAACAAAATGAAAAAAATCCTTCCAGCAGCACCTTGAAGACCAACTAAGTTTTTTACTTTGGTATGAGCTTTCATGTGCATGCACACTTCTTCGGATACACTGAAATAGGAGTCCCCAGACGCTTATATGTAGAGAAAAGGTGGGGAGGGGTATCACTCAGAAGGGTGGTGGAAATGGGTGGTTGACTGACTGATAGCTGTTGACGACTGTAAACGACTTATTCAGTACTAGTTACAGGTAGGTAGCCGTGTTGGTCTGAGTCGAAGCAAAATAATAATAATAATAATAAAATGTATCTGAAGAAGTGTGCATGCACACGAAAGCTCATACCAAAATATAAACTTAGTTGGTCTTTAAGGTGCTACTGAAGGAATTTTTTTTTATTTTTATTCAGTACTGATCATGTAGAGTTCTCATTTCACTTTCTGAACTCTTTCTTTCCAAATGCTTTTCTTCTTTTTGGGTCTCTTCAGGATACAGCTAATCGGAAGTTGGACTTGCTGAAGGCAGAATTCCTGGAAATTATTGCTTTAATTGAAGAGGAAGAAAAAGAAGCTGTGAAGACAGTCCTAGCGGAGGAGAAAAGAGTCCGTGATAAATACGAATATGTCTATAAAGTCTTGGGTAAGAAGAAAACGGAAATCCAGGGAGCGAGAGACCAGATTGAAGTGACCTTAACAGAGGATGACGACATTACATTCTTAAAGGTAAACCTCTGTTTCCCTGAACCAGCGTCGGATTTAGGTTGGATGCCGTTTACCTTACTGCCACAGCAGTACCTATTTATCTACTTGCACTGGCGTGCTTTCGAACTGCTTGGTTGGCGGGGATTCGAACCTCCGACCTTCTGATCAGCAAGCCCAAGAGGCTCGGTGGTTTAGACCACAGCACCACCCGCGTCCAGACAGGAAGGGGATGTGACAGTGTGCAAGAGCATAAATCCTCACAAGATCATCTGCTTTTATTTCAGAAGGCAGCAAAACTCCGGCAGTTACCCATCAAAGATGTCTTCATACCTAAACTAGAATTGGATCAAAACTTAATACACACCGTTTATCAAAAAGCCTTTGGCCTCAAAGAAAACGTGAAGCAGTTCTTGTCTCAACCCCAGGAGATGAAAAAAGAAGGTGTGTGGTCTGTTTCTTGTTCACTAGCATCTGTCTTTTGCTTATTGTATGCACACTGTATTAAAGTTTTAAAGTCTAAATGGTTTTGGTATAAATTATGGGAATCACAGGTCCAGGGTCTCTCGAACTACTGCTTATAACAACAGAAAACCATGTTTTTGTTGATTACCCATTACGTATTAATGTGAGTATGGGTGATGGTGGGAGCATGATTGATTTGTAAATTCTGTATAGTAACTGACTTGGAGTGAGGAGACCTAGGTTAGAAACACAGATATCTTTTGGGGACAGCCGTCTCAAAAGTCGTATTTTTCAATACAACTTTTTGTGGTTCCCGAAATTCATTCTGATTGCGCAGATAAAATGTAATGGACAGAATTCTACAGGATGTGTTGCTAGTGTTTGAAAACAGTCACGATCCAAGGAGCTCCAGGCCTGCACCTTCAGGTGGGGGAGCCATCAGACGCCATCCCGGCGCCTGGGCATCTTCCCTTGGTTACATGTGGCCGATAGCCAGGTGCAAAATGCGCCTGGTGAATTTCGAACACTATTTGAATCCCTTGGTCCAGTCTCTTGGCCTCACACCTCTCTGTCTGTAAAATGGGTTTATAAACATTGTCCCCCATTGCTGTGGCGATCTTGGGTAGCTTATTGTAACCAACTGAGCTATCTGCCCACCAGAAACAATTCTTTTCGGCGCATCGCCAAGGAGCAAATTTGGAACTGTTTGCCAAAGTAACTTTTGGTGACAGATCCAAACCATACCACCAGATGTGTGCACCTGTGGCGTTGTTCGCGGGGGGGGGGGGGGCGGGAACCAGGGCAAAGCACATCGTGAGAAGCTGTGCATGTCTGTACATGCTTGCGTATGCTTTACTTTCAGGAGCCGCACAATGGAAACCAAAGCCTTTTGTGCAGCCAGGGGCGAAAATTGCTGCAGCCAGTAAGTAAAAATGCACGTGACCCTCGCTGCTTTCTAAATTCTTTTTGCAGTAGCAAATATGCGTCTTAACTCCAGCCTTGGTTGCTAAGTGGGTGGAAGGTCCTACGACACACGCACCGCTTCCAGTCATGTGCATGCCCGTTCCTCCTTTTGCCTGGCTGTCTTTTAAGATATGCAGCAGGATTCTTACTTGCTGCAGAAGTCTAATATCACACCACCCTTCTAAATGTTTTCTTTTTTAAAGGAGCAGCAAAGAGAGACGAGCCCCCATCAGCATCTTCACAGGAGAAGAAGGCAGAAGAGGATGCAGCTGCTGCGGACACTAGTGAGTGTTGAGGACACAAATTATTATCGATAATTTCCAGAGTCTTCTCCCCCCCCCCATCTTCTTGTGTGAGCAAGCAGAGCTCTTGAGATAAGAGGTTAAAGAAAGCCAGGGGCTCCTCCCAAGCTTTCTTGGTGCTATATGGTGTTTACGCAGCCTAAGTTGCTAATCTTTGGGAAGGTGGGTATTTATTGCTTTGGGGCAGACAGTTGGCCTTCCCAAAGAGAGACACTGTGGCGTAGCAGTTAGAACATTGGACTAGAAGGAGCCAAATTCAAAGCCTCACTCTGCCATGAAGTTCATAGAATAACCTCGGGCAGGATAAAATGGGAGAGATTTGTGTATGCCACCTTGAGCTCCTTGGGGGAAAGGCAGAACAAAAAATACTCTGGAAATAATAATAATAATAATAATAATAATAATAATAATAATAATAATAATAATAATAATAATAAATAATACCCCACTCATCTGGCTGGGTTGCCCCAGCCACTCTGGGCGGCTTCCAACACATATAAAAATGCAGATTTAGGATTCTAAGATAACGGTGGCCTGCACACTTTAAAGCCTGTTTGTTGCAAGCCTAACTCTGGAAATGTCCCTAGATATGAATAGGCCATACCCTCCCTGTCCAAGCAATAGTGCTTGAGACCCTCCATGTTATTTCTAAAAAAAATCTTACTGATTTTTCACAAAAAAAAACTTTACAAATTTTAACATAAACCACATGCTTCTTTGCCCATTGATTTCCCATCTTCCCTTTCTACAATTTTTATATTATTTACCCTTAAATGCTGTGCATTTCATCTATAGAATTCAAGACATCCATTTTAACCTACTTACCTTAATAATTCATACAGTCATACCTTGGAAGCCGAACGCCTTGGCTCCCTATCAGATCGGCTCCCGAACGATCGAAACCTGGAAGTGAGCATTCTGGTTTTCAAACAATTTTTGGAAGCCGAGTGTCTGAGTGCGGCTTCTGTGGCTTCCGATTGGCTGGAGGACGCTCCTGCAGCCAATCGGAAGCCGCGCTTTGGTTTTCAAACTGCTCCGGAACGCATTCTGTTCGAAAACCAAGGTACCACTGTATTTCAAACCCTAGTCGCGTCTTTTTTTCTCACTGTAGGGAAGTCTCTAAATACATCTCAAGTCCTCGATGAATTTTTCGTCAAGAGACCCTCTTATGCAGGCATCCCCAAACTTTGGCCCTCCAGATGTTTTGGACTACAATTCCCATCATCCCTGACCACTGGTCCTGTTAGCTAGGGATCATGGGAGTTGTAGGCCAAAACATGTGGAGGGCCGCAGTTTGGGGATGCCTGCTCTTATGTTACAGCTTCCTCTCTTCTCCGTAGTTTCCTCTAGGCGGCGCTGTTATAAATATAAGCTCCTTGGCACCGGCAGTGTCTCTTGTGCTGTTCTGCATACCTGATGGCACTATGGAAACTGTAAACAGGCGTTTGGGCTGCCAAAGTCCAAAGGTGATTGTGGCTCCGTTGTTTCCTTGTGTGCAGCAGGCCTTGTTTGCCAGGTGATGACCTGGGCTGTGCCCTTTGTTTGACATTCGCTGCCTCCACCCATTATGTTTGTTCAGGAAGAAAGCGTAATAGGAAATTCCTATTGCAAATTCATACCTGGTTACTGCAGTAAATAAGGCGTAATGTTTCTGGAGATTGATTTCCCCGCCCATTTTTCCACGATGATACTGTTGAATTGCATGCAATCACTTCCCCAATTCTGCTTGCTTTTAAGAAGGGAGATTCTTCCCAAAATGAGGTGCGTGCCTGCTGTGTAGCTCTGCCACTTCTTTTCTGATTAAAAACAAGGCTGTAATAACAATAATTTATAAGTTATTACTTATACCCCGCCCATCTGGCTGGGTTTCCCCAGCTACTCTGGGCGGCTTCCAACAGGAGATTAAAAATACATTAAAACATCAGTCATTTTAAAACTTGGCTGCCTTCAGGTGTCTAATAGTAATAATAATAATAATAATAATAATAATAATAATAATAATAATTTATTACTATATATAATATTTATTTATTTATTTATATGCCACCATCTGACTGGGTTGTCCCAGCCACTCTGGGTGGCTCCCAACAGAATGTTAAAACACAATACAGTGGTACCTCGGGTTACAGACACTTCAGGTTACAGATGCTTCAGCTTACAGACTCGGATAACCCAGAAATAGTACCTCAGGTTAAGAACTTCGCTTCAGGATGGGAACAGAAATCGCGTGGCAGAGGCAGCTAAGGTGGTACCTCAGGTTAAGAACAGTTTAAGGTTAAGAACGGACCTCTGGAAAGAATTAAGTTCTTAACCCGAGGTACCACTGTGTCACGGTCCTGCCTGGACCTGTACAGCACCACTGGATGTTTTACGATCAGGGTGGATTTGATTTAAATCAAACTGATTTAAATCACGATTTAAATCACTAGTCAGTAAGGCTTGATTTAAATCATAGTTTTCTACATAAAGACTAATTCTTGCTGGTATAACTTTAATATGCTGGTAGATGAAGATTTTTAGAATAACAACTTTTCATATTAGTTTTTTTATCCCCAGTTTAATAGGTTAATCATTCATACTGTATTTGGACAACTTTTCTGTTGTACTTAGGAGGGAGAAAAATAATCATTACCTTAATAATAACAATTTAAATAGATTTATTCAACTGAAACAATAACATTACAGCATATGTTATTTGCTTAAACAAACATCCATGTTTGTTAACTAATTTGGCTAAACAAAAACAATATATATATATTTTAAGAAACTTAGACTGTCAGCCCAGCCTACACATGAAAAACTTAAATACTGTCCACTCCAAACAATCAGAAAAATATTGTTTCTATTCTATTCACTGAACTTCTTGAAACTTAGCACTGAAGGGGTTGATTCTGTATTCATAGGTTTATAGAACAATAGGATTAAGGTCTTTTTCTCAACTCTGTTCATGTTATAACATTTTTGCTGTGAAGAAGAGGCATGTGATCTCTGTTGAGTCAAATTCAGTTTTGAGAACTGCAAAAGTACACCAAGCATCTGTGATAATATCTTGCAGGCAGAGAAACTGCCCAATAATCTTACAAAAACCTCTGGAAGAGCATGACATTGTGAATGGATTAATGGAATTTATTTACCCCAAAAATTAAACATATACAACCTTATTCTACATAATTAAAAATCTAATCTTTATTTCATGATGGAATAACCTTTGTATGGTAATATATTTTCCTCAAAAAGCATTTTATTTTAAAAAATCCGATTTAAATTTTTTAAAAATCCGATTTTTAATTTTTTTAAAAAAAATCATTGATATTTATCCACCCTGTTTACGATTGATTGATACTGCACCAATGACCCTTTGTATCCGCGGCTGCAGTTTCCCTCAGGCTGCCAGCTGGATACTTGCTACTATCTTTAGATAACACAGACCAGGATGTTCTTTAAGAAACAAGTTTGGTTTATTTGTTTGTACAGAAGCGTGCGGTTACTGAATGAATAATATCGTAAATAAACTTATAACTGTTAGCCTATACCGGCCTATATCCGCTAAATTATTTACCGGCCTGTACCACTAAAACCTCTAATTAAACAACGCAACAAGTTTCACATTGATCTGCTATCCTGTCTGTTCCTTCCCACCAATAATCCACCTAACTATCTGACTAATCTTCCACAGCGCTCTCTCTCTAACCAACACCTCCACCTTCCCTTCCACAATTCTCCGACTCCAACAGCCCTAACTGCCACTAGGGAGGGTTTTTTATACCATGACGGAACCTGCCCCTGAGGGTTCTAAGGTTCCAAAACCTAACCCCTTACTTGCTCAACCTTCTTCCTAAATAGGCTCGCCACACACTGTAAAACATCAGACGTTAAAAACCTCTCTGTGCACGAGTCCTTTGCGAGCATCAGCAATGGGTGTCATGTTGCATCACCCCCTTTTCCTTTCTGTTGTGCTTGTCTTTGTTCTTGGCTTCCTGTGTTGTTGGCGGGACACCTGCCCAGTTGTCGTCCCCCAACCTGTTATTAGCCAAACCACCAGAATCAAGTCACAAGTTCACTGGTATTTCTTTTGAAGAATACCACCCACAAGATGGTAGCTTATAACAAGTGCGAAGTTTGAAGAGGTTTTTCTTTTTTAAAAAAATGTATAAAAATGGATGATCAAAGGCAGATAAACTTAGATAACCAGGAGAGACTGAAGAAGATGGCAGAATGGAACATGGGTCAATAAAAACATGGAGAGTGCAGCTAAAAGAACAAGGAGGAAGTTTGCATTTTAGAGTTTAAAAGAAAACGATTTGAATTGTTTGGGGCCTGCCTTACATCTGCTGCAGAATGAGATGTCAGAGGTAGACTAGACTTTGCAGCTAGATAAATTCAACTCTTGAATGAAAATAAGTTTCAGTGAATCCTCCAGATGGCAAACCTCTAGTTGCTAGGCACAGGTGCTCCATTCTTAGCATACGCTGAAGTTGCTTGTTTAAAAAATATATTGTTTAAAAAATATATTGTTTAAAAAATATATGTGGTTACATTCCCTAGTAACCACAACCAGTAATATACTGTTTCATTTCTCTTTTCTTTCAGAGCAGAGAAGGCGACCTGCTAAACGCTGTAAGTTCACTCTTGCAAAAATTGCATTGCTTAACATTTGAGGAATAACCGACCTCTTTTGAGCCTGGTGTCATAAGAGTGCTCTGCATGCACCTACCCAGACGTGTGGGGCAGCTTGGCTCGTGGCCCTATCCATAAAGTATCCCTGCCACCATCCTGTTGAGAGCCAGTGTGGTGTAGTGGTTAAGAGCGGTAGACTCGTAATCTGGGGAACCGGGTTTGCGTCCCCGCTCCTCCACATGCAGCTGCTGGGTGACCTTGGGCTAGTCACACTTCTTTGAAGTCTCTCAGCCCCACTCACCTCACAGAGTGTTTGTTGTGGGGGAGGAAGGGAAAGGAGAATGTTAGCTGCTTTGAGACTCCTTAGGTAGTGATAAAGCGGGATATCAAATCCAAACTCTTCTTCTGTTTATGTGGTTCTAAGCCAGGCATCCCCAAACTTCGGCCCTCCAGATGTTTTGAACTACAATTCCCATAATCCCTGACCACTGGTCCTGTTAGCTAGGGATCATGGGAGTTGTAGGCCAAAACATCTGGAGGGCCGCAGTTTGGGGATGCCTGTTCTAAGCTAACAAGGTCCTAAACATATATCTCAGCTGGCAAAGAGGCACATTTTCAGCATATGACAAAAAGTTGTACAACGAGGACGGTTGCACTTCTGTGGGGAAGGAATTCCACAGTTTTGAGGGTTGTAATCTAATTCTATGTTCTAAACTCTGTACAGTCGTACCTTGGATCCCGAACGCCTTGGTACTAGAATGTTTTGGCTCCCAAATGCCACAAACCTGGAAGTGACTGTTCTGGTTTCTGAACATTCTTTTGGAACCTGAATGTCCGAGGGGGCTTCCGCGGCTTCTGATTGGCAGCTGGAACTTCCTGCGGCCAATCAGAAGAAGCTACGCTTTGGTTTCCAAACGTTTTGGAAGTCGAACGGACTTCCGGAACGGATTCCGTTCAGCTTCCAAGGTACGACTGTATTGGTTTTAAATTATATCATTGTTTTGCTGAAAGTTGTTATGGTGGGTTAGAAACCTTGCGAATGAATAAATGTTTCTCATGTTAACCCCTACTAAAGTTACTGTGAACCAAATCACATTTCAGATGCGATCACGCCACCAGAGGGAGTGTTAGAGGCACATAGCGGTCAGGTGAAGCAGACTTGAGAGTCTGCATGGATTGCTTGCTAGGAAAGCATCCTGGGTATGCTACCATGGGCATTGCCTTTCCAACCAAAAGCATTTTCAAAGGTGTCTCCTTTGTAAAACAGAATAAAGAGATGAAGACTCGGCTTTCTTCTTCTAAAAGTTATCTGTGTTGCCTTGCCTTGGACAAGAGGGTTCGGCCTGAGGAGGCCTGTCAGTGATGTTGAGCGTCTAGATTTTAGGAAACAGATCTACTGCAAAACTCAGGAGAGATCTTCCAGTAAATCCTGAACCTTCTTTCTGCCCACCCTTCTCCTAGAAGACTCGGAGGTATAGGGAGAATAAGGATGTTTTAAAATGCCTCTGATGCCTTGCTAGATCTCCAGTGGTCCCAGAGTGGGAGGGAAGGAGCTTTGAAGTGTTACTGAACACAAAGACCAGGGATGGAAGTTTTTTAAGTGATTGAAAAAGGACCTTGGGCTTTTCCTCACCTGGGTTAAATGGTATTCAGCAGCTCCTGGCTCTTGGGACAACAACAACAACAATTTATTATTTATACCCCCGCCCATTTGGATGGTTTCCCCAGCCATGCTAGGCGGCTCCCAACAGAATATTAATAATTTTTTTTAAAAGCAATAAAACATCAAATGTTTTTAAAACTTCTCTTAAATTACCAAAGTTTCTTGCTTTTCAGTTCAACAATCTTAAGACCAGATGTATGGCGAAAAGACCTTTCAGAATCGAGGAGACTTAACTTTTGAATGAATGTGGCTAGAATTTGGCTGCAAGCTCCTGTTTGTGCGACCTGTGTTGTCGAGTTGAATAAAACCTTGCAGGAATTAAGATGCCTTGTTTTGGTGACGGTTGTTTGGAATGTGTGTATTGTAAAATAAATAATAATAATCACATTACTCCATTTCCCTCCCTTCCCCCCCTCCCCAGCACAAAGTCCCAACCAGAGAGCACGAAGTTCTAGCAGGCCTCAAGCAGCGAATCCATCGATAACTCTGGAAAGCTTCTTATCTAAATCCCGAGAGGAGCTTTTGGAATGTAAGTCACCTGATTCCATGTACGCAAGTTCAGTTCCCAGAATTCCACCACGCTCTCAACATTCTGTCACATTGTGTTGGACAGGAAGGGTCCAATGTATTTTTTTTTTAAGTATACACTAGTGGCCAAAATTGTGGAAACCTTTTGGGGAAAGTGTCTTTCCGAGGTTTGATGGCTCACAACACATGATTGGCTCTCTAAACACTCATGCTCATTGGCTACATTCAAATGAAAGAAAGCTACTGCATATCACCCTAAGCAGTAGGTTCCTTTTTCTGGTTATTTGGCTATGACGTTATATAGAATACAGATAATTGAACAAACCTTGCTGCAGTACATTCTTCATAAAATTATCTTTCCATTGATATATAGTGGTACCTCGGGTTACGAACTTAATTTGTTCCAGAGGTCCGTTCTTAACCCAAAATCGCCGCCGGCGCACAATTTCCGTTCTCATCCTGGGGCAAAGTTCTCAACCCAAGATACTTCTTCCAGGTTAGCGGAGTTTGTGACCTGAAGTGTTTGTAACCTGAGATACCACTGTATAATTTTATGGTAAAGGTAAAGGGACCCCTGACCGTTAGGTCCAGTCGTGACTGTCTCTGGGGTTGCAGTGCTCATCTCGCTTTATTGGCCGAGGGAGCCGGCATACAGCTTCCGGGTCATGTGGCCAGCATGACAAAGCCGCTTCCGGCGAACCAGAGCAGCGCACGGAAACGCCATTTACCTTCCCCCCGGAGCAGTACCTATTTATCTACTTGCACTTTGACGTGCTTTCGAACTGCTAGTTTGGCAGGAGCAGGGACCGAGCAATGGGAGCTCACCCCGTCGCAGGGATTCGAACTGCCGACCTTTTGATCAGCAAGCCCTAGGCTCAGTGGTTTAACCCACAGCGCCACCTGCGTCCCAATTTTATGGTATTACTCCACAAAAAAGTGGTGTTACACACTTTTTCCAAAAGGTTTCCACAATTTTGGTCACTCGTGTTTTAATGTATGGCAATGTAACAGTATTACTCTCCCCCCCCCCCCCCGGCGTTCTCACACACTTTGTTCTTTCTTTTTTCCTCACTCTATCTTTCTATAAATGAAATTCTCTAAATAGCAAAGATTATCCTGCTCTTCTTCCCCGCCCTTTCCAACTTCCCCCTCTTGCTCTGTAAAACATCAAGTGGTTGTTCTTCTCACTTCTCCCCTGAACTTCTCCGCAGTTGCGACAAAATTCACTCTGGATTTCAACACCGCCCACAAAAAAGTGCTGCTCTCTGAGAGGAACACCAAGATATCCGTGTCGGAAACCCCCCAGAATTACGCCCAGCACCCTCAGCGCTTCACCTACTGCTCCCAGGTGGTGGCCTTCCAGTGTTTCAAGCGAGGCATCCATTACTGGGAAGTGGAGCTGGAGCACAACACTTTCTGCGGGGTCGGCGTCTGCTACGGGAGCATGGCAAGGCAGGGGGCGGAGAGCCGCCTGGGGCGTAACAGCAGCTCGTGGTGCATCGAGTGGTTCAACTCCAGGATCTCAGCCTGGCACAATGACGTCGAGAAGTGCCTGCCCAACACCAAGCTGAAGAAGATTGGCGTTTTGCTGAATTACGACGGTGGCTTCGTCATTTTCTTCGGCGTTTGCGAGAAACTCATCCTCCTCTACAAGTTCCGGGCACAGTTCACGGAAGCTCTCTATCCCGCGTTCTGGGTGTTCTCCAGCGGGGCCACTATCTCGCTCTGCCAGCTGAAGTGAAGAACGGAACTGCCACCATTTGCTTTGCTCGTATAGGGCCTGTCTGTATGTTAACTCCTCTCTCTCTCTCTCTCTCTCTCTCTCTCTTTCCTTTTCTCTCTCTCACAATCCTTGGCTTCAAAGCAAAAGTTCACCCTTTTGAAACTTGGACCTTGCTTTCTGGGAATCTGAGGGCTGCTAAATGAAAGCCACAGTCCACTAAGAACATTGTCTTGCAGAAGCCTCTCTGAGAGTGTCCTTAGGAAACTTTCAGAGGTGTTTTCCTGTTGAGCTTTCAATGGACTGTATTCGTCAGGCACACGGAACTCCTGGAACATGTTGTACAATGCAAGTCTGGGGCATGTCTGAGCAGATGCTGGCTTTGCTTCTGCCGCCATCCCTAACGCGCTGCCAGGAGTTCCGAGCAAAGGATATCTAAGGTGCCCGCTGTGTATCCTCACTGCTGTGTCCCGGAAGAATTCAGTTCTTGCCGTATGGGCACTGGCAACAGATCCCTGGAGGTGCACACTTGCGCATGCCCAATGGCGCTGTCTCAGGCAGATCAGGCTTCAAACAGATTTCTCTTTGAAATAGCCTGTGGTGATGCTTAGGCAGTAACTTGCATTGGGAGTCGCATTTTGATCAATGAGAACAGGGCAGGACTGTGGAGACGGTTGGGCATTCTTGTATCCCAGTGTTTTCCAACCTTGTGCCTCCAGATGTTTTTGGACTACAACTCCCATCATCCCTAGCTAGCAAGACCAGTGGTCAGGAATGATGGGAATTGTAGTCGGAAAACATCTGGAGGCACAAGGTTGGGAAACACTGTTGTATCCGATATTGCTCGTTTGTTATTCAAGAAGAGCAGGGCCAATAAGTTTGGTATTGCTGCATGGAGGAGGGACGCAAAACAGTCTCGGCAAACCTGTGATGTTACAAAAGGACCCCCCCTTTTTTTCAATTGCTTGGAGCATCCATGAAGATGCAGCTAAGCCCCTCTTAGCTCAATTCGTTTCTTTGCAGTCATGGGAACTTAAGGAGCAAGATGCTGTTGGAGGCTTTGAACCATATTCAGCATGCCAGGACAGGAAGGTTGGGCAGGAAGTGCTCGTGTTATGGTTGCACTTCCTGGTCAAAGACCCTTGCTGAAGGGGAATGGCTTCCTTTAGAACAAGCAGCAGTCCATGCTTAACACCCTCTATGACATTGACCGCCTGGAATAAAGCACTTCATTTCTCATCCTGGTCCTTGAAAATCTTAGCTGCGGCATTTTTTCCTGATTTTTGAGGCTGTGGGTGAAGTGTAAGATCTTTCAGGCTAGTCTGGTAGATGGAATCTTCTGCCCTTCACTGTTGGAGGAGATTTTGATCCCTCTGGTTGGACACATGCCGTTCTCCAGGGGCAGACTTTGATAGTGTTTTGACTTAAAAGATCACTAGTGTGAAGAACTAGCATGTCCTAACACAGGTCCCTGAGTGGTCCCTCCTAGTGGGCATTTCAGACTTAATGTGTGATGATCTGCCAGTCAGCAAACTAGGAAAGACCTGAGGAAGCTGGAAAGCTAAGATCAACATCCTTAGCATTCCTGTGCCTTAGGTTTTCTTCATTGATACCTGCTGCCGTGCCTTTGCAACAGTTACACGTCATAAGCAATTGAAGAGAACTTTGCGAACACACTTGATTAAAGAGGAACAAGCTGGAGGCACTGCTGAGGTCTTAAGAAAACGTGTGTTTTGTCCTGTGTGCTAGTAGGCAACACGTTTTGCCTTTCTAGGGCCAGAACACGCACACTTTGCACAGATGCTTTTGACCAAATCTCTTGCCTTGAAGCTCTCCAGTTTAGAAGCCTCACATGCCAGGGGTCTTCTGGCAGAGGTGAAATGAAAACTCGGAAGCTTCGATGCTTGGCATGAGTTGAGACCTCTGGAGACAGCCTGAGATAACAGCAAAGTGCTACAGCAAGTTGGCCCACATGTTTAAGAATCAAGCCATGGCTTTCTTCCCGTAGTCAAAGGATCGAGTGACAAGACACTGTTGGGAAAGAATCCCTTTCCAAATATTTCAAGGGATTCATCTTTGCATCCTTACTGCTAGCTGGGCTTTTGCACCAAACGACTCTTCTTCAGAATAGTGCAGGAATCGGGCACAAGTTGCTGAGACCTTCTGTGGAGCTTATGAAAATGTAGTAGATCGTTGGCCCTCTTCCAAAAAAACCCACGGAAGTTCAAGAAAGCCAGGAAAGAGGGATGAATGAGCTGAAAACAAAGTAGGGTGTGAGGCAGACATGGGGAACACACTGGCGTTAAGCTGTAGTGTGACTTTGAAACTAACTACAGAACAAACCGCTGTTGAGGGAATGTTGGTCCCTAAAAAACCACAGGGGTGGAAGAATTGCTGGAATAGAGATCTGATGATTCTTTTCCAGTCTAGCAAAACCTTGGTGTTCAGGAGCTCTGCGACCACATTTCCCCCTAATGACCCATGCATGTGTATTGTAGGATCTGAGGACATCATCTGCCTCCATAGAGAGAATTTTGGATGTATGTCCTTTTTCTCATAAGGCCTACTAGCTTTTTTTTTTTTTTGTAGAAGTGCCCTTGGGGACTACTTTCTCGAATGAGTTTTTACTTTAGGTATTCTTCCTAAAGAATGCTGACGGGTTCTTGACACACTTTTCCATGTGTTTAAAGAACCCACAAGATATAAGGCACAGTAGAACCAGTTCCCCTTATCCAAACTTTGTGTGATTTGGGATGTTTCCTACAGTGACTTGGTCAATGCCCAGCTGCCCTTCTGCTCTCATTACGATCTATCTTCCTTGACCTTTGCTGAAGTCTTCTGATTATAGTGCAATAGGTTTTGAGATGATGATCTTTGGGAATCTCGCTGCTTTTAGTCTTTTGCCTGGCACAAATATTGAGCATTGGCTAAAAGTTGATCACTATTTTTGATTGTTGAGATAAAAAATGAAAGGTAATCTGTTTCTTCTTAGGTTAAGGCTTGTTTCCTAGCCTGGAATACCATGGGGGTGTTATCTCATGGCAAGACAGGCAGTAGTATACTACTAATGGATCCAGTCAGGCCAAATGTAAACGTATTACGTCCTATTGGTTTTGAGTGGAAGGATGCCAAGCCTCATTTTTGCAACTCTGCCTTGATAATCAATGATACAATGTGATTTTCCGCTGTTGTTTTCCCAGTCCAGAGGAAACCCTTCACCGAAAAGCAATGTTTCCCTAGCAGTGTGGCTGTGTTTACATGGATACATGGTTGGCTCAATTATAATAATCTAGTATGTAAGCTACCATTTTCCACCCAGCTTTTCTGTGTAGTAAATGAAACAAAAGCTATCTTGTCTGCAACACTGCTGGGAAATAACTTCAGCGTGCTTGGAAGCTTGTATAGAAGCACAGAACATAAAAATCGAAAGTCTAGCTAATGTTTCTTCTAGTTCAGATTGCGAACCATGTCGGTCTGTGGGTTGTTTTTAAGAAGCAGAGGTTAAAAATAAGAGAGTGAATGTTTTTGGCATTCCCCTCTTTTTTTGCCACTGGGCTGCCTTGGTGATTGGCCTATTGCAATCTCAGGCAAGGCTATGTCAAATGTAATGTTGCAATGTATCCAAGGCTGCACAGCCATTGTCTTGCAGTGTGGCTTGATGTTTATTAAGCAAAAATTCAATAAAGTTTGATTTTATGATCATTACCGCGTAGTGATGACTGTTTAAAAAGAAAACCTGCTGCCTCTACTGGGGAATGAACATGGGGTTAACGTTACTCCTGAAAACTTAATTCACTCGTAAGGAATCTTAATTGAAAGCAGAGGGACCTTCGTCAAGCAAATGCCAGTGAAACTTGCATAGGATTGCAGCGTCCACCTAAACTGAACCAGGAAGTCTTTGGTCCAGATCTCACTAGGAGATGCACCTATCTCACTCATTGGGGGCATTCTCTGCACTTGTGTGCTTCTTCCTTTGGTGCATGAGCTTACCCTCGATGTTGACAGTGCTCTAGTTATCTCCCGCTGGACTACTGCAATGTGCTCTCCGTGGGGCTACCTTTGAAGGTGACCCGGAAATTACAACTAATCCAGGATGCGGCAGCTAGACCGGTGACTGGGAGCGGCCGCTGAGACCACATAACACCCGAAAGACCTACATTGGCTCCCAGTACGTTTCCGAGCACAATTCAAAGTGTTGGTGCTGACCTTTAAAGCCCTAAACAGCCTCAGCCCAGTATACCTGAAGGAGCATCTCCAACCCCATCGTTCAGCCCAGACACTGGGGTCCAGCTCTGAAGGCCTTCTGGCTGTTCCCTCGCTGTGAGAAGCCGAGTTACAGGGAACCAGGTAGCAGGGATCCTATAGCATCATCCACGGACCACAAACATTGAACTTCAGTTTGGCCTCTCGTTCTATGTTGCATCATGCTTTCCAGCCAAAAGATAAGGAAGCCTATTTTGTAGTGCAAGGATATGTTCAAGCAAGGATACCTTCCTTAAAAAATAGCAACTGATAGACCTTCAGCCTACAGGGAAGCAAAAGCTTTGGGTCCTAGGTGTTTTCTCTCCCCAATGTGCCCAAAATCAAAGGCAGGATTCCTTGCTTGTGTCATGAGGTTCCCTTCATGTGTCCCCCACATGGGGGTTGGGCAAACACTCAGAACACTGTATAGGGGGAGAGGGGTCATTGCATTGGGCAAGCTGCAAAGCTTGCTCTGACAGAACATCCAACATAGTGTGACATTGGATTCCTGAAGGAGCGCCTCCACCCCAATCATTCAGCCCAGGCACTGAGGGCCTTCTGGTGGTTCCCTCACTGCGAGAAGTGAGGTTATAGGGAACCAGGCAGAGGGCCTTCTCGGTAATGGCGCCTGCGCTGTAGAACACCCTCCCCTGAGATGTTAAGGAAATAAACCACTATCTGACTTTTAGAAGACATCTGAAGGCAGCCCTGTTTAGGGAAGTTTTTAATGTTTGATCGTGTTTTTAACATTCTGTTGGGACCGCCCAAAGTGGCTGGGCGGGTTATAAATAATAAATTTATTATTATTAGGCATAGTCATAGATTTGCACTGATTTCAAACCTGACCACAGTTCCTCATTGAGAGGATCTGTTTGCTGACCATTCAGAAATACAGGGGAACCTCGGTTTATGAACACCTCGGTTTACGAATTTTCGGTTTACAAACGCCGCGGACCCATCTGGAACAGATTAATCCACTTTCCATTACTTTCAATGGGAAAATTCGCTTCAGTTTATGAACGCTTCAGTTTATGAACAGACTTCTGGAACCAATTACACCCATGCTTCGGGTTAAGTACGCTTCAGGTTGAGTACTCCGCGGACCCGTCTGGAACAGATTAATCCACTTTCCATTACTTTCAAAGGGAAAGTTCGCTTCAGTTTATGAATGCTTCAGTTTATGAACAGACTTCCAGAACCAATTGTGTTCATAAACCAAGGTACCACTGTACCTGTTTTGGACCAGAGATGCAACCACAAGTTTGAAGCAAGCAAGTATGTATTTCAGTGAAACACTACTGAATTGTTCGAACCTTGCTTTGGGCACTTACTATTTTTTTTCTTTTTGAGTTAAAAAATTGTTCCTCTACATTTTGAGCAGAATGTGCGACTTTTAAAGAAACTGCATAGCTCCCCACCCTGACCCACTGCTTCCACCCCCCACCCTCCAGCCCAGCCCTCCCCTCCCCTTCTCCTCTGTCTTCAATTGAGTGGCTGCTACTTCTCAAATAATCAATATGTCAGTTAAAAACATGTCACGGTGTGGTCATTGTATGGTTCCCATTCAAAGTCCATGTCATTTAGACTTTCATTGGCAGCTATTTTGTCCCATTAAAAAGTTCAAGACAGCAATTTGTGAATCCTGCTCAGCCAAGGAGAACTGTGAAAAAAGGAGTTATTTTAAAAGTCAATTAATTGTGGTCTATTGGAGGCCGCCTCATTCACTTTTTTTTCCAGGCCTTGTCACGGGCAAGCATCTGTCAGGTCTGTGTTTCCCAGGCTGCTATCAGATGCCGTTACATTGTAAATAATGGGTTCATTCAGGCTCTTTATTGGACTTTGTGTGGTAGACACATTTGTATATCATTTTGCGGTGTAACAATTCCATTTACATAAAATATAGGCAATTATGTGAGCAAGTCCAAAAAGCGGTGGGAGGGAGGGAGGGACCCCCCATTAAAATAATAATAAGCTAATTGAAAAGAAGGAGATAATTTAGGAGAAAATGCCAACACTTCGAATTCATGGTTCCATGATGATTCGGGAATAGAGTGTGTATGTTTAAAGATGATACCAGAAATACTCCGAATGATACCGTTTAATACTACATATAACGTGTATTCATTGTTGGATAAATAAAACTACATGTACCAGTACTCTTTTTTTCCTTCAGTGATATTTTATTAAGTTCCAACACTCTTAACATATACAATCAAAACACAATTTCATCTTTGTCAACTTCCTACCCTGTTTTCCATGTTATTGTTTTCTCCCCTTCTGCTGCATCCTATCTTCCATCTATTAAATCACAAGCATGATATTATAATCTAATTACTTCTGTTGCTCATAGCTCAAATCCAACCTCTTTTTTTTCTACCTTCTGTTGAAATAGGTAGAAAAACTCCCACTGGTTTTGCATATCACAAGACACTTCCCATGGTTTTCTTTTTAGCACCGTAGTTTGGTTAAAACTGCTGAGCTAGTGATTGTAGATGAAACTGATTCATATTTCTGCTGAGTTTCCATTCTCCCCACCATAGATTGCTCAGTCAAATGAATAAAGCAAATATGTTTGTTTCCAAGACGCCAACCGTTGGTTTGGCTCCTTTGTGTGGATCTAAAATTCTTAGATCACTTAATTCACGAGAGACTCCTTGCGTGTTTGTTTGCTGTTTTTAATTCCATGAGTGTGTGCAGATACCTAAGGGGAAACTATTAAGACCTCAGGAGATTTTGAAGAAAGAAAAAAAAACTTTTTCTAAAGGAAGAAGCACTTTTTGTTTCTAGTCAATTCCCTTGCACAAATGGCGTGCCTCTTTCTAAGGCAATGCTCGCTGTCCATAAGCAGTTGCAGTAAATATTTTTCTACACACACAAAAATCTGCCAGAATAACAAGCAGCGTTTCTTTTAGTCTCTTAATTAATCAACAAACGTTAATATATACTTGGCAGGCCCAAAAACTATGCAGAAGAGCTCTGATAATCCTGAAAGCTTGTCTTTTACCAACAGATGTTGTCTTTGGGGTTTGTTGCACCCAACATGTTTGACAAAGGCTGCTGTCAGGTGGTTAATGTGAATCTTTTAAGTTCACCAAGGAGAGTCAGTGACTATTGAGAACTACTTAACTAGATGAGATAGTGTGGTGCATTCATGTGTTTTGAATTCAGATCTCAACCTTGGTCCCGCTGGAAGCGAGGTTGGTGGGTAGGTCTTCCATGGCAAAAAAAAAAACAGTTTTGAGCAGCATCTGAGCCTTCTACAGGCAAATTTGAGGTGGGGTGGGGATTGGCCAAACTCCCTTTCCAGGCCCTACCTCCATCCCTCCCAGTTGGAATCCAGGTTTCGTAGTCAGCCCAGCCCGGAGGCGGCTTGTACGTCGCAATTATTTATATCCCATCTTCTAGCATACAGATCCTCCTGTACCAATGAAAATAAATTGCAAGACCACAATGAAAATTAACTTCTGTTTTGGTGTCAAGATGCTCCGCACAGGGCAGGTCGTGGGACATGAGCTTGTGGGGAAGAGGACAATCTGGGTTGGAGCTAAAGCACTCAGGGTCACCGTTGCCTGTCTTTAACTCTTGGTATCCTCCTCGTGGGTCCGTCAGTGGTAGATGGCGATGCAGATTTTACCACTGTGCAGTAAACATGGATCTTTGTTTCATGCGTACAGGGCAGGGGGGAGGAGAGGCCACTACTTGATTTTATGCAGATGAGATGTGATGCTCATCTAGCCTCCATACAAAGGCTGGGAAGAGTAGACTCATGTATGAAGCATTTAGGGATGCCATGGGGGGGGGGAGGTAAAAGGTAAAAGACCCCTGGACGGTTAAGTCCAGTCAAAAGCGACTATGGGGCTGTGGTGCTCAGCTCGCTGTTCAGGCCCAGGGAGCTGGTGTTTGACCACAGACAGCTTTCCAGGTCATGTGGCCAGCCTGACTAAATGACCGTTTCGGGCGCAACGGGACACCGTGATGGAAACCAGAGTGCATGGAAACACCGCTTTCCTTCCTGCCGCAGCAGTACTTACAGTGGAACCTCGGTTTACGACTACCTCCGTTTACGAACGCTTCGGCGAGCGAACGCCGCGGACCCGGAAGTGTTTACATCCGGGTTCCACGGCGTCAGATGCGCAGAAGCGATCTGTGCAGCTTGCGCATGTGCAGAAGCGATCTGCGCAGTGTGTGTGTGTGCAGAAGCGCTCTATTGGCGCTTTGCGCATGCACAGAAGCGTGCCTTCGGACCCTGAGATCATCTTCTGAGGCCCTCCTTCGTGTGCCTCCACAAGAGGTTTGGAGGGTGGCAACACAAGAACGGGTCTTCTCTGCGGTGGCCCCCTGTCTGTGGAATGTTCCCCCCCAGGGATGTTCGCCTGGCGCCTTCATTATACACCTTTAGGCGCCAGGCAAAAACATTCCTTTTTAACCAGGCCTTTGGTTGACCTGATCAACATCCTATACCCTTTTAAAATGTGGCTCTTTTCTGGGTTTTTTTTTTAAATTGGGTTGCTCTTATTCTGATTATGTTCTGATCTTTTCTGTAAACTGCCCTAAGACCTCTGGGTATTGGGTGGTATAGAAACTCAATAAATAATAATAATAATAACTTTTAGCTAGCAACAGTATGCATAGTGCATATGTGTAAAAGATATCTGTAACAGCCAAGTATAACCTGGAGTTCATATCTCGGAATGTATTTTGCCACTATCGCAACAGCATAGCAAGCCAGTGTGGTCTAGGGGCTAGTGTCAGACTAGGAATTGGGAGACCAGAATTCAAATCCACACTTGGGTGATGATAAAATAAATATATTCATTCATTCATTCGCCACCCATCCGGCTGGATTTCCCCAGCCACTCTGGGCAGCTGCCAACAGAATAAAACATCACACATTAAAAACTTCCCTAAACTTTGTGACTTTGGGCCAGCCACTGCACCTTAGTGTAACTTGCCTCACAGGGTTGATGTGGGCATTAAATGGGGGGGGGGAAACCAAATGCGGCACCTTGAGCTTGGAAAAAAAAAAGGTGGGCTACAAACAGGGGTGCCATCCTGAATAAAACATTGGGGGCCCAGAATTGGAAGACACAAGAGCTACATATGATAGATGAATGGCAAATGAAGATGATGGACCATATGGAACTCGCTGAAATGATTGGGAGACTACGTGACCAGAAGTAAAAGACGGTGGAAGAAGATTGGAAGAAATTTAAAGAATATTTTTTAAAAATATTGTAATATATAGAAAATTATTTTCCCGAGGGAAGATTATATAGGCTATTAAGCATAAAAATTTAGATTTGAATGTATAGAGTTAGTAAATGTAGAATTTAATAAAAGGATAATAGGTGATGGAATAATTAAATTAACAAGCAATTATTAGATAATGGTGAATAAACTGCTAAAGATGTATCATAAGGAAATCCAGAAGGAAGGGGGTCGAGGGAAGTCACCTGATGATGTTTAGGAAAATTAGGTTTATATAAGAAATGTTTTTATATGTTTTGTATGTTTGTACAGTGGAACCTCGGTTTATGAACATCTCGGTTTATGAATTTTCGGTTTACGAACGCCGCGGACCCATCTGGAACGGATTAATTCACTTTCCATTACTTTCAATGGGAAAGTTCGCTTCAGTTTATGAACGCTTCAGTTTATGAACAGACTTCCGGAACCAATTGTGTTCATAAACCGAGGTACCACTGTATTGTTTTATTATTTGTTTCTTTTTTTAAAAAAAAACACATTGGGGGCCCAGTAAGTCTCTCCTGCATAAAATTGATCACATGATGTGGCTCATGCACATTGTTTGAATGGCAATGCCCATCAACTTTTGGGGTGGCTTGGCCCCTTCAAATATTTCATGCCGGGGGGCGGGGACAAAAAGACCTTGATCCCTAGGAGTTGGCTCCGATGGCTACAGATGCAGTAAGGAAATAAATAGGATGGAGATGAAAATCAACTTGCGTGAGTCAGATGTTGGGCTGGAAAGGTCAACTTTTAAATGGTGCCAGTGGGTTCGGCGAACTTAAGAAATGACCGCATCTAAAGAGGCTGTAGAAGCAATTAGATATAGTAAGAAGGGACTATGTTTAAGTGAACTAGAATTATTAAGAATTTCAGATCCAAATGAGATTTTTAAATATTGGGAGTAAGTGTGTAAAATGGATCAAACAATATGCTATAACAAGTATTTTAGATGAAGAAACGGGTTAAGAAGAAGAGAGCGCTATATTAGACATTAATAGAAACGTGGAGGGGGAGGAAGGAGGAAGTCGATAGAATGAGAACTACATATGATATTGTCATAGAAACTTTTACTTTTTTTCTTTTGTCGTCATTGGGGTTTTTTTGTTGATTTTTGTATCCCTTTTTTGTATCCCCTCCTTTATTCTTTTTGTACCCTTTATAAAATCAATAAATATATATATATATATAAAAGAAATGACTGCATCTCTTCAGAAGGAAAATGTCGAACGGTGTTTTACAATATGCTGACTGCTGTACTTTTTCTAACGAAAGAGTAGCTTTAAATGGAAGGGTCTCGTCTCAGTGCAGCTTAAGTGAGAATCCTTTCACAGGAACAGAGCAGAATAAGTTGCACGGATTTCTTTTCACACAGCCTGCCATATATAGGGGTGGTCCCAGTCACTCAAAAGCTCATTAAGGAGTTTTCTCTCTCGCGGACTTCATGATAGTGTGTTGAGGAGTGGGGGGGGGGAGTGAGTGCCTTTGCAGCCTGCAGCCACTTCTTGGACCACTGCTTCTACCAAAAAGAGCAGGCCTGTGCAGGCACCAGATGCAAGTGACTCCTGTACCTTTGATAACCTGTAAATGCCAGAGGTTGCTGCAAAAACCCACCTTGACCTTCCCAGCAAGCCAGGCAAGGAGCATTACTATGGGTCATGGAACCATTCCAGTCTGAAGAGAATGCCTGATGGGGTGCAGACAACCCCAAGGTCATTCTGGAGTATGGACTCCATCCCTGAGATTCCTTGCACTACACTGGACACAGGTGTGGCAGTGAAACACATAGCTGTCAACTTTCGGATTTGAAAATAAGGGATCAGCAGCCTCACCTGTCCTGGGGACAGTCTACGGCAGGGTCCCCAAACTAAGGCCCGGGGGCCGGATGTGGCCCAAACGCCTTCTAAATCCGGCCCGCGGACTGTCCAGGAATCAGCATGTTTTTACATGAATAGAATGTGTCCTTTTATTTAAAATGCACCTCTGGGTTATTTGTGGGGCCTTCCTGGTGTTTTTACATGAGTAGAATGTGTCCTTTTATTTAAAATGCATCTCTGGGTTACTTGTGGGGCATAGGAATTCGTTCATATTTTTTTTCAAAATATAGTTTGGCCCCCCACAAGGTCTGAGGGACAGTGGACCGGCCCCCTGCTGAAAAAGTTTGTTGACCCCTGATCTACGGTATATCTAACAATCCAAGATAGCAGTGGGAAACGGCGCTGGAATAAGGGAATTTACAGCCAAAAAAAAGGGAAAGTTGACAGCTGTGGCTTAGATTAAGGGAGTTTCCTGCAAAAAAAAGGGAGGGTTGGCAGCTATGGTGGAACATGGAACTTTTCTCAAATAGTACCAACATCTCATTGTCTCAGTCCCCGTGGCGGTGTGCCAAGTTGGCTACACTGCTGGGCTAAACAACGCTCCTGTAGCTGGTTAGTGGAGTTCAGAACACACCTGATATTAGAGACAATACAATTCCGACTCATCCTTCCTCTGTTCTTTTTTATTTTTTAATTCGCAAAGTGCTTTACATTCTTTATTGTTCGCCCTCACAACAACCCTGCGAGGTAGGCCACTACAACTTCCCCCTTTTACCAGTCAGGAACTGGCGTGACTTAACTTGCCCACGACTGCACGACGAGTCCATTGCAGAGAAGAGACTTGTTAGCTAACCTGTCACTATTCTCCGGCTCCCTTTCCCTTAAAGAAAACACACACTTCTCTTTTGACGTTCCACCTCTGCCAAACAACACGAGCGCCATCGTTCTCCCTTATATGCAAAGCTGTCCTGGAACTGGTCCTTTGGTTCATCACAACAGGCATGGTGACTCATTAGTCAAATGGAAACTCGCAGGGATTCGCCCCCCTCTCGATGGCTTTTTGATAGACAGCGCCAAAGTCTTTAAATCGCGGGGCACAACCCAGCCAAGCTTCCCCAAAGTGCTCATTGCCCGTGAAGAGGAAGTCGCCGGTTCCTTTCTTCACCTTACACTGCAGCAAGGTCTTGACGGGTCCTCGCCATTTGCCGCTCACTTTATCTTGCTGAAAGATCCGGTTTTTCTGCCTGTAGACCCGCCGCGCGCCAACTTCCACCTGGGACATGTGGTTCTCCGCATCGTGGGTGACGTTGTGGATCGATCCTCTCACCACTAGGTGTAAATTTTGCATGTTTATAAGGGATTTATGAATCACCCTCCCTCTAAATGGGCACAGGGCAATCCGCAACAAACATAATTTTAAAAACAGGTGAGAGCATTTTAAAACAGCAAATTGTCGAAACACTGACTCATGGAATGCTGCTAAGGATTAAACACCGCATTATCAAGCCTGGGAAAAGGAAACTGTTCCTTAGTTGACATCTGAAAACCAACAATGTGGAAGACAGGCGTAACTCTAGGGGTGAAGATTCTCTGAGCCTGTGGGTCAAACTTGGCCCATGATGCCATTTTCCCCAAACTGTGCTCATCAGCTGACATCACCGGGGGTCCTTTACCTTTTTTTAACCTTTTACTTTATACAGTAATGGCTTGGCTTCCCCCAAATAACTATGGGATGTGTAGTTTGTTAAGGTTACTGAGAGTTGTCAGCAGACCCCCTTTCCCCTCACAGAGCTACCGTCCTTAGGGTGGTTTAACAGTCAGTCTCTCTTTCCAGAAAATGCTAGGAATTGTACCTCTGTGAGGGCAACAGGGGTCTCCTGACGCTTTTCAGCATCCTTGGTAAGCCACACTTCCCATGATTCTTTGGGAGAAGCCATGCCGTTTTTGTAGTGGTATCACGGTGCTTTTAAATGTCATGTGCGGATGTGCCCAAGGTCTTCTACTCTGCTCAAGCTGGTAGGTCATTTCCCTCCTTCTCTCGCTCAGCTAAAGCAGTCAGCCCCACTGTTTTTGAGTTGATTAAGTTACCGAGACTCAAGCCAGGAAGTTCCTCCTTGCTGGGCCTGCAAAACACACACACACACACACACACACACACACACACACACACACACGACTGACAGATGTTGTGCTGCAGGCCACACGGTGGGGGGCATTTAGACTTAAAGCATCCACAGAACAGAAGAAATAGCCCTTTGAGATGACTCTATTTATGGCTTCACTTCCTCGTCCTGAGTTCAGCAATCACCACCCCCAGGTTCGAGTGTGTGTGTGTGGATTAGATCAAAATAACTGGTCGTGGAAGTGCAATTGACCCCCAAAGCACACTTAGCTTTATGGTTCTTAAGAGCCACGGCCCTCAGACCTCATGAACAACTTGGAGCAGGAGGAACAAGAGCATTATAGTTTGTCAATAGACTTGACTGAAGCTGGGGGGTGGGGGGGGGAGAAGGCGAACAGAACAGGGGGACATCTGTTATGCTAAAAGGCTAGTGGCTCCAGGAAATTGGATTAACTAAGGAAGTTCCCGAAGTCTTCCTAAGTAAGTTCTTTGTGCCCATGACATGAGTGAGATATTTGTCCTCAGTGGGGAAGATTTCAAATACTTCTTTCTTTTGCAGGCAAATTCCATGATTGATTATTTGGTTTGGGATGCCATCTTTTCAGTCACAAGTGGGAATTGTCCTCTGAGAGCTATAGGTGTGGAAATGGGCTTGTGACCAAATTAGGGACAATTTATTCACCCACTGGCCTTAAATACACACACACACACACACACACACACACACACACACACACACAATGAGGAGGGGTGTTTTGTCAGGTAGAATTCAGGGTGCACTCGATTCAGCGATCGTCTAAAAATGCTATCCCGAGGACCCAGATTTCAATGTAGAACATCACCACGAATACAATGGAGCCAGATGTATGTGACGGATCATTCTGAAGTTCACAATCAGTCTGGGATGGCGACAAAAATAAAAGTTGCCATGGCTCCAAAATATGCCCCCCCCAGCCCTCCCCTAATAGCGATGCAAATTGGCTTTGAGGAGACCTTTACACAATGAGCCAGTTTATACGACTTGCAGGGCAATATAAGTTTAGTGGATCTTACTCCCAGGTTACAGGTGATGTGATGTGAACTTTAAAGACCATTAGCAGCGTGGAACCATCATAGGGCTCAACTCAGTGATTCATACCAGATCCTGCCAAGAACCAGTTAGTCCTGCAGGAGACCTCGGTTGTCGAACGTACAGTAATCCATTCTGGAAGACCGTTCGACTTCCGAAACATTTGGCAACCGAGGCACGGCTTCCGATTGGTTGCAAGAGCTTCTTGCACTCAAGCAGAAGCGGCGTCGGACATTCGAGTTCCAAGGAACACTTGAAAACCGGAACATTTACTTCCGGGTTTTTGGCTTTCAGGAACCGAAATGTTCAAAAACAGAGCCGTTCAAGAACAGAGAGAGAGAGGGAGGGAGGGAGGGAGACTTAGGGGAGTGTGACTGTTGATCTTCCTCAATTTCTAAACACTTTCAATACGATAGACCATGATATCCTTCTGGAGCAACTTGGAACAGTTTGCACCTCTTCAAAAAATGATGTTCTCCTGCCAAGTTCACTTACCAAAATCACTGCTGCAAATAGCCATGAGAAGTTCCATGTTGTCACAGGGGCGGCACATAGCTGGGGAAGGAAAACACAAAGTCAAGAAGGAGTATTGCTAGAGGGCTTCTGAACGAGTCCCAAACGGTAAGCCTGGTGCAATGACCTCAATGGCATCTGGATCAAGTTTTGCCTTCATTCTGAACATCTGAGAGCCTTTGCATGATGACCACTTTTCTGTAACATGGGGTGGGGGAGTGGAATAGGGGGTCCTGGAGACATTGGTGGACCAGAGCTCCTTTCACCCCTGGGTCTTGGCCCTGTTGCCTGGAGCTGCAGCCCAACGACATCTGAAGATCCACAGGTTCCTCACCTTTGACCAGGGCCGTCTCTAGGCCTGGGCTGGGTGGTGCAATGCGCCAGGGTGCCTGGCCACCAGGGGCGCTGCTGCGCCCACCAGACAGCTGATGTCTGAGCCCTATGGCTCCTCCTCCTCCTCCTCTCCTTCGGCCCTCAGCCGCTGAGTGCCGAGTTGCTGTCACCTGCGGGAGCGGCGGTGGCGGGAATGGCTCCCGAGGGGGCTCCTCCACATCTGGTGCCCGCCACCCCACCACCACCACTCCAAGGGCACAGGCGGCGGCGTGGCACCCGCCTCCTGCTCCTCGGGCTGCCGGGAGCGCAGGCGGAGGCAGCAGTGGACTGGTCAGCCGGCCAGGGAACAAGCGGCGCACTGCGGGACCCGGAATTCACCTGAGCTGGCAGCGGGACACCGCACAGCAGGTGAGGGGCGGCGGGAAGCCTGGGCTGGTGGTACTGGGGACCCTGAGCCAGGGCGAGAGAGAGCAGCTTGGGGAAAGGGAGGGGGCGCCGGAGGGACCTTTGTGCCACGGCGCTGGATTCGCTTAAGACGGCCCTGCCTCTGACCTTGAGGGCTCTTGTGATAATCTGCTCAGGAGCATCTGTTTCCAAAGCAGTGCATAATTTCTGTCGATTGCTCAGGCCTGTAGAGGTCAGCTTCATACCCTCCAACATTTCTCCAATGAAAATAGGGGCATTTGACAAATATATGAGGCGCAAGGTCTTTTTAAGACAAGCACTCTCTGGAATTACAGTGGTACCTCTACTTACGAATTTAATGTGTTCCAAGCGCACATTCGTAAGTCGAAAAAAATTGTAAGTCGAATCCCATAGGAACGCATTGGGAGAAAAAATTCATAAGTCGAAGCAACCCTATCTAAAAATTCCTTAAGTAGAAAAAATCCTATCTAAACCACATCCAAGATGGCGGACGGAGCTCTGTTCATAAGTAGAAACATTCGTAAGTAGAGTTATTCGTAAGTAGAGGTACCACTGTAGATACCACTAGGAATGCTTGCTCATAGCATTCAAAATGTTTCTTCTTCCATTCTTTTAATTCCTTTATAGTTTAACTGGTGGGGATGCAAGAGGGGGCCTTCTTGGTGGCTTGTAATTATTTGTATGTTTTAAACAGGTTATATAATATATATATATATATACCGGTATGTACAGTTGTACCTTGGAAGTCGAATGGAATCCATCCCGGAAGTCTGTTCGACTTCCAAAATGTTCGGAAGCTGCAGAAGCCTCGTCAGACGTTCGGCTTCCAAAAATAGTTCGCAAACCGGAACAGTCACTTCAGAACAGTCCATTTGGGAGCCAAAACGTTCGAGAACTAAGCTGTTCAAAAACCAAGGTACAACTGTACAGAGCTTTAATGTTTGTTTCCACTGTATTTCCCTATGTTTTTATCTGCCTTGAGTCCCATCAGGGGAAAAGGCAAGGTATAAATATATACTAATTAATAAATAATAATAATAATAATAATAATAATAATAATAATAATAATAGCAAAAAATGGGTAAAACTTTTATTTTGCTCTTCTGGTATAGCTGATTGGATGGCTGGTTTTGCTTTCATTTTATCTTTTGACCTGGTTGCAGCTGCTGATGCGAATAGCTTGCTATACACACACACACACACACACACACACACACACACACACACACACACATATACATTTGATATTTTATTGATCTAATTGTTTTATTGGCAGCTTCTTTGGGGGGGATGGGGTTATTTCATGTGAACTTCCTGAAGAGCCCCTGTCCTCATATGAGGTTCGAACACAAATTGGGGAAAAATGAGACCCGCACGTGGTAATTGCTTACCTTCCACAAGCGCCATTTTCTGGAAGTCTGGGCCTGTGACGCTCTTGTTGCTCAGCAACTCGTACTGGAAGCTGGCTGTCCTGCGGCTGATGTCCCTCTGAGGACTGGCCTGCAGGAAAAGTGCCACCCGCTGGGGCGTGCGGGTGCTGAAGCAGGAGACTTGGTGCAGGCGGGGCTCCTCGGCGTCACTCAGCAGCAGGTGGAGCTGCCCGTCCCGCTCCACGTAGATGTTGGCACCTTGGAAAGTGTTGGACGGCTTGATGCAGACGGCGGTGTGCTGAGCGCTGGACAGGTTGGGCTCCAAGATGACGCGGAGGGCTCGGGCCGGGTACATCCATTCCAGGAAGCCCTCGGTACAACGCAGGTGGACCTGCTCCACCGCACGGGAGCGGGGCTCCCAGCTCAAGCCACTAGAAAACAGAGGGGTGGACAACTGTGGTAACCAGGGTACAAGGAGTAAGAGGCAGCCAGAGAAAAATAAGACCTAGGGCTTCCATTTTATTCCCACTAGAACTGCCAGGTCCATTCCCTAAAAGGGATCCTGTAAAAAGGTAATGGTAAAGGACCCCTGGTTGGCTAAGCCCAGTTAACGGCAACTATGGGGTTGCGGCACTCATGTTGCTTTCAGGCTGAGGGAGACGGCGTTTGTCCACAGACAGCTTTCCGGGTCATGTGGCCAGCATGACTAAATCGCTTTCTGGCGCAACAGGACACTGTGATGGAAACCAGAGAGCATGCAAATGCCGTTTACCTTCCTGCCACAGCGGTACCTATTTATCTACTTGCACTGGCATGCTTTCGAACTGCTTGGTTGGCAGGAGCTGGGACGGAGCAACAGGAGCTCACCCCATTGCGGGGATTCAAACTGCTGACCTTCTGATCGGCAAGCCCAAAAGGCTCAGCGGTTTAGACCACAGCGCCACCCACACCCAACTGTTACCTAGAGGAATCTCAACCCCCCCCTCCCTGTAACTCATACATATTTTTGGCTTGGTTATTAACTTAATGCTGGATAGCTCAGTTGGTTAGAGCATGGTGTTGATAACACCACGGTTGCAGGTTCAATTCCCATGTGGGGATAGCTGCATATTCCTGCATTTTAGTGGGTTGGAAGAGATGATAGTCAGGTTCTAATTCTATGCTGCTACTATTTTCTGCCTTATACACAGAACCTGCATTTTGCTTTGCACCTAGTTACCAATACCCATTATTTTGTTGTTTTTGTGTGTTGTTTCATGTTATTCTTAATTAAAAAAACAAACTACACACACAAATTAATACATATAAATCTAACCATACTGGCCTTCTGACTGGTGTGTATGTTTCCACACATACGAATTTATCTCTGGACTGGAGTCCCATTCACCAATAGCAATTTTGGGGCAGATATTTAGGAAGTCAGCCTTTGAGCCAGAGTAGGCCAGAGGCTAAAGGGGAAATCTTCTACGGCAGTCAAATATGGAAGCCAGTTCAGCTTTCAGTACCTACATGCTTCAGATCAGAGCAGCACATGGCCACTTTTAGGTAGCCAATTGACACATTCTGTAGATTGTCGAGACAAAAAAGTTTTAGCTTTTTTTTTAATAAGTAAAAATGTAATTATACAGGGATCATTTCAGAACCAGCAGTCGGTATTTAAGAACTGCAGAAAGTTAGAGCTTGATGAGGTGGGGTGGGGGGAGCCTTGTGTAGCGAGATTCTATACATACAGACTCAGAAACAAGCCCAATTGCATTCAGGAGAACAATATTTTATGGAGTTGGAGGATTGTATATTGCCCCAGCCTTAAAATCCCTTTGAGTTCAGTGGGAGAGGGAAGTTGAAATTCCTTCCATTGCACTCAATGGGACTTAAACTGTTTGCCAGGACAATGTGCTTAAAGCTGCCAGGTATTTAAAATTATGCTATTATGAATTATGCTGCTAATGTTGTGCACTGCCCTGGGATCTTCGGATATAGAAATTGAAATAATAATAATAATAATATCCATTTCCTCGGGCGGGTAAGTTCCGCGTCGCTTTGCCTCGCCCTCTCCGCCCGCGGCTTACCTGCCCTTCCAGCTGCAGTAGTCGGCGGCGCACGGCTGCAGCCACAGGCGGAGCAGCAGCGGGAGAAGCAGCAGCATCCGCGGAGGCGGCGCCCCTGCGCGCTTGCTCCGCGCCTCCCGCTCCGGGGACATCAAGCGGCGGCTTGGGGGCAGCTGGGGGCCGAGCCAGCGCGAAGCCAGTCCCTCCGTCGAGAAGGGAAGGAGGAGAGGGGAGACAAAAAAAAAGGTGCTTCGTTTTCCTTTCTCTCTCCGCGGGAGAGAGAAGGAAAGCGGCCTCGTTGGAGAGCGCTGGGTGGAGACTGGAGAGAGACAGAGGCGCGCGCTGTGCGCAACAGGACGAAGCGAATGAAACGGGAGACCCTCCCTACCAGCGTCCCATGCTTGCATTTCAACGAGGTCTAATCTGCGGTTGAGTTGACAGATGTCCCTGGTTTTCCAGAACTCCCACTTCTCCCCCCAGCATCGCCAAACATAGTGGCTGCGCTTTGTTGCAAAGAGCCCCCCCCCCGACAACCAAACCAAATTATACATTCAGAAGGGAGCAAGGCGCATTCTCGCCATTATTGAATGCCGAGTTAGTGCGTATGCGTGCATTTAGTTGTTCATGTATGGGCTGTGGGTTGGAAAGGTGGTATATAACAGCAACTTATTATCGTTATTATTATTTTATTTTATTATTATTTCCATCTAATCATTACACCTCTCTCCTGCAGCCTTCACCACTAATGCTAGGACCAACAACGGGTCAATACAGACCACATAAGAGATTATGCCGAAATGGCAAAATTAACTGGGAAGCTCAGAAATCAAGCAGACAAGAACTTTAAGAAAACCACACTTGTAAGGTAACGGAAACCTATATGGATAATTTAGAAGGACAAGAATTTGGATATGCAGTTGTAAATATTATCATTAGGACCCATGGAAAGGATGGGGGGGGGGGAGTCAGGAGATTCAGAGTACAGTAATCTCAATATTTGCATTTGGAATTGGGTTTTTTTGTTACATTTTTATACTTTTTAAAAAATCAAATACAAAAATTATTTAAAAAAACACACACAACACGGACCACATAAGCAAAAGGCAGCAGGTTTAAACCCCTTAATAGGAGTAGGACTGGAACCAATGGCTTCAAGTTACAAGAAAGGAGATTCCAACTACGGTATACACCAGGAAAAAAAATCTGACAGTAAGAGCTGTTTGACAGTGGAACAGACTCCTGCAAGAAGTGGTGGACTCTCCTTCCTTGGAGGTTTTAAAGCAGAGGTTGGGTGACCATCTATCAGGGGTTGGACTACTAGATGACTCTTGGGACCCCTTCCAACTCTACAATTCTATGAGTCAAAAAGTGGCTTAAAAGGGTCAGCTCCCACTTTATAATTTTTTGTGCAACTCTATACTCCAAGCCTTCTTCAGCAAGCACCCTTGTATAAATGCTATAAATATTGCAGTTGTCCAGCTGATTCTTATAATCGGGTATGCCAGTTGCAGGTGTGTGTTCATGCACTTAGAAGAGAAGAAGAGTTTGGATTTGATATCCCACTTTATCACTACCCTAAGGAGTCTCAATGGGACACGGGTGGCGCTGTGGTCTAAACCACTGAGCCTAGGGCTTGCCGATCGGAAGGTCGGTGGTTCGAATCCCCGCGACGGGGTGAGCTCCAGTTGCTCGGTCCCTGCTCCTGCCAACCTAGCAGTTCAAAAGCACGCCAAAAAGTGCAAGTAGATAAATAGGTACCGCTGCGGCACGAAGGTAAACGGAATTTCCGTGCGCTGCTCTGGTTCACCAGAAGCGGCTTAGTCATGGTGGCCACATGGCCCAGAAAACTGTCTGCAGACAATCGTCGGCTCCCTTGGCCTATAGAGCGAGATGAGCGCCACAACCTCAGCGTTGTTCATGACTGGACTTAACTGTCAGGGGTCCTTTACCTTTTTAAGGAGTCTCAAAGCGGCTAACAATCTCCTTTCCCTTCCTCCCCCACAACAAACACTCTGTAAGGTGAATGAGGCTGAGAGACTTCAGAGAAGTTTGACTAGCCCAAGGTCACCCAGCAGCTGCATGTGGAGGAGTGGGGACGCGAACCCGGTTCACCAGATTATGAGTCCACTGCTCTTAACTACTACGCCACACTGGCTCTTAATACTTCACCTGCTGTTTGTACGCTTTTGCTAAGTGCACAACGTGGACCTGAGGTTTTCTTCACAGCTGTATGAGGCTTCAGTTTTTGTCCGTATGTTATCCATTCCCCCCCATCCTGCAATAAACTCACAAGAATGCGCTTTCGATTTTAAACAGCCTCTCCGTTGGGTTTCGGAGTACAGTAACAGTTGAGAAAGGCTCAAAAGTAATGACAGTGCCGAAGAAGAAAACTATTTCAGTCTAACTTGCCTCTCCAAGGTTTGCTCTTGAGCAGTGGATTTTTAAAAGGCCAATCACCTCTGGGGAATGGACTGGTGCTTCTAAGCGTTGCCAGGTTGCCAGGTTGCCACCCGGGGAAGGCTCTTTTGTTATTTTTAAACCTGCTGCTGTTTATTCCTTCCTCTTTTGTCTCTGCCAGCTGTAGTGAGCAGGACTCTAATGTGCTTCACAGCAGGGCAGAGAAGAGGTGAATTAAAAGGCCAAGGAGGAAAACCAGCAGGAAGCCCCAAGGCTTTCCCCATCCCCTGTTAAAGAAAAAAAGGGTTTTTTGTGTGCAAAATGTTCAGGTTCTGTGCAGGCAACCTGACTGGTATTTCATATTCAATGTACAAACATACATAGTAACTAAATCTGAAAAAGTGTTCCATGGAAATGCTTTTTATTAAGATGATTTTTCTAACTTGCTTTTTTTTTTTTAAATGGAGGAAGCCTGCCAGTATAATTGCCAGCTGCCATTATAATTGAACCCCACCCCCACCACTGATTCATTTTCTGTGAAACAAAAGTGCCTCTTTTTCTTTGACCAAATGCCGGTGGTTATGAAATGGTTTTAATGATTTGAGTACAAGGGACTGTGAAGTGGCTACTGCTGGAGACCAATTGGACTAAGATGAAGCAACATGGCTTTGGGATAACCTTCTGGGAAGTTTCCTTCCTTCCTTCCTTCCTTCCTTCCTTCCTTCCTTCCTTCCTTCCTTCCTTCCTTCCTTCCTTCCTTCCTTCCTCCTCCTCCTCGGCGATCACTTGCAGCCGAGTAAGATTGTCTTCCATAAACACGATTTTAACAATGGGTCTGTAAGTGACTGTGGAGGCCAATTCTGGATCTGTAAGGTGAATCCACTCGAAGTCAAGCATAGCTGTGTCCCACTGATTACAAAAGGATTTCCCAAGACCAAACCATTGAAGAACTGTGAACCTTTTCAGTGGCATGAAGTGATTTTGTGTGTGTGTATAGGGCTGGAGGCACCAGCTTGTGAGTGATCACATGAGCATCGTGCCTCCATCCCTAAGCCAGACAGAAGAAGCTTCATGGATTTGGGGAAGGAGATGCCAGGCCTCTGACAAGATGCTGGAGTCCTCCTGCCTCATCTGCAGGTGGGGCTTTGGGAAAGTGGCGGAAGAGCTCTTGGATCCATCAGAGCATCACACCTCCCTCCCTATGCTGGGCAGAAGCTTCCTGGGCTTTGGGGAGAAGGTGCCAGTGAAAAAAATTAGGGGACTAGCCTAGTTCCCCTGGTCCACTGACTGCACACCACTGCATCTCTTGGCTTTTTTAAAAAATTGGAAAGCAGCTATGATGTGTTGTAGCAAGTCAAATCACTGGGTCCACTTCTTTGGCGATCACTCGTAGCTGAGTAAGATTGTCCTCCATGAATATGGTCTTAACAGTGAGTCTGTAAGTGACTGTGGAGGTTAATTCTGGATCCCCATGTCCTTCCACAGTGGGGGCATAGGTTTCTGGGAAGGAGTTGATCAGGGTTAGGGTTTGCCAAGCATGCCTTCATCTTAGCACGTTTCTCCCCTTTGTCCTGAGTTTGAGCGTCTTCAAATTCCATGACACCTTTGGTAAAGGCTCTTCTCCAACTGGAGCACTCGCAGGCCAGTTGTCGGTGTTTATACTACATTTTTTAAAATTTGCCTTGAGAGTCTTTGAACCTCTTTTGTTGACCACCAGCATTACGCTTTCCATTTTAAAGTTTGGAATAGAGTATTATAAAAAATAAAATAAAATAGATTTTTGCTTATAACAAGAGTAGTTGCTTTGGAAGACGATAACCAGGCATTCGCACAACATGACCAGCCAAAACTTAAGCCAGTATTGTCTACACCAGGCATAGGCAAACTCGGCCCTCCAGATGTCTTGGGACTACAACTCCCATCATCCCTAGCTAACAGGACCAGTGGTCAGGGATAATGGGAGTTGTAGTCCCAAAACATCTGGAGGGCCAAGTTTGCCTATGCCTAGTCTACACTAACAGACAGGTGCTCACCAGGGTTGCTGTGGGATGGAATACTGGGGCAGACAAGTCACAACAGTTCCCAGAGTGTCCACTTGGAGGAACACCTGGAGGAACACCTGACCAAGGCTCAGTTTCCTGTTCCTCCAGACATGCAGATGAGATGGATTAGCTGGCAGATAAAAGCCCCTAGCCAGCAGCCATTCTCTCTCTTAGCCATCTCTTCTTCAATGGGAACACATCTCCAGAGAATCTCCAGTTAGGATGGTTCTCCATCTCGGCCTGCTGCCAAGAGAGAGACCAGATGGAGCCTTACTCTACTAAGTAGACTCCAGATGTATATATTTGTAACTTTTCTACGTAAGCCTGCCTTTCTGAGATTATGCTGTTAACTCAGGATGAACTTGTAAGTAAACTATCTTATTTTATGAACACTGTGGTGTGTGTTTCTTTTAAGAGGGACAAAGGGGATTTGCCAGGAAGTATAATATTGTTGTAGAGGTTCTAACAAACCTAACGCTCACGTTTTGCTGCGCACAAAAGGGGAATGTCACTCTGCTGATATTGGAAGCTTGATAACACAAGCTTGGATGGAATCTATATAATAATATATCCTAATCCACATCCCTAACATTCCCACAGTTGCAGGCAGAAGTTTCCCCCAGTTCCACCTGGGACTGCATGCAAAGCATCTTCTTAGTCACCACTAAGACCCCTGGGGAATGAGTGGTGAGGAATCTCTGCTGCTGGATCTCACTGTTGGCCTGGCTTGTGCGTCTGGCAGTTAGTTGCACCGTCAGGCCGATGTGCGCACCCAGTCGGCTTTGAAAGCACAGCATGGTTTCAAAATCGGCAGCACCCTGTTGGTGAGCAGTGAAAAAGTCCGCCCGAGTGCACCTTCTGTCCCACAAAGCGCTCATTCTCAGCCCTTTTGGCTCTGGTTGACGGTTAATGAGGCCACCTCCTTTTGTCTTTGGAAAGAAAAAAAAAGATATATCTTAAAGTGATTAATAAGAGTTTCTCACTGCACTTTTAAGAGCCAACAAAACAGAATCTTGTCAGCGCAATCAAAGCAAACATTGAATGATTGATGGAAATTCAATGGCTTTAACTTTGGCTTTCAAGATCGCCTTTCAGGGGTCCCTGCACAAGAAAGCCCCGGGGGTCCCTGCGATTATCATGCTAAAAGCCCGCTCTGTGCCTGCCAATAATTAGATTTCTATATGCATTGCCTTTCCTCGGCTTCAATGCGCAACATGGGGAGCTGCTCTTTTGCGGGCCTCGAGGAGCGAGGCTCCCTTTCGGCCTCCCTTAAGCGTGGAATCGGGATTTCGCACCCGGGCACAGACAATGGCTCTGTGCGCTGTTGCGTGGCACATGCTCAGCTCTGTGTGCTATTGTTCTCCCCCCCCCCTCTCAATAAGGCAAGGCTCACGGGCAGCAAGACTTTTAAGGCCATCTGTTACCTTGTTGCCAACAGAACGTTCTCACATTGTCCACAGCTGCCCAGAGAGGTGGGAGTGGCAAGCTCAGAGTCCTGGCTCTGGACAGCTCTTGGAGAAGTATTTTATGCTCTGCCCACCCCGCCTCTGCGAAGGGAAGAGGATCTTTTTAAGGCCAGCCAATGTGAAATGGAGAGCGTGGGTCAGGGTGGAGTTCCTACGGTCCCTGCCTGCATCCTGTGCAGTAAAAACAGCTATATTCAGACTGAACGGCTTGCTGAGGAGCATAGAATCACAGAGTTGGAAGGGACCCTGAAAAATATGCAGCTGTCCCATATGGGGATCAAACCTGCGACCTTGGCATTATCAGCACCATGCTCCAACCAGCTGAGCTATCCAGGCTTTTCCAGACATGAGGATAACTGTAATATATTTTAAGCTAAGCTGCAGTGACCTCTCTGTCAGCAAAGGGCAAGGTAACAAAGTTTTTAGGGGCGCGCGCACACACACACACACACAGAGTGGTAGCTTGGTTCTCAAACTTAATCTGTTCCGGAGGTCCGTTCCAAAACCAAGGCGCGCTTTCCCATAGAAAGTAATGCAGAATGGATTAATCCATTCCAGACTTTTAAAAACAACCCCTAAAACAGCAATTTAACATGAATTTTACTATACGCGACCATTGATCCATAAAAGGAATAATCAATGTGCTGTATTATAAAATAAACAAGACAGTATTGTAGATGATAAAAATTAACATGAATTTTATTTTCTTACCTGCACTGATGATAGTCATTGTTTGGGTGGGGAGCTTTTATCCATTTCTGCAGCCACACTATCTATCTATCTATCTATCTATCTATCTATCTATCTATCTATCTATCTATCTATCTATCGCTGAACTGGGTTCCACAGAGTCACAAAAACAAATTAACCTAAAAAGCCTCAAAAGCAAAAATGCAAAATAAATAGCAAAAACAAAAGTCCATTTGACTTCCGAAAGAGCAACTAGGTGTTCTGTTTTGGTGACTGTAACCCTAGTAGGAGGAGCCTTTTGACACCTAGCTTATATATACGAATTTCTTTTTTAAAAATAATTTCTATTAATTTTCTGTTTTACAATTTCAAGTAAACATTTTACAAACTTTAAAATATCCAATGACTTCCCTTCTCCTCTTTCCATGGTTCATTTTGCATATCCTACATCCCTGTTATATTTTACAAAAAGCGTTCCAATCGATTTTCCACTATGGCATCTATCAGTAATTATCTACTCTGTTGAATTTATCTTCATGTTGCCAGTGTTTTCAGCTGTACACTGTTATTTTCCATATACTCAATAAATGCTTTTCAATCTTCTTTAAACATATGCTCTTCTTGCTCTCTTATTCTATATGTTAAATCAGCAACTTGTGCATATTCTGTCAACTTAAGTTGCCAATCCTCTTTAGTTGGGACCTCGCTCACTTTCCATTTGGGGGCTAACAAAACACAGGCCGCAGTTGTTGTGTACACGAATAACCTTTTCTGATACCTGGGAATTTCAGTCTGGGTTATCCCCAGCAGAAAGGACTCTGGTTTTTTTTTTTGGGGGGGGGGGGAAAGTAATTTTAAACATTTTTTTCAGTTTGTGATAGATCATTTCCCAATATTCTTTTACCTTTTTACGTGTCCATATACATGCGAGTTTCTAATACTGCCTCCTGCCATTTTCACACATGAAAATAGGTTCTTTTATTATTATTATTATTATTATTATTATTATTATTATTATTATTATTATTGCAGAGATTTGGTTCACAACATTTGAAATATAGTTCTTTTCACATGCTAGAGAATCAAACAAAACTCTCCCCCATGCAAGTAGTAGTATAACTCGAGATGAGATGTGTTAACTGTCATTACTGATCAAATATAATCAGATTCTAAGTGACATTGCAAGTCAGCTGCGGCATTCAAACATTAAATACTGTTGCATGGCAGTGATAACATCTTGTTAAATGTTCATCACCATTACAGGCCAGTTTTCCAGTGCTTTGCTTCGGTCAATTCGTTAAACAATTTCTGAGGTTGATCACTTAAATACACTTGTGCTCTAAAAATTCATAGACCACAAACTTGACATGAGTCAACAGTGTGATACAGAAGTTAAAAAAGCCAATGCAATTCTGGGCTGCATCAATAGGAGTATAGCATCCTCCCTATAGCAATAGGGAAGTAATAGTACCACTGTATTCTGCTCTGGTCAGACCTTACCTGGAGTACTGTGTCCAGTTCTGGGCACCACAGTTCAAGAAGGATACTGACAAGCTGGAACGTGTCCAGAGGAGGGCAACCAAAATGGTCAAAGGCCTGGAAACGATGCCTTATGAGGAATGGCTTAGGGAGCTGGGTATGTTTAGCCTGGAGAAGAGAAGGTTAAGGGGTGATATGATAGCCATGTCCAAAAATATATAAAAGGATATAATGTAGAAGAGGGTGAAAGGTTGTTTTCTGCTGCTCCAGAGAAGCGGACACGGAGCAATGAATTCAAGCTACAAGAAAGAAGATTCCACCTAAACTTTAGGAAGAACTTCCCGACAGTAAGAGCTGTTTGACAGTGGAATTTGCTGCCAAGGAGTGTGGTGGAGTCTCCTTCTTTGGAGGTCTTTAAGAGGAGGCTTGACAGCCATCTGTCAGGAATGCTTTGATGGTGTTTCCTGCTTGGCGGGGGGTTGGACTGGATGACCCTTGTGGTCTCTTCCAACTCTATGATTCTATGAAAAATGAGATGGCATAAGTCAGCCTTTGCAAGCCCAGTTTTTAACTTGCAACTAGCTTTTATTGGCATAAGTTAAAACAGTAAAATCATACAAACTCATCCAAAATACATTGATAACCCAAACACATACTGTACAATATATAGAAAAAGACTAGATAACCACCACTGAATAAATCAGGCAATTTTAGATTTAGCTTTAATGATCTTGGCTAGGCACCCCAAAACAATCTTGGTAGTTTCTGGAGTATCATCCCTCAACAAATATTGAATTACAGAATCCTTCCAAATCGATATTCTGAGCTGTAAGGGAGTCATGAGGAGATCTCTGTGATGGGTGCTGAGAAGAGGGCAATCTAAAATTATGTGATGTATTGTCTCTTGTGAGCCCAGATGTTGCTGAACAACTCCCATCATCCTCGGCCATTCGCCATGGTCAAAAACATCTGGAGGGTGCATCGTTGGGGAAGGCAGCATAGCGATCTCTGAAGCTCGGTTCGAGACAATTATGCCATAGCTCAGAGCAAAACGTCGGCTGAATGTATCTGACCCGACCTCATTTTGGAATCAAAAGCTACATGCAAATAGTCTTTTAAAAGGTCTGATTGCAGGCACCATATCGGGAGTAGAAATGGCAAAGCTCCTCCTTTGTTCTGAATCAGTCAGGGAACCAGAAAGGAAAGGATGTTGACACCATGATGAAGTGACCCCCCGGGAGGGTTCATTCAGCCCCAACGTACTCCGCACTCAAAACCAGCCCATCTGCTGCCATTAGAAGCCACTTGATCTCTGAACTGCTCTTTCTACCACCAGCAAACTCACAGCCCATTCCGCCCCCCCCTTCCCCAGTGGACATCCGCAATCCACAACTAGTTGGGTTTGTCAGTGGTTCTGGCAAACTAGTTTACTCCCCCATCCAAATCAGCAACTAGGTTCTATGCTTGCCTTCCGAGTTAGGACAGAAAGGCCTATAGTTTGAAGCTGTTTCCCATGCAAAACTGAAAGATGGTGACCAGCCATGGCCTGCTGGTTCAGACGTGAACCGAGCTGATTTGTGGAGCCGTGCAATTTTAAATTGATTCTGCGTAGAGGAGGAGGAGTGCACAGACTACGTGCACAGACTACGCACAGATCTACGTAATGACCTAGTGGCTCTTCTCTTTTCACCTGTGGCAAATTCCAAGCAGTAGGTTTACTAGTTTATTGCTGCAAAAGCAAAAAAAGCATCACAGCACCCCAAAAGCAACCATTTATTGTGGCACCACCTTCATAGACTAGAGCCCACATAACATCAAATGTCGCATGCCTCTTCTGTGCCGATGCAGGCCATTAATATTTTTGTTAATAGGTTGCTTGATTGGAAACCATTATTATTTAAAAAAAAGAGGGACACAAACATTAGGTGCCAATCTTTTATTAACAGATTATGTAAACAAAACAAAAGAAACTCAGATCAGTGTCTCACCAGAAAGCAGACAATACAGATTCAGATCCACACACATTTTCTTCGGTCTAAATTCACACAAGAGGAAAACAAACAAACAAACAGACCGACTGATAGAAACACAAGGAAACCTGGTAACTCTCCAAAGTATGAAAACAGGGTCCCTTAAAAAAGAGGAGACAAGAGGTTTCTTTCTAGCATATCACCTGTGCAGCATCATTGAAAGAAAGAGGTACAGAGAACTCTTAAAACCAATTCTGACTGCTTGTAGCACTTGGGAGACGTGCCAGTTAAAATTCTGTTTCATAAATCACTTCGAATATTCTGAAGGTTTGTCCCACGTCATCTTAGTACTTCTCACAACACTCCTTTAATACAGAATGGTATTCTCACCCCCACCTTATATAGAAGATAAGCAGAGGGTGAAATGATGCCACCCAGTGAGTCCTGGGTGTCTCAGCTCAGACTCTAAGGCCTAGTTCCCACCGAGAGGAGCTGTTCCTGAACACTTCAGACTGAAGGCAGAATGCTTCTTTCATGGAAAAAGATATTTGTGCACATAGAAGGGAAAGGGGTTCTAGCCTAGCCTGCTCACAGGTACATACAAAACTAGAATTGGTCCCCCCAATGGAAAATGATCCTTCTATGTAATCTGCCACCTGCAGTCTGAGAGACTATAGTTCAGGAACATTTTGACTGCCTCACCTGTAACCTGTGAAAGCTAAGCATTAGTCACTACCCTGATTCTGGGATGTGATAAAGCGGAATCTCACTTAAATGCTGAATACTCTTGAAAACCCAAGAATGCCCACATGTACGATAGCCCGCCCCCCCCAAAAGCAGGTCAGACGTTTGGAATAATTTACAACATTGTGGTGGCAACTCAGATGTGCTCACATGGAACAGCAGGTTTCTAAAATGAGAGTGTGACTACCAGCCTGACATTTAAAAAAACCCCAAAAACTCTTAAGCCACCCTTGTGAGACCAGATTCCACCCAGGGGAAGGGTGTGGTTTACAGTTATTCCACCTAAGCTGTTTGCGAGCACATATTCAATGAATGAACACATTCATATTTCAACCACATCTTGACAGCACCCATCCAAAAGGTATGAAAAAGAGGGCCTGTCATTACCTTTTCACCTTTCAGCTATGAGCTATCTGAGGGTTTCAGAGACCATTGAGATAGAGAGAGAGAGACCTACAACCACAACTGACTAATTAGGATAGTTACTCTGGCTTAGAGGGAAATCCTACACATGCTAACTAAGAATTAAGCCCCATTCAAAAGAACGGAACTTCATCCCAGGTTGCAAAACTGTACCCTACCTTAAAATTTTGGTATGTAAAAGAGTGCCAGCAGCAATAGTCTGGCAGCCACAGCTATAAGCCGACTTTCCCAGGTCAAGGGGCTATAAATGGAGACTACATTCCCGCTTATTACAATTTAGAACTATAATAATATCAGACTTATTTCTTCAATTTTGATTAAAATAGGGGGGGGGGAACACACATTCTTTTCTGGGAAGCAGTCTCCAGGAGTTCGTTGTGGAGAAGAGGACATGGTGGCAAGCGAGCAAACATAAGCAAGGATGTAGACTGGATCATAGGGAAGTGGAGACCTGCGGCCTTCTGATCACTAGTGATCACTAGTCACATTGGGGTTGAAAGTCCAGCATCATCAGTATTTGCTTTGGCCACATAGTTGCTCTTTCCTCACTAGGAAGGACCCCAGACTAGGGTTTAACACATGCCCTTGAACTTTCGAAGGACAGCTCTTTGGCTAGCATCGCCCCCCCCCCTCAAGACATGCCATCAGAAACATGGGGTGTATTCCTTGGAAAAGGCTGGTTAACTCCTCCATGCCTCTCCTACACACAATTCTGGCTATGCACAGACCATGGTGGGCAACAACCATCTCTCAGGAGAAGGAAATGGAGCAATCGTGAGAGCAGAGGGAACTGCATGCACAATTCCAAGAGCATCTAGTTTTCAAAATAAGCAGCGCGCACACACACAAGGCCTTGAAACGCCATCCTTGCCCTATGAGCAGTCACCACTTGCATGCTCCAATTCTTTCTGTACGCCTTCTATGTTTCAACTAATTAACCTGAAGACAAATTCAAAGACAATCAAGTACAGTTGTTGGGGACTTTCGGTTAACGCAAACTGAACATGGGGACAACACGAACACCTTTGGAAAGAGAGCACTTCCCCCCCTCCCCGCTCCGCGAGAAGGAAAGCATTGCAAGGTAGAATAGCTCACGTTTAAAGACACCCATTTTAGAACCGTGTGTATTAGGAAAAGCAAAAAGACACAATCTAGAACGCAAATACCTCAAGCAACATAAATCGTATATAAAAAAAATACCTGAGAAAGACGGGAGTGCTGGTACTGAAGAGCAAACAAACGAGAGATCTCATTTGCAACGGGGAATGACACGGCAAGATGGTTTGCACTCGAAACGGAGCAGAATTTCTCCAAAATTTCCTTTTACCTGACATAGTGTGAAGGTAACCTTTAGGAGAAACTCTTATAAAGGGCCACAAGGCTGAAACTCCCAGCGCCCCATCTGGAATGCTTACTTCAACTTGTGTGTCGGTATCAAGCTGCTGAGAATTTTCCTGCCATCAACAGAAAGGGCAGAGGGATGCTTATTGTAGGAACCACAAGGCAAGTCGGACTACATGCAACATACAGAGGCGGAAGAGGGGGCTGTTGTCTGCAGCAGCGCTCACTCCATGTCTATAACCAAAGCACACCGCTTCCCTCGGTGCGTAAAAACTAACGCGGCAAATCTGAATCAAGAGCAGCAGCTCCAAGGGGGCACACCTCAAGTCTTCTTACCTGCAACAGGCTCCCCATTTGCATCAACGCCCAAACACGCGTCCCTGGGCTAAGAAATCTGCTGGCTTCTCATTCTCTCGAATGACCTGCTCTCTACATGCACCACAACACCAGCCTCTGGATTGGAGTGCCTTCCAGCATTTGAAATGGATAATCCTTTAGGCTTGAAATGCTCAGCACTTTCTCACAAGTGAGCCGTGAGGCTGATACCCTGAACTTGTGGATGATTTGGGGGAATCTTCCCAAGTTCTGTGCGGATGATTTACTTCTGACCAGTACTCAAGAGGACTCCTGGTTCTTGCCTCCCAGCTTTTTGCCTTGAGATGTGCAAGGGAAGTCACCATCGCAACTAGCCCTAATTTCACTACAAATAAGATACAACCCCTTTTTTTCCTTGGGGCAAGGGGTGGAGAGCTATGTAAAGTACTGAGACATAAGACTGACTTTAACTTAAAATTAAAAAGGGGACTATTTTAACAGATGCAGACCATATAAGCTCAGACAACGACAGACAGGTCTATGTTTCTCATTGGACTAGGTTCTCACGGCGACATTACGCAGCAGACTATAAAAGAACGTATCACACAAATTATTCTAAGAAGGATAAACTCGAACAGCATCTACACATCAGTGCTTCAATCGCTTTATTTCAGTAGCAAAGTATTTCACACAATCCAACAATTTCCTTTTTAAAAAAAATATCAACTTCCTTAGAGTGTTCTAGAAAAGCAAGACCGTGTGCGTCTGTTTGCTCTTCTGAGTCTTATCCAAAACCCGTTTGTAAAGTCCCACTAGCCAGGGGGCAGTAACTTTTAACTCACTTCACCAAGCCAGAGGGGCTGAAGCTACGTAAGCATTGTCAATGGTTTTGCAGAACTTTGCTCCAGTATATATATATATATATATATATATATATATATATATATATATATATATATATATGTATATGTACTCCCAATGTTATGACAGAAGCAAGGGGTGGCAATCTCCTTGGTAGCTGTTTCTGCCTCATCTCTAGTCACTTAGTAGAGGGTTTGCGCATAACAATTTGAGAGCAGCAGCCAAGGGCTTATCCACTCAAGATGCCCTCCAGACACCACACATCCAAGTGGTCACTGCACCACAGTGGTGCGAAAAGCTGCCAGGGCAAATAGATCACCTGAATCAAATGGAACGTCTGTGTGATATAGGCATTCTACAGAGCTTGCCACATCTACAATGCAATAACTGCCATGGTGTTCATTCCAGGTTATAATAATTTTATTATTTGTACCTGCCCATCTGACTGGGTTGTCCCAGGCACCCTGGGTGGTCAGCAGCAGCAGCAGCAGCAGCAGCAGCAGCAGCAGCAGCAGCAGCAGCAGCAGCAGCAGCAGCAGCAGCAGCTCAGATCAGAAAGTGTTAAACAACAACAGATTCTTACAGATCTAGTCATAATTTAAACTACTTGAGTGGGGAACTGCAGCTTGTTAGAGCTGTAACTCAGTAGCTGAGCACCCCCTTTTGGATAACTGATCAACTGCACTGTTTGAGGGAGTTGCCAAGTCTGTTGAATTTTGTTTAAGATTCAGTAGTTTAAGTAATTAAAAAGAGAGAGAGCTGATATTTCCTCTCAAGGGTGTGCTCCCTAGCTGATTTACAGGAACAGATATGTAAATCAAACTGCAGCACGTGAGCACACTAGAACCAGCTCACGCACCCAACAGCCTAAGAAATTCTCTATTTGCAGTAGGCATGCCCTTGCACCTCTCACTGTTGTTTTGATGTAATGAGGAGCACAGGGATTATGCATGGAAACATGAGAGAGCGTGACAAAGGTAAGATTTTACAAACTGGAGATGTCTGCTTATAACTGCATCGTATAGTTGAGTTGCCCACGCCACCTGGAAGATCCCTGGGTCTGAGAATGCATTAGCCAGACCGAGGGAGTGTTACAATTCCATCCTAGTGAGCCCAACTCAGTGAGCTGCTCAGATTGTCCCCTTGATAGCTAGATGAATAATACGATGGCACAGGAAGCAACTCAAAGCAGGAATGTCCTTGCAGTCCTGGCAGAATGAAGTAGTCCAGATAACAGAAGAATAAAGGTGAAAGTGCGTTGCTACCTCTCCAAGGTGCTGAACTAACAATACATTCTTCAGTAGGAAACGGTAAAGCATATTCAGCAGATTCTTTCTGGAACCCACTTACGGAGATGCCCATGTAAACACTAGGACACTCAAAATCAGAGCATAGGACTTAAATAGGAATCATTCAAATAAATAAGAACAGAAATTGAATGGTTAGGTCTCTAGCAGCTCAGAATCTGTTTCTTGGTCAAGTGCTTTGAGGACACAGATAATGACTTTTCATATACCTCTTTGCTGTTCTTATCAGCTAAGAAGATACACAAGAATTCATAACAATTTTCAACGAGGTACAGGTGGTGACTGAAGGCCCCCTTCATCTTCTTTGAGCAGTGATGTTCCCCACAGAACAGATTCTTGGACATGGTTATCGAGAGACTAGTGCTGACAAAGAAGTCCTACAGCAATGATAGCCCGACCATGAGGTCCTGGCTATCACTAGTGTGTATTTCTCTCAATAACACAACTTACTTGTTAAATGCATATCTGGGAACTGTCCTGTGCAACAGAAGACATACAAATGGACCTTCAAGCACACTGCGAACGCTACAAATAGCTTAAGAATACAACTAGTTGACTGTCAAAATCAGTCCAGTGAAAAAAGGTTTAACACAAAAACAAACACACAACCACCTTGACTTCAATGGATAATATTTGGTCTGTCAATTTACATAGTCTGCTCCAGCCCAAGACTATTAAACTATATCACCAATATTGAAACTTGCCTGATTTCTAGACGTATTTTTCCTTTGCTCAAAATGAGCATGGGGGCACTCTTAATTTAAGCTATACAAGCTAGTGTTCCTAAAACTTGTAATTATACTACCCAAGTGACTAACGTGCATTGCTAAACAGTTTCTTAAAAGTACTACCACACATACACATGGAGTTGGAAATCTTTCCTAAGGGGGAAAAGAATAATTCATTGTTAAGACAGACACCAGCAGCTAGTCCACAGGACTATACACAAACTCTGAGAGCCTATAGATGAAGGCATTCAGTCTGCAGAGCAGTCAGTGTAAAGTAACCATGAAAGTTCCCCCCCCCATCCGCTTCAGCTTGATGCTATAAACCAGAGTAAAAGTGCTTGCTGAATTTAAGCCTGGTTCAGCTTTTATATATATCTCTATCTCTATCTCACTAAAAGCATGGCTTAGTTACTCCTGTGCCAGTTGTAAATACAGAGATGGCATGGACGTTAAGAGGTTTACTGGAGACGGAATATCTAGTGCTAAGCTTTTCGGCCAAAGCCAAGCTGGAGTTGCCATTTTTAGCATGCCAAAAACTTGGCCCAGACCTAGGTATCTTCATCTGTCTGATCCTTGGCAAGTTCCTGTTCGGATATGCTGGACACGTCGTCATCGTCTGTCTGTTCCCCTGAGTGATAGAGCATCAGTGCGTGCGTCTTGTGCGTAATGGTGACAGTGCAAGGGCCTTGGGCCCAGGGCTCTCCGTCCACCTGCATTGGCATCTTTGAATTCTTCAAGATTAACTGGAATCGGGAAGGTATGTAAAGAAAAAAGAAGCAAAGTCAAACCACTGCAGAGACGGCAAAACCTGAAAGCCATGCCAGGCCAGGCGACTGAACTAGTGCAGGATGCTTAATGTCTGTAGCAGATCAGCCCATGGCATTTATTAAATGGCAAGAGAAAGTTGAAGGGGCAAAACTAAGCTTCACTGGGATTTAATGGGAAAAGAGAAGTTAAAAAAGGAGGCTTGAATCCTTCTCATTATACAATGTTTTGCTTCCTTTGTTCCACAGGTTTATACTTTTGTATTGTCTTTTCTTACCTTCTATTTTTTGTTCTTATCAAGCTTATCTTTTGCAAACATCATTCTATTTCTGCTAGCAAAGAGTTGTTTGGAAAGTATAATTTTAAGTAACTTTTGTATATAACCCATTCTCTTGATACCTTTTGCGTTGATAAACCTCTTACTGAATCAGTCAATGAGAAGGACGGGAAGTATTCAAGTAAAGTTAAAGTAACAGGAGAAATGTATATTCGCTATGGTTTATTCACATTGCGATTGTTTATTTTTGTGTTTGTTTGTTAAATTGTAATTTTAAATAATAAAGAATCATTTAAAAAAAGGGGGGGCTTGAGGGGAGGAAGGAGGCAACTAGCTGTTCAACTCAAGACTGTTTAGACTGGTGGAAAAAGGAGACTTCCTTGGCTCAAACCAGCAGGGTTACATACATATAATGAAAGGGGATTCCTGTTTCCTTCCTTCCCTTTTCTCTCTTTCATGCTATAGTACTTGAGCTTCTTTCACAACAGCAAAACCCACCACATTTGTTAAGGGCCATTAGTGGTCCCCACTCCGAGACAGGGCAGGCTTAGAAATCCATGAGTAAAAGATATTTTGGATCATCTATTTTATGTTTTTAAGTTGAATTGCAACCTGCCCCATCTTCTCCAGATGAAACGGTGTGTGTGTGTCTAAAAATAATTTAATGAACAAGTAAGCAACCACCCTTTTTCAAATCAACCCCCAAGACTGTGGATTATGGACAGAGCATTTCCACACATATGGTTTGTGAGTTTCCTAGAATGTCACTTGAAACTGAAGGTGTTGCTCTGAAGCCACTATTTGGGTTGTAACGCTACCAATGCCTCAATAAAATTAAGTGGCACCAACTCACTGCAAGCTGACTGCCTGCTCCAGGGGGGGAAAAAGCACCAGGCTAGTTAGCCAAGAGTTAACTAAACCACCAGTCAAAAGCACATGTCTAGCACTTATTTTAAGATACAACGCAATCACAGAGCATCCTTCTGGAGGTCCTCCTCTGCTTTGGTCAGTCTGTCCACACAACAGACAGAAGTGACTTCGGAATCCACAAGTTCCAGGCTCAGTGCCAGAGGGCTGAACCAAGAGCATGGAAAGTTGCCCTGGAGGCATACCCCAAAATTATCACCTACCCTCACAGTGTGGGCCTGTCCCAGCCGAATGGGATTTGCGAGCTTCACTTGAATCTGAGCGCAGTGAAAAGAGCCGTTGACTCCAACAACTTCCAGCAGCCCATCATCATGCCTAAGAGAGAGAAATGGGGAGCTTCTTACCATTCTAAGCACAACTGTAAACACAACTCATCATAGAAGAACGCTTCAGCCATATTACTTCAAAATGTTTCTGCTGCTTCAATTCTACAAGTCCCCACGCAGTGAACAAACCCCTGGATGCATGGGCCCCAAAACTTTTACCAAATGTACACAGATCATGTCCAAAAGAGTATATAATCTTACCTTGCTGGAGGATAAAGCTCATCGCCCATTCCTTCCCACAGTCTACAGCCGCCTCCCCAGTAGGCAATATTAAGAACTATGATGCCTTCCAAGCTGGGCAAATCAATTCTCTCTCCATCCAACTCTAGCTTTAAAAAGAGATACAACAGATTGTTAGCAAGTTACATTGGCAAGAGAGAGATGCCATCTCCAACTCCTCGGAAGATTCCATGAACGGTGTGTCTCCGAAACCGAAACACATCACTTGGGAAGACAGGCAAACTAATGCCAGTGTACTAGAAGAAGCAAAGATCACCAGATGATTCTTCAACATCAACTTCGTTGGACTGGTCATGTTGTGCGGATGCCTGATTATCGTATTCCAAAGCAACTACTCTATTCTGAACTTAAAAGTGGAAAGTGTAATGCTGGTGGTCAACAAAAGAGGTTCAAAGACTCTCTCAAGGCAAATCTTAAAAAATGTAGTATAAACACCGACAACTGGGAAACACTGGCCTGCGAGCGCTCCAACTGGAGTATTATATAATACGCTAAGACACATTTTTAATGTAAGACTCTTTGTCATTCCAGCTGATTAAGAATAAACCGAAACAGGGCCTTGTCCTGGATTTCTAAAAACTGGATTGCTACCGGAATTTGTCTTATTATTCTCAACTTAAAACTTTCTAAAAATTATTCCTTTACCTGGCCGGAGCTCTTGGAATCTTCTCATTTGAAACCCTCACTGTGATCAACTCCCACCCGGAAACCTATGTCCCCACTGTGGAAGGACGCGTGGATCCAGAATTGGCGTTCACAGTCACTTACGGACTCACTGTTAAAACTGTGTTTATGGAAGACAATCTTACTCGGCTATGAGTGATCGCCAAACAAGAAGAAAAGAAGACATTGGCAAGAGCAAATTCAAAGCTAGACTTTTGGGTATGTCAGGAAGGGACTCTAAGTAAGGCATGATGCCATTTTACACAGAGGAGTTCTGAGAGTTTCAAGGCAACCTCCTTTTTTTTTTTGCTCAGTAAAAGTGAGAAGACTATGGGGAGTGAGGCCAAGCCAAATAATCCCATTATTGACCGAGGCCCACCACAAACCTCCGATTCCCATCTGCACAGAGGGTCAATCATTTTTGCTCTCAAAGGGCATTTTGGATGTATTCTCTGAAATGGTTTCTCTGCCCAGCTCTACTACAAAATGAATTAAGTACGAAGAGGGGGAAACAACCATCTTACCTCAATCTTTTTGTTCAAATCCTTACACTCCTGTACTAAGCAATCTTTGGTCCCATAGAAAAAATATACAGCCTGCAAAGAAAGAATGACTGTTGTGAAAAAGCAAGCCTGCACACAGGAGAGCTTTTACTTTGCTACCACAACTTCTTTTGGAGATTTTTTTTTTAAAATTAAATGTTAGGGTTCTGAAAAGGTAAGTATTAAAACAAGCTTTGGTTTTACCCAACGTACCTTGTTAATAATCCTATTGGAAAAGAGGGAGGGAGACTTCTCACGATGTGCGTGAAAGTTTAAAGCCATGAGGGCATCTGGACCTGTAGAAAAGTAGTTGTTCATTGTGAAGACCTGCAAGGAGAGGGAGCAGCGTTGACAGTTTTAACACTTGGCTCCTTTTGTGTTGTGCAGCCTGATCTTCCTGAAAAGTAGATCCCACTCATAAAACAGTTGCTTTAACAGATTAATTTCAATTCATTTAAAAAAGTTTTCTATGTCTATAGAAAAATTTATACAGTGGTACCTTGGCTGTTGAACTTAAATCTGTTCTGGGAGTCGGTTCGACTCCCGGAACCATTTGAAAACCAAGGCGCAGCTTCCAATTGGCTGCAGGAGCTTCCGGCACTCCATCGGAAGCCGCGGAAGCTGCGTCGGATGTTCGGCTTCCGAAGAACGTCCGCAAACAGGAACACTCACTCCTGGGTTTGCGGCGTTCGGGAGCCGATTTGTTCGGGAGCCAAGCCATTTGACAACCAAGGTACCACTGTACAAGGTGATTTAGGCAGCTGTCTGAACCCCTGATCCACTCACTGGAGGGTGGTAGTATATGGAACAGAAGTCTCCCTTCACGCAGCCCAATGCAGTCCCACCCCTGGAGGGTATAACTAAGCTGAACCCAGAGCTCCTGAGGAACCGATTGATTAAGCAGCAGCTTACTGGATCCACAATTTAACTAGGCCTCTATTCTTTCCAAAAATCCCAGCAACCCATAGGACCAAGATGCTTCAGTGTCAAGATTTGGACTCCTTGACAGGCTTTGAATAAAAATCCACAAATTTATTTAGTAGAACAGATGATAGATAAGGTAATGATATGTACAATTTTACAACATGCCGGGAATAATATGTATAAACAAACCAGAGAGAGGAGCTGAGGGAAGTCCTTGGAGGGTGGGAGAGGGAGGGGTGGGAGGGAATAAAAGGGGGAATGTAATTGGGTATATTGATTGATAACTGTCTTGTTAAATTTGTTTCAATAATAATATATGTATTTTTTTAAAGATGTTTCAGCGCCAGAAGGTGACCAAGCAGCATTTTTGTCCTCCCCAGGCTTAGAGCGATTAAATACATACACACATTTCCAAATCGTACCTTAAGCTTCCTTAAGTTGTAGTATCCTTTATTTGTTACCTGGACCTTCCACCTACAGAAGGGGGGGAAAGGCGCAGATTGTACATTTTTGTTTGCATTCCAAAGTCAAATTCTCAAACATGTGGAAATGTTCTGGGATGCAGGAGAGGATATACTGTTTAATGATATCCTTCCTAACTTCCGTTAGCAAGTTCTGTATCTTAGCAGAGTAACATTCCCCTTTAAACGCACAGCGGTTTGCTTGTTTTAGGCTCGTCTGAGCCTCTCAATAGAAGATTCCTGGCAAGATCCCTTCTACTCCCTCATAAAAAGAGCAGACACAACAGTCTTATTAAAGTCAATATTAAAGTAGTTTACTCGCAGTCATTCAGTTCACAGTTGGATCCCTGAAGGCAGACTTACATGCAGAGGAAGTTTGTCACAGCTCAGGAGGAAACAGGAAGTTTTCTCCTGGCTGGTACAAAGCATCCCCTAGCATGTCCACTCTAGGAATGTTGTACTTGACTGCTATGTGTTTCACATCCCACAAAACAAACCTCAGTCGGCATGTCAAAACGCCTAATAAAGGAACGTGCAACGTGGCAGAGATGGCAACTTGGCTCTACTTGTCTTACACGTTGAAACTGGCATTAGGGGGGGGACCAGCCCCTTTTGAACATTATGCTTTTAGGAATCATGACAGTTGCTGAGCAAGTCCTTCAAGATAAGGCTTCAGGACCAAGGCTGCAATCCTAACCTGACTTAATTTGAAGCAAGTCCTACTGATTTCAAGACACGTTTAGGACTGTGCTGTAACTGTGTTCATCGTGCCTGCATATGGGTGGGGTTAGCCTAGCCTTTCTTCGCCGGAAACAAGGTATCCTGGAGCACAACCCTTATTCACAAAAGATTTCTATTTAGGACTTTATAGAAATGGACAACATTGCCGCATCAATCCCTCAAAGGGCAAGGAAACCCCACATTTACTGTATATTCCTGCGTATAAGACTACTTTTTAACCCAGGAAAATCTTCTCAAAAGTCGGGGGGTCGTCTTATATGCCAGGTCGTATTTCTTATACGGTGAGTATATGCCACACTCTATATTTTAACTGGAAAAGTTGGGGGTCGTCTTATATGCCCAGTCGTCTTATACGCTGGAATATACGGTATACGCAGTATGAGGGACATCATCATTATTTTGCAGCTTTCCCCCCTCTCCTGGAACTAACTGTGCTCAGCTATCTACATGAGAACGACCATTTGCCATCACTAGTGCAAACCTCTTGAACCATGGTCCTACTTTGGGTGATTTTCCAAAAAAACCTCAAACAATTTGGTGCACCTGGATTTTTACTTCTTGAAATATGGCAACCCTATTCTAGACTGTAACAGCCACAAAGAAACATGGGTTCTGCCTTACTACATACTGTGGGTTTTTTTATATATAAAAAACCTCTATTGAGTATAGGTCATCTTGAGGGTCCTGTTGTGTGTACAAGTTAATTTAGTTATGTTATAAATCTACATGTGTGTGTATGAAGGCTGAGGTGCACTTTTATTTGTAAAGAAGGCCCACTGTATGCATGGTGCTTACCATGGAGCAAATGGGCATGGTGGCGTTTCCTGTGAATGGAAGGTGCATTTTGCCAAACACAAAATGACCCCTGGATGTTTCGGTTGGTTAGAGCATGAGACTCTTAATCTCAGGGTGGTGGCTTTTGAGCCTCAAATTGGGCAAGACTCCTGCATTGCAGGGGGCTAGACTGAATGATTGATCCTTGGGGTCCCTTTCCAACTCTTCAATTCTGTGATTCCATTTAGAGACCACCTAACATCCCAAAGTCTTGAAAGAGTGTAAAAGGTAAAGGGACCCCTGACCATTAGGTCCAGTCGTGACCGACTCTGGGGTTGCGGCGCTCATCTCGCGTTATTGGCCAAGGGAGCTGGCGTACAGCTTCCAGGTCATGTGGCCAGCATGACAAAGCCGCTTCTGGCGAACCAGAGCAGCACATGGAAATGCCGTTTACCTTCCCGCTGTAGCGGTACCTATTTATCTACTTGCACTTTGATGTGCTTTCGAACTGATAGGTTGGCAGGAGCTGGGACCGAGCAACGGGAGCTCACCCCATCGCGGGGATTCGAACCGCCAACCTTCTGATCGGCAAGCCCTAGGCTCAGTGGTTTAACCCACAGCGTCACCCGTGTCCCCTTGAAAGAGTGTACAAGAGAACAAATTTTACATAAAGAAATGAATAGAGATAGCATATGCCATGGGCCCCCCAGTACCTAAACCCATTAAAATCCTGCTGCAGTTTTATAAACTGGAAATGTTACGCTTGTACTTGCCCACATTTGGATTAAAAATGAGACATTCAGTTTCCGCAAAGCAGCTTATTGAAGGGCTCCCTGATCTCTAATCGCTGTGGGCTTTGCTTCCATGTGCAGTTGCTTCCTATGTGACCACTAACCCTTTCCCCCTTTTAATTGGACCACCCTCCCCACTCACCCCTGGGTTTAATCTTTTTTGGTTAAATTAAAATAACCACAATTACTCACACCACTAAAACATTTAGAACCAGATATAATTCAGGCAGGCACTGAAACAGAGCCGTAGCAATGCACAGAACGGAGGACAGGTGTCAGAACTCAACGTATCAGTTCTCCTATAGTGATATTTAAGAGAGGTTAGAGGGTGGGGGGTGGGGAACAACCAAAGACCTTAGAGATGGCTTGCTTGGAAGCTCACCTATCCAGCTTGATTCCATCAGCATCCATCACGTTGCGCAGAATCTGCTCCACGGGGACCTCTCCGGCGTACCCAGCCCCCCAGCCCAGTGTATTCGACAGATCATTCCCCGTTCCCAAGGGTAAGATCGCAACCTGTGGGATGTAGCGCTCTTGGCCCTGCTAAACAGAAGTATTGATTCAACATTAAGGCTCTTGATTCTACATGGTTGGCAACTCCTCAAATTTAATCCCATAATACAAAGGACTGCCTAAAAACACCATTAACTGGAAATCTGGTTCAAAAATTACTATTAAATGTTACAGCTGGAAGGCTAAAGAGAGCAGATGACAAAATTATATACTAATCAAAGGAAAGGGTATGTAACTTTCCTCTTCTCTACCTTTACATATATATTTTAGATACTAACAAATAGAGAGAGACCAGACCAGAAGGATGGGAGCCTGAAATCAGCTGCTTGTAAGAAACAGGGATTCTCAAATGGAAAAACAGGGTTCCTTGGGGTGTCTGCAACCTGCTTCCAAAGCTATGATAGTCTTTGAGGTGGGGAAAACAAGTGAAGTATTATTGATTTCATTTGTGTACTGCTTTATAACAGAACAGTCTCAAAAGTAGTTTGGATAAAAATCCAAACTATTGGATTCATTTATCCAAAGTAGTTTGGATAAAAAGCCACACAATTCAAAATGCAACCACCTTTGAGATCAGTTACATTGAAACTGATAACCCGACAATAACGCCCAACAAAACATCCTTTCCAGTCACCAAAAGGGTAATTGTCACAAAATAAAAACAATGCCCTAAAAAAAAATGCGGAACTAAAACCACACCAGCGACCAAATGCACTTAAAAGCAGGAAGTTCTTTACTGGAAAAAATTAAGCAGTAGCAAAATTTGCAGTAATGAAGAATGAAACAGGAAAAATGACAGGATGCCATTTTGGGAAACTGTGTGTTAGAAGCACAGAGCAAGAATTGTGGAACAATTAAATGTGCCCATGCACAACATATAGGTGGGGAAAGAGGAGGGCTGACTACTTATGGCACCTTAGCCAATGACCTATGGCAATATTATTTAGAAATATGAAAAGGTAACCTTCATAGATGCTCTCTGGAATAAACACTTTTCACTTACTTCTAATGAATTCATTTATAATTTTATGCTCTGAAAAAAATGGCCTTTGTGTCATTAAAGGTTTGGAGAAATCCAAGGCTACACCTTGCTGAGAACATTCTCCTCCTCCTCCCCACCCCCCAACAAAAGTTTTTAATGGTACTCCTGATAAAAAGGAAAAAAAGGAGGCAGATTAAAGTTACTCCGGGAGCATATAGTAAAGTGACTACATGGGTCGTTTGGCCTGCAGTACTGGGTCGGGTGAACATGGCACAGATGGGAGTGCGAAGAAATCAGTGGGTTGGCAAGTCACTTTGGGAAAACCATACCTTGATCTTCATGTCATCAATCGCATCCAAGACCCAGCCCACGGTGCCATCTCCACCACAGACAAGTACTCTAGCAGAATTGCAAGGCAACCAAGTGCAGAGTTGCAGTGCTTTTGCAGGTGTGGTTTTGGTTAGCTCAAAAACCTGGAAATTAAATAGGATTCATTTGTCTAACGACAAGGATTTATAAACCTCCAAACATACAAAATACCAGAGCGGTATACCTTTTAAGACTTGAAAATCATATACAAAATAAGATAGAGGATTTTTTAAAAATTTTGTACCTTTTAAAAATGAGCTTATTCCTAAAATGGCAGTCAGAAATATTTTACTTCACAGGTCAAATATTGTCACTATGATAAGAAAGCAAACAGCAAAACGATGCACTGATACACTGCAATCTAATTGTGCCTAAAGAGAATATAGCAATGATTGTCTGCCTTTTCTTTACAAGCGAGATAAGATATTATTGAATACGTTTAGGTGTGTGTTGCGCTTTGAGGCTATTTGCAATACAGCCTGTTTGCACAGAGAATTTCAAGAGCCTGGCTCTCCCTCCTAGATTTAAAAACTAATTTGAGATTTGGGAGGAAGAGAACTAAAAAAGTTAAACAGGAAACTTAAGGAACAAAAGGCTCCTGTCATAGCATCCTGTGCCATTGCCCAGCTGAGTTCAAGGCACAAAACGTAGGGAGAACGCTGCAAGTGTTTCCAAAAGCAAGTGGGTTATTTTAGTGCGGCTTTGAAACAAACAACGAAGAAAGAAAATACACAACGCAGAGAGGGAAAAAAACCAGTACCCATTCCTCCTCCTCTGAAAACACACTTAACATTCCTGACCAACTTAAAATGGAGAAACAAGAAGGGCCTTTCACCATGCCCTTTTCCCAAGTGCAGTGTAACCATAGAGCAAAAGGCTTGCACGAAACAACTGCGCAGTGTCCAATCTGTAAGAGTAAACACAACAATGTGCTGCGCTCTTTTTTTTTTTTGTAGGAGATACGTTTGCTGCCGTGTAGCACATTTGATTAAATCCTGCCGTGCACACAGCCTGATCAGCAGGGAAGCACAGGAACTCCAAAACAACTGGCAAGGAAGGTCACAAAACAGCATGACACGTTTAAGGGGAGGGAGTCGTTGTGTTGCCCCTGACCACAAATGACAACCAAGGACCACCCTATGTCCACAGAACCAATTTCCAGAAGCAGGGTGGATTTGATTTAAATCAAACTGATTTAAATCACGATTTAAATCACGATTTAAATCACTAGTCAGTAAGGCTTGATTTAAATCATAGTTTTCTACATAAAGACTAATTCTTGCTAGTATAACTTTAATATGCTGGTAGATGAAGATTTTTAGAATAACAACTTTTCATATTAGTTTTTTTATCCCCAGTTTAATAGGTTAATCAATCATACTGTATTTGGACAACTTTTCTGTTGTACTTAGGAAGGAGAAAAATAATCATTACCTTAATAATGACAATTTAAATAGATTTATTCAACTGAAACAATAACATTACAGCATGTTATTTGCTTAAACAAACTTCCATGTTTGTTAAGTAATTTGGCTAAACAAAAACACTATATATATATATATATATATATATATATATATATATATATATTAAGAAACTTAGACTGTCAGACCAGCCTACACATGAAAAACTTAAATACTGTCCACTCCAAACAATCAGAAAAATATTGTTTCTATTCTATTCACTGAACTTCTTGAAACTTAGCACTGAAGGGGTTGATTCTGTATTCATAGGTTTGTAGAACAATAGGATTAAGGTCTTTTTCTCAACTCTGTTCATGTTATAACATTTTTGCTGTGAAGAAGAGGCATGTGATCTCTGTTGAGTCAAATTCGGTTTTGAGAACTGCAAAACTACACCAAGCATCTGTGATAATATCTTGCAGGCAGAGAAACTGCCCAATAATCTTACAAAAACCTCTGGAAGAGCATGACATTGTGAATGGATTAATGGAATTTATTTACCCCCAAAATTAAACATACAACCTTATTCTACATAATTAAAAAATCTAATCTTTATTTCATGATGGAATCACCTTTGGATGGTAATATATTTTCCTCAAAAAGCATTTTATTTTTAAAAAATCAAATTTAAATAAAAAAAATCTGATTTAAATCAAAAAAATCTGATTTAAATCAAAAAAATCCGATTTAAATTTTAAAAAATCCGATTTTTTGCATATTTTTTTTAAAAAATCATTGATTTTTATCCACCCTGTCCAGAAGGCAACAGTTTGTCCTGGATCTTTGGCAAGTAAACCGGAAAATCTGGGTGGTTTTTTGTTGCATTTTCATATATAAAAAAAAAAGTTCCACAATTTTGGGCTCTTCCTAAAAAAAAGGGTGCCCTGGTTTTTACCTTTTGAAATATGGCATGCCTAATTAAGACCCAGGTCAGAAGATGGTGTATGCTCTGTGAATATTTACATCCCGAGGGTCCTTAGCATAATGTGTTTAAAATATATCATCTTCCCCCCCCCCCAGCAATAAGATTGATACAACAGTAAAACAATTTCAATGAATTAGTAATCAGTACAATTACCTGAATTGGATTTAGTAGCATCTTAAATTGCCCAAGCAATGTTTCCCCCATATTGTTTCCACTCCGAGTATTAGCCAGAATGATTAGGGGAGTCCAGTTTTCCCCACAGGAGGCAGCTAGCTGCAGAACAGAAACAAACAAGTATGTATTTACATGCAGATCTGTGCGATAAAGCAGATCAAAAGCACTAGGTTCTTTCCCTTTTTATTTCATTGTTGGGTAACTAAATGAAACTATGAAAGAGTGACTGAACCCCTTAGAATAATATTTCAGAAAAAAGCTACAACAAAATAAACAGCTTTGCAGTTTAGACAAAACACTACTTTTTCCGACTTCCAAACAATATTTAAGGGCCAAACCACATTAGCTAATTTGTGTGTCTGTATTTTATGCAAATTTAATGCAAACTTTATGCCAGTGACATCTTCAAAGGATCAACAGCTCCTACAGCATGTAAGAACTCCGTGAGATTATTACTTAATCCTTCAAATGTAACGGAGCCACGAGCATTGGGTTAGCATGGTTTATCTGGAATAAACAGCATACCAACCGCTCCTGCTTCTCTGCCACTGTATTAGCAAAATAAAACAAACCTGGAAGCCTTGGCTTTATATTATGCGCAAACCAGTGTGTGTAATTTGTTGCCCCCTATCAAACCATGACCAGCAAGTCAGCAGCATACAGAGAGGAACAAACAACCCTCCCTGGGGTTTGGAGGGTTTTTGTTCTTTTAATTCCCACTTGCACAATGTTCTCCACCATCCTTTGGAGGGCTATAGGTTCCCCACCTCTGATGTCGCTCTAGAGCAGGGCTTACCTTGCCATAGTCCACTCTTTTGTCTTTTCGCATCTGGCTGACGTTGAATAAGTAATATGGAGGAATAATTAAGTTGCGAAATTCTCCTAGCTCACACGTTCCGTACTTCAAAGCGCTCTGCATACATTCATCGTGCACGGTTTGCTGACACCACACACACCTGAAAAGAAAATAATAAGGTTGACTGAACTCAAGCGACTGTCTGTCTGTCTGTCTGTTTTTTACCAGGCAGCTGCTGAGAAAGACAATTTTAACAGGCTCCAAAAGAAAAGTGGGCGGGGCCACAGTTCGCGAGGTGCAGTCATCAAATTAGAAAATCTCTGCTGCCTCCTTATTTCTCTCAACTCACAAGTAGTTACATGGATTTTGAAGGATAAAACAAGTACCCATCTCCCACAACTTTTAGAAAAATGTACTCCATATGTCTATACGGTCTTATATAGAGAGAGATTTTTTAGTTACAATAAACCAATAAAAGCCTCATTGTCAATACCAAATTATAAATACAATTGTTCAGATGCCAAATTATATTATTTTGTTGCCCCCCCCATGTGCTAGAATTGATGATTTGACAATTTACTTTTAACTCTGCATTCCCCAAACTTATAAATTCCAATTACACACCAGTCAGAATCCATGTCTATACAGACACTAAATTTAAGTTGTTGATTAGAACAGAAAATGAGAAGACCAGACCGGGGAGTTTTTATGATCAACTTTTGAATGTTCTGGGTTTTTATCCAATGCTGCCGTTCCACTAGCACTTGCAGACTTTCAACTGAGCAACAGAACTCCCTGCTCCTCTCACCAGCAATCCCCTCCCTCAAAATCTGCTCCAGAGGGTTGATGAACTGTCCAGAGCAAATTTTGGGTGCCTATGGGGAGAGGTAAGGGATTTCCTATCATGTGAGTGAAGCTCTGCTTGCATAGCATTTGCTACAACACTCAAGACAATTTGCCTCTTTTATTATTTTTGCATCCCCTATTTTCTATTTTAAACCGAAAGCCACCTATGAGTAAAAAAAAATGTATATACTGGTAAATGCAGAAAACAATCAAGTGTTACAAGGGCAAAAAGCCCCAATATACCAGAGACCCATTTCCCCCACCTCCGCATTATTCTCTCTGAGCCCCCCCCCCACCTTAAGGATGCATGCCAGATTCAGCCAGCAAGGACATATATAAAAGCACTCACAGCATTTTCTACCTGTTACAAAATTCTCTCTCGCTAAAGACAAGGCGAAGTCTAATCCTGAGCACTTGATGGAAGCACTGCAAGATCTACGTTTTTGCGTTTGTCTCGGGGTTCAGGGGAAAGTAGGGAAAGTTCAGTGCATGATTCAATTTTATTCTATTTTTACTGGATTCTTTAAAAATGATTATTACTATGTGATGAAACTATAAAAATGAACATCAAAAAACCAACAAGCAGATAAGCTGAATAAAAAGAAAGGCTTATATAGTAATCTCTAGCAATAGTCAAGCTATTTTTAAAAAATCTACACGCCAACTCTGTGCCTTTGAACTGGATTAACAAAATGTATACTGGTATAGCTACCTTAAAAAGATGCTCATGGTGAGTGGTATTCCACTAAGCTTTACTCAGAGTAGACCTACTGGGCCAGATTCAACTAAACAGCTGCACTAGCAAGAGCCAGTAATAGGACTTCCATGAGTGCAGAGAGACTTTCCCCATGCTTCCCTGCCCATGTTCAAAACTCCAATTGTTGTAGATGCATTTTGTGACAGGGAATTTGATTAGTGCGAACTGTTTCTGAGCTCTGGGCGCAGTACTACACCTAAGATTTCGGATTAAAACTGCAGAGTGGAAGGAAAGGAGGACCTTTTTCTCCCTGCCCACTTCCAGCTACTCTCTGAAGACTGGACCCTCTTAAGAATATGTGGTGGTTAGACAGGGGAAGGACTAGACCAGGGGTCCCCAGACTTACCGCGCAGTGGGCCGGTGCCCGCTGTGCCGACCGCGCGGCGGGCTGGACGGCAGGGGAGTGCGTGCGCAGCGGGCCGGAGGGCGGGGGAGTGCGCGCCCGTGCACATGCGCACACGGGCGGGGGAAAAATCGCCGAAAATCGCTTGTGCGCATGCGTATGGGCCTCCCCCGACCCGGAAGTGCATCGGAAATGACCTCTTCTGGGTTGGGAGAGGCCCATACGCATGCGCAAAAAGGATTTTTGGCGATTTTTTGCCGATTTTTCTGATCGCCGCTGCGCCGCGTGCCGTAAGAGCGGGCGGCGGGGGTCGTCGCGGGCCGGATTGGGAGGCCGATTGGGCCGCATCCGGCCCGGGGGCCGTAGTTTGGGGACCCCTGGACTAGACCATGTAGAACATAATATTTCCGCTGCAGTTCATTCATTTTCAGCTTTGTATTCTTGTTAGTAAAAAAGCGCGCCTTGACATTCCATTGTTGCGTCCATAACCTAGGTTTAAGGTGCCATTTAGCTCCTAGCTTTCGTATCTCAGTTTCTCACACTGTTCCCTGCCCCCAAATCAGCTTGGGTAGACAGCGGGGTTCAGGAAAAACCCCAGAACAGTGTACTGGGGTGGAGAGGCTTGCACTGATGGAAAAACTGTAATAGTTGTTGTTGTTTAGTTGTTTAGTCGTGTCCGACTCTTCGTGACCCCATGGACCAGAGCACGCCAGGCACTCCTGTCTTGCACTGCCTCCTGCAGTTTGGTCAAACTCATATTCATAGTTTCTAGAACACTGCAATAGTGCAATGCTGGAATTCCAGCCTCTGAAATTAATGGTCCTAACTGTTGTTGTTGTTGTTGTTGTTGTTTAATCGTGTCTCACTCTTCGTGACCCCATGGACCTGAGCACGCCAGGCACTCCTGTCTTCCACTGCCTTCCGCAGTTTGGTCAGACTCATGTTAGTAGCTTCGAGAACAGTGTCCAACCATCTTGTCCTCTGTCGTCCCCTTCTCCTTGTGCCCTCAATCTTTCCCAACATTAGGGTCTTTTCCAGGGAGTCTTCTCTTCTCATGAGGTGGCCAAAGTATTGGAGCCTCAGCTTCAGGATCTGTCCTTCTAGTGAGCACTCAGGGCTGATTTCCTTCAGAATGGATAGGTTTGATCTTCTTGCATTCCATGGGACTCTCAAGAGTCTCCTCCAGCACCATAATTCAAAAGCATAAATTCTTCGGCGACCAGCCTTCTAACTTAGCCGCAGTCATTAATTTGAATAGGTCTACTTGGAGTAAAGCTTAGTTACATACCCCCTACATCACAACAGGTGTGATCACCACTTCCACTTGACCAAAGTCTTTCACTCCCTGACACACCTGGAAAATGCACACGATCCTGGGTCTGACAGCAGTGCTGCCAAACCATGTTTTTAATCTCCTAAAGAACTGCTAGGACCAACAAATAACAATTTCAATGCAGATAGCCACTATGACCAGGAAGCAATGCTGGCTGTTGCCATGTTAATAAAGGCACATCTACAAATAGGATGCAAGAGACTAGTCATAAATGTAAGAGACTAGTCCCCCTGTGAAGGGGGAAAAACATATTAATGCCTTGGATGTTTTTGCTGAAAAAGGTACACAACGTACTGTGGTACAAACTTATTAATATTAAACATTGTAAAATACTACATAGTAGGGATTCATTGAGGATAGGAGTGAATGAGGTCCTGAATGCACACTAAACAGACTAAGCTAATAAGAGGACATTTAGTTTGGCCCGGTAACTAAAAAACCACAAGGTGAAAAAAAGCACTCAAAAATCCAAAAGAAACAATTCCTAGAATCAACTATGTTGCTCCCTCCAAGCGCCAGATCAGCGATGTAAGACCCACCAGGTGAACAGGGCACCTTTATGGGCCTTACCATCTGCTGCCAGAATTTAGAAAGAGATGCATGCGTCCGTTCAAAAGAAAAGAATTTTATAGCCCTCACCATCACAGGGAAGTTGTTATGTCACCTTGAGAGCCCTTAGTTGGAACGGTGACCAAAAATATTTTCTGAACAAATAGAAAGGAAAAAGCAACTGAAGAACCCAACCACATTATGTCCAAGGCACTGAGGTACACAAATAAAAAAGGCCATTAAATGCATTGCATTTTAACGTACTATTGTTTCAGCCATGTCATTGGCCTGGAACAATTAGCCCCTGCCAGATGGCAAACTACCTGCCTCTCTCACCCCACCTCTCTCTGACACTTACACTTCCCTGGGCAGGAAAACCACAGTGCATCAGTTTAGCAGCCTGCATTTCTCTCTGCTTCCTGATTGCTGAACTCAACTGCACCAGAAGACAGAGATTAAAACATATGCACCGAGAGCAGAGATGTTCTGTTATGCAATCAAGACCTGGGCTTGATTCGGAGGGGGGTGGGGTGGGTGAGTGAGACTGGAGCAGGGTGTATACAAATCAATGATTTTTTTTAAAAAAATAAAGAATCGGATTTTTAAATATTTAAATCGGATTTTTAAAATAAAATGCTTTTGGAAGAAAAATTCTTTCTAAAGATAGTTTTCTATTTAAGTTACCGTACATTATAGTCCAAAGGCTATCAGAAATAAGGATTTGTTTTAAGTTTTTCATGTGTACTAAAACTAAGTCTTTTTTTAAAAAAATTGTTTAACCACATCAGTTAACAAACATGGATACACATGCTATGTTATTGTTTAAGTTAAATAAATTGTTTAATTGTTACTAATGATTATTTTTCTCCTTCCAATAAAGTACAGCAGAAAAGTTGTCCAAATATAAACAGTTAACTTATTAAACCTCACAATTTCATAATTATATGTCTTTCCTTTTTAATAGTATAACCAAATCAGTAATTTTTGATATAACTGTAAAAACTACTCTGAAAATTTATTATTCCAAAAATGAAATCTTCATCTGGTTGTAAATATTAAGATTATACCAGCAAGAATGAGTCTTTCTGTAAAAATAATGATTTAAATCAAGTCTTACTGACTAGTGATTTGAATCGTGATTTGAATCGATTTGATTTGATTTAAATCAAATCCACCCTGGACTGGAGGCAGGCAAGAAACTGGGGGGAAATGAAGAAATGAGAAGAATGGTGAAGCACTTTTGCTACAACAATCTTTTAAACATCTCTTTGCCACAGTTAAGAAAACTTCATGCAGAGCAGGGAAATGCACGTTTGTCTGTGTGCAAGGATTCTCACCCACTTAATTGCTACAGAGATATTCATGCTGGGTTAGGATAGGTGGGAAGAAAAGCTAAACTTCAGAAAGAGGAGATGTTTTCAGAAAGTTTGCAAAACACTGCCCTAGTAGGTTCTATATATTCCAGACCCTAAAAGCGCACTACTCAAGGAAGATCAAGACCCTAGGAAATAACTTTGAGAGTGATGCATATGGCCTATGCATGATAACTGGACAAGAGGTGGGATTCTCACTCTTACTCTCCAGAGAGCAGATTGAAAAAGCCCTGGACACTATATTTAGGACTCTCTGTGTTAATCCAATTCTAAACTAGAACAGCAGTTGTACACTGTACTCTATAGAGCAAGACACAGTGGCTAAGAACCTAATGTTCCACTCATAAACCTTCACTCTGATTTTAGCACACAGATGCCAAATTATTGCACAAGAGCTTGAATGTATTAATGTCCAATTAATGTATGACTCATCACAAAGCTCTTAATGCTTTAAAATTTCAGCTACAGTTTTGCCTAGGGGCCTATTTCCAAGACCAAGGCTCAGTTATGCAACATCACTGAATAAACAAAACAGAGCCTTTGAGCATGTGCAGAGAATCATTTGCTCACCACAGATGAATATTAATCACCAGCTTGTTCCCTTGCAATTGGGATTAGGGACTGGGCTTCCACACTAGTTGGGGTGGTTTATGTCCCAGCATTTCTGCCTCTGGTTAATTTTTCACGCAGCAATCTAATCCAAAGATGCATTTCAGTTGCATCAGAAGAATTGTACCTTCAGTTACACTGCCCTTGGGCACATTGGTTCTCACTCAACTCATCACTAAATGTGAGAAGACAAGAAAGGATTTCCCACCAACTTTTGGCTTCAAAGATTCCAAGGGGAGGGTTGTCAAGAAAAGCCATAGGAAAAAGCTGCCATGTGCCTGTCACATTCTCTATAGCAAATATGGGGAACGCTTGGACTTTCAGGTTGTGACGGGCTACAACTCCCATAATCTCTGACAATTGGCCGTGCCATCCAAACTAAGAGATCTGATGATGCTTTGTAAACACGCCTGCTGTACTTACATACAACACATAGATGACATACAACACACAGAATTCTACAAAGTAATTATTTTGGTTTGATTTATCCGACATCCTTATCCCACTAGGCTGGCTTGGCTGACTAAGCTAAAGGACCATAAAAAGAGTTACTAGCCAACCTAGCTATGCAAACCTATATGAATCATTTGTGCCACATGTGGCAACCTAAAATGAGCAAAACAACTCCTGGGAAGAAAGTATTTGCTTATCACAAGCAACCAGGGGTGTGGGGCCTTTCAAGCTTTCATTAGGCCAGCTAAAGAGAATGAACACCTTTTCTTCCTTCCCTTCATTTTTTAATATATATAATTCTATCTCTTTAACCTACTAAAATGGACTCTTGTGTACTTTTAGTATTAAATTAAATGCCCAAGCCAGTAAGAACAGATTGTACTGCTCTCCAGGAGACGGAAGCTCTAAAGTTGAAAAGCTTTCACTAAGAACACCTCACTACTTGGCCTACTTTCTTTGTAGTCTTCGGAAATACTGTAAATCATAGCTTCATTCAGCAGGGTATGGAGATCATAGATAAGAGTACTCATCATCTTGTTCATGGAAAGCTAGAGGTAGCCTGTGAACACAATGAGAAAATGCAGAGCACATTTCTGATGACTCACCTCCACAGGAAAGCATTCTGCCACCACTGTGTCTCATAACTGTGACCCATTTGTGGTGTAGTAGTTAAGTGTTTGACTAGGATTGGGAGACCAGGGTTAAAATCCCCACTCAGCCATGAAGCTCACCTTTGGGCCCATCACCATCTCTCTTCCTAACCTACCTCACAGGGTTGTTGCAAGGATAATTTCAGAAGGGGGAGAAGGGCGTACACCACTTTATGAGTACCTGGGCCACAAATTTAATAATAAATAAATAAAATTGTACTCCCAGCATTACCTGTAATCACACAGCTTGGGCTGGGTACCACATTGCTGTTTGCACACGACACAGTAGCTGCAAAGAGGGACGTTGCCACGGAACCACTGGTGTACCATAGAGGTCCTGAAGCCGCTTTCACCCCTCATTATTATTTCCTTGCAGAGGAAACGCCGGTCAGCCGTCTTCAGGCATTCTTCATCGACACACAGTCCACAGCAGTTGCAGAAAGCTCCCTGAAGGATGTGCAGAGAGCAGATGCAGCAATAGGTGGGCTGGCTGAAGAGATCTGTGTCCTGCCAATTGTGCTTGCTCTTACGCAAAATGTCCTGCATCAGTTCCTGCCTCCGAGATCGCCGAAAGCTGCACCACAAGGTGATCAGTACTGGAACCATCACCGAGCACAGAGTCCAGAAGGCTAGACTCCATTCTTGAAACAGTCTTGGAGAGAATATGGAGCTGTTCCTTTCAACCCCTTCCATCCTTAATTGATTTAGTATCAATCTCTAGGTGTCAAATTAAACCAGATCCAAGGGAGCACGTTTTGATCATGTAGGTCCCAAAATAGATTTGCTCATGTTCATTTCAGCAGTTTTCCCTAATCTGCCATCATTAACCACCTTGCCATACGGCATTAGGCTTTACCGCACAAAGCCTCACTTTTTCCTTTTATTTGTGGCACCCCTAAAAAAAGGCTTAAACATCTGTGTCTTGAAATCAAATATCCACTTGTCCTAAAATACCTGACAAAGCAGAAGACTTAGTTTTTCATAGTTCAAATGCTACATAAATTTATCGTGCTATTAAATAGTTCACCACAACTTGTTTTTCTCATATCAATGTACCCTTACAACATCACACCATCATAACAACAGTGACTGCTTTCTTGCTATAGCTCACCTGTCCTTTGTTATAGCAGAAACCCAACACTAAGCCAATGCACAGAAGCAAATGCCAACTCCAAAAGCAGTCAAGCACTTTCACCTTCCATGCTATAAGCAACAGCACCTTGTTTCTCTCGTTATGATTATCACTACCTTGATTCTTGCTCTACACACATACAAGCACAATAACTATCAATTTACCCCTTAACACCCACCCACACCCAGGGTGCAACACAGGTGGTCTTTTAATCCCAGGCTTTTAATGCCAGGCTTGCACCTCTTTGGCAAACTCTTAGTCCATGAGGGTAGGACAGCAGAAGGACGCAGCAGCTCTGGATTAAGTCATCTGAAATTGTAAAAAAAAAAAAACCCGAGTTAGCCTGAGGGTTGAGGAGGCAGGCAGCAAATGCTTCATATTCCTGCATTGCAGGGGGTTGGACTAGCAGACGAACCTTGGGCTCAACTCTACAATTCCATGAAAACAATGGCTGCTCGCTCAGTTGCGGGACCTCCTTCCACTCTTAATAATGATAATAATTTCACAGTATTATTTGTACCCCCACCCACCCCACTGGGTTGCCCCAGCTACTCTGGGCAGCTTCCACCATATATGATAAAAGGAAACGAAACGTTACACAACCTGCCAACCTTCACGTACAAAAGCGCACCTCACTCAGCCCTCGTTTCCCAGCAAATCAGGCCTATCGCTTGGCTTTTCCTTTTCACACACATATATAAAGTGTAACTAACACGTCCCCCCCTCCCGACTGTGAGGCCGCGAAATCCCTTCATAAATTTGGGGCGGCCACCTGCCCCTCCTACAAATTCACCGCCCCAGGCAGAAGCAGCAGCGAGCAGACCTAGCAATTCTGATGCCTCCGCTGGTGGTCCCCACCCAAAGTCCCCTCAGCCCCCCACCTACACGGCCCCCCACCCCCCGAGGTCCCTCACCGACAGCTCGACGGGACCGGACCCTCTGCAGAGGCAGCCAGGCAAGGGATGAACGCCGGAAGCGGAAGAGCTCTCTGAGCGGGAGAGGGGCGGGGTCTGGAGGAGGAGGAGGAGGAACGGCGGGCGGGAAGCTGCTGATGGGGGGTTGCTAGGAAACGGCCGCCCGGCCGCCGGCCCACGTGACAAGGGAGAGAGGCCGAACAAGGGATGCTGATGAAAGGGACGGGCGAAGACAGGGAGGAAGAGAACTGATCATCTGCCGCCCCGCTCTGCGTCACTGACTCCCCTTCTGCCTGTGCTTTTGACTATACAGTACTTTCTCTTGACTATCATTTGCCTTTTGAAAACAGCAGCCTTTCACAAAAGATACGGGTGCTCTATACCCTCCAACATGTCTCCGATGAAAATAGGAACGCCCTGTTCCATAATAATAATAATGCTTATTGTTTATATCCTGCCCATCTGGCTTTCCCAATAGATAGATGCCTGGCACCTTCATGCATTTTCCTTGTACGCTGAAGACGTCGTGCCTTTCCACCCTGATCTTTGACAATGGACATACACACATATAGGACTCCGCTTATTCCCTCGACTATAATTTGCTTTAAACAGTTTTATATAAGGTATTTTAAAATTGTTGAAACAAAATAAAAAAATAAAAAAATTCCTTCCAGCAGCACCTTAGAGACCAACTAAGTTTGTCATAATTATTGTGCTGGAGGAGACTCTTGAGAGTCCCATGGACTGCAAGAAGATCAAACCTATCCATTCTTAAGGAAATCAGCCCTGAGTGCTCCCTGGAAGGACGGATCGTGAAGCTGAGGCTCCAATACTTTGGCCACCTCATGAGAAGAGAAGAATCCTTGGAAAAGACCCTGATGTTGGGAAAGATTGAGGGCACTAGGAGAAGGGGACGACAGAGGACAAGATGGTTGGACAGTGTTCTCGAAGCTACGAACATGAGTTTGACCAAACTGCGGGAGGCAGTGCAAGACAGGAGTGCCTGGCGTGCTATGGTCCATGGGGTCACGAAGAGTCGGACACGACTAAACGACTAAACAACAACAACAAGTTTGTCATTGGTATGAGCTTTCTTGTGCATGCACACAGGGGTCTTGGTATAGAATGGGGCAGAAAATGAAATAATACATACCCTCCAACCTTTCTTCGATGAAAACGGGGGCGCCCTATTCCATAATAATGATGATGATCATGCCGATGTCTATTATTTATTTCCCGCCCATCTGACTTTCCCAATTAGATAGACCTCTGGCACCATCATGCATTTTCGTTGAATGCTGAGGACGTCGTGCCTTTTCACCCTGATCTTTGACAATGGACACATACGGTATATAGGATTCAACTTATTCTCTTGATTATAATTTGCTTTAAACTGCTTTATACAGTGTTAAAATTGCTGTATTCCACCCTGGGGTGTTGGTAAAGAATGGGGAAGAAAATGAAATAATACATACCCTTCAATATTTCTCCAATGAAAGTGGGGTTTCCTCATTTGTTGTTGTTGTTGTTGTTGTTGTTGTTGTTGTTGTTGTTGTTGTTGTTGTATTTATACCCCACCAATCTGACTGAGTTGCCCTAGCCACTTTGGGTGGTTTCCAACATATAGAAACATAATAAACCATTAAGTGTTAAAAAAACCTCCCCTATACAGGGCTGCCTTCAGATGTCTTCTAAAGGTTGTATAGTTACTTATCTCCTTGGCTCAGGGGTCACACATAACTCCACATCCTCCAACATTTCTCTGATGAAAATAGGGTCATTGTAAAGAAAAGTGGAACATTCCAGGCTCAAATCAGAAACCAGGATGGCTTCTGTAATCTGGGACTGTCCCTGGAAAATAGGGACACTTGAAGGGTTTGGTGCTCCCCACCTTGTAATTCAAACATAAAGTGAAGCTAAAAGACCAATATCAACAGTGCTATCAGGAGGGGTTTTCCCTCCCTAATTCTATCACAACCACAATCCATTTGTTGCAGGATTAAAGTCTTAAAGAGTTGTACCCAACTAAGACCTACCCAAGGTAGTCCCACTGAAATTAATGGATTTCAATTAGTCATGCATGTTGATTTAAGTGGGTTTACTGGGTGGAACTAATCTCAGATATAACACAGAGGGATTTATTACAGAGAAAGTGGATTGGCAGATTGCAATCCCACAAGAGGGAGGTAAATTGAAAGAAGATGAGGAAGAAATGGAATACTTGTCTGAGACGTGCTATTTGTGTGTTGAGTTTGAGAAGCCGCATTCAAAGGCTGATGCCTAAACCCATTTGCCCAACTGCATGGTATAAGTTATGTTTCCAACTGGCTAAGTAAATAGAATCACAGCCCAGCTTATTCCTGCACTTTTAACAGAGGTTTGATAATGCAGAAGTGAATAGGTAATACTTTAAATGGCATAGAGCCAAATGCGATTGCCGGTTCATTTCTTCAGATCAAATTGCTGTTGCAGCTACGGATTCCAAGTTCAGAAGCTGGCAGTCCTAGACTGCACATGGAACAAAAGTGGATCTTGTTAAGTTCAGTAGGATGGTGCTGTCTTGAAATGCCACCAGAAGGGAGTCGATATAATGCAGTTTCCCCACCCTGTTTCCCCTCTGCAAGCCCTTCAAGGCTCACAATAAGGTTTCCTGGATGATACGGGCTCTGGATCTAAACCCATCACAGCCATCTTCCCGCATCAACTTCAGAAGATGACAATAAAAATGAATATTTATTTCAATGTGGTCCATTGTTAATAGGCACAATGTTTGTTTTTCACACACACCCTCCCCCCATGCCTGTTGGGTGAGGAAAGTGCCGCACTTTAATGATATATTAGGGCAAGGAGTAAGTTGAACTGAATATAACGGGGAGAAAGGAGAACTCGGCATGGTGTAGGAATTTCCAGTAGCGAGCCCGGGTTGTTAATTTTATAACCACCCCTTCACCAGCAGGTCCTATGACAGCTTACAGTTTAAAATTCAGTACTAAAAACAGTTAAAACAAATTGCAGCCATGGGAATAGGATGAGTCCTGAAAACCCAGGTCTCATGTGCCAAAGTTAAGGTACCAGATACATCTTTGTGGGCAGGGCCGTCTTAAGCATATCTGGTGCCCTGGCGCCGTGGTGTGAAGATCCCTCCAGTGGCCCCCCCCCGTCCCGTTTCCCAGCGTGGCTGTCTGGCGGCCTGGCACCCTGGCGCATTGCGCCACCCAGCCTTGCCTTAGGGCCGGCCCTGTTTGTGGAGAGGGAATTCCACGATTTAGGGCCGTCTGGCCTGTTTCAGAGTCTAACTCAGGGGTCAGCAAACTTTTTCAGCAGGGGGCCAGTCCACTGTCACTCAGACCTTGTAGGGGGCCAGACTATATTTTTTTGGGGGGAAATGAACGAATTCCTATGCCCCACAAATAACCCAGAGATGCATTTTAAATAAAAGAACACATTCTACTCATGTAAAAACACGCTGATTCCCGGACCATCTGCAGGCCGGATTTAGAAGGCGATTGGGCCGCATCTGGCCCCCGGGCCTTAGTTTGCCTACCCATGGTCTAACTCTTATTCTTTGGAAACAATTGATCATAATGATTCTGGTGTAGACATTGTGTTTGCCTGAGCTAGCTTCCTTCTACTGTATATAAACCATAACTGCCAAGTTATCCCTTTTTTTAAGGGATTTTCCCTTATGCTGAATAGGCTTCCTCGCGAGAAAAGGGAAAACTTGGCAGCTATGATATAAACACACACACACTTCAGGCAATACATCTTGGCACATAGCACCTTTTGGACACCCTCCTCCTTGTTTACTTCTGCCTTTTTGGTGCTCCTTTCCATGTCTTGTTTTGTTTTTAAAAAGTGTTGAAACGCTGCAAAGAAGGCCTGTCTGTTTCTTTTTCCAAGGAATAGATTAGCCCCCCCCCTCAAATGTCAAAAGCTCACAATAGCCATATTCAAAACCCAGGACCAGATGTCCTCGAACTCATACTCTTAAGTCATAGTAGTCAAAGAATAAACAAACATCTGTGACTGACGTAGCTGCCTCAAGTAGGCTAATACCTCCATCGGGGTAATTCATTTTGCAGGAGCAGACTAAGAAGCAGCAGGATCAAAATGAAGACAGCTTTTGTTATTGTTTTGACCCTTCTAACCATTTTTGTAGGTAGGTATTATTAGCAATGGGGGTGGAAGGGAATATGTACTATTCTGTCGGGAGCTCTAGACATCAGATTGGCTTGTTGTATTTTGCTACTGAAACTTTCTCCACGATTCTGGCTGAGCTTCCGTATAAAACCACCTACTGTGGTGTTACACTGCAGCCTTTTAATTTTGACAGCTTGACAACCGGGCTAGTGTGGAAGATAATCTATAGAGATCAATATCAGCCCTATTCCTGTGCATGTTTACTTAGTAGTAAGCCCCGCTGAAATTCAACGGCGCTTATTTTCCCAGCAAGTGTTCTTAGGATTGCAGTCTGAAAGAGATCCATCCTGTGGATATTAGAGTCACAGATCAGTTAAACTACAGTACTAGCTGCTGTTCTCCTGAACACACTTCCTACCAGGGCTTACTTGTTCTGAGTAAATATGCTTAAGATCTCACTGTGCTGCTGCAATCCTATGCATCCTTACCTGGGAGTGACTGCCTTTAAATTGAAGCAAAATAAAAAAATTCCTTCAGTAGCACCTTAAAGACCAACTAAGTTTATATTTTGGTATGAGCTTTCGTGTGCATGCACACTTCTTCAGATACACCAGATCTGAAGAAGTGTGCATGCACACGAAAGCTCATACCAAAATATAAACTTAGTTGGTCTTTAAGGTGCTACTGAAGGAATTTTTTTATTTTGCTTCGACTCAGACCAACACGGCTACCTACCTGCCTTTAAATTGAGCGCACTTAACTTCCACAAAAAGTTGCAGTGTCCTTTTAAGTTGTAAACCTGCTTTTTTTTATTGCCAGTATTTTACTGCAGCTCTTGCTCAGTGTGACCCATGCTGTTTCTTTGCCTAGGTAAGGCTCTCAGAGCAATAAATAAGTAAAATAAATGCCGTTATCTTGCATAGCAGCCCTTTAGATGATGAAGTGCAATATTAACCAGGACGTTCTCCTGCACATACTGTGTTGAAATGAATGAGAGCTGTTCAGAGCATGCCTTCCATTCATTTCAATGGGGCT